>NC_138751.1:57941817-58639317 GCF_965113315.1 Podarcis vaucheri
GCTCTAAATAGATTGGGCAAGTTCACAAAGGAGAAGGCTATCAATGACGTTCATTTGGAGGCAGTAAATGCTTCTGAATGCCAGTTGCTGGAAGCCACAGGAGGGGAGGGGGCTCATGGCTTGCGTCCTGCGCTGTGGGCTTCCCCTTGAGGCGCCTGGTTGACCACTGTGAGAACAGGAGGCTGCACTGGGTGGGCCCCGGTTGGCCTGACCCAGCAGGGCTGTTATGCTCTTAGGTGGTTTTGATGATGGGATGTCTCTGAGAGGCATCAAGAAGAAGAAGAGTTTGGATTTGATATCCCGCTTTATCACTCCCTGAAGGAGTCTCAAAGCGGCTAACATTCTCCTTTCCCTTCCTCCCCCACAACAAACACCCTGTGAGGTGAGTGGGGCTGAGAGACTTCAGAGAAGTGTGACTGATCCAAGGTGACCCAGCAGCTGTATGTGGAGGAGCGGAGACACGAACCCGGTTCACCAGATTATGAGTCTTACCGCTCTTAACCACTACACCACACTGGCTCTCAAGTGTTCCTCTTTCACTATGAAGTTCTGCTTGAGAACTTAATGAGAGGTGTTTTGGCCTGCTGCTTTCAAAGGACGCAGTGGGCCTTTGGTACGGCTGTGGAGGTTCTTATGCAAATTCCCTTTTTCTCCTACCAGAATTACACAGGCTAGCTGTACCCTCCAAAGAGCTTACTGTGCATATTATATATTGAGATGTTGTTGTTATTATTAAAATTTCTATACTGTGGATCACAGGGCAGTTTACAAAAATGCATCTCATAGTAGCAAACAAAAACAGTCCTCCCCCTCAGAGTTTAAACGGCCACAGATAGTTTAATAAGCCAAAGGCGATAGGGAAGAGGAAGGCTTTATGTAAGGAAGGCGCCAGGTGAGCCTCCCTGAGGAGACCCTTCCACAAGAGGGCCCTAATGAGATGCTTTAGCTGGCCAACAGATGGTGCTTTGGCACCTTTGTGTTGGGAATTGGGGAAGAATGAGGATGGGTTGGGACCCTCCTTGTCAGTTACCCCATAGCCACTTCTATGGGGGCTTCCAGAACTAGCTGGGCTCTCTACATCTCTCCCTCCTCCTCCTTGTTTCCCTCAAGGTCTATACAGCCAACAACGTGAATGTTGTGACCAAGATCAGAACAGAGCACTTGACAGAAGAAGAGAAGAGGAGATACAGAGGTAATTTGGTCCTGTGGGAGGAAAGGGCCGAGGTTGATCACCCTCCTGCAGGCAAGGCATATTTGATTCTGAGCCCAGACATTACGACCCAATTCCTTGGTGACAGCTTGGCCAAAATTCAGTCCCCTGCAAAATGAAATGTGTTCACAGGCATGCTGCTGCTGCTCTATAATTCAGGAGGCTGGGAGGGCTGTGGGAAGAGCAGCTGGTCTGTTTTGGGGCTCTGTTTTAAGCAGGGCCTGCTGCTGTTTCATGCGACTTTGGGGTGAGCTGGAAGTCAGAACAGTGTGGGTATCCTCTAAGGATATCTTGAGTTGTAAACGGTTTAGAAAAGGGCCACCCAAATGGTCAAGAGGATGGCGCAATTCCCAGTGGGAAGGTTTTAGCATGACAGAGATAACACTGCAGTTGTGCTTCCTCCCCCGCCCTTTCCTCCAGCTGACAGAAACCCCTTTGAATCCTTTTTGGGAACCATCGAGCATGAGTACGGGGCACAACAGGTGAGCAAAATGCATTGTCTTTTTTCCCTTTTTTATGGTTTTAAGTCTTTTACTGGAAAACTGCTAACAGTACAATTGAAAATACATAAAGAAAAACAAAGGAAAATGAATAAAAGTAAGGGAGCAAAGTAGGGTTCGTGCTGCAAATTTAATACAAAACAAATTTCTTATGAGAGAATTTTATATTTCATGATGTCGTCCAAGAGAAGAGGTTTGTGCATCTGGGTTTGAAACATGAGGGGAAGTCCCTCTAGGCAGCCTAGAAGTGTTCTGGATCCTCTACCCCTCTGGAACCATGAAGTGTTTTTTTCTGCAACAGCCAAGGAACTCCAGTTTTTATACCACAGAGATAGGAGCAAAATGTATTTTGAGGCTGATCTCTTCAGCAAAAGAGGACCCCTCTTCTATTATTTACTCACTGTCCCACATTTCAACCTCCTGGTTCCTCAACTGGCTAGCATTAAAAAATGCAAGAATAAAACAGCACAGTATGTTGCTGATTTAAAAATAAATACCGTATTTTTTGCTCTATAAGACTCACTTTTTCCCTCCTAAAAAGTAAGGGGAAATGTGTGTGCGTCTTATGGAGCGAATGCAGGCTGCACAGCTATCCCAGAAGCCAGAACAGCAAGAGGGATTGCTGCTTTCACTGTGCAGCGATCCCTCTTGCTGTTCTGGCTTCTGAGATTCAGAATATTTTTTTTCTTGTTTTCCTCCTCCAAAAACTTGTGGCCTTGTGGTCTGGTGCGTCTTATAGAGCGAAAAATACGGTAATAAACATGGACTTAAAAGCAGGAGTTGGCCTGAGCTCCTTCCCAGCAGCTTGTGTTGTTTTCTCACGGTTAGGCCAGGGGTGGAGAAAGGGATCCGAGCAACTTTGATAGGTGGGAGGACCACCTGTATGTCAATCAGCTGATGTCATAATGACAGCATTATGTAATTACGTTAGGTGGTTAATGCCTGGCAAACTTCAAAGGAGAAGCCTCATTTGAAGATGGGCTCCCTGTAATGCTGATCAGCTGAGAGGCCTGCCCTGCACTTGGAAGCTGGGGGCTTTGCATTGGAAGACCCCTTTTGGCCCAGCCATGTAGGGCGGAAGGCAGAAGCCTGACAGGCCTCATTTGGCCTCAGGGCTGGAGGTGCCCCACGCCTTGCTAATCGGAGTAATCGGAGCAAGCAAGGGCACCGACCAAGATGTTCTGCCTTCAACTCCTCAAAATATAAATTTGTTTAAATGTAAAGCAAATAAACATTGGAAGTCCTCTGGTGAAAGGCCAGCACTTTATTTCATTTATATTCCACCTTTCTCCCATGGTGCTAAAGGTGGTGCACATAGTTCTCCTCATTTTCTCCTCACAACAACCCTGTGAGGTAGTTGAAGCTGAGGGTGAGTGACCGGTCTGAGGATCTGAACCCTGGTCTCCCAGGTCCTAGTCTAACACGGTCCACTGCACCCCCACTGACTGTCTTCCTTCAGATACCTTCATGTTTCCCTGTGCCGATCCTGCCCTCTGTTTTTGCCTGAGGAGCCAACTCACTTTGAGGCCAAATCCCCCTCTCTCCCTCTGAGCAGCTGACCTGCTGAGTTGGGAAGCCTTGGCCCACTGCGACTGATCTCCTGGGCTTCTGTTTTGGGGACACCATTGGCTTTTGAGGCAACCTGGACAGATAGCCAAGAGTTTCTGCCAAGCCTTGCTGGTCACCCACCTTGTGCTCTTCTCTTTCCCCCAGGACCTCACGACAGAATACGCCACAACCAACAACCCTACAGCCATCACTCCTGAGGAATATTTCAACCCTCAGTTTGACCTGAAAGACAGAGATATCGGGAGACCCAAAGAAGTGACCATCCGGACTCAGAAGTAAAGCTACTACTCTGTTGAACGTCCTGTTATCTTTGGTTCAGTTTTCCCTCCCTTTCTCTTGTGCCCCAGCTTGCAAATCCTGCACTCTGTTTATCTCTGGAGGAACAGATGCTCCCTGCAGAAGTCAGGCCCACTCCCTGCTGGACCATGAGTTGCTGCTGGAGCAGCCTCACAGCACTTGATTTGAGCCTGCGCTGAGACCCAGCACCCATTCAGTGAGAGAGCCCTTCACAGCATGGTCCCCAGGAACCTGGGAGTCAGAGAAGTCTTCCAGGATAACTCAAGCCACAGCACCTTTTATTTTAGAAATGCTCCACCAACTGCAGCTGGGAGCCTCCATTAGAAGCCTAACATCTCCCCAAAATCTTGCTTGCTTTGTGTAAGGATGTCATTTCCCCCGGTGCAGAAGCATTAGCGATACTTGCTTTTGTCAAGGCTTGAGTCAAGAGACAACATTCACTTGGTCCATGTTTTAAGATACTGGCTTGGCATTCCCCCCCTCTTTGAGATGAGCTTAAGAACGATATTGTCTCTTGGTGGCCTGGCAACTCGAGGCCTATTGGCATCGTGGTGTCTGAGATGCTCCCCGACAATAAGGGGCGCCCATCGATGGTCTGCACTTCTAGAGGGAGCTCCAAACTCTGCGTGGCCAACCCCAACCTCTCCACCGAGTCCAAGTCTGTGGATGCTCCCGAATCTATGAGGGCGTGCACTGATTCTCTGCGCCCATCTGGGAGCTGTAGTACGACACAGCCTGCGCATCTTGAGCGAGCTGACTTCTCACCCTCCCACTCTCTGCTAGCTCCTTATCAACATTGCATTCTGTGTCAGAGAGAGGGGGAGGAGGACTGCTTACTGACTCATGCTGTATTTCTCTACTTGGGGCAGATGTGTTTATGACACTTTCATCTCTGGTAGGTTTAAAGCCAACTTGTGGATGTCCGAACAGTTTCCCCTCTCCCTTGTGGAGCAGGTCACCCCCATTGTGGACTTGATGGCCAGAACCAGTGCACATTTTGCTCAACTCAAAGACTTCATCACCTTGGACTTTCCTCCTGGATTTCCAGTTAAAATCGGTATGACCCTTTTTGTGCTGGTGGTTCCCTCTTCCTGCCCCCCACCTGCCACCATGTTCAAGACATCAACCCCCCCCCCCTTGAACAGTGCTTCTTGTCTTGGGGCACCTTCAAAGCAAACTGTCGTGATGAGGATAACTGGTGACCTTACTCAACCTCTCCTGTCCCTCTTCCCTTCCCCCAAACTGCAGAGATCCCATTGTTCCACATCCTCAATGCTCGCATTACTTTTGGGAATGTGAACGGCTGCAGCACAGCAGAAGAGGCGTCTCCCCAGGCTTCAGATGGGGCACAGCAGCCATCTGGTGAGAGAGCTGCTCCAGGGTTTGAGGGAGGAACTCAAGTAAGAGGAACCCTTTGGTTTCCAGATTGGGATATTCCTCTGGGAGACTCTGTGGCAGTCAGATTTAAGTGGACAAAATGTGTGGACCTCTTTGCTCCTGGTTGCGCCTTCACACAGGCTGAATTATGCAAGATATCTCCTTCATTTTTATATATTTAAAATCCACTTTTCACCTGAGATCATCTCCCAAAGCATTGTGCAGCAGAGGGATAGATAGTGCCATCTTCCCCAATGTGTGGTCCTCTAGGTGTTTATGGATCCCTTATTATGTTCACTGCACAACAAATTAAAATGCTCAACGCAATGACGCATCCTTCACAAACTGGTTGCAAACTCCACCTTCCATCAGCCCCAGCCAATATGGCCAGCAGTCAGAGATGGCAAGCGTCCAGCAACATCTGGAGAGCCACCATGTTGCGGACGTCTCTCCTATTTTCTGATTTCTTTTTTTTTTATAATGATATTTATTGAAAAAATAATTTTTTTAAAATTACAAAGAAAAAAGACAAAAACAGAAAAAGAAAAAGAAAAAGAAAAAACAAAACCATCACTTTCAAATTCTCCACTTTCTTTACCTTCTTTCCATGACCTCCTCCCATCTCTTGTATCTTGATTGATAATTGTCACAGCAAATCCTTTCCGTAATTCATAATATTCTGTCATTACATTACCTTACTCTATTTTCATCTTATCTTATAAAAAACCTTTAAACTTAAGACTTAAATCTTATTTTTACCAGCTTCTCATAACCATTACCTTTTTACCTAATTCTTTAAACATTTTTACAAGAGCCAAGTAATTTCATTTCAACATTTTTCCAACGTTCATAAAACATTTCTGATGATAAAAAAGAGAATAAAAACAATCCAATCTTCTTCCAGCGTCCCCTCCCCCCGGTCCCGAGATTGTCAGTCCTTTTTATCCCATTAATCTGGCACATTAACCTGGTGATCTTATATCCGAGGCCTTCAAATCTCTTCCATGTCCCTTCTGCAGCTCTTCTTCATATTTTCCTTTCACTCGTGGGAACTCCAGCTTGGTAGTGTTTTTGACCCTTTTCAACAAATCAGCCCCTTTCTCATAGTCCAGACTAGACTCCATGTGGTATTTTAAGACATGTTTCAAATTCTCTCCAAGATTGAAAGTCCCAACAGCTCCAAACTTCTGACGGCCCATTGCCAGACTCGGAAAGTCCAAACATCCCTGCATAGGGGGGTCAGTCCAACCCCCATTTCCAAATCAATCCAAATTTTGTCTTTCCAAATCTGGTTTTTTCCAAGTTCATTTATCAAATCCAAAGGCTCATTTTCCTGCTGGGCCAAAAGTCTCTCCATCTCTGGCACCCAAGATTCTGCAACATCCTCTTCTATCATCTGCTCTGTCAGGACACACTCCTGTTTAAGTTCCTGGGTGGGCTCCATATAATTTCCCACTACCTGTTCAAATGTTCTGGCCGCATTAGTCATCAAATCAGTCTTCTGACTTAACTGATCCAATAGGGCATTTATTTTACAGAAAGCACCCAACAGTGCTTCTGATAACATTGTCCTGCAAGGTCACAATTCCTTTCCCACGGTTGTAATCTGTGGCAGCTGCAAGCTCCCTAGAATTGGTTACAATTTCACAGTCCCCCTCTAGGGGGGAACTTCTGGTTGTTCTTTCTTTTAAGGACAATAGCAACAAAGTTTCTTTTTTTAAGATTTTTGTCAATATTAGTTCCTTTAAAATGCGAAAGGAAACAATGGAATCACAATGTTACTCTTCTTTTTAACTATCTGTCAAAAGCATTTGTCTCTGGTCAATGAGCTTCAAAACGTCAATTCTGACACCCCGCTCCAGGGTCAGGACGGTGGAAAGTTACTTTACTTTAAACTCACTTCTGCAGGTTTAAACAGTCCAAAAAGGATCCCCCTTCTTCTCCTGCTACCGAAGGGGGGTTCAACGGTAACCAATCCTTTAAAAGTAATTTTCTAGGCTCTAGTTTACGTTGTCTTTGCTTTCTTCTAACTACAAGGAAACGGAAGGCTGACTTCCTGTTTAGACCTTCCCGTTTCAGTGCCAAATTAAGATAAATTTTTAAGTCCAATTCCTTTCTAGTCGCCAGTTCTTATTTGAAGTCCAATTGTTCAATATTTGAGTACTCACGGGTGATTACTTTAGATGCCAAATTGTCCCAGGAAAAAGGCAGCGCTCTCTGGCAATGGCTGTGCGGCTTCGCTCCACGGAAATAGCAGTTGACTCACAGCACCGCACCACTTCCCCCTCTTCGCTCTGGAGCCCGTTAGTGGGTTCCTTTGCGGGTTGGGGGGGCGCTAAAGGTGCCCGCCGAGTCCCACGGTCACAGGCTTCATCCGCCTGTGATTTTTGAAAGGGTCCCCGCTTCGCCGCAGCGGAAAAGACCTGTTTCGCGCTGAGCTGGTCCCTCCGGTTCAGAGGGAGTCCGCCATTGCTGATGGCGCCACCCCGGAAGTCCCCCCTATTTTCTGATTTCTCATGGGGTGTACCACTGGATAGACCAGTTCAGTGGCCCTATTATTTGATTCTGCACTACTGTTAAATAGAGCAGTGGACATTGTATGCTCACCTGGTTGCCATGATAGAGGTGAAAAGGTGTTCCCTGCTTTCCCTATTTTTCGTTCAAGATATGTCCAGAGCCCTGGAGCTTTGCATACTGATGGTGCCGTGCTCCCAAACTCCTAATGGCCATTCCCAGGAGCTTCATATAGATACTGGATAGCAGTGGATACCAAATAGTGCCCTGTGGAGTTGAAGAGCACTCCTCCAGGGTTTCTGCACCTTCTGCAGTCGTCCACTCCCCTTGAAGCTATCTAGGAAGATGCCGCAGTCAGCGGTATTGAAGGTCGCTGAGAGATCACGGAACGGCCCCTCTCCTGACATGGGCCATCCACCCAGGGCTGGAGGAGGAGCAAAGACGGTGGCCTGTTAGTCCGCACCCTTTTAGTGGGGGACACCCAGGACTGACCCTGGGGCATCCTTTGTGCCAAGCAGGTGCCCATCGTCAGCATCTTCACCCTTGGGCTAAACCATTTTTCACCCTAAGAGAGAATTACATCCTTAAGCCAGCAAGCCAAATGGAATAATACTGCTACACCTCTGCTTTCTGCTTTATGGGCTCTCTGCCAATCCCTGGGGTTAATGCTTGGTGTCCTTTTTCCCCCCCCACATGGCTACTCCAGCCTCTGCCTTTGTGGTCGACCAGTCCGTCTTTGAGATCCCTAAATCCTATCACATTCAGGACGATGGCAGGACTGTCCAGGTGCAGGATGAAGACAACGAGATCATGCAGTTTGCTATCCAGCAGAGCCTGATGGAGTCTGGCCAGAACAGAGTGAGCCCCTCTTGCTCAGGGTTCTTTTCCCATTCCCTTACCTCACGCCCCTGGCCAACTTCTCATGAGCTTGGACAGCCTTGCTGAGCTTTGCCCCTGCTCTTTTCTCACGCTGCAGAAGGGGCCACCTGAGGAGGCGGAGTTGGGGCAGCAGCATAATGGGAGAATTCTTGTGTGAAATAATCAGAGCACAGGAAAGGCCAGGGGATCGGGCAAATGGGGTCTTCAGACGATGCATGTGAACCATGTTCCCCAACCTCCAAGGAGGGAGAGTCCACCACTTTCTGAGGGAGTCTGTTGCATCCTGGGAATGCAACAATGCATGTCAAAAAGAACTCAAGAAGCTGCTTTATTCTGAGACCACTGGTCTCTCCTGGAGATGGAGAACCTGTGGCCCTCTGGATGTTGCAGGACCACCACTCCCATTGGCCATGCTAGCGGTGGATGATGGGACCTGACATTCAACAGTTTCTGGTGGGCCACAGGTTCCTCATCACTGGCCTACACTGACTGGCAGCCGCTCTGGTTTCAGTCAGGTCTCCTTCCCCAGCCCTGTCTGCGATGTCAGGGATAAAACCCAGAACCCTCTGCATGTCAAATATGAGCTCTGCCACTGAGCTGAGGACAGTATTAGATCTCCATTTTAGGAGAGATCCACCAAGCTCCTTCATGTGTTTGCTTTTTGGCAACCACTGGAGACTTTAAAAAACCCACAGTAAAACCACTGAGGCTTTCATGTTTAATATTGCTACTTTTAAGGATTGTTTGGCTTCTGAATTAACATGCTAGTTTAATGCTAGTGTTTAGTTTTTTAGATTGGTTTGTTCTGAGTTTTTGTAAGTCACTTTAATGCATCCAATAGAAAAGTGGGTTAGAAAAGATATCAATGGTATTAAACCCCCAGCACCAGCCACTTCTGCATGATGTGTGAGTGTGCGTCTCAAATTGTCACTGGTATTAACTGCTCTGGTGTCTTTCTCAGGAGGCTTTGGGACCAGACTTGAATGGGGCTGTCTCTTACTCACAGGACCTCAACCTTCAGTATCAAAGGTAATGTTCCTTCTTGCTAAACATGAGGAGTTACTCACCACCAGGTGCTAGGAAGCTGAGCCCCATCCAGGGTTTACTGTAGAGCAGGGAGGAGGAACCAGAGGAATCTGTTATTAAACTCTAGCTCCCATCATCACTGACTGGATCTGATGGGAGTTGGATTCCCAGCAACAGCTGGAGAGCTCCAGGTGTTCCCCAGCCCTGGCTTGGAGCATCTGTTGCTAGTGACAGTATCTCATGCTCCCTTGCCTGGCCTTCCCATCTCCCAGGGGTTTCTGGTGGGAGAGGGATGGAATACGTGGAAAGTGCAGGAGTAGAGCAGGGCTGCTAAGTGCTTTTCACCAACTCTGCTGCAGCTGCTCATAGCAGGGGTGGGTGGCCCTTTCGAAGTTGGGGACCACATTCCCTTGTGGGAAGGTGATCAGAGGCCACATATCAACAACCCTGAGTGGACCCAAAGCAAGAAGTGTGTGGGACAGCCCTGGTTCATTCATCCACCCATTCTCTCTCTCTCTCATTCACCACCTGCCCATCATTAGTTGATTCCCCCCCTTCCCAGGCCTCGGAGGGACCACGTAAAAGGAGGGGGCATTATGGTCTTCGTTCAGGCTGAGCCTGTCATCACTCCTTTTCTGTGTAGCTTCTGCAGCATCTTCTGCCTTTTCTGGTTGTGGATGGGAGACTTTTATGACCACCCGAAGCGCCTGCTGGATCAAGCCAAGGGGGGCCCATCTAGTCCAGCACCCTGTCCTCAGGGTGGCCAACCAGATGCCTGCGGGAAACCAGCAAGCAGGACCTGAACCAGAGAGCAGGGCACTTCTCCCTCTTGTGGCTTCCAGACCTGGTGTTCAGAAGTGTAGCTGCCTCACCTCCAGCCGTGGGGGCAGAGCAGAGCCATCCTGGCCAGTGGCGGCCGATAGCCTTCTAACCCTTGTTTAAAGCCATTCCGGCCTCCTTTCCTTCCATGACAATTGAGTATGTGAGAGTGAGAAACACAAAAGTCGCCCACAAAGGGCGGTGGGGAGGATGAATATACATCCTAAGCACCTGCGCATCATTCGGCTGGTCCAGTTAAGTTCCCTGCAAACACTGACCTGGGAGGGTGTGTGGAGGCATAGCGGCTTCCTGGCAAGACCCAGGCATGGCTGACTGACCGAACCCAAAGGGTGCTCATCAATGGTTCCTCTTCATCCTGGAGAAGAGTGACTAGTGGGGTGCCACAGGGTTCTGTCTTGGGCCCGGTCTTATTCAACATCTTTATCAACGACTTGGATGATGGACTCAAGGGCATCCTGATCAAATTTGCAGATGACACCAAACTGGGAGGGGTGGCTAACACCCCAGAGGACAGGATCACACTTCAAAACGACCTTGACAGATTAGAGAACTGGGCCAAAACAAACAAGATGAGTTTTAACAGGAAGAAATGTAAAGTATTGCACTTGGGCAAAAAAATGAGAGGCACAAATATAAGATGGGTGACACCTGGCTTGAGAGCAGTACATGTGAAAAGGATCTAGGAGTTTTGGTTGACCACAAGACATGAGCCAACAGTGTGACGCGGCAGCTAAAAAAGCCAATGCAATTCTGGGCTACATCAATAGGAGTATAGCATCTAGATCAAGGGAAGTAATAGTGCCACTGTATTCTGCTCTGGTCAGACCTCACCTGGAGTACTGTGTCCAGTTCTGGGCACCACAGTTCAAGAAGGACACTGACAAACTGGAACGTGTCCAGAGGAGGGCAACCAAAATGGTCAAAGGCCTGGAAACGATGCCTTATGAGGAACGGCTAAGGGAGCTGGGCATGTTTAGCTTGGAGAAGAGGAGGTTAAGGGGTGATATGATAGCCATGTTCAAATATATAAAAGGATGTCACATAG
The DNA here is from genome assembly GCF_965113315.1 of Podarcis vaucheri. Classification (NCBI taxonomy): domain Eukaryota; kingdom Metazoa; phylum Chordata; class Lepidosauria; order Squamata; family Lacertidae; genus Podarcis; species Podarcis vaucheri. Next base: position 57,953,075 of record NC_138751.1, read on the forward strand.
AGGAGGGAGAAAGGTTGTTTTCTGCTGCTCCAGAGAAGCGGACACGGAGCAATGGATCCAAACTACAAGAAAGAAGATTCCACCTAAACATTAGGAAGAACTTCCTGACAGTGAGAGCTGTTCGACAGTGGAATTTGCTGCCTGGGAGTGTGGTGGAGTCTCCTACTTTGGAGGTCTTTAAGCAGAGGCTTGACAACCATATATCAGGAGTGCTCTGATGGTGTTTCCTGCTTAGCAGGTGGTTGGACTCGATGGCCCTTGTGGTCTCTTCCAACTCTATGATTCTATGATTTCCTTGCTGTGGCTCTAGCTCTCACAGCTGTTCCAGCAGGTCCTTGATGCCTCTGCTCGGGAGCGTTGCTCTCCATGCATTGGGGGGTGGCAGAAAGCCAGGGGGTGTTAGGAAAGCAGGTTCTGTGTTCATAGAATCATAGAATCATAGAATCATAGAGTTGGAAGAGACCACAAGGGCCATCGAGTCCAACCCCCTGCCAAGCAGGAAACACCATCAGAGCACTCCTGACATATGGTTGTCAAGCCTCTGCTTAAAGACCTCCAAAGTAGGAGACTCCACCACACTCCTTGGCAGCAAATTCCACCGTCGAACAGCTCTTACTGTCAGGAAGTTCTTCCTAATGTTTAGGTGGAATCTTCTTTCTTGTAGTTTGGCTCCATTGCTCCGTGTCCGCTTCTCTGGAGCAGCAGAAAACAACCTTTCTCCCTCCTCTATGTGACATCCTTTTATATATTTGAACATGGCTATCATATCACCCCTTAACCTCCTCTTCTTCAGGCTAAACATGCCCAGCTCCCTTAGCCGTTCCTCATAAGGCATCGTTTCCAGGCCTTTGACCATTTTGGTTGCCCTCCTCTGGACACGTTCCAGTTTGTCAGTGTCCTTCTTGAATTGTGGTGCCCAGAACTGGACACAGTACTCCAGGTGTGGTCTGACCAGAGCAGAATACAGTGGCACTATTACTTCCCTTGATCTAGATGCTATACTCCTATTGATGCAGCCCAGAATTGCATTGGCTTTTTTAGCTGCCGCGTCACACTGTTGGCTCATGTCAAGTTTGTGGTCAACCAAGACTCCTAGATCCTTTTCACATGTACTGCTCTCAAGCCAGGTGTCACCCATCTTGTATTTGTGCCTCTCATTTTTTTTGCCCAAGTGCAATACTTTACATTTCTCCCTGTTAAAATTCATCTTGTTTATTTTTGCCCAGTTCTCTAATCTGTCAAGGTCATTTTGAAGTGTGATCCTGTCCTCTGGGGTGTTAGCCACCCCTCCCAGTTTGGTGTCATCTGCAAATTTGATCAGGATGCCCTTGAGTCCATCATCCAAGTCGTTGATAAAGATGTTGAATAAGACCGGGCCCAAGACAGAACCCCGTGGCACCCCACTAGTCACTCTTCTCCAGGATGAAGAGGAACCATTGATGAGCACCCTTTGGGTTCGGTCAGTCAGCCAGTTACAAATCCACTGAGTGGTAGCATAGTCAAGACCGCATTTTACCAGCTTCTTTACAAGAATATCATGGGGCACCTTGTCAAATGCCTTGCTGAAATCAAGGTAGGCTACATCCACTGCGTTCCCTTCATCTACCAGGCTTGTAATTCTGTCAAAAAACGAGATCAGGTTAGTCTGACATGACTTATTTTTCAGAAATCCATGCTGACTATTGGTGATCACAGCATTCCTTTCTAGGTGCTCACAGACTGTTTGCTTAATGATCTGCTCCAGAATCTTCCCTGCTATTGATGTCAGACTGACTGGGCGGTAATTATTTGGGTCCTCTCTTTTCCCCTTTTTGAAAATAGGGACAACATTTGCCCTCCTCCAGTCTGCCGGGACTTCGCCTGTTCTCCAGGAATTCTCAAAGATGACTGCCAGTGGTTCTGAGATCACATCTGCCAGTTCTTTTAATACTCTTGGATGCAGTTCATCTGGCCCTGGAGACTTGAATACATCTAAACTAGCCAAATATTCTTGTACTATCTCCTTAGTTATTCTGGGCTGTGTTTCCTTTGCTGAATCATTTGCTCCAAATTCTTCAGGTCGGGCATTGTTTTCTTTATCGGAGAAGACTGAGGCAAAGAAGGCATTGAGTAGTTCAGCCCTTTCTGTGTCCCCTGTTTGCATTTCACCATCTTCTCCTCTGAGTGACCCCATTGTTTCTTTGTTCTTCCTTTTGCTACGAACATACCCATAAAAGCCTTTTTTGTTGCTTTTAACCTCTCTAGCAAGCCTGAGTTCATTCTGTGCTTTAGCTTTTCTGACTTTGTGTCTACACGTGCTGGCTATTTGTTTGAATTCCTCTTTGGTGGTTTCCCCCCTTTTCCATTTTTTGTACACATCCTTTTTTAATCTTAATTCAGTTAAAAGTTCTTTAGATAGCCACCCTGGCTTCTTTAGGCACCTTCCATGTTTCCGTCTCATTGGTATTGCCTGACGTTGTGCTTTTAGTATCTCCCTCTTAACAAACTCCCAGCCATCATGAACTCCCTTTCCTTTTAGTATTGCTGTCCATGGGATCTCACCCAGCACTTCCCTAAGTTTTATGAAGTCGGCTTTCTTAAAGTCAAGAAATTGAGTCCTAGTATGCTTGGCTGCTCCTTTCCGCTGTATAGTAAACTTCAGAAGAGCATGATCACTCGCGCCTAATGATCCTTCCACATCTACCCCACTAACCAGGTCATCAACATTGGTTAGGACCAGATCTAAAATGGCTGTTCCTCTTGTTGCTTCTCCCACTTTCTGGACAATGAAGTTGTCTGCAAGGCCAGTGAGGAATCTGTTTGACCTTATGCTCTTGGCTGAGTTTGACGTCCAACAAATATCCGGGTAATTGAAGTCCCCCATTACTACTATCTCCCTTCCTTTTGCATGCTTGGCCATCTGTTCCAGGAAGGCATCATCTATGTCCTCCGTTTGGCTTGGGGATCTATAGTAAACTCCCACAATGAGGTCTCTGTTATTCTTCTCTCCCTTAATTTTGACCCAAATGCTCTCACTTTGGCTTTGAGGTTCTAAATCTTGGATCTCTTCACAGGTATACACATCCCTGACATATAACGCCACTCCTCCTCCTTTCTTGTCTGGTCTGTTTCTCTGAAATAGATTGTATCCCCCCATTATTACATTCCAATCGTGGGACTTATCCCACCAGGTTTCAGTGATGCCTATTATGTCATATTTAGTTTGCTGTACCAAGAGCTCAAGTTCATCTTGTTTATTTCCCATGCTTTGCGCATTAGTGTACAGACATTGAAGTCCATTAATCATTAATCATTAAAGTGTTTCACTCCATCTCTCTTCCTCTCCCCAGGGCTTTGCAGGAAAGCTTCCTGGCTACTCCAGCCTCTGCCTCTCTGCAGGAATCTTCCAGTTTCGATCAGGACCTGCGCCTGGCTATGGAGCTTTCCGTTCGTGAGCAGCAGGACCTGGAGCGGCAGCGGCAGGAGGAGGAGGAGGCAGAGCTGCAGCGAGCTCTCCAGCGCTCCCTCCTTGACAAATAGGCAGGCAGGCGGAGCTCCCGCAACCCTCTCTCTCTGTCTCTCAAAGCAAAAGGAAGAGCCTCATCCTTTCTCAGTGCTTGAGAAGCACATGGGATCAGCTGCCCAGGGCTGGCTGCACCTTGCGCCAGGCTACAAATGTCCTTTGTGGGGACAATTTGCGGCAGATCTACAGGAGCCGTCCCCACCTCTCAAGCTTCATTCTTCTTTTGTGTGCTCTGAACTTTGGACTTAAAAGACGAACTCCTTGGGCTGCCTTCAACTTTTTTCTGAAAGGGGGGGGCACTTTGGCTAGTGTCCAGCACTGCAGGGAACTTGCCCTGTTTGAGGAAGGTTTGTGTGAGCATCATTTCATTGCCGGTCAAAGACGCAGCAAGTCCTCCAGGTTGTCTTTGAATCCAGCGAACAGCAGCCACTGTCTGTTGGGGACAGTGCCATGAGCATCCTTACCTTAACCTGGCACCCTCCAGGTATGGGGAAGGATGCTCTAGGCATAATGCCCTATTTCCTTCCAGCCTTTGACACTATCTCAACCCCAGCTGTTCGCTACTCCAGTGGGCACAAGACCTTCTGTCCCACACGAGTGCTTTATGAGGGTTTTTGTGTGTATAGGAGTGTTTGGGTTTTTTTAAAAAAGAAAAAAAGGGAATTGAGGGAAACTTAACTCAGTACCCAATTCCCCATATTAAAAGGGAGAAAGGGACTGCTGTAAAGCAAGTTCTCAAGACCAAAAGGGAAACTCATGTTGCCTTCTTATAGTGCATATTATCTCCCTTTCCTCTAGAAAGTGCATTTTTTGTCTGTTTTAAGATTAGTACACTTCTTAAAGCAGGTGCCATGGGGAATAGGAGCAGCATAGGAGTAAATTTTGCCTGTTTTTCTGTTGCCTGCAGACCATGTTGCCTTAGCTAGCAATAAACACAGGGGAGGGGGCTGGGGGTCAGGGCGAGGCAGCAGTGCCACCACCTCCTCCCTCTCCAGAGGCACAGAGGGGCTGGGGAGCAAGCAAAGAGGTGAGCTGGCTCCACCTCCTTCAAACGTTGTTTCAGAAACTGGCAGGAGGGAAGCAAATGTGAAGCCACACCACAGGAAGTCCCTCAGAGCAGCAGCCTTTGCCAAGGCGGTGCCGTCCAACTATTTGGTAGTACCACTCCTAGGTGGGGAGTGGGGGGCTAGCCAGCAGAGCTGTGGGATGCTTTGGCTAATGGGGGGGGGGTCATCCAAAACATTGGAGGGCACAGGCTGGGGAAGGCTGCCTTGTGTTGGTTGGCAGACACGTCCCTGGGCTTTCAGGTGCCTCAGACCAGCTGCAGGGCTAATCTTTGCTCACCTCCCCTTGGGGGGGGGGGGAGGACAGCCTCTCCAAATGTACCAGTTGCAAGTTTTGCCTGACTTTATTTAATCTTCACTCTTAACTGAATCTGTCTCAAGGCCCCGAAGGGAAGGGAATCTCTATAAAGCACTCCAGAAGAAAGGTAGTTACAATTTCTGTGTGTGCTATGACGGGGCAAGCCGGGGGGTGGGTGGACAACTCTGGGATTGTCGTTGTAACCAGGCCAGAAATATGCAGCTAAGTTTCACATGAAAATAAAAGGAATCCTTTTGAAGAGGGCTTTGTTGGGTATTGTGGATTCTTTCAGTGCTTGCAAGGAGGTAACTGGGAATCAGCCCTCTTGCTACAAGGATGCCTTTTCTTGTTTTTGCTCTGGGACATTTGTGGCAAGCGGACTGTCCTCTCTGTGTCATTGTGCCAGTGGCCCATTGAGTCCAGGATAATGTAAATTATCTCCTCGCCAGAGCCCTTCTTGCAGCTCTCAGAAAGTTAGCTTGCTGTTGTTGAGCTGATGGCCAAAGTAAAAACACACCAATTGGCAGGAATGTTAGCTTACCCCTTTTAGTAATTCAGATCTTGCCCTTTTATAGAGCTTCAAAGGCAGGAGACTGCAATACATGAGAGGCTTCCTAGAAAAAGATGGTCTTTATTTAAACCTTTGTTCATAGAGTATTGCTTCTTAATACCACTGCAGGCTTAAAAGCAACTTATCTTGCTCAGCAGGCACCTGTAAGTATAACAGACCTCCCCCTTTTGAATAGTTTTCTTGTCTATCCCAAAGTTTAAACCAAAATCAATGCTCCTAATTCCTTGTTTGATCCTTGCATCTTCTTGCAACCCCAAAGGAAGGGGCACAAGACACCCTTCAGTCACTCTGTGCTTATCAAAGACAGATAAAAGTCTGCAGGAATAAGCCTGACATTTGAGTAGCTTCACACTGCTAAACCTACAATGTCAGCTGGCCCTCCAGAACAGAGGCACCTCATGCGGTGTAGACATTCTGTGACATTTAGCAAGTCAGTGGACCCTTCGCTCTTTTGATGCAGCGTGGCACTTAGTTGGGTCCAGAGAGACAAGCCACTTTCACATTCAGCACTTTGTTTGCATGTGCTTGTAATATAATGCATTAATAAGCCCTTGCAAAGCAGCTTTCATAAAGAAATGTCTTGAGCAGGCTGCTTTAATACAGCATAATCTGAATAGCATCTTATTTGCTACATAATATGTTCCATTTTGGGGATCATGCAGGGATGCTTGAAAATATTTGGGCAATATCATGGCTGACAGAACCTCATTATCTCTCAGCCATGATCCTGTGCTGCCCAAATAATAGAAACAGCAGTGACTGCCTTGAAAGATGCAAGGATTGCAAAAGGCCAAGCCCTTTACATCACAATCAGTCTACAAAATATGTGAACCACAATAGTCAGGAATTTGTTGTGTGAAGCCACATTTTTTTTTACTGCACAGTGAAGCAATTGGAGTTACATTTCCAGCTCAGAAGTACCTGAACTACAGCTGCAGGCTCATAGTCACAATGAAGGGAAAGAGACGGAGGCAGAATTCTCATTTTGAAAGTGACATTTAGGTTCAAATCAGTTAAACAAAAATAAATACAGTGGCAAAATTAACCCTTTGTTAAGTATAAAATATATACACCAGGAAAATCAAGTTTGTATGTAAAACAAAAAACGAAACCACATCTGCACCAACAAAAACTTAAGTGTGCATTTTTTTTCAGTGTGAATACCCTCAACTAGCTTATTCCATTGCATCTTCCAACCTCTTGACTCCTTGAAGAAATGGTTGTGCTAAGATACACAAAAAAGCCACAATCCAAGCACCTATGAAGAGGAAAGTCCCAAGGTTTGGATGTGTCTCCATGACTCTGCATGTGTGACTCTGCATGCTCAGCATGGAAGCTGGATCATGACTGCTGTTCTCCATTAATACTGTTTTGTGCATTTGCTAGGACAGACAGGGGGAGTTCGCACTTGCAGCCTTACCAGTTTCTCTGGTTAAAGGGACCTTGCCCACATACACAACTCTGTGCACAGTTCAATCTACTCCCCAGTGATGTATGGAGAAGCCAGTACATCAACAGGTGTTCCCTACTCTTCACATCATCATCATCATCATGATGTTCGACAGTGGAATTTGCTGCCAAGGAGTGTGGTAGAGTCTCCTTCTTTGGAGGTCTTTAAGCAGAGGCTTGGCAACCATATGTCAGGAGTGCTCTGATGGTGTTTCCTGCTTGGCAGGGGGTTGGACTCGATGACCCTTGTGGTCTCTTCCAACTCTGATTCTATGATTCTATGATCATTTATAGGCTGCCCATCTGACTAGGTTGCCCCAGCCACTCTGTTCAGGGAAGTTTTTAATGTGTGATATTTTATTGTATTTTGGGTTTTTATGGAAGCCGCCCAGAGTGGCTGGGGAGGCCCAGCCAGATGGGCGGGGTATAAATAATAAATTATTATTATTATTATTATTATTATTATTATTATTATTATGAGTAGCTTTTTCATTCATGGTGTAAAATGCTGGCACATGCATCTGTGCATGATAACTCACAGTAGAAGTTATCCTACTGTCTGGAGAAAATGGAGCAAGCAAAGTAGCCTTTCATTCAGTGCATAATGTGTAGTAAGAGAGGCTTGTATCTCACTGGGATCCCGTTGGGGAGCGAGAGCACTTTCCTGAGGAATTTGTTCTGCACTATTTCTAAGGCTTTGTTAGCCTTTGGGTCCATGCCCCATATCGCTATTCCATAGAGCATCTGGGAAACCACTTCACTGGCAAAGATTTTCAACACAGGTTCTAGTAACTGGCCACCCACCGTAAAATAGAATTTCATTAATGCCCCACAAGCTTTCTGCGCTTTGAGTTTCGTAGCCTCAACGTGCCCCTTCCATGACAGCATCTCAGTGAAGAGAACTCCCAGATATCTGAAGGAGCATGTTTGCTCCAGATTCTGCTGATCCATTTTCCATTTGGATCTGGGACTACGCTTCCCAAAGACCATAATTTTGGTCTTGGAGTAATCATTATCATTATATGATAATATATTTCAGTATGTCAATCTCTGGTAAATGGCACCTTGTACCTTTGAATAGCACTGCAAAAACCAGTTACTGGCACTAAATAAAAATATAGAAACGTCAACTGTTTAAATCAAGGCCACCTTGTGGTGTAGAGCGGTAGTCACGTAATCTGGGAAACCGGGTTCGCGTCTCCGCTCCTCCACCTGCAGCTGCTGGGTGACCTTGGGCCGGTCACACTTCTTTGAAGTCTCTCAGCCCCACTCACCTCACAGAGTGTTTGTTGTGGGGGAGGAAGGGAAAGGAGAATGTTAGCCGCTTTGAGACTCCTTAAAGGGAGTGAAAGGTGGGATATCAAATCCAAACTCCTCCTCTTATTCTTCTCACATGCTGTTAAACATAATTGTATAGGCCTAGGTACTTTAAGTGTAAAGTATTAAAGCTACTTTCTGTAAAAATAAATAAATCACTGTGTGGCCATGGGTATAGAATTGCTAAGAATAAGGTCACACCAAAATAGAAAAAAGGCTATTACATATAGTTGAAATACATACAAAAATTTGCAGGTTAGATTAAAATCTGGGAAACTTTTTTCTATTGTTGATAGCTGTTAATGGTTCTGTACTTAACTATTGTTAAGTTTCTTCGTAAGTAGCCCCTGGGGCAAAGATTTAGGGCAACTTACATTTTTACACAAAGCCCACAAAGGGGTAGTTCTCACTGCAGTTTCCTCAATGGCTCCCAATTTTACCTAAAGAAATTTGAATATAGTTCCATGTGCAGGGCATAGCTTTGTCACCTCTTGGTTTAAACCTCCTTTTTCTTTTCTTTTCAACTAACATAGCCTCTGTACATGCACAGGGTTCATGATTCAGCAATCTATTATACCATTTAAAGTGTTACATCCCCTGACTAAATTACCATTGGAATAAAGCCATGATTGGCTTTTCTTACTAGGGACTCAAGGAAGGGGTAAGAGACCAAATTCCCAAGGGCCAAAAACTTGTTTAGTCAGTTTAAAATCCATTTTCCCAGTTTGATGTCCTAAGACATTTCTGATACATATGCTTTCCTGTTTCTTGCTGCTTAGGAAGCAGGCTTATAAATCTTAAACTTTACACAGATCAGAATTTCACCATTCAGACAACCCAACAACTCAACTTTTCCACCGAAAGCCAGTAATAAAAGTTAGAATCATAGAATCATAGGGTTGGAAGAGACCACAAGGGCCATCGAGTCCAACCCCCTGCCAAGCAGGAAACACCATCAGAGCACTCCTGGCATATGGTTGTCCAGCCTCTGCTTAAAGACCTCCAAAGTAGGAGACTCCACCACTCCTTGGCAGCAAATTCCACTGTCGAACAGCTCTTACTGTCAGGAAGTTCTTCCTAATGTTTAGGTGGAATCTTCTTCCTTGTAGTTTGGATCCATTGCTCCGTGTCCGCTTCTCTGGAGCAGCAGAAAACAACCTTTCTCCCTCCTCTATATGACATCCTTTTATATATTTGAACATGGCTATCATATCACCCCTTAACCTCCTCTTCTCTGGCTTAGTCATGCTGGCCACATGACCCGGAAGCTGTACGCCGGCTCCCTCGACCAATAAAGTGAGATGAGCGCCGCAACCCCAGAGTCGGTCATGACTGGACCTAATGGTCAGGGATCCCTTTACCTTTACCTTACGTGCTTTAAACTTTGGCTGGACTCTAGCATATTTGAAGTCTGATTTAAATAACAGACAAAATGGTGAAAACCCCTAGATACGCACTCAAATGCTTGGTATCACCAGCTCTGCTTCAAAACATCACCACTTTCACCTCCCACTTCTTAAAACTATTCCAAACTCTGAAAACCAATCCTTCCATCTTTCTATACCAAAGAGCAAAGCTCAGCTGAATTTCAGCCCATCACCCCACCCAACCCTAACTTCACTCTCCAATGCTTGCAGACACATTCCTTATCCTTCCTTCTAATCACCTCTAGCACCTTCACATTACACACAACATACAATCCACCACTGAACTACTCTTCCACATAGCCATCGATTTGTATGGTTGGAAGGGACCCTGGGGTCATCCAGTCCAACCCAGTGAAATACAGGGATCTTAGCACCATGACCTCCCTTTTGCAACAAGATTTGTACTACCAAAAAGACACACACACATGTATACACAGGCATGACTGGAGAGGGACATACAATCACGCCCCTATGTTCATCCAATTAAATTAGTTATTTTTAAACGAAAAAATTTTAATGTTTCTGTAGCTCATATTTCAGAACTGCCAATGGTGAATGACACAATGTAACTGGATCAAAAAAATCATTATTCATTATGTACACTGGCAACATCACAGCTTGACTTATTATTTATTTACAAATTTTAATGTGGGTTGTAAAACTGGTTCTTACATTAGTTTACAGTTTGTGGAGAATATTCTCACCTCACATCACTACTCTTAAGATTTCACAATTCTCTTTCTTTTAAGTCACACCAGTCCCATCACGTGGCAGAAGAAAACAGGAAGAACTTTCTGGTGGTAAAAGATGTTTGGCAGTGGAACAGACTCCCGGAAGGTGGTAGACTCTCCTTCTTTAGATGATTTTAAGCAGAGGTTGGATGGCCAACTGCCAGTGCTTCTTTAACTGTGATTCCTGCATTTCAGGAAATTAGACTTCCAGCACTACAACTCCATGAAAACTGAAGCCTTTGCTTGCTACCCTTTAGAGCCTGTTTCCTAAAAACAGGCCAGATAATTTTGGGACCTAGACTGTTTGGTGCTCCTTATTTGTACTCCAAAACAACTTAAATGGGTCTTGCTGAAGTTTAATTTGCTACTAGCTTAGTTCAGGTAGGTAGCTGTGTTGGTTTGATGCAGTCAAAATATATAAAAAATTTAAAAAATTGTCCAGTAGCACCTTAGAGAACAACTAAGTTTGTTCTTGGTATGAGCTTTCGTGTGCATGCACACTTCTTCAGATACACTGAAACAGAAGTCACCAGACCCTTCTATATAGTGGGAGGGTGGGGTGGAGGTTTTCTCAGAAGGGTTGTAGGAGATGGTTGATTTACCAGCTTAGTGTTAAGTTCTGTGTTTTCTGATGCAGAGAAGTGATGCTAACTGATTGAAACCTGGAAGCCCAGGAAGCTGCCTTTATGCCATGGCCCAACGGTCCATCTAGTTCTGGACTGTCTGCACTGACTGGCAGAGGCTCCCAGGGTTTCTGGCAGGGGGCAATTCCCAGCCCTACCTGAGGAGGTGGGGTTTGCACCTGGCTGGGACCTTTTGCATGCATAAGCAAATACCATGTGACTAAGCTAGACCTCTTCCCAGAGGCTTAGGACAGTGACAGCTTCTGAAGACCCCTGTAATGACTAATGGATCACTCAAACTAGAATGGATTAAGTTGTGTTATTGGTAAGTGGAACCTTTCTGCAAAATGATACAAGATGAGCCCTCTGTGCTGGCCAACCAGAAAGGGACTGGGGTGGGGAATCAGTCCTTCTCCAGATGTTATTGGGCTACAATTCCTAGCCTCCCCAATCATTGGTCCTGCTGGCTGGGCTAGGTTCCCCATCCCTGTTTGAGAAGCTCCCTCAACAAAGCAGAGAGTGACTTCAATGCCCCACAGTGCAACTAACGTGTTTCAAGTGCATCTGAGAGATGCAGTCTTCCCACACACCTGAAGAAGTGCAAATAGTGATGGAAAATAGAAATAGTGGGGAGGAGTTCACAATGTTTTGTCAGCAAGAATATTACAGACAACAGTTTGGGGGGCTGGGAGCCTCTGGTTCATACACACAAAGAAACAATTTTCATAAAATGCTGCTTTTCTTTCCCAGTTCAAAATATGCTCTGCATTTTTGAAAGTCCAGGAGTGCCCAACTGAAAACAACCAGGGTGGTTTTTTTAATGCTCTGTTAAGTCACAAATCCCTGTAGCGCAAATGCATGCAAACACACACACACACACACACACACGGAACAGCAACTGGAGCAATCAGACCAAGAGCAAAACAACTTTTACATGGAAGATGGAAGGAAGCACAGCCCCCTTCCGCGTGCGCATAAGCTGGTCGGGCATGAAGATGAAGTGTATATCAGAGCACATGGCCCACGTTGGTGTGGGGAGCTGGGTCTCCCCTCCAGCCACCAGCCCTCCTGAAGATGCTGCTCCTGGGCTACCGCCGGCGAATGGGCTTGTACACACACACAGACAGCAGGATCATGGCGACGAGCAGGATGCCAAAGACACTTCCCATCAGAACTGCAAGAGAAAGGAAGAGCGAGAGCCTGGCTGATAAGGCATGGAGGAGGGCAGCCAGGGACTGATTCTGTCTACAGGGCACGCTGCTCTCTCTTCAAGAGCAGGAGCTGGGAGACACAGGGTGCAGTTACAGGCTGGGAATAGCACTTGGGAGAAACCAGGGTTCAAATCTCCACTCGACCGTGAAGCTCCCTAAAGGTAAAGGGATCCCTGACCGTTAAGTCCAGTCACAAATGATCTGGGGTTGCGGCGCTCATATCGCTTTATTGGTCATGTGGCCAGCATGACTAAGCTGCTTCTGGCAAACCAGAGCAGCGCATTGAAACGCCGTTTACCTTCCCGCTGGAGCGGTACAGTGGTGCCCCGCAAGACGAATGCCTCGCAAGACGGAAAACTCGCTAGACGAAAGGGTTTTCCGTTTTGGAGGTGCTTCACAAAACGAATTTCCTATGGGCTTGCTTCGCAAGACGACAATGTCTTGCGAGTTCCTGCTGATTTTTTTCTCCTTCCCCCCCTTTTGCTAAGCCGCTTATCAGCTGATCCGATCAGCAGATAAGCTGCTAAAAGCCGCTAAAAGCGCTAATCCGTCAATGGGCTTGCTTTGCAAGACGAAAAAACCGCTAGACGAAGAGAATCACAGAACGGATTCTTTTCGTCTTGCGAGGCACCACTGTACCTATTTATCTACTTGCACTTTGATGTGCTTTCGAACTGCTAGGTTGGCAGGAGCAGGGACCGAGCAATGGGAGCTCATCCCGTCGTGGGGATTCAAACCGTCAACCTTCTGATCGGCAAGCCCTAGGCTCTGTGGTTTAGAGTAGACCACAGCACCTAGGAGCCCTCAAAAGCCAATCACTCACAGTGCCTTCCAACCCTCGCTACCAATTCCTCCCATTTTCAGAATTCCTTGGACTCTTGCTCTCATCCTTGGGCACAACAAGAACCAGTGCTCCTACTGAGCATCTGCTAGAGCAGAAACAGGAAACCTGTAGCCCTCCAGATTCTGTTGGACTCTGCCAGGGGCTGTCAATGGGGAAATTCCAGTCTGCAATCCTTGCTGGCCCCATCCTGGCTGCAAGTAAATGCAGCTGGGCCAGGAACTGCCTGGCAGGGTGAGGAGAAAGTGCTGGGAGCCCCAGCTTGGCTGGGGAAAGAAACAGCCAAATGACCAGCAACCTGATTGTGGGGATTCTCAGAAGCATAATGAGGAACACATTTGGAAGTCTTCTTCACAGGATAGGAGGAATAGTACAACTTATTACTGATGCAACTTTCTGACAGTGAGGTGTAAATCTCAGCACATTTAAGTCACAATTGGACTGGGAGGCAAAACAGTTCAAGAAAGGAAGCTCAGTGCCGAGAGCCAGCCCAGGAGGCACCAAGGCCTCTGAATGCCAGTTGCCAGGAGGAGAGAAAAGGCCTCTTGCGCTCAGGTCTCACTTGCCACTTTCCCCCTGTGAGAACAGGACGCTGGACTGGATGGGTCACTGGCCTGATCCAGCAGGCTCCTCTGGCATTAAAAAAAGACATGCAGGGTCCACAGAGTCTGTCTTTTCCATGGCTTTTCACCCACCCACCCCGCAGCATAGGCAGGGTGTCCCAGAGGCCATCTAGTCTACCCCAGGCAGGGGCTACCGCCTCCTTCCCTGGCCCCGGCTGCTAGGGGCAAACCAGTTCACCCTGCCAGCCCTTGGCTAGAGAAGGACTTTGGCCCTGCAAGGAGAACTGAGCCAGGAATCACAGGGATGGAAGCGGGGAGGGAGCCAAAGCCCCCCCCCAAGTTCCGGGGCTCCCTTTCCGGGGGGGGGGCGAACCTGCAAGCGGCGGGCGCGGAGTGATGGGCTTGGGACTGGAGGGGTGGAAGGCGGGTGCAGGGCCGTGGGACCCAGGCGCCCGAGGAGGGTGCCCTCTCTCCCTCGGGGACCCAGGCGCCCGGCCTCCTCACCCAGGTTCTGCGTCTGGAGCACGGCGTAGGGCCGGCTGTTCCCGGGCGGGGCCGCCTCGGCCTGGTCCCGCCGCAGCAGCAGCAGCAGCAGCCCCGCCGCCCGCCAGCCGCCGCGCCGCCCCATCCTCGCCCGGCAGCGGAGGCCGAGGCCGCCAAATCCCCGGAGCTCCACCCGGTGTCTTCTGCACGTGTGGATGCGGCCAAGTTGCCAGCACGTCTTAGCCCAAGGTGCTTCGAGCGGCAACCTGGCCGCTGGGCCCCGCAATGCCACGCTCCTCTCTGCCCAGCGCAGGGCGGGAGGGAGGGCGGGCGAGTCAGCGGGGGGGGGGGGTCGCCAAGCGGCCCAACGAAAGGTCGCGCGTGGACACGTGGTCTTTAGGCCCCCGGGGTCCCCTTCAGCTCCCCTCCCTAGCATTGCATGCTGGGAGTGGTAGTCTCCATTCTGGGATGCCGCTGGAGAGGCGTCCGGGCACAAAGAGGGAGGAAAGTGGAAACTTGACCGCGCGATTCCCGGCGTCCCTGCTCGGAAGGAAACCCACTGAATTCAATGGGAGTTACTCCCAAGTGTGCATAGGACTGTAGCCTAAATGCAAATAACCTAAGCAGGCTTCAAAACCATGGGTCAGTCAATGCGGCTTTTAATCTCCTGCTCTTTTTATTGCATTTTAATCAATGTTATCTCGTTTCACCCGTTACCTCCTTGCCTTGGAAAAGGCAGCAAGCTATAGATCTTTCCTAGAAATAAAACGAGAACGATACAGTCCCCAGCTTTGAAGAATTCTGATTTTCATAGGTTCAAATGTCACTCATTTCCTAGCTGTTTTTGTTTATAACCAGATATTCTACAAGTCTGTGCATTTTGCAAAAGTTTCCTTTCTTTTCCGACAGCACTTTCTGAATGGAGTTGGCACCCAGCCATTTCCATTTCCAGAGGGCTAGTAGCCACACCAGTCCCTTACAGCAAAAACGACAGTCTTGTGGCACCTCAAAGGCTAACAAATTTATTACCACGATATAAATGTTTTGTGGACTTCACAGGACACAGTTGTGACCCAGCATCTCTCTGAAAGGAACCACAGTGCAAATACATTCTCAGAGTAACCCCTTCCTCACCTCACCTCCCCAAAACAAATAAATTGGTAATTTGGGGAATACAAGAGGGTATTAAATACAAGAGAATTAAAATCCACAGTGCTTCCAGCTGTGTACAATAAAATAAGATGGTCTCCAAGTCAAAGGACACTGGTGACATCCAGATATTTGAAATACATTTATCATAGAACAAATGTAGGGTTGCCAACTTTTGATTACAGTACTGTATTTTCTGATCCCTGAACCTGTAGACCGAGATCTAATTGAGGGTGATTCTCTCCACTCTAAGAACAGCTTATTTTCCCCAAGTCAAAAGAAAGTAAGGCAGAGCTCTTTATCAGGGAGAAAGCAGCAAGAGCCTTTGAAGATGATCCAAGTCAGGAATATGTGGTGGAAATGATTTGACAGCCTAGAATTGGGTCTAGAGGAGATAGCCTCGTGGAAAATTACACAACAGAGGTTCCTGTTCCTTTAAAACAGGGCTGCAAACTTCCTAAACACATTTTTCTGCTGCTCCCCACTCCACTGATTCTGGTATTGTCTGCAACAAGAAAATACTTAGCCCTAGGACTAGGGTGCGGGAGCCCTGCATCCTGGTTGTGGGGCACACCACCCTCTCCCCAGTCAGCAGATCAATCACTGGATGAGTGGAGATCATGAGCGGAGAGGAGGTCTGTGTTGGTGTGCATATGAGAGGGGTGTGTTGGCTGCACCCAGTTTTGGCCACACCCACTGCTGGAGTGTGGCCCCCAGAGGGTTAAGGTAAAGGTAAAGGGACCCCTGACCATTAGGTCCAGTCGTGGCCTACTCTGGGGTTGCGGCGCTCATCTCGAGGGAGCCGGCGTAGAGCTGCTGGGTCATGTGGCCAGCATGACTAAGCCGCTTCTGGTGAACCAGAGCAGCGCACGGAAACGCCGTTTACCTTCCCGCTGGAGCGGTACCTATTTATCTACTTGCACTTTGACGTGCTTTCGAACTGCGAGGTTGGCAGGAGCAGGGACCGAACAACGGGAGCTCACCCTGTCGCGGGGATTTGAACTGCCGACCTTCTGATCAGCAAGTCCTAGGCTCTGTGGTTTAACCCACAGCGCCACCCGCGTCCCCCCCAGAGGGTTAGCCAAGGACAAATGTGGCCCTCCGGCAGGGCTGGATTTATGTTTGATGTGGCCCTAAGTTACTGTAGGTAATGGGGCCCTATATATAGCAGGCAGGGCCCATTACTTACGTCATAGGAGCCTACACAACACAAAAACTGTTGCTGTATGTAAGTTTTATTTTATTTGTTTTTAATCTTATATTTTGAAAATGTACATCCAGTTGTTTTTTCCTTTAAAATTTTTTGGGGCCCCCAAGAGAGTGGGGCCCTAAGCCAAAGTTTGTTGAGCTTATACGTAAATCTGGCACTGCCCTCCGGGTAAGACAGCCTAGTCCGTGAGTAGAACGGAAAATTGGAATAAGAAATTTCTTTTAATTTGGCACTGAAGCGGGAAGGTCTAAACAGGAAGTCTGCCTTCCGCTTTTTGTAAATAGATTGAAGCAAAGACACGGCAAGCTAGAGCTTAGAAAATCGTTCGTAAAGGATCAATTTTCATCATTTAAAATTACTGAACCCCCCCCCCCTTGGAAGCAGGAGAAGAGGGGGGGACTTTTTCTGGACTGATTAAACTTGCAGAAGACAAGCAAAGAAAAGCAATTCTCCACCATCCTGAACCTGGGAGCGGGGTGTCAGGACAGACGTCTTCGGGAAGTTCATTGACTACAGACAAACGTCTTTGACAGGTAGTTAAAAGAAGAGAAACATATTGATTCCATTGTTCCCCTTCGCATCTAAAAGGAAGAAAATATTGACAAAATATCTGAAAAAGGAAACTTTGTTGTTAGATTTGTTTTAAAAAGAGAGAGAGAGAGAGAGAGAGAGAGAGAGAGAGAGATGGATACAAATAGAAGCTTTTCCCCCTAGAGGGAGCTTGTGAAACTGTTATTAAATTCGAACTGGGGAGCTTTGCAGCTGCAATAGATTAAGATCGTGGGAACAGACTCTGACCTTCAACAACAATGTACTCGGAGGCTCTGGTGTTGGCCTTTTGTAAGACAAGTGCTTTATTGGAACAGTTACATGAGAAGATGGATTTGATGACTGTTGGGATTGGAAAGTTTGGACAGGCAGTGGGCACTTGTATAGAACCCACAGGAATTAACTCAGGAGTGTGCTTTGACAGATCAGATGAGGGAGGAGGTTGTTGCTGGACCTAGTGAGGCAGAGATGGAGGGAACTGTGGCCCAGCAGGAACATGAGTTGTTGGACTTGACGAATGAACCTGGAGAAAGCCAGATTTGGAGAGACAGTTCTGTTTGGTTTGGAGATGGGGGGCTGGATAGACCCCCCTATGCAGGGATGTTTTGACCTTTCAAGTCTGGCTTTGGGCCGGGAGGCGTTCGGAGTTGTGCGGGCCCTTAACTTGGGAGGGACTTTGAAACATGCTTTTAAATACCACATGGAGTTCAGTGTTGACTTTGGAAAAGGGGCTGATCTGTCGAGAAGGGACAAAAACATTGTCAAGCTGGAGTCTCCCCGAGTGAAAGGAACAGAAGACAAAGTAAAGCACAGGTATAAATATGAAGAAGATCTGCGGATGGGACATGGAAGAGATCCAAGGGTCTCGGATATAAGGTTACCAGGTTGATGGACTAGATGGATGGGATAGAAAGGACTGACAAAACCCAAGACCAGGAGCAAGAGACGTTGGATGAAGATTGGAAGAAAGTTTTAAATAATTTATTTAGGAAAATCTTGTAAAAATAAAGAGTATTAGAAAAATGTTGGAATGAAATTATTTGGCTTTAGCAGAAATGTTAAAAAGAATTATGTAAGAATATGTCATGGTTAAGAGAATTTGGTATAAATAAGATTTAAATTTTAAGTTTTAGGGCCTTTTATGGTAAGATAAGGTTAAAATAGATTAAGGTAATTTAATGACAGAATATTATGAAAGATGGAAAGGATTTGCTGAGATAATTAACAACTAGAATACAAAAAAGGGAGGTGTGAGGAGGTCGATGAAACAAGGTAATGACAGTTAATGATTTGGGAATATTGGATTTGTTTTTAAATTTTTTGTTTATTTTTGCTTTTTGATTTTGATGTATTATGTGTTTTGTTTTGTTTTTCTCTTTTTGACCTTTTTTATTGATTTGTATTGTTTAAATGTTACTTGTTTTTTCCTTCTTTTTCTCTCTCTTTGTTTCTTTGTGATCTTAAAATTCTCAATAAATATTATTATTTTTTAAAAAGACAGCCTAGCCAAGCTTTGTGAAGATGTTGTGAAGATGTTGTGAAGATGAAAGGTGTTGAGGGCTGCAACTGTAGAGCGACAGCAACTCCCATTAGCCAAACTGAAGAGGTAGCTTTTCTCTTTGTACCATGGGCAGGGATTGACAAGACTCTTCTCACAGGCCAATGACACAAACTTGCATATGCTAATTTCCATATAAATTCAAGACAAATTTCAGAGGACAGAAAACAAACTTGCAGTTAGCGCTTCCTCTTCACAACAGGATGTCAGGGTACTGTCTCCTCTCCCACCAATGGTTACTCATTGGGCAGGGAGCCCACCAGTAGGTGGCGCCAGAGCCAGCTCACCCTGCATTTGTCCCCCTCCTCCTGGTTCTATGGAGGTGTGCTCCCTCCCACCTGGACTGGTTGTAAGTGGAGAGACAGACAGGTGGGGCAGACAGAGGGGAGATGGTAGGGTAGAGCCCCTCTTTCCCCAAAGGGCGAGCCTATTGTACTCAATGCCCACCCTTTACTGCACAAGTGAGGAGAGTGGCTGGTGTTGCACTCACTCACATGGTGCTCAGGGGCTTCCCATGGGGGTGTCTGGTTGGTCTCTGTGGGAACAAGATGCTGAACTATATGGATCAGCAGCTAGGTAGGTATTTGAGCCACAGGTGGGCAGAGAGAGCTGCACTGCAGGGCTGTGCTGAGGGCTTTGACATCCTGTGGAAGAGGAAGAGCCCCCTTCAGGGTGACTTTCCCCCCCTCCTCCTCTTTGCCTTCTTCTATGAAAAGGATTGCAGGGGGAACTATGCTGGTTGCAGACATGCACACTTCCAAAATCTCTCTTGGCAGCTTCTTTTAAACTCTTCTAGCCACATCGTCTGGCCAGACACACCTGGAACAATTAAGTGGAAAAGCAGGGCATCCAAAATGGTAAAGACCCTGGGAACCAAGACATATGAGGAATGGTTGAAGGAGCTGGATATGTTTAGCCTGGAGAAGAAAAGGTGGAGAGCTGAGAGGACAGCCACCTTCAAATACTGTATTTTTCGCTCTATAAGACGCACCAGACCACAAGACGCACCTAGTTTTTGGAGGAGGAAAACAAGAAAAAAAAATATTCTGAATCTCAGAAGCCAGAACAGCAAGAGGGATTGCTGCACAGTGAAAGCAGTAATCCCTCTTGCTGTTCTGGCTTCTGTGATAGCTGCACAGCCTGCATTCGCTCCATAAGACACACACACATTTCCCCTTACTTTTTAGGAGGGAAAAAGTGAGTCTTATAGAGCAAAAAATACAGTACCTCAAGGGAGGAAGCTTGTTTTTCCTGCTCCAAGACAGGAGATCCCAGCTAAACATCAGGAATAACTTATTGCCAGTAGCAGCTGTTCAACAGTGGAGCGGACTCTCTCAGAAGGAGGTGGACTCTCCTTCGCCAGAGGTTTTTAAGTAGAAATTGATTCACTAGCTGTGATTCCTGCACCGCAGGGGGTTGGACCCTTGGGGCCCAATACAGCAGATACAGCAGATATAGGAGTGGAGAGCAGGAGCAAGAAAGGTGTGACTTGGGAGTTGTCCAGTGTTGATGGAAATGCACTTTGGTGCCCCTGCAGCTGGTGCTGGACGAGCAGGGGGCCTCTCGCTCTCCTGGGGAGGCGAAGCAAGTGGTGCAGCTGCCTGAGCAGCCAAGGGCAGCTGGGGGCTCCCGGTTGCTCTGTCCTGCTGGCCTCTCCCTTCGGGGGGCTGTCCGTGCCGTGGATTAGGGGGCCGGTAGCGTGAGCCCAGGCTCCATGGGCTGCTCTTGAGTTCTCCTCTCCGGCCGAAGGCAGACTGCCAGGCGCTGGATGACCAAGGCAGAGAGACAGACAGTGAGAGGGACAAGCCTGGAAAACACCACTCAAGTGATGGATTTTACTTGATTACAGACATTTCCCATTCCATCTTTATTTTATATGGTTCTTTTACCACTTTAAACTGACTTGTCTAAGCAATTCGCCATAAAACAATGCATAAAATAAAAAACAGGTTAACGTACAAAACATGGGTCCCAGTTACAGCTGCCTGGGGAATATATCTTGCAAAGGAGAGAGGGGGAGCTGATGCCAGTGGCGCTGTAGTGGTTAGAGTGCTGGGCTAGGACCTGGGAGAGACCAGGGTTCGAATCCTCCCCCTCAGCCGTGAAGCTCACTGCCTCTCTCATCCAGCAGGCCATAAGAAGCTCTTCTATCGCTGAGTACCATCACAAGCAAACACTGTATATACATCATGACGTCATCACCCCCAGTTCAATTTCTTTTGAATATATTACTCACAAAGAAACACTAAGAAAAAGTATATTTTGGGGGGAGTGGTTCCCAACAATGCGCGTGACTGGTTCATAGCTTAGCCTCTTCACCATCAGACTCCCTGAGTTGCACAGTAGGTTCACAGGTTCCATGGAGTCAGGTAAGCTCAGAATGGCAGCCTTAGTGCCTCTGAGAAGACCTAGAATTCCACCACTGCTGAGAGAAACTCCCTTTCTTGAACCCGCGCCCAGACACAGGCATCCACACAACCACAGAGTAGAGAGGATTCTAGCTCCCTGACCTGCTTAAGAGATCCCGGGGTCCAGACCAGCTTGTAGACCATGTAGACTGGGATGCAAATGAAGGATGAGGCTCCGATGAGGTAACCCACCAAGATGCTCCAGTCTGGGTACTGGTAGTCGAAGAGAGTGAGGGGAGGCTGGTCCAGGAGGGAGCTGGCAATGATGAACTGACAAGAGGAGACGGGCAAAGTCTGGGTGCCAAGAACCAGCATGGAGAGCCCTGCCCTGAGCTAGCTGGGACACCCATCACCAGTGGCTTAGTGTGCGTGACCAGCAACTGGGGCAAGGCAACCTGTGTGCCCTGATTGGCACAGGCAAGGAGTGCCACGTGCTCCAGCCAGCTGGGTGCTTCCCAGGTGGGAGAAGCAGCTTGGAGATCAGCTGGCAGAGCAGCAAGGGCAGGCAGGAGGGCAGGGGGTTCCAGCCCCACCTTGTCTCCTCACACAACACTGCCAGGGGCAGCCATTGAGTGACAGGTACCAGAAATGAGGTTGCTGTGTACACACAAGCACACATACGCAGCACATGCCTGCACACATGCATCTGTACAAGATGGAAGGCAAGCATACTTCCCCACCACCCGCCTCAAACTCGGCTTCCAGATGTCTGGGACAGCCATATGACGCTGGGAGCCGTAGTCCAAAACATCTGCAGGGTGCTGGGTTGGCAGAGGCTGTTCTACACTAAGTGGTATCAGATCTCCAGTCTCGGGCAAAGAAAGGGCTTCCATGTAACTTGCTACTGAGAATTATAGAACTGAAGAGTTGGAAGGAACCCCAAGGGTCATCTAGTTCAACCCCCTGCTTGCCCTGTCCTAGTTTTATTTGAGGATCCATGGGGAGGGGGGATTGAAGCAATTGCCTTGGCTGAGAGGGTTGGAGAATCACATCTGGCAGGGCCAAGCCAAAGAAGGCTGTGCAGAATCACAGCAGGAAGGCCAGTCTCTTCAGGATCACAGACAAATCCTTGCAGCAGGTAGCCCAATCTGGAGCTCCCCCAAGGAGAAAGGGGTCACAGCAGCACACAGGGGCCTTCTGGAGGCTGACGGGTGCAGACTTGCTGGACCAGAGGAGAGAGCCTTTCCTCTGAGTCTGAGGAGACAAGGAAAGCCATGTCCCCTGCCTGGATGGTCCTGGAGCAGAAGATGATGTCTTGCCAATCAACGCCTCCTCCTCCTCCATCTCTGGCATGCCATGTTCTTTGGTCACTCACCAGAGATGTTTTTAACTGGAGATGCCCAGGATGGAACTGAGAACCTTTTGCCAGCAAAGCATACATGCTTGCACCAAGTGGCAACCCTTGCGCTCAAGGGAAGGGGCCTGAGAAAGCCCCTCAGCCTTATCTCAATTCCCCAGTGGCCAGCATTTTGAGAGCCAGCAGGTGTAGTGGTTAGAGTGTTGGACTAGAATCTGGGAGACCAGAGTGCAAACCCCCCCCCTCAGCCACAAAGCTCACTGGGTGACCTTGGGCCAGCAGCAGTATCGCAGCCCAATCTCACAGGGTTGTTGTGAAGATCAGATGGAGAGGAGGAGAACTATGTAAGCCACCTGGAGCCACTCAGAGGCTGCAACAACCACATCCATCCCTTATTAGCTTGGCCTCTTTTTCCCTTCTGCTTCCTCTGTGGTCTCAAGCACATGGTTGGCATTCCTGGAAGCAGGGAAGTGTCTCTTTTCCTGAGCTGGACATTGGGGGTGAATGAGGATGATGAAGATTAGTACTTACTGCTAGAAAGGCTGGACTGACAGCAGCCCAGCAAACCTGCCAATAGATTCCTGGAGCAAACCCCAGCATTGCCTTCACATCATTGCAAAACTGCTGGATCCCTGGAAAGAAAAGAAGGGGGCCAAGGAGGGTGACGCTCCTGTTCATGCGGCTGTGGCAGTTGTGGGGTCTGCACCACAAAAATTTCAGCCACAGTAAGTGTGTGATCCCTCTCAGCAGGTGCAGAAGTGCCATTTGTGTCACAGTGTTGCTGCAGCTCAAGACCTTTGTATTCACTTTGATCTTTCCTGATGTCAATTCTTATGAGTTTGACTTTGTTTAAACTACTAATTCATTTGGATTATAATTGTATTGCATATTGTATTTGCGTTGTAACATTTCATATCATATTTTGTATTGCTGTTGTACATTGCCTGGAGATGCTTGCATGACAAGTGGCATATAAATATTTTAAAATAAATAGTCTAATTAAAAAAAAACTCCCCACAGCCCCCACAACAATGGAACATTTGGCACATAAGGATAATGATGAAACATCCAGAGCAGCTGTGGTGCAATGGCTGTTGGAAGCAAGGCCTTCTGAGGTGTGGCCCCACCTCTATAGAGTCCTTTCCCTATGGAAACCCACTGGACACAATCCCCCCCGACTTCTAGGCAATAGCATGTACAGGGGGTTGTTTCAGAAGGCAGGGAAGGCTGAGAATCTCTCCGGGGCTCATAGTAAACCTAGTAACTGGGACATGGTGTTTCTCTCCTTACCGTAAAACCAGGAGACTGCAATGGACTCCAGGAACACCACTGCTAAGATGGAGCAGCCGGCACCAAACTCTTCCAAGAGTTTCACGATGTATGACCCGCCCTAAAATGGGAAGATCCAAGCTTAGTAGCTTTTCAGCTCGGGTGACAGATATGGCCAATGCTTCTCTGTTGAGATCTTGGTCTCTAAGGTGCTACTGGAAGGATTTTTTTTATTTTGTTTCGACTATGGCAGACCAACATGGCTACCTACCTGTAACTATGCCAGCCATATGTTAAACCATGCCAGTGGTTTAACAATGGCTGTGGGAACAGTTGAAAGAGTTGAGTATGTTTTGCTGGGGAAAGAGATGAAGAAGAGGAGACATGATAGCCGTCTTCAAAAAATCGAAAGGACCATCACACAGAAGTCAGGGCAGGTTTGTTCAGGAAAGGGCAAGCAAAATGATCACTGGGATGGAGTGACTATTTCCTATCAGGAAAGGCTTTTTGGTTTTAGATAAAAGGTGAGTAAGAGGAGACATGACAGAAGCTGATTAAATTATGCATGGCATGGAGAGAGAAGCGGAGAGAGAAGTTTTTCTCCCTCTCTCATAACCCTCAAATTTGAGAATATCCAACAAAGCTGGATGTTGGAAGATTCATGGAACCCACTCTCAAAGGAGGCAGAGTTGGCCACCAACCTGGATGGCTTTGAAAGGCAATTAGACAAATCCACAGAGGAGGAGAGGGCTAGTCATGACTTCCCCATCAGAGGCAGCAAGCCTTCTCCATACCAGTTGTTGGAAAGCGCAGGAAGGGAGAAGGCTCTTGGGCACAGGTCCTGCTTACTGGCTTCCCATCTAGTTGGCCACTGCGAGCACAGGATGCTGGACTAGATGGGTCCCTTTGGGCCTGATCCAGCAAGCTCTTCTTATGTTCTTATGTGCCAGTCCCACCAATGGGGGAAATGGCTGGGAAGCAGTTTCTGGCTAAACATGAGGAGAGATGTCCAAATGGGAAGGGTGGCTTGGCACTCTGCCTCAGAGGACAGCAGGCACCCCCTTCTGGAGATATTTAAGCCAAGTCTGAATGGGCTTCATTCACAGATGAAGTAGTTGCAAGGTCCTGTTCTGATCAGGGGGTGGACTAGTTGGCCTCCTGCATCTATGATTCTATTAAAAATGCTGGTAAAAAACCCCAAACCACAACTCTTTGTCCTGGCTATTCTTCTGTTACTTGCTTCTCTCTCAGTCTTGTGGCTCCACACTTGTAAACCAGGGTATTAACAAGATCCCTTTGACCAGGTCTTTACTGAGCTCTGTTGGCCAGTTTGTTGGGGCTCTGATGTAGATTTGCTGTTGTATACGAAAACCCTTCCAGCTGATGCCCTTGGGGGCAACAGGCTCTGCACCTTTTCTCAACATTTTGATTCTAGACACCTATATTTTGCACCTACCTCAAGATTCTAGCAGAAAATGAAGTGGATCCCGAAAAGTCCACTTGTTGTAGGCTGTTGGACAAGATGACCCTTGGGATCCCTTCCAACTCTACTGTTCTAGGATTCTGTTATTCTAAGTCTGAAGGCTGTCAACAAGCAAGAGACAACCAAGCCCCCTCCCCCCCCCCGCATATGGCTCCACTTTTTGGCAACTCACACTGGTCAGAGTGGCTACAGAGCCCAGGAAGCAGGTTGTGATGAGCCCCAGGACAAACAGCTCCCGTTGCTTGGCCAGGAGGTGGGGGTACTCGTCCATTATTGCTGTGATCATAGCCTCCAGGCCCCCAAACTGCAAATACACCCCCCCAAAAGAGTTGTCAGCCTGAGTCAGCAAAAGGACACGTGTGTGTGTGTGTGACAGAGACAGAGACAGAGACAGAGACAGAGACAGAGACAGAGACAGAGACAGAGAGAGTTATGTGGAAGGCTCAGTCAAAATATGGGATAATTCTTCCACATGGCACTATGGTGGTGCAGCAATGCTTCTGAATGCCAGTTGCTGGAAGCCACAGGAGCAGAGAGTGTTGCTCCTGTGCTGAAATCCTGCTTGGAGGGCTTCCCTTGGGGGCATCTGGGGGCCACTGCAGCGTATCCTCATTTGTTCTTGTCCACTTCTTTTCCCTGAGGAAAACCACTCTTTGGCACTCTGTCGCAGCAAACAGCAATTTGGGTTGATGTTTGCTCTGATTTAGAGCTAAGGTTTTCCCTGGGAAAGGAGCAGGGCAGGGGGCAAACCACTCCGACTGATGCCTCAGAAGCGCAGGTTAAGTGCCGGCTGCCTGGGGCCTGGGTGCTCCAGCCCCCACAACATTCCCCATGAAGGCACCCACAGATTTTGCACTGGGGCATGTGTGCCCAATGTCAGCAGGTACATCAGCATGTGCGTGCAATGTCAGCACATCCACTGACTTGTGCGTGTGACATCAGACACACGTGTGCCCATGCTGTGTGCGGCCTTGGGCACTCACAGTCCTGGGGCCAAGCCAGTGGGCCTGGAAGTGTGGACTAGAGGAGCCCCTTTGGCCGGATCCAGCCAGGCTCTTCTCTGAAGGTGCACACTTTCAGAATTTGGAAATATTTCAATTCGCAGTAGCCTTTTTTTCAAAGAAACAAATAAAAAAGGAATGATGTGCTATATTGGAGGAGCGTCCTCTTGTGGGTGAAATCAAACTAAAAACATGGTGAAAAGAATCCCATAATCTTTCCTATTGCCTGACCACAAAGCAGGGTCACTGTTAGGGGTGGCTTAGGGGGCCTGAGCCCCAGGGCCCTGGATCCCCTGCTCCAGTTATATGTCTGGGGGGGGGTACATTTCCATAGCAGTTTCCCTGCCTCACCCTACATCTATGTTAGCACAGGCAAAGTTTGCCCAGGTGGGTGGAGAGCTATGCCCTGAGCCTTTTAAAACCTAGCAATGCATGATTTGGGGTATAAGGCAGAGTTCTCCCTACCGTGCTGTCCAGTCCCAGTGTTATCATCATGAGGAAGAAGATTATGGCAAAGAAAGTGGAGCCGACCATGTTGGCGATGGCTTCAGGGTAAGTGATGAAGAGGAGGCTGGGCCCTAAAGAAGAGAATATGCCAAAGAGCTGTGGCTCTGTGGGGAGAGCACCTGTCCCAGGTTCCATCCCTGCAGCATCACCAGGTGGGGCTGGGAGAGACTCATGTCTGAAACCTCAGAGAGCCATTGCTGGCAGTCAGCGTAGGCAGCTCTGAGCCACATGGACCAATAGCCGGGCTCAGAATAAGGCAGCTTCCTAGCAGACCATGAATGGCCAAGCATTTCCAAAGGCCAAGGGCAAATGGAAGGGCAAGGCCTTGGGATGGGACTGCTGCAAAGATTGGAGGATGGCTGGCAGCTAACAAATTGAGGTTGAATCCTGACAAGATTGAAGTACTGTTTTGGGGGGATGGAGTGGGCGGGTGTGGGGGACTCCCTGGTCCTGAACGGAGTAACTGTGCCCCAGAAGGACCAGGTGTGCAGCCTCGGAGTCATTTTGGACACACAGCTGTCCATGAAGGCGCAGGTAAATTCTGTGTCCCAGGCAGCTGTCCACCAGCTCCATCTGGTATGCAGGCTGAGACCCTCCCTGCCTGCAGACTGTCTCGCCAGAGTGGTGCATGCTCTGATTATCTCCCGCTTGGACTACTGCAATGCGCTCTACGTGGGGCTACCTTTGAAGGTGACCCAGAAACTGCAACTAATCCAGAATGTGGCAGCTAGACTGGTAACTGGGGGCGGCCACTGAGACCACATAACACCGGTCTTGAAAGACCTACATTGGCTCCCAGGACGTTTCCGAGCACAATTCAAAGTGTTGGTGCTGACCTTGAAAGCACTAAACGGCCTCGGCCCAGCATACCTGAAGGAGCGTCTCCACTCCCATCGTTCTGCCCGGACACTGAGATCCAGCGCCGAGGGCCTTCTGGCGGTTCCCTCATTGTGAGAAGCAAAGTTACAGGGAACCAGACGGAGGGCCTTCTTGGTAGTGGCGCCCGCCCTGTGGAATGCCCTCCCACCAGATGTCAACTGACAACTACCTGACATTTAGAAGACATCTGAAGGCAGCCCTGTTCAGGGAAGTTTTTAATATTTAATGCTGTATGTTTTTAACACTCGATTGGGAGCCGCCCAGAGTGGCTGGGGAAACTTAGCCAGATGGGCGGGGTATAAATAAATAAATAAATAAATAAATAATAATAATAATAATAATTATTATTATTATTATTATTATTATTATTGTTATTATTATTATTATTATTATTCCTCTCTTGTGGGTCTGCAGATTTTGGATTATAAGCCTAAGAGCAACTCACAGCATTTTAAACATCTTGGGGACTCTTGCCTAAATATACATGAAGATGTTATCTCAGAGTTTCACTATATGGAACCCCTGAGCTTTGTAATTGCCAAAATGCCACATTCAAAGAGTGTGTAAATCAAGTGTACTCTCTACGCCTGCATGGCCACAGCTTGCCCTTGTGTTCAACATCGTATGGGCAGAAACCTCCTCTAACTGGATGTGGCAGGGACATAAGCACCAAGCAGGGTATGGAGGGTTGTCCACATCTCAGGTGTCACAGACTAACGGAGGGAGTTTAAGGACTGGGTGAACTCTATGGCAGACTCTCCTTCCTTAGGGGTTTTTAAGCAGAGGTTGGAGGGCCACCCGTTAGGGATTCTTCAGTTGTGATTCCTGCATTGCAGGTGATTGGACCCTTGGGGGTCCCTTCCAACTCTACAATGCTAGGGTTCTGTGTTATGGAGTGTGGAGCAGGAGGCCACAATCAGATGCACCACGGGGAAGAATTTTTAGCACTGCAGTTTTGATGCACATGACACACAGAACACAAACCTTTGTCTCTTGCCACATCCTCGACTTCCACATCCCTCATTTCTGCCATGTATCCCAAGACGGTGAAAATGACGAATCCTGACAGGAAGCTGGTGAGGCAGTTGACCACGCTGGTGATGATGGCATCCCTGGAAGGCAAAATAAATGAGTCTCTGGACAGGCCACAGGCCTCACCACAAGGTGACCTTGACTGTCATTGAGAGGATGCAGCAACAGCCTCGTTCTGCAGCACCATCTCAGGGCTAGCGGAAGACATTTTGCTCCCTGCAGCAAAAGGACAACCTCCAGAAGCCCACTGGGCTGGCAGCTGAATCTTAATTCTACCATGACAATGTGATGGTGTGCCTCTCCTCTCCTCAGGGTAGCCATCCTGGTAGGGCCTCCTGCACTTACCCTCTCTGCTCGCTGTTCTGCCTGGGATGGCATCCTCCCTGCAAGCTCAAATAAATGCTGCAGTGCACCAGTGGTGGCACCAGCATGCGCCATCAAAGGAGAGCAATGCCTGCATGCGCACAAGGCCTTCTGGAGAGGCCAACCCTGTGACCTGTTCCACCAAACAAAAACCAAGTCTATATGGTCAGCCCACATTAAGCCTTGAAATGAGGGAAGACTGTAGGGTTACCAAAGGCATACTCACTCCTTCCCACAGGAGGAATGGCAGTTCCCTGGGAGTTGAGCACAGCTTACTGGCACACCAGCAAGGCGTCAGCCAAGCTTGGCCAGTCCTCACTCAAGGGAAAGCCATTCAAATCATGGTGCTGCAGAGAGAAGGTTGTTAGCCTTGTCTCACTCATCTGCAGTGGAGGCCTGGGGGGAGGGGGCAAAGGGAGAATTTGGATTTGGCCTCAGGCCCTTACCGGTAGCAATTGTTGTGGAATGGATTGTAACTGGACAGAGCGAGGAGGACGCCAAATCCTGGCCCCAGGGAGAAGAAGATCTGGGCGGCAGCATCGACCCAAACCTGCACAGACCCAAATACAACAGGCCTCTGGCTCAGAGGAACAAAATAGAACCCAGACAGAGGCGAAACACCCAGAATCATCCCCTCCACCCCAGGAAGGAATCCCAAGTCCTCTTGTTCAGTTGGGTCACACCATGTTGCTCCTCAGGAAGGAGCAAAGACTCCAGTTGTGGGTGTAGTCAAGCTGTCTAATGTTTGGGAAGAGCTGTTGCCAGGATACATGGTGAGGGACTGAAAAGACGGCATGTGGGGCTGTAGAGACAAATTTGCAAATGCAATTTTATATGTGGAGATGTATGTTTGGACTTCAATGTCACAGAAAGGAAGCCAACTCATCTTCCACTCCAAATCACCGCAAATAAGTCCTTCAATGAATGTGTGCCCCACCTTAAGTTCCCCCCAAATAATTTTCTTTCCAATTAATTTGCCCTCAGTTACCTTCCCAACAGATCTTGCTCCAGATCAATTCAATTTCTCTTCAATTATCCCCATTCATTACTCCTGACACACCACTAGGTGAAATTGTTGGGCCTTTCCTTCTTTCCTGAAATTAATATTGTGCCCAGAAGCCAAGATCACCTCTGTCTTCAGTTCCCCCCATAATTTATTGCCCAGCTAGAAGCACTTGGGGGCACCTAGGAAAGGGCTTGAGGCTCTCCCTCTCTCCTTGCTCCCTGCAGTGCCCCTGGGCGGTTGCCCTCCTGGCTGGCAGGTGGTGATGGGGGCAGTGACCACAGGTGAAGCGTTTGGCAAACAGATTGTTGGGCTGGGGGAGTCTTTGGACAGATCCTGGTCCTTATTAGTTCCTCAGAGCAGGAGAACAGAAGTCTTGGCCCACCTGTCTGTAGGGGCCAACCCCCCCCCCATGCCCACCTGGATTCCCACAAGGGGAATGTGTGTGACTATAAAGGCGGGGGGGGGAGACTATAAAGGCAGCACCACTTCTTGGTTCTGATTCCTTTGCTTTTTCTCCTCTCCACCTGATTAGCTTTAATCAAAATTCGCCAGGGCAACTCAGCGGTAATTACAGGCAGGAAGTGTATTGTCAGTCCTGCTTTGCAAAGACAGTGAGAGGGAAGCTGGTCAACTAAATCCCCAGCAGATGCAAATGAGATGAGTGATTCAATTAGTGATTTACATTTCCAAGGGCTGCTTTTGATTATTGCTTTCTGAAACAATAATCAACCTAATACTCTCCCTCCTGACAATCCATCCTCTGATCTTCTCTGGAGTGGAAAGCCAGGTGGAGGGATGGTCAGAAACCCCACAGCTAGGCTTTAAAGAGAGCCTGCCACTGTGCTCCCCCAACCTCTCCCTGATTCTGTCCACTACAAGCCTCTCCTCCCTGTTGCTCCATGGGGTGGGAGTGTCTCTGCCCACTTGGGTAGGTGTGCTGCTAGAGCATCAGATGCAACCTGGGAAAGGGACCAGCCTTGGTGTTGTCACATTCTGGTAATCATTAACATAACACTGCATTATGCAATGCTCTCATATCAGTATGGAATACTCAAGGCTGGCTTTGAAATGGCAGATGGTACGTCAGCAGCCAGCATGCTCAGAGGCTCGGGCAGGGCAGCTGGCCTGGTAGTGCAAGGTGCCCCTTGGGGCTGCCATAGTAGCTCATTTGCAACTTGCTTCCGGTTATTTAAAGGAAAGGACTCAGGCCCAATCATGCCTAGAACAGGCTGAGAGAAACCTCTATGCCGTTTTCCTGGTGCTTGTTCTGGGGTGGGAGGAACACATCTTGGAAAGCTCCCTTAAGGCCCCAAGGAGCTTCAGCACTGCGTCAGGTGGACTGCCAGGGGCCACCTCTGCATACGAAGTCACTTTGCTGCTTCTTGCTGATGGCCGACCTGACGCACATCTGGTCAAGGCACAGGAGCCCAGCCAGCGAGCAAAAGTGGCAGCCTTTGCTATGTTGTGCAGGAGGCATAAGACCATAAGAAGAGCTGGCTGGATCAGGCGCAAAGGGGCGCATCTAGTCAAGCATCCAGTTCTCAAGTGCCTGTGGGAAACCAGCAAGTGGGCCCTGAGCGCAAGAGGCTTCTCCCCTCCTGTGGCTTCTAGCAACTGGGACTCAGAAGCACTGCTGCCACAAACCATGAGGACAGAGCACAGTCATTCTGGCTAGTAGCCATCAATAGCCCTCTCCTCCTCCATGAATTTGTCTAATCCTCTTTTAAGTCAAGCAGGTTGGTGGCCATCATGGTCTTCTGTGGCAGGGAGTTCCATAGTTTAACTCTGCACTACATGAAGTAATAAAAGGTAGTAAAGAACCCCTGACAGTTAAGTCCAGTCATGAACGACTCTGGGGTTGCGGCGCTCATCTTGCTTTACTGGCCGAGGGAGCCGACATTTGTCCAAAGACAGTTTTTCCGGGTCATGTGGCCAGCATGACTAAGCCGCTTCTGGCAAAACCAGAGCAGCACACAGAAACGGCGTTTACCTTCCCTCTGGAGTGGTACCTATTTATCTACTTGCACTTTGATGTGCTTTCGAACTGCTAGGTTGGCAGGAGAGGGACCGAGCAACGGGAGCTCACCCCATCGTCATGGGGATTTGAACAACTGACCTTCCAATCGGCAAGCCCTCGGCTCAGTGGTTTAGACCACAGTGCCATCCATTGCCTTTTATCTCTCCCCAATCTTCCAGCATTCAGCTTCATTGGAGGACCCTGGTTCTAGAGCTCTGAGATTGGGAGAAAACCTTTTCTCCATGTTTTGCCTAATTTTATAAACCTCTGTCAGTTGCCCTTTTCTGAACCTTTTCTAGCTCTACAACATCCCTTTGGAGGTGAGGTGAGACCAGAACTGGACACAGTATTCCAAATGTGGCTGCACCATCCATTTGTATCATGGCCTTATGAGGCAGCCATCATGCTGGCTTACGGCTGTGCTGGTGAGCTTCTCCCAGTTGGGTCGCAGGTAGAAGACGATCCCCCTCCAGGCTCCTGGCAGAGTCGCTCCACGAATCAGCAGGATGAGCAAGACAGCGTAGGGCAGGGTGGCTGTCACCCACACCACCTGGAAGGCAGCAAAGGGGCTGCAGTGGGCAGGGCCATTGTGATCAACAGCTCCCCATCCACTTCCCCTCCTGGGTGGGCTGTGCATCCCTTCCTTGTTCCCCCAAAACGTCAAGTTCCCAGATTTTCTAGGTGAATCTCCTGCTCCCTCCCCCTGACAATCCATCAGAGTGGTCAAATTACCATAGCTCTCCCTTGGAGTAATTCCTACATATCTCCCCAGTAGGATGTTTATCATCATAATCATCATTGCAACTATTGTTTTTATTTTGAAAAGGGGGGTTTGGCATCCTGGATCAAGCACAACTGAATGCTGTAATTGGTCAAATTATTCCAATTGGCTTGTTTTGCACCCTTTATTTGGATCCCTCCTGCCAATCCAGGAGCCAGGCAGGGCTGCCCTGATGCCTCCCTCCCTCTTCCCTGGGGATCCTGCTCAGCCCCTTCTCCTTTGGGCTCCGGACTCTTTCATCGGGGGTTAGTGTAAATGTCTCAAACTTAAGGGCTAGGAAGCTATTTGTTTGCTTTCAAAATGAAAATGAAGATGCTTAACAGTGCAGACTTTGGTACCCACACGCCCACTGTGGAATTGCAGGAAACACACAGATTCAGGCAGATCTATTGAAATCTGTCCAGCCAATCTCCTCTCTTTGCATGCCCCATGTAACTATCCTTGGAGCAGTGAGCAAATCATTAAAAATAAAACAAAAGATTATTATAATTTTTTTAAAGCAAAACAGTTCCTCATAAAACAAGATGTCATAGACCAAATGGAGTCATAGACCAAATGTCATAGACCAAATGGAGCAAACAGCATGCAGACCTAGTGGTGGGAGGAAAAAATCCTTAAAAAAGAGACACGGGAGAATGATTAATGGACTTCAATGTCTGTACACTAATGCGCAAAGCATGGGAAATAAACAAGATGAGCTTGAGCTCTTAGTACAGCAAACTAAATATGACATAATAGGCATCACTGAAACCTGGTGGGATAAGTCCCACGATTGGAATGTAATAATGGGGGGATACAATCTATTTCAGAGAAACAGACCAGACAAGAAAGGAGGAGGAGTGGCATTATATGTCAGAGATGTGTATACCTGTGAAGAGATCCAAGATTCAGAACCTCAAAGTCAAAGTGAGAGCATTTGGGTCAAAATTAAGGGAGAGAAGAATAACAGTGACCTCACTGTGGGAGTTTACTATAGATCCCCAAGCCAAACGGAGGACATAGATGATGCCTTCCTGGAACAGATGGCCAAGCATGCAAAAGGAAGGGAGATAGTAGTAATGGGGGACTTCAATTACTCGGATATTTGTTGGATGTGAAACTCAGCCAAGAGCATAAGGGCAAACAGATTCCTCACTGGCCTTGCAGACAACTTCATTGTCCAGAAAGTGGGAGAAGCAACAAGAGGAACAGCCATTTTAGATCTGGTCCTAACCAATGTTGATGACCTGGTTAGTGGGGTAGAAGTGGAAGGATCATTAGGCGCGAGTGATCATGCTCTTCTGAAGTTTACTATACAGCGGAAAGGAGCAGCCAAGCATACTAGGACTCAATTTCTTGACTTTAAGAAAGCCGATTTCATAAAACCTAGGGAAGTGCTGGGTGAGATCCCATGGACAGGAATACTAAAAGGAAAGGGAGTTCATGATGGCTGGGAGTTTGTTAAGAGGGAGATAGTAAAAGCACAACGTCAGGCAATACCAATGAGACAGAAACATGGAAGGTGCTTAAAGAAGCCAGGGTGGCTATCTAAAGAACTTTTAACTGAGTTAAGATTAAAAAAGGATGTGTACAAAAAATGGAAAAGGGGGGAAACCACCAAAGAGGAATTCAAACAAATAGCCAGCACGTGTAGACACAAAGTCAGAAAAGCTAAAGCACAGAATGAACTCAGGCTTGCTAGAGAGGTTAAAAGCAACAAAAAAGGCTTTTATGGGTATGTTTGTAGCAAAAGGAAGAACAAAGAAACAGTGGGGTCACTCAGAGGAGAAGATGGTGAAATGCAAACAGGGGACACAGAAAGGGCTGAACTCCTCAATGCCTTCTTTGCCTCAGTCTTCTCCGATAAAGAAAACAATGCCCGACCTGAAGAATTTGGAGCAAATGATTCAGCAGAGGAAACACAGCCCAGAATAACTAAGGAGATAGTACAAGAATACTTGGCTAGTTTAGATGTATTCAAGTCTCCAGGGCCAGATGAACTGCATCCAAGAGTATTAAAAGAACTGGCAGATGTGATCTCAGAACCACTGGCAGTCATCTTTGAGAATTCCTGGAGAACAGGCGAAGTCCCGGCAGACTGGAGGGCAAATGTTGTCCCTATTTTCAAAAAGGGGAAAAGAGAGGACCCAAATAA
Source organism: Podarcis vaucheri (assembly GCF_965113315.1). Classification (NCBI taxonomy): domain Eukaryota; kingdom Metazoa; phylum Chordata; class Lepidosauria; order Squamata; family Lacertidae; genus Podarcis; species Podarcis vaucheri. The sequence continues at coordinate 57,987,798 of NC_138751.1, forward strand.
TTACCGCCCAGTCAGTCTGACATCAATACCAGGGAAGATTCTGGAGCAGATCATTAAGCAAACAGTCTGTGAGCACCTAGCAAGGAATGCTGTGATCACCAATAGTCAGCATGGATTTCTGAAAAATAAGTCATGTCAGACTAACCTGATCTCGTTTTTTGACAGAATTACAAGCCTGGTAGATGAAGGGAACGCAGTGGATGTAGCCTACCTTGATTTCAGCAAGGCATTTGACAAGGTGCCCCATGATATTCTTGTAAAGAAGCTGGTAAAATGCGGTCTTGACTATGCTACCACTCAGTGGATTTGTAACTGGCTGACTGACCGAACCCAAAGGGTGCTCATCAATGGTTCCTCTTCATCCTGGAGAAGAGTGACTAGTGGGGTGCCACAGGGTTCTGTCTTGGGCCCGGTCTTATTCAACATCTTTATCAATGACTTGGATGATGGACTCAAGGGCATCCTGATCAAATTTGCAGATGACACCAAACTGGGAGGGGTGGCTAACACCCCAGAGGACAGGATCACACTTCAAAACGACCTTGACAGATTAGAGAACTGGGCCAAAACAAACAAGATGAGTTTTAACAGGGAGAAATGTAAAGTATTGCACTTGGGCAAAAAAAATGAGAGGCACAAATACAAGATGGGTGACACCTGGCTTGAGAGCAGTACATGTGAAAAGGATCTAGGAGTCTTGGTTGAACACAAACTTGACATGAGCCAACAGTGTGACGTAGCAGCTAAAAAAGCCAATGCAATTCTGGGCCTCATCAATAGGAGTATAGCATCTAGATCAAGGGAAGTAATAGTGCCACAGTATTCTGCTCTGGTCAGACCTCACCTGGAGTACTGTGTCCAGTTCTGGGCACCACAGTTCAAGAAGGACACTGACAAACTGGAACGTGTCCAGAGGAGGGCAACCAAAATGGTCAAAGGCCTGGAAACGATGCCTTATGAGGAACGGCTAAGGGAGCTGGGCATGTTTAGCCTGGAGAAGAGGAGGTTAAGGGGTGATATGATAGCCATGTTCAAATATATAAAAGGATGTCACATAGAGGAGGGAGAAAGGTTGTTTTCTGCTGCTCCGGAGAAGCGGACATGGAACAATGGATCCAAACTACAAGAAAGAAGATTCCACCTAAACATTAGGAAGAACTTCCTGACAGTGAGAGCTGTTCGACAGTGGAATTTGCTGCCAAGGAGTGTGGTGGAGTCTCCTACTTTGGAGGTCTTTAAGCAGAGGCTTGACAACCATATGTCAGGAGTGCTCTGATGGTGTTTCCTGCTTGGCGGGGGGTTGGACTCGATGGCCCTTGTGGTCTCTTCCAACTCTATGATTCTATGATTCTAAGAAAGGAAACTAGCCAGAGAACAAAGCAAAATTGATTCAAAAGCTTGATGGTTGGGGTAGAAGAGGAGGAAAAGTTTGCACTACCTCCTAAATCTCAGCTGGTGGTGAGGTCTTGGCACCTCAGCAAGTGGAAGGTCCCAGATTTTGGGAGCCGTGAGCACCATGAAGGCTTTGCTGCTAGCTGCTCCTGTTCCCACTTGACACATTACCCCTCTCTAATCCTCACCTCTCCCACCACTGCTGTCAGCCACAGGGGGCTGGAGAAACACCTCAGAAGTGGTGCAGGTCAGCTGGGGGGGGTCAAATATTTGCTGCCATGGGGGGGGTGCTACTTGCAGGTAGGACAATGTCCCTTCAGGGGCCAGTGCAGAATGTATAGCTGAGACATTTTCCCCTCCTTGATCTGCCCACTTCCAGGAGCCCGGACAGAAGGGAGTCAAAGCATCTGTTACCTTCCCAGAGGTCTTTACCCCTTTCCAAAGGCTGAAGTAGACAATGGTGAAGATGAGGAAGAGGCAGAGGAGCAGCTGCCAACGGATGCCTCCCACGTTGGACAGGCCCTGTGAGTTCTGGAGCTCCAGAACCTTCCTCCTGAGGCAGACAGAAACCCTTGGGTCAGTGAAAGAGAGAAACAAGTGGAAACACCAGAGTGCCATCGCCCTGAGCGCCTCACTTGTCACCAGAGCAGGCTCTCTTTCTACACACAAATGGTCAAGGGTGCAATTGTAAGCGCCACTGAAGCCAATGGGACTTAGCTCAGAGCAAACATGGTTGCAGAGGCTCTGAAGGAGGAACTGGGAACCCTGGTGGGTGGCCCTGCAGATCTTAAGAGCATCAGAGGAGCCTGGGCTGGATCAGGCCAATGGCCCACCTAGCCCAGCATCCTGTTCTCAGGGTGGCCAGTCAGATGCCTTCAAGGGAAATGGACAAGCAGGACCTGAGCCCAAGAGTCCTCTCCCCACCGGTGGCTTTCCACCCAGTGGGTTCCATGTAACTCTGATTCTTGCACTGCAGGGCATTGGAACAGATGACCCTTAGGGTCCTCTTTGACTCGACAATGCTATGGTTCTATGTTGTTGGATTCCAGCTCCCATCAGTCCCTTGTGCCAGTCTAACATGGTCAGGGATGATAGGAACTGTGGTCCATTGATACCTGCAAGGCCACAAGCTTGAGAGATGCAAGAGAGGGTAGGCTACTGTGCCTACGGTGCCTTTAACAGCCCTGCAGAGGATATTTTGAAGGGTCATGGAGAGGAAACAAGAGAAGCGTGCTACTATTATTGTACCTTTGCAACATTTCTAACCACTGAAAAGACAAAATAACAGTTAATAAAAGCAGGAAAAACTAGTGAATGAGAGATAGGAAGTGAGGGAGGGAGAGGGTTCAGGCAGAATTTGCAAATGTTGACAAAACCACATAAATGCAGGAGATGACACAAACTTACATGTAAAACTCCTCGGCTGGCGACTTGGAGTGGTTGGTCCAGGTGACGTTGCTCTTCCCAAAATAGCTGGTGCAGTTGGGTGTATTCCAGGGGTTGTCACAGCTGGTCCAGGGCAAGGTGTGGGTGAATGATGAATAGAAGTAATACAGGGCCCAGGCAATGATGGTGTTGTAGTAGAATGAGACATACAGGCCAATGATGCAGATGGCAAAACCGATACCTGCGTGGAGAGCAAAACAGCACCTTGGAGGGCAGGGATTGGGGGGACTCCCTGGTTCTGAACGGGGCAACTGTGCCCCTGAAGGATCAAGTGTGCAGCCTGGGGGTCATTCTGGACTCACAGCTGTCCATGGAGGCGCAAGTCAATTCTGTGTCCAGGGCAGCTGTCTACCAGCTCCATCTGGTATTCAAGATGAGACCCTACCTGCCCGCAGACTGTCTTGCCAGAGTGGTACACGCTCTGATTATCTCCCGCTTGGACTACTGCAATGCGCTCTACGTGGGGCTACCTTTGAAGGTGACCTGGAAACTACAACTAATGCAGAATGTGGCAGCTAGACTGGTGACTGGGAGCAGCCACTGAGACCATATAACACTGGTCCTAAAAGATCTTCACTGGCTCCCAGTACATTTCCAAGTACAATTCAAAATGTGTGTCATGGGCCAGTCGGCTTCACCTGCTGAGTAGCAGCCTAAAGGAGCAGAAGGCAAAGTGACTCCACCTGCTGCTGATCATCCCTCTTGCTCCTGATGAGAACTAGCTCGCTCCAGCTTTCTTAAGCATGGTTTCTAGTCTCAGTCATTTGCTGGAAACAACATTTGCCTTCCTGGCCATATCTTGCTGCTTCTTGCTTCTCAAGACCTTGGACCCTCGACTTTCTTGACCCCCGGATTGTCTGACTCTGTAAACTGAGATATTCCTGACCTTAGGGCTGAACTGAACCTTGCATATGGACTCTGCCTCCAGGCAAGTACTCCCCTGAGATATGGCTGGGTGGCTGGTTTTTCCCTCCACTGAGCTCTACTATGACAATGTTGCTGCTTTAAAGTCCTAAATGACATTGTCATTCAGCTTGGACACTGAGGTCCAGCTCCAAGGGTCTTCTGGTGGTGGTGCCCATCAGATGTTAAGGAGATAAATAGCTATAGAACTTTTAGAAGACATCTGAAGGCAGCCCTGTATCAGGAGGTTTTAAACCTTTGATATTTTATTATGATTTTATATGTGTTGGAAGCTTGAATGACTTGAATCCCACACCATCCACCCCCCCATGGGGATTGGGTGTGATGTGAATCTAAGATGCGTGTATTACACACGAAAGCTCATACATTGAAAGCTTATATTTAGATGATCTTTAAGGTGCCACTGGAATGATTAAAACAGATTTTTTCATCTTTCATCTTGTTATTTATTATGACTAAGATGAGTGGCTAACCACTTTCCTCTGGGACCGAAGGTTAAGAGCTCCCTCGCCTCCTGCAGTTTCCAGCAACTGCTATCCCAAAGCACTTACTGCCCCCCAACAGTGGAACCAGAACAGAGCCATCCTGGCTAGCAGCCATCCATAGCCCCCCCCCTCCTCCAGGGATTTGTCCAATCCTCTTTGAAAGCCATTCAAGCTGGTGGACATCACTGCCTCCTGTTGCAGCGAGTTCCATAGTTTAACTATGTGCTGTCCAAAGAAGAGCTTTCTTTTGTCTGTTCTGAATCTTCCAGCATTCAGCTTCAATTGATGTCTGAAACTTCTAGTGCCATGAGAGAGGAAGGAAAACTTTTTGCTCTGTTCTTTCCAGGATATGCATCATTCCACATACTTTTGTCGTTTCCCTTCTAGGTAAGTTGCTCCAACCCACTGATCATTTTGGTTACCCTTTTCCAGCTCAACAATATCCTATTCTGAAGCAGTGGAATCAGAACTGAATACACTATTCCAAGTGCTGTCGTGCTGAACAGCTGCAAGGAGACATGATAATGGCTGCTTTTTAAAAAATCTCATTCCTAATGATCCCTCAAATGGAAATTTATTTTCTCGTGCCTCCTGCAGGTTGGGCCCGACATTCTAGGGAAGCACTTAAAGCTTAACATCTTTTTTTTTTTTTAGAAATTAACCTTTTTACTGTTTTGAGTAAAAGTAGCCTCTGAATATTGAAAGCTAGATTCTCTTAAGATGTCCCAAATCTAGAGACATAAACATTGGGTGAGTTGAGGGAGACAGATGGCTCCTTTCTTGAGACGTAGATTTTAATTTTAAAACTTAAAGCATTTTTTTACCCCACTCTTTAGCCAAAAAGGCTCCCAGGGCAGCTTCCAAAAACATTAGTAGTAAATAAGGGTGTCAGTATTACCCTCATCATTACAATCTAAAAGACACGGCACACAATGAAAGAGGGAAGGGAGGGAGGAGAAAAAAAGCAAGCCCATAGCTTATAGAATCTTATAATTTTCATCCTTGCTTGTTTGGCTGGTTTTTACCTTTAAAGATGGGGCAGATGTGCTTCCAAATGGGTATAGCTCCTACCCGATGAAATTGTCCGAGAGCCAGTTCCATGTAAAAGAGAGGCACTCCTCCGAAAACGGCCATCAAGATGTACGGGATGAGAAAAGCTCCTGTGAGAAGAGAACAGAAAGGCCTCCATTATCCTGCCTGCACATTCAGACTCTTTGAGGGGGTCTGGGCAGGGCAGGGCCTTAACAGGTTTTTCCTCCTGTGCTGCTGGATCCAGGGCCACCAGGAAAGACCTGGCCTCCATCTCCCCGCAAGCAAAAAGGTCTTGGCTGTGAGACAGTCAAGTCAGCTGTGGACTGGGTGAAATTATAAAAATGTTGTGAGTGGGTGCAAGGCAGCCAGCACCCCAGGCAAGAATCCCTGCAGCCCAGTGGGGATGGAGGGACAGCTGAGAGGAGAGAGAGTTTCATGAATATGCTTTGCCCCCTCCCAGTGATATGAATAATTCATGGTCTGAATGAAAGACCCGGGGTGGGCAGTGGGTCCCCTGTGATAAAGCCTCCTCTTCCCTATAAAGGGTGGATCACTCTGAAACTGCAGTCCTAATGAGCAACATTCACTGCATTGTTGGTACACCAGGGCTTGTGTAGAAAGACATACCTGTTGTGCTGGGGAGAAATGCACCCCCCCAACACTGGGGATAGTTGATGGATGCACCCAGAGGAAGCACCATTAGGTGTGACTGTCATGGGCAAGTCGGCTGTGCATGTGTGGGGCTGGGTGTCACTTATCTACATCTCTGCCAGGGTAAAGGGCTTTAAAGGTGCCTGGAGAACTCAACCAAATGTTAAAAGACGGCCATCCAACTCTGCTTAGAAATCTCCAAGGAAGGAGAATCCACCACCTTCCAAGGGAGACAGTTCCACGGTCAAGCAGCTCTTACTATCAGAAAGTTGTTCCTGATGTTTAATTGGAATCTCCTTCCTTGTAAGCTGGAGAAAACAAGCTTCCTCCATCTTCCATGTGATAGCCCTTGAAACATACCACCTCCTACTGAGTCAGACCACCATCCATCGAGCTCAGTAGTGTCAACACTGACTGGCAGAGGCTCCCCAGGGTTTCAGAGAGGGAGTCTCTGCTAGTCTTTCCTAGAGATGCTGTTGGGGATTGAACTCAGGACTGTCTGCCTGCATTGCGGATGCTCTGCCACTGAGTCTTGGTCCTTCCGAAGGTTTGCTGACCAGATCATGTTGATTCCCTCCCCCGACTCAGTTCCATTTTTATTTTTGTATTTTAAATAGCTTGATTGCATAAAAAATGGAAGCCATGCTAGGAGGCATTAATAGTTCATATTAAAATTAGAGGGATAAGAAGAGAGAGCATGTTCTTTATTGCAAGATCTGTAGCATGAGAATACCTTGTATTAAGCATAAAATGTCGCTGAGTCATGAGCAGGTTTGCTCACTATCTTGCAACATTTGTGTTGGCTCCGATAAAGGTGTCACCAGACTGTAGATTTTGGATTATTTTTCTTATTAGCCAACACAGCTTTCTACATTCTTGTGTGCTAGTTATTCCAGGAATGCCCAATACCACGGACAGCTCCTTGGATTTTTTTTAAAAACCGCACATTTCTTTAAAAAACAAACTAATCTCCTGCATTATATTGACTTGTAGAACAGCTGCAGAGCCAGGAAGAATGTGGCATTTGGAGCCTGTCATTTGGAGCCCTCCAAAAGACAAAGCCTCAGATTTTGCAATAAAAGGAGAAAAATTGGCTGCTTTTCAGTGCCTCTGTTTTAACACCATTTTCAACAAAAACTATCCCTATCTGTCAACCAAACTAGTGTATTCTTTGTGCATCTGAATGTTCCCAACAAAGCCATGTATGCCATGTCTGAAGGTCACTTACCTTTTCCCAAGGAGCGCAAGGTGGCATACATGGTCCTCCTCCTCTGCATCTAATCTTCACAGCAGCCCTGTAAGGATGGCTCAGCTTGGCCAAGTGGGGATTTGAACCCTGGTCTCTCCCAGGTCCTAGTCTGACACTCTATCTAGCATACCACACTGGCTCTCAGATATGGTCTTTGACATGGACGCACCAATCTCCTTCCCTGAACCAATTTTATTATCATGGAATGTCACAGTACCTTTTTCAAACACTTTTCAAAGAAGAAAAAAGTTATAAAGGGTAAGTGGCTGAAATTAGGGAAGTTGGCTTAGAAACATGTAACTGACACAATCCTAGAGGGGCTACTTCAATGTAAACTATGCAATGAAAAGAACTCCTGGGGCAGATTTTATACCCATTTTTTGTAAGAGGGTTTTTTTAATGCTGCACCCGGCTCCTTCCACATTCAGAAACCTGAAACTTCTGATTCAGCCAGGAGTTGCATTGATGGGGAAAGAAGCTGTCAAGCAGGAAAGGATGAAAAAAATGATGGGGAATGAAGAAGGATTCTGCAAAGCTAAGACAAGTATTGAAACCCTAGTTAGAAACAGAAAATGTGGGATCCCAGGCAAGGCATTAATAAGACTCCCACAATTAAAGTGGAAAGCAGTTAACTGTTTAGAAGGGGATGGGGTAGGAGAGAGCCCAAAATCACACCCCGTCTCCTTACCACCTCCATTCTGGTAGCAGATATAAGGGAACCTCCAGACGTTGCCCAGATCCACGGCAAATCCTATCACTGACAAAAGGAAATCCATCTTTTTCCTCCACTTGTCCCTGGAGTCTGCCTGGGTGAGGAGGGGTGCTGGGCTAGGGTTTGCCAGAGCAGCCTGCCCGGTGATGAGGAACTCAGCTGGAGGAGCAGACATCCTCCTGCTGCGTCTCCTGAACGCCCCTGCAGGATTTCAGCTGAAGAAGTTGGTGAAGGGGAAGGCAGACCCCAGAAGGGGAGGGCCAGATGGGGGGGCACCCCCCCACTTGCCACAGAGCAGCCACTGGGAAGAGATGCGGTGGATCAAAGGAAGGCGGGAGCCGCCTATCAAAGGAGGCACGTCCGTGGCCACAAGAGCTGGTGTGGCTTCAGTGGCAAAGAGGAAGCCCCAGCCCAAACTGTGCCTGCACCGCAGACTCCCTCCGAGGCCCTAGGTGCCGCTGCCACCACCATTTCTCCTTATTATTATTACATTTATATCCCCTCCTCCCTTCTCTACAAGGAGCTCAAGGCAGCATTCACAATTCTCCTCCTCCCCATCTTGTCCTCACAACATTCCTGAGAGATGGCACTGCCTCTCCAATCCAAACCCAGCCCCATAGCCTCAACCTTTATCTGCAGGGAAGGAATCGCTGGATGTTGTGCAGGAATTGCTGTGTGTGCAAAGTTTCTGACCCAGCTAAGAATTTTAGTGATTACCGGAGAATGAGAGGAAATTGGCATGGCAAGTGTCCTGGTGGCAGAAGCAGGGCGCTCTGCTCTCCCGCCTCCCTTTCTTCCAGGCAGACCTTAACGCAAAGGTTCTGGGCCTCTGGCCTACCAGGGAGTCGCAATCTGTGACGTAGGAGGATGGTCCCAGTGAATGGCTGCTGTGAGTTGCAACCAGGGACATACCCTGGAATCTTCCACGCTCCTTCAACCTGGGATGAAGTCCTGTTGAACTTTGTCTGGCTCTTCTTGCACAGGGACTGGATTGTGGGGCCTCTCCATCCACGCTACTGAGAGACCAGCGACTCAGGACACCTTCTCTCTTGAAATATTTCCATTCCATCTGTAATTGCAATAACCCTGCAAGTAAGAAAGAGTGACTGGGTTTTCCTTTTTCCTCCTTCCTCCCAAATCCTTTTCCTTTTGTGATGTGCTTTCCTTCCTTCATTTGCTGTGGTCTGCCTCTTTGGCTCAGACCAGCCCCCTGATTCTGAGGGGCTCTTTGCTCCCACAGAAAGTGGGATGTTACACTGGAAGCTGGGGTTGTCATATTTCAAACAATGAAAATCCTGGCAGAAAAGTTGTTTTTTTTGCAAAATTTCAAAAATGCTGTTTTTGATTTACTTTTATAGAAAATCAGGGGGGAAATGACACTGCCGACATGGGCTGCTGACTGCAGTATTCCATATATGTCCAGGAAATTCCTGAAGTATGGCAACTCTGCCGGAAGCGATACTCCAAGAGACTGATATCTGAGGGACAGCAGCACAGATGTACTTCTGGCATATGTGGGAAGGCACCTGAGCCTGGAAGTAAGGAACACAGGAGGCATAATGAGGGCCAACCAGGGCAAGTCCACAAGGAGCCCTGGTGGGATGGAGACCAGCTCAGGCCCAGTCCCTACAAGGACTGGTTCTTGTTGTGCTCGGGGGTTCATGCTGTGAGCCCTGTATCCTGTGCTGTGAGCCCTGTATCCTGTATCCTGTGCTCATGCTGTGAGCCCTGTATCCTGTGCTCAGGTTGCTTCTATGTGCAAATAACTCAACATCTCCTAAAGACACCACAGTCTTGCCAATCGGAGACTGGCATGCGCACAGCATTATCTTCTGCTCAGTGGTGCTGGTCTCAGAAACTCAGCCAGGGAAGCGTAGTCTCTTTAGTTCCCTATCTGTTCTGTCAGTGTGATGTTCACATCTCCTGTCATCTTTGGCTCTAGGTTGTCAATCAAAGGAGCAAAATAATTCGCAAGGTGGAGGTGGAGAACTCGGAGCGAGAGACCAGGCCCTCATGAGCACTGAACCAGTCAGGCATGCTATTGTGGGCCACCCGCAGGCTGGGCTACAGCATCTTCTGCCTCCAGGCATATTGGCCTCAGGTCCCCTCCCCCCCCCCCCCAAGATCAGGTTAGCGAAAGGTCAACACTGGAAATTTAAAATCATGGCAAAGAGGATCAGGCTGAATGGCAGTGCTGAGTAAGTGGCACAAGCTGCAGAGAGGTATAGACAAATAGTCTGATCCATTGAGAGCTTCTCCTGCAGAAGCCCACTGGCAATGCTTGGAAACAGGAAGATAAGACTACCAGTGGCTACTACCAGCCATGGTGGGTAGACTCCTGAATGCCAGTTGCTGGGAATCACAAGTGCAGAGAATGTTGTTGCACTGAGGTGCAGCTTCCCAGTGGGCCTCTGGGGACAAGCACAGTTGAACTCTGGAACTCACTCCCACAGGAGGCAGTGATCACCTCCAGCTTGTTGTTGTTTAGTCGTGTCCGACCCTTCGTGACCCCCTGGACCAGAGCACGCCAGGCCCTCCTGTCTTCCACTGCTTCCCGCAGTTTGGTCAGACTCATGCTGGTAGCTTCGAGAACACTGTCCCACCATCTCGTCCTCCTTCGTCCCCTTCTCCTTGTGCTCTCAATCTTTCCCAGCATCAGGGTCTTTCCCACCAGCTTGGATGGCTTAAAAAGAGGATTAGAGAGAAGAGGGCTATCGGTTACTACTAGCCACAATGGCTATGCTCTGCCTCCACAGCTGGAGACTGGAGACAGCAGGTACTTCTGAATGCCAGTTGCTGGAAGCCACAGGAGGAGAGAGTTGCTCTTGTGCTTGTATCCTGCTTGTGGGTCTCCCAGAGGCATCTGGTTGGCCACCAGGAGAACAAGATGCGGGTCTAGATGGGCCATTGGCCTGATCCAGCAGGCACTTCATATTTTATTATGTTCTTAAAAAAAACTTGCAGAACGTCTTCAGGCTGCAGAATTTGGATAGTATTTTTGAAGCCGAGACCAGGAGGTGGCCCTTCAGATGTTGGTGGAACCCCAACACCTGCAATCTCAAACCCTTGGTGGCTTGGGCAGATGGAAGTTTGGGTTCAACAAGATCTGTTGGGCCACAGGTCCTGCCCCAGCCAAATCAGTATTCTTTTCCCAACAGGCGCCAGAGAGATGCCTCTTAGGAGCCCTTGAGCAGGCCATCCAGGCAGTGTGTCTTCTCCAGTTCCTTAATTTCCAGCATCTGGACTCTGGAGGTAGACCTGCCTCTGAACATGGAGACTTCATAGCTCAACATTTGTTCTAAGAACATAAGCAAATGCTTTGCCAGATCAGAGAAAATGTTTGTCTAGGTCTGCCTTTACACAGCACCTATCACATTTTCAGGGCATTTCCTGAACTGTTTATTTGTTTGTTTGTTTTTCATACCCCACCCATCTGGCTGGGTTTACCCAGCCACTCTGGGTGGCTTCCAACAAAATATTAAAATACAATAATTCATCAATTAAAAACTTCCCTGAACAGGGCTGCCTTCAGATGTCTTCTAAAAGTCAGATAGTTGTTTATTTCTTTGACAACTGGTGGGAGGGCATTCCACAGGGCGGGTGCCACTACTGAGAAGGCCCTCTGCCTGGTTCCCTGTAACTTCACTTCTCGCAATGAGGGAACCGCTAGCAGACCCTCGGCGCTGGACCTCAGTGCCCAGGTTGAACAATGGGGGTGGAGACACTCCTTTAGGTATACAGGGCTGAGGCCATTTAGGGCTTTGCAGGTCTGTATTATAATCTGAGTTTTCATTCCACATAAAAGTCTCTTCCAAAGACGTAGTGAAATATAAGTTTAGTGCTTGCTTCTGTGTTATTTGCTTCCAGGAAAAAATCCGTTTGCAAACAACACATTTGCTAAGATTGCACTATATTCCACAACATTTCTAGCAGTGGCTTTTATGTCATGTGAAAGCTCAAATAAAGCACAGAAATTAACAGTTAGAGAAACATTGTGAACATGGAATAAACTTTCCTATGAATGCAGTCAGCAGGCTGTTGCAAAAGATAGTGACACCTATCTGCTTCTCTTGCCTGCTCCCCCCGGCTTCTGAAACGCAGAGGTAAATAAATTAATTTTAAATCCATTTATCTAGAAATGATCTAGTGAATCAGAGTTATTTAAAAGGGCCTGCACCCTAGTTCTTTTTGTCACATAGCAACACCCCTGGTCACTGGACATGGAGGTTTTACATCGCTGTCAAACAGTTGTCATGGGCCACCCAAGCAGGGGTCACGTCCTAAGACAGTATGTGCTCAGGCTCAAGGCTGCCTCCCAGGCTGGTCCCTTCCAAGTCAGGAATCCCTGCATCACCTCCATTTGAACGGAAATTATTTGGAAACTGCTGGAGAGTTGCAATTTGGAAGGGTGAAGCTGTCCCCATCTCTTCCCATTGGCATTTCCATGTCAAGAATTTCAGCATGCCACCAAATTCTCCTTTTTTCAGTATAGTGCTGACCCTTCAAGAGGGAGAGCGTGTGTGTTTCAGTGTTGTGCCTTCACCTGGTGAGCATTGGGTGGCAGTGGCAGACCATGGCAAAGTGGGGCTTTGTGGAAAATGTCAGTGAGACTGCAAAGGATTCTCCATTTTGCACGCCATTCAAGTTGAGGTAGAATTTTAAACTCCCTTAGCTTTCCTCTTTAAACAAAAGTGTTTGGATCCTAGAATCTCGGGAGTGTGTCTAGTTGTGCTGAGATGTGTATATTCAGAGCCACTTTCATCTTAGAACTTTATATGTCTCTGTGATGAGCCCTGGAATTCTATGCCGATTAAACAGGCTGAGCTCTAGTGAGCGTCAGATATGAAATGAATGCAGCTTTTGCCAATCTGGTACTCTCTGGATGTCTTGGCCTGCAGGTCCCATTGATAGAGCCTGAATTAAGAAGCCCTTGGTTGGGATTTAAATCTTGGAGACAGCTATGTCTATCCATCTAAGCCAGTCATGCCTCTTTGTAGTGGCAGTAGCTCTCCAGAGTCTCAGACAGAGACCTTTCCCAGGTCTGCCCTCTGGCCTCTTCAATGGGAAATGTCAAGGACTGAACCTGGGACCTTCTGCCCTTGTTAGGAGACTGTGAAGGAGAAGGAACCAAAAGGCTGAAGGTGACTTATGTAAAGCTTTGGAAGAAGTTGACCCACGGGAGGGGTCGAAGTCGTGGCCATGGTCAGGAGGACCTTTGCCTGGGCTGCTCCTCTGCCTTTAAGACCAGCTCAATATGCAGGCAAAGCTTTTCACTGCAGGCAGATGAGCACTAGAAGCCCCCAGATGATGTGTGTAGATCAAGCTACTGGTGAGAGGCATAGGAGCAGGGTTTAGCATGAAAGCTGGCCACCTCAGAAACAGCATTTGGTGCTGCTCTCAGCTTCTTCTTCCCTGGAAAAGAGGCGTGGGACACGGAGAGAAACGACACGGAGCATGTTATTGAGCTGCCAGCCCAGGAAGGTGGTGAGGCCCAGCTCCCTTTGTGGCTCCTGCCCACAGTTCAGAAGTTGCTCTGTGAAGCTGACCTTGATGGGAAGTGACAGGCCGGACTGAGCTGATGTTCATCTGCCTGCAAGGGGTGCAGGAAGATTGACAGGAGTGGAGATTTCAGTGGGGGGTGGGGAGAGCCTTGGTGGGCAAAGGGCAAGGAAGCCTTTATCTCCTTCATCCTGGGGCCTCTCCTGTACCTGGTGCTTTTCCAGCTACATGAGGAAGCGCAAGCAGGGCTCCCTCTGGGAGGAGGGCAGCTGCGAGTCAGGAGCCCCCCCCCCCCCCAGAGGGCAGGATGGCCCTTCCCCAAAAGGACTAAAAAATGAGCTCTAATTACCAGTGAGAGAGGAGGAGCCTTCCCATACTAGAACTGCTTATTGCATATTCATTACATATCCAAGCATGTGTTTCTTTATTCATTACATTTATATATTGGGGTGTTAGGGTAGAACATCTGGTAGGGGAAACATCATGCTCCTTCTGGGGTAGTTTGTGTTATGTTAGGATATTTCCGTTCCACCTTAAAAGGGAGCAGGCTTTGTGAGTCACAGAGTCTGCGTATTTCCTGTTCACAGGAAGTTTATATTTTTGTCTATTGCTTTCGTTTTCTCTCTGTGCCTGAGACATCAACGCAGGCAGTCATGTTTTCTTTGTTCTGACCAACGCTGAATAAAGTTGTAAATAATGCTCTCCTGCATAGAATCATAGAATCATAGAATCATAGAATCATAGAGTTGGAAGAGACCACAAGGGCCATCGAGTCCAACCCCCTGCCAAGCAGGAAACACCATCAGAGCACTCCTGACATATGATTGTCAAGCCTCTGCTTAAAGACCTCCAAAGGAGGAGACTCCACCACACTCCTTGGCAGCAAATTCCACTGTCGAACAGCTCTCACTGTCAGGAAGTTCTTCCTAATGTTTAGGTGGAATCTTCTTTCTTGTAGTTTGGATCCATTGCTCCGTGTCCGCTTCTCTGGAGCAGCAGAAAACAACCTTTCTCCCTCCTCTATGTGACATCCTTTTATATATTTGAACATGGCTATCATATCACCCCTTAACCTCTTCTCCAGGCTAAACATGCCCAGCTCCCTTAGCCGTTCCTCATAAGGCATTGTTTCCAGGCCTTTGACCATTTTGGTTGCCCTCCTCTGGACACGTTCCAGTTTGTCAGTGTCCTTCTTGAACTGTGGTGCCCAGAACTGGACGCAGTACTCCAGGTGAGGTCTGACCAGAGCAGAATACAGTGGCACTATTACTTCCCTTGATCTAGATGCTATACTCCTATTGATGCAGCCCAGAATTGCATTGGCTTTTTTAGCTGCCGCGTCACACTGTTGGCTCATGTCAAGTTTGCATGCGTCTTTCGCTGTGCAAACTCTGCTGATACAGCATGCACCAGCTCTGGAATGTGGCAAGCTATTTCTGGAGCTCGTGTCGCTAATTGAATGATACTGCGTGTCTATGGGAGATCGATGGATCGCAACGGAGACGGCTTGGGGGCATGATGGCCTTTGTCTCCCTGGCAGTATCCCAACAGTTTGTCCACCTTTGGTCCTCCCCGCCTGCCCACCCACCACCCACTGCCCTTCGGCTCTCACCTGTGGCTCCTAGAAGCTGTTAGCATGCCACAGCAGCCACAATCTTGGGAACGGCTTTGACTGGCCAGCTAAACCAGGGAAGGAGAGCCGATGGGTCTCAAATCCTTGGGAAGTTAGGGACTTCCCTGCATGCAAAGACAGGCTCTGGCAGATGGATCGGATGAGAGAGACCAAGAGAAGGTCCAACAGTCAGGAAGGTAGTTTCTGCCTTTGTTGTGGAGGGAAGTGAGGGGCAGATGGGGCTTGTCCACCTGGAAAGGGAGCCCATCTAGGAGAAGAAAAAGTCTGATCCTAAACCTCCTTTGCCTTGTGGGATATCTTCAGGAGCAGAAAGGACTAAGGAGGCAACCTTCCACAAATCCAGAATGGAGTCCATAATTTTCCCCAATCATCCATTGTATGTTGTGTCCTATATCTTGTGCCCATTTAATTGTTACAGATTTGACCTCTTCATCTTTAGTCTCCCATTCTAATAATAAATTACACATTTTCTTTAAGAGTTTATTATTATCATCTACAATTTCTCTTTGAAATCTAGATATGATATATCCAAATCCTTTCTTACTATCTTCTTTAAAAACCTCATTTAACTGATGATGCTGCAGCCAATCATGAATGTGTTCTCTTATCTCATCATAATCCTTAAATTTTAATTTCCCTTCTCTTTCTATCTGCAAATCTCTATATGTCGGCCATTTCCCTTCCATATTTATCTTTTTAATTGAAATTGCTTCTGTTGGGGCGATCCACCACAGAGTTTTTTGTTCTAATAAATCTTTATATTTCCCCCATACTTTTATCAATGATTTCCTGATTATATGATTATGAAAAGCTTTAGGTACTTTTGCTTTATTATACCATAAGTACACATGCCAACCAAATCTATTATTATGTCCTTCCAGATCCAGTAAATCGGTATTTTCTAATTTAATCCAATCCCGGATCCAAGTAGCACAGCTCACTTCATAATAAAGTTTGAAATCTGAAAGGGAGAATCCTCCTCTATCTTTAGTATCTGTTAATATTTTATGTTTTATCCTTGGTTTCTTCCCTTTCCAGATAAATTTAGAAATATCTTTTCGCCATTTCTTGAAGCAAACTGTGTTGCTTATTACCAGTGTTGTCTGGAATAAAAACAACATTTTTGGCAATGTGTTCATTTTAATTGCTGCAATTATTCCTAATAATGATAAATTCATTCTGCCCCATATTTCTAGATTCCCTTTTAACTCATTCCAACATTTTCAAAATTATAAATATTGATATTTCTGGTTGTTAGCCAAATTCCTAAATATTTAACCTTTTATGGGTTTCTATTTCTATGGTTTGAGATAATTCCTTGTTATCTGCTTCTGTTAGATTTTTAACTAATAACTTGGTCTTACTTTTGTTTAATGTAAATCCTGCTACTTGCCCAAACTCTTGAATTCTTTCTAACACTGTCAGAAGAGTGTTTTTGGGATCTTCAACTGTAATTACCAGATCGTCTGCATAGGCTTTCAATTTATATGACTTTTCCCCTACTTTAATTCCTTTAATGTTTTCATCTGCCCTTATGTTTCTCGCCAGGACTTCCAGGACTAAAATAAATAAAAGTGATAGCAGACATCCTTGTCTTGTTCCTTTTTGTATTTTACATTCTTCTGTTACCACCTGATTGACAATTAATTTCGCTTTTTGATCTGAATACAGTGGTACCTCGGGTTAAGTACTTAATTCATTCCGGAGGTCCGTACTTAACCTGAAGCACCACTTTAGCTAATGGGGCCTCCTGCTGCTGCCGCGCCGCCAGAGCACAATTTCTGTTCTCATCCTGAAGCAAAGTTCTTAACCTGAAGCACTATTTCTGGGTTAGCAGAGTCTGTAACCTGAAGTGTATGTAACCTGAGGTACCACTGTATGTAGCTTGGATTCCTTTTCTAAAATTTTCTCTGAAATTCATTTCTTCAAGTACTTTTTTTCATAAATTCCCAAGAGACATTGTCAAATTCTTTTTCAGTGTCACAGGTATCACACTTCTGCAGGTATGCACAGAAAAGCTCACACCAATAACAAACTTAGTTGGTCTCTAACATGTTACTGGAAGGATTTTTTAAATTTTGTTATAAGCATCAATGCTGCTTGTTTTTCATTTCTCATTTCCAGGTATTCTATAATATCTATAATATTTCTTATATTATCCTTAATTTGTCTACCTGGAAGAAATCCTGCCTGATCAGGGTGTATGTACTCTTCCAATACTGTTTTCATTCTATTGGCCATTATGTTAGCAAACAATTTATAATCATTATTTAATAATGAAATAAGCCTATAATTTTTTTATGGAAGCCACATCAGTATCTTGTTTTGGATTTAATGTTATATATGCCTCTTTCTATGTCTCCGGGACTTTCCCTAATATTAAAATTTCATTCATTATATCCTGTACGTAAATGTTTTAGCAATTGATTATCGAATTTCCTATCATTTCGCGTTTCCTGGCTGGGGTGGAGGCGCCAGCGGAGCCCCTCCCCTTCGCGGTGCCAAGCGGCTAGTCCGCGGGAAGGCGGCCGGCGGAGGCCGTAGGCGGAGGCGGCTGGGGAGCTCGAGGGGCGGCGCGTCGGGCTCGCCCAGCCCCGCGCAGCGCAGCGCAGCCACCCGCCCTCCCTCGGCGGCCAGCGGCTCCCTGCGCTCGGGCAGAAGGAGGAAGCGCACCATGGCGGCGGCGGCGGCGGCGGCGGCGACCTCCTCCTCCTCTCCGGCCGGGGGCCGGCGGGGGGCGGGCGCGGCGGGGGGCGGCGGAGGCGGCAGCCGGGGGGCGTCGGGGGGCTCGGCGGCCGCCCTGCGCGCCTTGACGCCCTCGTCGCTGCTGCTGCTGCCCGCCGAGGCCGAGACGCGGCAGCGCCTCCTGCGCAGCGCCAAGAAGGAGGTGGGTGCGCGCTGCTTGCCCCGCGGGGGGCACCACGGAGGGGGGGCAGGGCTCGTGGCTGGGGGGGTGCTGGGGCTTTTCGGGGGTGCGACTGAAGAGTCTCCTGCCTTTAGCTCCATGCGCTTGACTCATCCTATTCAAGGCGGAGGGGGGCAGGGGAGAGTAAAGCAGCTTTTCCATTCCCCCCCTTTTTGGGGGCCTTAGACTGAGCGAGGAGATTTCCTCCCTCCTCTCAGGAAGAAGAAACCTGGCCAGCTGCAAATGGACATGGGGGGGGGGTTGTTACCCCAAAGAGCAGATCAGTTTGTTCAAAAAAGGAAAGCGAGGCAATGCAGGAAGGGATGCAAAACTCTCCAGATTTTTTTTTGGGGGGGGCATGTCACTCCTTCCCCATTTTGCCCTGCATGTGCAGGGTTACCCTGTCATAGTGGTCTTTGCAGTCTTCACATGCTCAGAGACCTTGCTCCTGTCTCCCATGCTCCCCTTATTTGGGGCAGGCCATGGCAGCAAGGTCACCATGGAGGCGCACAGATGAGAGGTGGCGTGGAGAGGCGACCAGTTGTTGGGCACCGGAGGTGGTGCTGGGGCCCGTGGGGGACTTCCCGCAGGTATCTGGCTGGCCACTGAGAGTCGGGTGCTGGACATCTCTTCCTGATCCAACAGGACTTAAGTTTAAGACGACACTAGTCCCTGGGGCAAGATGAGATAGTAGAGGTAAAGGGAGTCTCTGAGAACACACAGAGTGGCTTTCCCCCATCTGGGGACAACCCTTCCTCTCTAGTCTGGAACATGTCCTGGGGAAGATGGGCATCGCTTGCCCTCTGGGCAGCTTATTTATTATCTTTGTTGCCTTCAGCGTTATTGGAACATGAAGAATTTCTCAAGGTCTCTGGCAGCGTGACATCTGGACCTGTCTGCCTAGCCGATGAACATTCCTAAGGGTTCAAGACCCTTTCATCCTCCCCCTCCCCCTCCCCCCTCCCCCAAGGATCAGAACTGAGATGGCTCTGATTTTGTCCCCCCCCCCCGCTCCTCCAATCTTTCCCATGTGGTGCTAAAAGAGTTGCTGCTTATGTAAGTCTCGTTCTGGATTGTGCAGAGTCCACAGCCTAGGAGGTGTGTGCGGCTGGTACTGGGCTGCCCCTTTGCAGCTCCCTCTCACTGTACATTCACTTGTGCTCTCTTGGGAGGGGAGCTGCAGGCTGGCTGGCTGGCCTGACCCCATGGGGAAGTTTGGCTCCGTTGCGCCCATTAATTGAATTCTGGCATCATCTGTTGCTGCGTCCTGACAGACCCACCAAGGGCAAGATGAACAAGAAGAGGTCACTGCATTCGTTTGCCAAGGCCTGATGCTTCTCCACTTCAAAGCCTCTCCTGTGTTTTCTTTTGTCACCGACTGGAGCAAAGCCCTTGCTGGGGGCTAGAGCATAGGCGCCGACTCCATGGGGCTTGAGGGGGCTTGAGCCCCCTCAAAAATTTTTTTGGGGGGGCTCAGCCCCCCCAATAATCTCGGGCGCCGCCGCCGTCCCCCGCCTCCTCCCCACCTGCTCCCTCGCCAGCCAGCCAGCCGCGCGCCCTAGCCGGAGAGCCCCGGCCGTCCCCCGCGAGATTAGGGAATCCCCGGGGGCGGGGGCTCCTGCCTCTAGCCCCAGGTTTCCCGCATATCAGCTGTTCCGGAGCTGATAAATAGGCAACAGCACGCTCTCCCCTATTCGCTCACGAGGGGGCGGCGCCACTTTATTTGCATATTCATGAGCTTATTTGCATATTCATGAGCTTATTTACATTTCACGAGCTTTCCCGGGCCCCCCCAATATTTTTTATAAGTCCGCGTCCCTGGGCTAGAGAGACCAGGGGCTCCCGCTGCCCACTGGTCCATCTGGCTCAGGACGGTCCATGCCAGGGATGGGGAACCTCTGCAGGAGGTCTCCCTGGCCAACCCTCTTTGCAGGCTGTGCCCCTCACCAGCCCGGCTCCATGCCCACCATCCTTTGGCCCGAAGGGGATGTGTCCCCTTCAACTGGGAGCCTGGATGGAGAAGTGCATGTAGGGAAACCTCCGTGCAGATCCACACAAGGCACATTTTAAAAAGTGACTTCCCCCAAAGAATTCTGGGACCTGTAGTTTGTTAAGAGTACTGGGAATTGTAACTCTGGTGGGGAGACACAGCACTTTCCAGGATACTTTGCAAGGAAGTCATGTGCTTTAAATATATACTGTGGAATTGCCCTTAGATTTTGGCATGGCTGGGATGAAACCTCCTGTGCAAAGGTGAGGCGCACGTCAACTACTAGGCCCATTTTTCTTTCTGACCTCTGCTCAACATGGTGGTCTCCCATGGGGCAGGGTGGTCTTTGGGGCTGCTCCACCCTTTCCAGCTGACACAAGGAGCAGCTGCTCTCCAGGCTCTGAGGCAGGGATTGAACCTGGGACCTTTTGCTTGTGAGGCAGGCATTCTGTCCCTGAGCCACAATGCTCCCTGCTCCTCCTACAGCCAGCCATGTACCAAGCCATAGGTGCTGTGCGCCTCTTCCTGTGAGCCTGGGAGAGCTGGAGTCTGCATAGGGCTTTTAATCAGCAAGCCACCGTGATGATGGTTATGTAAGTGCCAGAGATGAGTTTCATTCAGGCTGCCTCACAGGGAGGGACCAGGATGTGAAAGGCAAACTGGGCTGGGATGTGAACTGTGGCACATGGGGAATGTGTCACAAACCTTGGATGGTGATGTTCTCCAGGCCGGACTGCCTTGTATCTCCTGTGTTGGGGTGTAAGTTGTGCAAGAAATAAGAAATATGAGCACGTGTCCACATTGGCCTGGGAGTTTTATTTCTGTTTGCAGTTGTGAGCTGGCAATTCCTCTGTTAGTCAAATAAATTGTGCTTCTCTGCTTGCATGTAATTTGCAGTTGATAGAGAGAGAGAGAGAGAGAGAGCATGCCTGCCCACTTTATGATCTCTGGGATGAAGGAGTTGGGTGGCCCGAAAACACATTCCTCCTCCTTCTCTGAGCTCCTCTCAAGGAATCTGGTGGTGGGCTAATATGAAAGTGTCCCCACTGTAAATGTAAAACACTAGCAAGCCACTTTAAACTATCATAGCCTTTCCCCCAAAGAATCCTGGGAACTGTAGTTTGTTGTTTGGTGCTGAGAGGCCCTAACAGAACTATTTGTCTCACAAAACTTCAATTCTCAGTGTGGTTTAATGGTCAGTCCCTCTTCTCAGGGAACTGTAGCTCTGTGAGGGGGATAGGGGGTCTCCCAACAATGCTCCCCACCCTTAACACTACAATTCCCAGGATTCTTTGGGGAAAGACATGGCTGCTTAAAGTGGTGCGATACCACTTTACATCTAGAGTGCAGATGGGGCCCATCATCTTGTGAGATAGTTTTATAGTGACAAGTGCTGGGGAAATGATGCTTTGCCAAAAAGCATCACATTCACATTCACATTCACACGCACACGCGCGCGCGCACACACACACACACACACACACACATGAATTGTGTCCCAAAGGTGAAACACACTGAAAAAACACAGCCATGGTTTGCGTGAAGCAAGCAAAAAAATATGTCAGCATCTTTTTCTCTTTCTGGCTGACTCTAAATGCTCTCAAGGAATAGCAAGGGAACCAGTTCATGCAGTCCCAATTTATGTATTGATGGTGAGAAAGCAGAATGAAGTTCTTCTGGTTGCCTTGGCAACCCCACCAATATTGGAGGGGTGGTGGTTACTTAACACCGGGGGTGGGGGCTCACAGTGGCAGCGAGGGTAGCATCCTGCTGACCCAGAAGGCATCCTCCTCAGTTGTGTGTCTTCCCTTTGATTTTTAAATGGGGCTCCCAGGGCACAAGGTGGAGGTCGTCTCCAGCACCTTTTAATTGCCTGCTCTGCCGGCAATGAGCTTAAGATGTTTTTATTCCTTGGTGCTGAACACTCTTAAGGTCTATTCTTGGATAGCTTTTTCTGGAGAGTTATTGATTGTGTGGCGTTGGTGGTTGTTCTCAGAATGGCCTGCAGTCAGTGAGAGCTGTTTCCTCATGGACATCCAATCAGGATGGAGGATTCAGGGCAGAAAGGCCTTCCTTGTGCAGTGCATAGCGGAACTCGCTCCCACCAGAGGCAGTGATGCCCCCAACTAGGAGGGCCTTAAAGAGGATCGGCCACATGGGCTGTCCTCTGCCTCCACAGTCTGAATGCCAGTTGCTGGAAGCCTTGTGCTCAGATCCCACAGGCCCCTGGCTGCCCACGGTGAGAACAGGAGGCTGGACGGCATGGATCCCACAGCCAAGCACTTCCTATGTTCTGCCTCCACTGGTGGAGCCAGGATACCTCTGAAGAACACTTACTGGGAATTGCAATTGGGGAGAGTCCTAATGGTGGGCTTCCCATGGGGGCCTCTGGGTGGCTGGACTACAGGGGCCCCCATTTGGCTTGATCCCCCACCCAGTCTTCTTACCCTCTCCCTCTCCTGTTAAAGAAGGCATGCACACCCCTGAATACCCCTTGCAGGGAATTGCAAGTGGAAGAGCGCTGGTGTGCCCTGGCCTTGCTTGTGGGCCTCTGGGTGGCTGCTGTGAGAACAGGATGCTGGACTATGTGGGCCATTGACTCTGCTGAAGAAGAAGAAGAAGAAGAAGAAGAGTTTGGATTTGATATCCCGCCTTTCACTCCCTTTAAGGAGTCTCAAAGCGGCTTACTCAGAGGAGAAGATGGTGAAATGCAAACAGGGGACACAGAAAGGGCTGAACTCCTCAATGCCTTCTTTGCCTCAGCCTTCTCCGATAAAGAAAACAATGCCCGACCTGAAGAATTTGGAGCAAATGAATCAGCAAAGGAAACACAGCCCAGAATAACTAATGAGATAGTACAAGAATACTTGGCTAGTTTAGATATATTCAAGTCTCCAGGGCCAGATGAACTGCATCCAAGAGTATTAAAAGAACTGGCAGATGTGATCTCAGAACCACTGGCAGTCATCTTTGAGAATTCCTGGAGAACAGGCGAAGTCCCGGCAGACTGGAGGAGGGCAAATGTTGTCCCTATTTTCAAAAAGGGGAAAAGAGAGGACCCGAATAATTACCGCCCAGTCAGTCTGACATCAATACCAGGGAAGATTCTGGAGCAGATCATTAAGCAAACAGTCTGTGAGCACCTAGAAAGGAATGCTGTGATCACCAATAGTCAGCATGGATTTCTGAAAAATAAGTCATGTCAGACTAACCTGATCTCGTTTTTTGACAGAATTACAAGCCTGGTAGATGAAGGGAACGCAGTGGATGTAGCCTACCTTGATTTCAGCAAGGCATTTGACAAGGTGCCCCATGATATTCTTGTAAAGAAGCTGGTAAAATGCGGTCCTGACTATGCTACCACTCAGTGGATTTGTAACTGGCTGACTGACCGAACCCAAAGGGTTCTCATCAATGGTTCCTCTTCATCCTGGAGAAGAGTGACTAGTGGGGTGCCACAGGGTTCTGTCTTATTCAACATCTTTATCAATGACTTGGATGATGGACTCAAGGGCATCCTGATCAAATTTGCAGATGACACCAAACTGGGAGGGGTGGCTAACACCCCAGAGGACAGGATCGCACTTCAAAACGACCTTGACAGATTAGAGAACTGGGCAAAAACAAACAAGATGAATTTTAACAGGGAGAAATGTAAAGTATTGCACTTGGGCAAAAAAAAAATGAGAGGCACAAATACAAGATGGGGGACACCTGGCTTGAGAGCAGTACATGTGAAACGGATCTAGGAGTCTTGGTTGACCATAAACTTGACATGAGCCAACAGTGTGACGCGGCAGCTAAAAAAGCCAATGCAATTCTTGGCTGCATCAATAGGAGTATAGCATCTAGATCAAGGGAAGTAATAGTGCCACTGTATTCTGCTCTGGTCAGACCTCACCTAGAGCAGTGTTTCCCAACCACTGTTCCGCGGCACACTAGTGTGCCGCGAGATGTTGCCTGGTGTGCCGCGGGAAAAATTAAGAAATCCGAAAGATTTTTTTTTTAAAAGTCACATTTTCGATTGGGACGCCGTCACTAGATGACCCCTGGGGTTCCCTCCCGCTCTGTGCCTCCCTCCTCCTCCTCCTCCGGGGAGGCCCTTCCTGGCTCTCGGCCAAGGCTTGGCGGCTGCCACTCACTCACTTGCTCGCCCACCCGTCCCTCCATCCCTGCACCCGGCCTCTCCCCCTCCGTCCCCGCCGCGGGGGCTGCCGAGATCCATAGTCCCCTCGCCCTTGGGCTCCGCGCCCGCGCGGGGTGCGCAAACTACGTTTCCCAGCGTGGCCTGGCGGGCCGGGCGTTTTGTTTGAAGCGCTCTTCTCCCGGCCATGGAATGACCGGCGCTCCGGACTTGGCAGGTGAGGGGGGTCCCCAGTGGGCGGCAGAGAGAGCCGGGAGGGCGAAGGGGAGCCGGGGGGAGCAGCGCTGCTCCCCGAGCCGAGCCCGGGGGGAAACTTCGGCGTCGTTGCGCCGGGTGTTGGAAGCGGAGGCTGGCGGGGGCCCTTCACCTGCAAAACCTGGTCGCCTCTCATATATTTCGTGCATTGCATTCATCGCCCGCTTTCTCCTCCAAGGAGCTCCCGGGGGCGCGCGTGGTTCTCCCCGTGTTATCCTCGCCACAACAGTCCTCCGAGGTGGGTCAGGCGAGTGGCCCAAGGGAGCACCCAGGGATTGTCCTGGCCAGGTGGGGTGATTTGAACCCTGCTCTCTGCCCGGTCTTCGTCCTCATTTAGCCCCCACATGTGCATGACTGTGCATGACTGAGGTTTCCCCCCCTCGTCTTGGCTATGGTGTGAGTCTGTGCTGTTAATTAATGGGGTTCTGCCTTCGGAGAAGTTGAGCCAGCCCTCAAGGAGGTGATTATGTAATTTGCTAGCAATTCATGTCCCTCCCGGCGTGACGCTGCGCACTGACGTCACGGGGCTGTAATGGTGGTGTGCCTCGAGATTTTTTTCATGAAACAAGTGTGCTTTTGCCCAAAAAAGGTTGGGAAACACTGACCTAGAGTACTGTGTCCAGTTCTGGGCACCACAATTCAAGAAGGACACTGACCAACTGGAACGTGTCCAGAGGAGGGCAACCAAAATGGTCAAAGGCCTGGAAACAATGCCTTATGAGGAACGGCTAAGGGAGCTGGGCATGTTTAGCCTGGAGAAGAGGAGGTTAAGGGGTGATATGATAGCCATGTTCAAATATATAAAAGGATGTCACCTAGAGGAGGGAGAAAGGTTGTTTTCTGCTGCTCCAGAGAAGCGGACACGGAGCAATGGATCCAAACTACAAGAAAGAAGATTCCACCTAAACATTAGGAAGAACTTCCTGACAGTAAGAGCTGTTTGACAGTGGAATTTGCTGCCAAGGAGTGTGGTGGAGTCTCCTACTTTGGAGGTCTTTAAGCAGAGGCTTGACAACCATATGTCAGGAGTGCTCTGATGGTGTTTCCTGCTTGGCAGGGGGTTGGACTCGATGGCCCTTGTGGTCTCTTCCAACTCTATGATTCTATGATTCTAACATTCTCCTTTCCCTTCCTCCCCCACAACAAACACTTTGTGAGGTGAGTGAGGCTGAGAGACTTCAAAGAAGTGTGACTAGCCCAAGGTCACCCAGCAGCTGCATGTGGAGGAGCGGGGACGCGAACCCGGTTCCCCAGATTACGTGACTACCGCTCTTAACCACTATACCACACTGGTTCTCCGCCACCTCCTCACTTAATTTTTGTAAAAGCAGAGCCCCCTCCTGCAACCTGGTGCCTCCGCATGGTGCTGGGTTACAACTCCTACCTTCCCACCACCCAGTGACACAAGTTGGGGCGTTACAAGCCATTTTCTCTGTTGGATGGTCAACAGAACACAGAATTGTTGGGGAAGTTGATGCGAATCTACATCTCTTCTGATTAGGAGAATTGCAGTATCTTATTCTGTAAATAGGTTAGAAATTGTTTGACCAACTAAAAACTTCCATTGGAAGGCAGGTTGAGAAAACACACTTATATATAATATGAGTTGCTCTTTTTAAAAAAAAATGTAGAGGGCAAACCTGTCTGTGAGAAGGGAGCCAATGTGGTGCAAGGTTAGAGTGTGGGACTGGCGCCTGGGATTCATAGCCCGGCTTGGACATGAAGCGCACTGGGCCTGTCACTGCTTTTCTCAGCCTTTCCTGCCTCGCAGGGTTGTTGTGAAGACAAAAGAGGGAGAAAGTTTCGTATGCCACTTTGAGCTCCTTAAAGAAGGCTGTGAGGCGTGGGGGCTGCTCCCTGCAAGGCCCTTTCCACCTGGCCTAGGGGGCAGGGCCAGACTCCCCCAGCCCTACTGTGCTAAGTATGCATTCTGTAGTTGACCTCCTTTGTAATGCTTTATTTTGAAATCTTTAAGATAATATTTTAGTTTTCTGTTATGTTGCTTTGACTGTATACTCTATATTTGACTTTCTTCAGATTGCTTTAATTATGTTAACGACCGCAAGGAATCATAAAACCCACTGACAAATACCCCTTCCTCTTGGTTCATGTGGGAACCAATGACACTGCAAGCAATAGCCTCCAGAAGATCAAAAGAGACTACGAGGCTCTCGGCAGGAAATTGAAGCAACTAAATGCACAAATTGTCATCTCATCTGTCCTCCCAGTTGAACGACGTGGCCCAGGGAGAGAGGGGAAAATAGTGGAAGTGAACAGCTGGCTTCGCAAATGGTGTAAACAGGAACGGTTTGGATTCTTAGATCACGGACTGCAGTTTCTTGAAGATGGACTTCTGGCAAGTGATGGGCTGCACCTCACAACGGTTGGGAGAAATGTTTTTGCCAAAAATCTCAGAAACCTCATCAGGAGGGCTTTAAACTGACTAATGTGGGGGAGGGAGACAGTGCTCCTGAAGGTAGGAGTCTATCAATTAATGAAGATGATCATCCAAATGTCATAGACCAAATGGAGCAAACAGCACGCGGACCTAGTGGTGGGAGGAAAAAATCCTTAAATAAGAGACACGGGGGAATGATTAATGGACTTCAATGCCTGTACACTAATGCGCAAAGCATGGGAAATAAACAAGATGAGCTTGAGCTCTTGGTACAGCAAACTAAATATGACATAATAGGCATCACTGAAACCTGGTGGGATAAGTCCCACGATTGGAATGTAATAATGGGGGGATACAATCTATTTCAGAGAAACAGACCAGACAAGAAAGGAGGAGGAGTGGCGTTATATGTCAGGGATGTGTATACCTGTGAAGAGATCCAAGATTTAGAACCTCAAAGCCAAAGTGAGAGCATTTGGGTCAAAATTAAGGGAGAGAAGAATAACAGAGACCTCATTATGGGAGTTTACTATAGATCCCCAAGCCAAACGGAGGACATAGATGATGCCTTCCTGGAACAGATGGCCAAGCATGCAAAAGGAAGGGAGATAGTAGTAATGGGGGACTTCAATTACCCGGATATTTGTTGGACGTCAAACTTAGCCAAGAGCATAAGGTCAAACAGATTCCTCACTGGCCTTGCAGACAACTTCATTGTCCAGAAAGTGGGAGAAGCAACAAGAGGAACAGCCATTTTAGATCTGGTCCTAACCAATGTTGATGACCTGGTTAGTGGGGTAGAAGTGGAAGGATCATTAGGCGCGAGTGATCATGCTCTTCTGAAGTTTACTATACAGCGGAAAGGAGCAGCCAAGCATACTAGGACTCAATTTCTTGACTTTAAGAAAGCCGACTTCATAAAACTTAGGGAAGTGCTGGGTGAGATCCCATGGACAACAATACTAAAAGGAAAGGGAGTTCATGATGGCTGGGAGTTTGTTAAGAGGGAGATACTAAAAGCACAACGTCAGGCAATACCAATGAGACGGAAACATGGAAGGTGCCTAAAGAAGCCAGGGTGGCTATCTAAAGAACTTTTAACTGAATTAAGATTAAAAAAGGATGTGTACAAAAAATGGAAAAGGGGGGAAACCACCAAAGAGGAATTCAAACAAATAGCCAGCACGTGTAGACACAAAGTCAGAAAAGCTAAAGCACAGAATGAACTCAGGCTTGCTAGAGAGGTTAAAAGCAACAAAAAAGGCTTTTATGGGTATGTTCGTAGCAAAAGGAAGAACAAAGAAACAATGGGGTCACTCAGAGGAGAAGATGGTGAAATGCAAACAGGGGACACAGAAAGGGCTGAACTCCTCAATGCCTTCTTACCCTCTCCCTCTCCTGTTAAAGAAGGCATGCACACCCCTGAATACCCCTTGCAGGGAATTGCAAGTGGAAGAGCGCTGGTGTGCCCTGGCCTTGCTTGTGGGCCTCTGGGTGGCTGCTGTGAGAACAGGATGCTGGACTATGTGGGCCATTGACTCTGCTGAAGAAGAAGAAGAAGAAGAAGAAGAAGAAGAAGAGTTTGGATTTGATATCCCGCCTTTCACTCCCTTTAAGGAGTCTCAAAGCGGCTTACTCAGAGGAGAAGATGGTGAAATGCAAACAGGGGACACAGAAAGGGCTGAACTCCTCAATGCCTTCTTTGCCTCAGCCTTCTCCGATAAAGAAAACAATGCCCGACCTGAAGAATTTGGAGCAAATGAATCAGCAAAGGAAACACAGCCCAGAATAACTAATGAGATAGTACAAGAATACTTGGCTAGTTTAGATATATTCAAGTCTCCAGGGCCAGATGAACTGCATCCAAGAGTATTAAAAGAACTGGCAGATGTGATCTCAGAACCACTGGCAGTCATCTTTGAGAATTCCTGGAGAACAGGCGAAGTCCCGGCAGACTGGAGGAGGGCAAATGTTGTCCCTATTTTCAAAAAGGGGAAAAGAGAGGACCCGAATAATTACCGCCCAGTCAGTCTGACATCAATACCAGGGAAGATTCTGGAGCAGATCATTAAGCAAACAGTCTGTGAGCACCTAGAAAGGAATGCTGTGATCACCAATAGTCAGCATGGATTTCTGAAAAATAAGTCATGTCAGACTAACCTGATCTCGTTTTTTGACAGAATTACAAGCCTGGTAGATGAAGGGAACGCAGTGGATGTAGCCTACCTTGATTTCAGCAAGGCATTTGACAAGGTGCCCCATGATATTCTTGTAAAGAAGCTGGTAAAATGTGGTCTTGACTATGCTACCACTCAGTGGATTTGTAACTGGCTGACTGACCGAACCCAAAGGGTGCTCATCAATGGTTCCTCTTCATCCTGGAGAAGAGTGACTAGTGGGGTGCCACAGGGTTCTGTCTTGGGCCCGGTCTTATTCAACATCTTTATCAACGACTTGGATGATGGACTCAAGGGTATCCTGATCAAATTTGCAGATGACACCAAACTGGGAGGGATGGCTAACACCCCAGAGGACAGGATCACACTTCAAAACGACCTTGACAGATTAGAGAACTGGGCAAAAATAAACAAGATGAATTTTAACAGGGAGAAATGTAAAGTATTGCACTTGGGCAAAAAAAATGAGAGGCACAAATACAAGATGGGTGACACCTGGCTTGAGAGCAGTACATGTGAAAAGGATCTAGGAGTCTTGGTTGACCACAAACTTGACATGAGCCAACAGTGTGACGTGGCAGCTAAAAAAGCCAATGCAATTCTGGGCTGCATCAATAGGAGTATAGCATCTAGATCAAGGGAAGTAATAGTGCCACTGTATTCTGCTCTGGTCAGACCACACCTGGAGTACTGTGTCCAGTTCTGGGCACCACAATTCAAGAAGGACACTGACAAACTGGAACGTGTCCAGAGGAGGGCAACCAAAATGGTCAAAGGCCTGGAAACGATGCCTTATGAGGAACGGCTAAGGGAGCTGGGCATGTTTAGCCTGGAGAAGAGGAGGTTAAGGGGTGATATGATAGCCATGTTCAAATATATAAAAGGATGTCACATAGAGGAGGGAGAAAGGTTGTTTTCTGCTGCTCCAGAGAAGCGGACACGGAGCAATGGATCCAAACTACAAGAAAGAAGATTCCACCTAAACATTAGGAAGAACTTCCTGACAGTGAGAGCTGTTCGACAGTGGAATTTGCTGCCAAGGAGTGTGGTGGAGTCTCCTACTTTGGAGGTCTTTAAGCAGAGGCTTGACAACCATATGTCAGGAGTGCTCTGATGGTGTTTCCTGCTTGGCAGGGGGTTGGACTCGATGGCCCTTGTGGTCTCTTCCAACTCTATGATTCTATGACTCTATGATTCTATGATTTATTGATTTAATATGTTGTAAACTGCTTTGAGATTTTTCTTAAAAATATAAAGCGGTATAGAAATGAATAAAATAAATGAACAAAATAAATATTAAGTTAAACAAATAAACAAAAATAAGTAAAAATATGTGAGAGTTGGGAGAATGTATCTTTTAAGATGATGGTATCTATACCTGATACAAGATACATGAACCATCCTTTAAGAGCCGGAGTTATTTTATTTTTGCTCATATGTGGGTTTGGGACCAAACTAGCCATGGCCGCAATTAACAATTGTGTGTTTCATTTTATTTTAAAGTCAGTTGCTGGTGCCCCCCCCCCTGAAATACCTGGGAGGGGGGAGCTTTCTGCTGTGAGTTGGCTGAGGAAGAGCCTCCAGGGCCAATTCCTTTCTCTTTGAAGGTCATAGCCTCTGCTTTCTCCTGCTCAAGGTGCTTTTTGTGCCCCCTCCCCCAAGAGCTCCCTTCCTCTGCCTCTGCTGCTTTGAAAATGTTCCAGAAAAAGATCCATGTGCCCCCCCCCCCGCCTCTTTGGAGCTGACTCTCCTGCTCCTCGCCCAGCTTTGCCAGCTCATCCTCCAGCATTGATTGCTTCAGTTTGTTTCCGTGGTAACAGCTGCTGCCATGATTTTAAAATCTTCAGTGGCTTTGGGGAGTGAAGCAGTTAGAAGGGGATGGAATTTGGAAATGTGCGTCAGCTCAGCATCACCTTTCTTTCTTTCTCTTTGTAGCATCATATGATCTGAAAGGGCTTCCTGGGGGCACATTTTACAGCTCCCCACTGATTATGGCAGAAACAGATGGCACCCCTGTTGTTGTGCACACTACGTTTTCCAAGGGTGCAAAAGCATAGGGACATGGGGGGGGGGAGGGCTGCCTTATCTGCCCTTGGTCCATGTAGCTCAGTATTGTCTACACTGACTGGCAGCAGCTCTCCAGGGTTTCAAACAGGGTGACGCTGCTAGGGATTGAACCAGGGACCTTTTGAATGCCAAGCAGGTGTTCTGCCACTTTAAAGAAGAGCAGACCTGGAACCAGCTAGGCATTCCTGCATTGCAGGGGGTTGGACTAGATGACCTGTGGGGGTCCCTTTCAACTCCACAATTCTATGATTCTGTTCAACTATTTGTATACGGGTCTGCAGAAAAGCATTTTGGCAGGAGGAGGGTTACCAGCAATAAAGGCAGAAATAATAGTTTTTGCACCTGGTTGGTATGAAGAAACCTTACATGGCTGTAGGAACTTGTATGCTTTAGCGGGGAAATGGATTTAGCTTTCAAGATGCACACTACCTTCCAGGTCTCTGCTTGCCTTCCCCCAGCTCCATCTCAACAGAAACAGTGCAATTCTCCAGTCCTTTCCTTGTTGGGAAATGTAGCTCTGCAGAAGGCTCCCTTGTGGCATTTCCTTTGGTTCTGGGAAGTGTGGAGCCCAAACTGAATTCTGCATATGGTGAAGGTGGGAAAGGCTGCACCTGGCTCTACAGGTGTGTTGCAACCCTGGTGCTTAGGAGCAATACCTGGGTGCAATGTGTGTGTGATCCGAGAAACATTTTGATCCCTACCTCCTTAAGACTGAAGGCTAACCCCAGGCGCCTAAAGTCATTGTCCCACTTTGCACCCTCAGGTATCTGTTGAAAATCAGTTCTTACCATGATTGTTTTTTGTCTCCCTAAATGAAACTTTGTGTGTGTGCAGGGGGTGGAGAGAGAACAGTTGTGCTTCTTCCATCCGTATCAGACTTCTCAGCTATGTTATCATCTGTATAACCCAAAGCAAACAGTCATTGAACGCACAGGAATAATGCAAGCAGTGTGTTTTTCTTCTTCATTATTAGGATGTTGCTGTATCTGCAGGATAGTTTTTCCCACTTGTCCCTGCAGGATATTGGAATTACAGGCTGGTGACAGCAGGTGGACAAATTGGAGGGGGGTACAGGGTGGGAGGGAGTTGTGTTTTGTTAAGACGATAGTCAATGTGCAAACCAAAAGGCTCTCCTGGTTTACACCTGTGCAAATTCAAAATGAGAGAAGAAGTTTTTCAGTGCTGACACGGCCAAGGTCAGGCTAGCCTTCCCTGGTTTACTTTTCATGTGGATGGGTCCTGGCACTGCTGTCTAAAAACTTCTCTCTAAGCCTTGATTTGCAAAGCAGTGAGGAGGCAGTTTGACTGCTGGGGAAAATGTGTGTTGTTGGAGCCTTAAGAGTTGAGTGTAGCAAGCTGCCTTGGACTCTACTAAAAACATCAGTAGCGCCTGCTGGATCAGGCCCATCCTGCTCTCACAGTTGCTGACCAGATGCCCATAATGGGAAACCTACAAGTGGGACCCAAGCACTCCAGCGCGCTCCCCTCCTACAACTCTCCCTTCCAGCAACTGGTATTCAGCAGCATTTCTGTCTCCAACCGCGGAACTAGAGCAAAGGCAGCAGAGCCACCCTGGCCCCTGATGGCGTCTCCTCCATGAAAAGAGCCTTAATGCAGGGCTGGGTGGAGATGCCCAGGTCAGTGCCCTTTGGAGGATGTCATCCCGGTCTCTCCCTTGAAGGCGTGGTCAGCTGTGGAGGTGTGTGCACACCTGCGTGTGAAAGTGTCCTGGGTGACTTGCACTGCTGGCAGGCTTGTCCCTTGCAAGGCAGGCCAAGAGCAATGCCAGCCTGGGGCTGAAAAGGGTTCCTCGCCTGCTGTAAAAGAAAAGTGAAGTGGGACAAAAAGGGGAGTTCTCCTCACAGGCTTGTATTTATTTCATTTATAAATGGCGGCCCTTGAGGCATCCCAAGGCAATTTAGAAGGTAAGAACATTTATAAATCAGTTACATACAGTATAGAAAAACAGATAAAACAATGGAATATTGGGGGGTGCTGTTCAAGGTATAAAGTTCATAACAACTTGGGAGCAGTTCACCTGCCAGATGGCCTTACCCCGTAGATGCCCTCATGGCTGCTTCAGTGTGGCAGCACCCACACTCCGGAAGTCCCTGCCTCTTGACACCCCCCCCCCACACTCTTTTTGCTCCCGCTGAAAACATTTTCATTTAGGCAAGCCAGTCTGGATATGTAGAACGTTGACAGTGCACTTTTGTTGATTGCTGATCTTATCTTTTGAATGTTTTGAAGAGTTGTTTTTACAGTTTTTTCTGATAATTTTATTGCTTCCTTCTCTCTGAGCATTTACCATCAAACAGTGTGTAAATTTTATGAAGTAAATAACAATAGTTTTAAACAACAATTATAAATACAGAAACAGTTTAAATCAACAACAATACATACGTAAAAGGAATTCCGATCTGAGACCGTGGTCAACTGTGACAAAGACATTTTGAAAGAGGCCTCGATGCAAGAAAGGAGTGCTTTGGGGTGGGGTGGGGGGGAGAGAGAGGAAGTCCCAGGGCCCAAAGAAGTCTCAGAGAGCTCCCATAGGAATGATTGCCTGTGCTTCCTGGATATGCCTTTGGGGACTGAGCCGGGGAGCTCTTCCACTAAGCTATGGGCCTCCCATGATTCTTTTTAAATGGAAGAGGACTGGCAAATGTCAGATACCAGGGAGGGGAGGGGCAGAAAGCACAGTCTGGCAGCCTGCCTCAGGTCTCCTCTTGAGGGTTGCCCTCCTCCAGCTGCAGAACCAGGTGGAAAATGCCGCTCAGCCAGTTTGCCTTCTGTGGGCTTGGGGCTTCCGGCTGCCTGGTGGAAGCCGGGGTCATTGCTGTTCTGGAGGGACAGCCAGCAGTCCACTTGCTCTCTCTTGCTGTGGATAGCAGTCCCCCCCACTTTCTAGCCGGAAACATCTGAGTGTCTTGGGAGGGAAGGGCAAGTTGATGGTTCCCCACAAGCAAAGCTTTGTTTGTACAGAGCAGCATTGGGGGTGGGGTGGGGCTGCTGCTCTGTGAAGGAATGCGAGGACACTTCTGTTATGGGCTCAACACTCAAGAGGGTTGAAATCCCCCCCACACACACCTCAAAGATAATTGGCTACTTGCTAAAAGGCCATCCTGTTCATCCTGGCATTGGGTCGACTCCATGGCCAGGTTCTTGCCATTGTGAATTCCCTCCAGCTCTGAGAGCCCCAACAAAGATCTCCTATTCACCAACACCCAGTGAGGAGTTGAACCAGTTCCTGGACTGAACCACTGCAGGCTTCACAGGTGGGTTGGGTTTATCCCTGCCAAGAAGAAAAAGCAAACTCCCTGCACTTAGAAAACCAGCATGGAAGTGTGAAGCTGGGCCAGCACCATTCTCCCTGAGCTGCTGGTTTTCTGTGTGCAGGGATTTATTCTTTCCTGTGAGCTCCCTATCTTCCACCTGGAATGGTGCCATGCAGAAATAGGCTTCCCTCCTCGTCTGCTGTTTGGGGGAATTGAGCACAGGATCCCCTCTGCAATCAGGTCCTATTTCACTGCTTGAACAGACTCAGTTGGGGAATTTATGCGTGCTGAGGAATGGGGTGGGGGAGCAGGCAAATCCCACCTTGGATGTGGGCAGAGGGCCATGGGTACTAATTTAGTGCCAGCTGAGAAGCACTCTGCACATGGTTAGAGGCCCCTTCTGCTTCTTCATTTCTCAATTTGTTTGCAATACAAACACTCACTGGGACTGATCTCTGCTTCAGGTTCAAACCCCGCTTCCTGTCCCACAGCAAGGCAACGATAGGGAAAGCACCAAACCTGCACAGGAAATTGTGACTCTGAATGCCATTATTTTATTATCATCCTAAGGGCACATTGGGGGCAGGAAGCGCAGCTGGCAGGTGAGGCAGCAGAAAGGAGCTGAGAGGGATTGTCGGCTGAATGGGGTTAGTCATTGGCCTGGTGCATCCGCTGTTGGCTGAGCAGCTGTAAAGCTCACACTGTCCTGTGAAAAGAGGCAGCAGCTGCAGACCGGGAAAGGAGCACAGCAGCAGGAGCAAAGCCTGGGCTTGTCAGCACTGCAGAGACAAACAGAGCTGGATGTTGGCAATGCAAGTGAGGAGGAGGCCAGCCTGGCCACTTCCTGTTTCATGTGCTTTCAAAGGATAAGCCAGTTCAATGTTTGTAAGGCAGCACAAGCTTTTCAGGAGCTCAGCTGTTAGATCTGCATTACCCTCACCTTAGAGGTCACATCCCACACTTCTCTACTAGCTAACTAGCAAGTAGCCAGCTAGCCAGTCATTCACCCTTAAAAGCAGCTTTTAATTTTTCTTTTTAAAGAAATCATGTGGCAGTTCAGCCAGTAAGTCCACAAAAGCCTAGCTCTGCAAGCAAAACGGAACACAAATTACAGAGAATATAAATATTCTAAAATCTGACTCTTTGAGTTTTACCAACTTGGGATTTGCGTGTGTGATACCTTCCAGGTGTATAATAAAACATGCATGGCTCTCTCAAGTGCAAAAGAAGACACATTTAAGACATTTAAGAAAGCAAGTCTGTGCTCAGAGCTGCTTTGAGCTGGAGCTCTTGAGCTGCCATCACCTTTTCGATTTCCTTCTTCTCATAAGAGGAAAGAGATCACAACTATTTTTCCTCTCAGGGTAGCTTTCTCTAAGGGCTGCTTGCCATCACATTCTCTGCAGAACATAGGAAGCTCATTAAAAGCAGTTTTCTTCAGGAAAGGATTGGTGCAGATGCAGGACCTTTCCTGATTCCTGGGAAAGGAAAAATCCCTGCTTGTTGGACCCCTTTGCCTCCCAGAATGGCTGGCTGGTTGACATGAGAGGGGTGACTAAGTTAGTTTTCCCCATCCTATCCTCCCTATCGGACCCTTGATCTGATCCAGCAGGGGTGCTTCTTAGGTTCTTGGATTTCATCGAATCAAAGAATTGCAGAGTTGGAAGGGATCCTCAAGGATAATTTAGTTGTCTTCTTCTTTGGCGATCCCTCATAGCCGAGTAAGATTGTCTACCATCAATATGGTCTTAACAGGGAGGCTATAACTGACTGTGGAGGCCAATTCTGGATCCACACGTCCTTCCACAGTGGGGACATGGGTTTTCGGGTGGGAGTTGATCCCAGTGAGAGTTTGCCAGGCCTACCTTCCTCTTAGCTCGTTTCTCCCTTTCGTCCTGAGTTCAAGCATCTTCAAAGTCCATGACACCTTTGGTCAAGGCTGTTCTCCAATTGGAGCGCTTGCAGGCTGGTACAACCCCCTCCAATGCAGAAATCTTAGCTAAAGAATGACAGAGATGTTCCTGGAAGGAGCAGCTGCCACCCCAAGACAGATTTAAAATCTCTCCCTTTCCCACCTGTCCTGCCATCTGCTCTCAGCACCATTATTTTAAAATCCCGGGGAGTTGTGCACAGGCATCTGCTGTGTGCAAGTAAAACGTTTCTTTCATAATGTGAGGCAGGAGGAAGGGGAGGATGGCTGATGGGATGGTGGAGGGGGAAGCTTCACCCTCTCCTCACCTTCTCTGACAGCTGCTCTTGCAAGGTGCCCACTCATTTTGTGTCTCACTTTTCATGTTGCTCCAGCTGGAATCGGGGTGGGGGTGGGGGTGAATAAGCGGAGCTTTGTGGGTGGGGCAGCAGCCCCAGGGGAGAATCCATAGCCCAGGGATTGGGAGGAGCACCTTCTGTAACCCACTGATCTTCACTTTGACCCCTTGTACCCTTGTACCCTTCCATCACATCCCTGTTGCCATTACAGGAACAAAGCACTCACTGTGGCCTGTGTGCTTCATTCCTTTAAGAGCAATTTTTAAAACTGCTGTAAATGGATTTCATTTTGATGCAGGTGCTTTTAATCCAACTGCTCTCTGCTCTCCAGGGCTTAATTTTCAGCCTTCTGCTCTACTTGCATCTGAGTTCAGCTTCGGGGCATAGTCACAAAAATCCTTCTACTTCTTGCGTGTGTATTTTGGAGGGGCTTTCAGGAGCTCTTTGAACTTGGTCCCTGCAGCCTCAAAGCTTCAAATTCTGGAATGATCTCTGTCCTGGGAGTGATCCAGTCTGCTAGCAAGGGGACTGGAACCTAATACTTTAATTTTACCTTCACAAACTAAAAAACTCACCTTTCTTTTGTTTTGTCTCTACTGTTTTGCAGGTGAAACAGATAATGGAGGAATCCGTCACCAGGAAGTTTGTACATGAAGACAGCAGCCACATCATCTCCTTTTGTGGTAAGTCTGCCAGCCGGACGTCTCCCCTCTGGTGTGCAGTTTCCCCTTTGTGCCCCATCGGTCATGCCTGGCCACCAATATCTGAGCTGTGAGCCTCAGTAGCTTCTTAAAGGCAGCTGCACACTGCCCTTTCGGATGACATCTAGTCAGGGATGAGGTGGGGCTTAAGAATAAACATGGAAAATTGATCCGAACTGGAAATAGACTGTTCTATCTGTCTGTTTTGCCTTACCAACTGTGGATTTTTTCCTGATCCCATACCAAGACTCCTTGGAGGCTGCAGCAGCCCCAAGGTGGAGAGGGCCCTGGTTCATCCTGTATGGGTCCATGGAGCTCACCTTCCCTTCCCTGAGCCCCAAAATGTCAGTTCCACTGCTAGGCCCTCTTATTGGACTCATTGGAGAATCAGGAGATCCCAGAGGAGAGATCCCAAGAGCTGGAAACCCCATTACCTTGAGGAAGGTACTAAGCTGCAGAAGGCGGCACCAGTCCTTTAGGTAGGAAGCAGTTGGGGGGGGTCAAGCATCTACTCAGTGGCCACACAACCCTGCTATAAAACTTGTGGTTGCTGAGACATCATTAGTGGTTGGGCTCAGCTGCAGAAACACTGGTTCCAGATCTGAACCCAGCCTTTACCTCTCTCCAAGGTGCTGACTCTTGCTTTGCGCACACCAGCTTGGCTGTCTTGCTAGCCTGGGGAAAACGAGCTACTGACCTTCCCTTGCTCGGGCCATCAGCCATCTTCAAGGGTGGCTCTCTCCATGGACCACATTTATGGAGGAGAGGGCTATCAATGGCAATTAGACATTGCCGCCATGCTCTGTTGCTGGAAACCACAGGAGGAGAGAGGGCTCTTGGGCTTGAATTGAGCTTGTAAGTTTCCCACAGGCACCTGGTTGGCCACTTTGAGAACAGAATACAGTGGCACCTCGGGTTACAGATGCTTCAGGTTACGGAGGCTTCAGGTTACAGACTCTGCTAACCCAGAAATAATACCTCGGGTTAAGAACTTTGCTTCAGGATGAGAACAGAAATCGTGCAGTGGCAGCAGGAGGCCCCATTAGCTAAAGGGGTACCTCAGGTTAAGAACAGTTTCAGGTTAAGAATGGACCTCCAGAACGAATTAAGTTCTTAACCCGAGGTGCCACTGTAGTGGACTAGATGGGCCATTGGCCTGGTCCAGCACAATGTTTTTATGATCTTAGGTTCTTATCAAAACATAGAATCATAGAATCATAGAGTTGGAAGAGACCACAAGGGCCATCGAGTCCAACCCCCTGCCAAGCAGGAAACAGCTTCAATACGTCTTACAATACGAAGTTTTCAAAAGTGTCCCTAAATTTGTATGCTTCCATGGAACTGCCCCCCTCTCTACTTGCCACCTGATATTGGGGGGATGTAGTGAAGAGCCTTTGAATCATTCTCAACTGGTGGGCAGGATCTGGTCTGTCAGGGAAGATGAGGCTGTCAATGGCTGCTAGTCACAGTGGCCATGCTCTGCATCCAAGCCATGGTGGAAGCCCCAGGAGGGGAGGGGATTGCTTTTGTGCTGGTGGCTTTCCACTGGAGCATCTGGCTGGCCCCTGTGGGGACAGGAGACTGGACTAGGTGGGCCATTAGCCTCACCCAGCAGGCCCTTCTTATGCCCTTTGGCTAAGCCATCCATTGACAAGTGATGCCTGTTGACCATTACCTCAACCTGACTCTTTGGTTAAGGTAGGCCAGCTGTGTGAGTGGGGAGAGAATTAAGATAGGGTGATCCAGACACCACCTCCTCTTCCTTGGAGCAACTGTAGCCTGAATCACCAAATGAACAGAGCAGATCTGGAGCTGGCTGGCTCCCTATGGGCTTCATATTATTTATAGCGCTGTTCCTCACCACCCACAAGGCAGGACAGGCAGGAGTGCTTGGCAATTCTCATCCCAGCCTCTTAAGTCTTCTGTTGCTTCAGGGCAGCTCTGGAGCACCATCTGGGGATGATGGGTATTTAATTTGAGTTGCCTGCCAGCCTCCCTCAGCCTCCATGGGGAGGATCAGGCTCTTAAATAACCCTTATTAGCATGCTAAGTGGCAGAGGAGGGGGAAGGGAGAATGGCGCCAGGATAGGGCAGCTTTCAGTTCCATCCCTCTGCCTTGTTCTCCTCCAGGCCTTTAAGAAGTCATGGCTGCAACCTTTCTGCTTTGTTCTTCCTTTAATGCAGTCATGTCCAACAGGTAGATTGTGAACGTCTGGTAGATCATTGGCTCCCCCCAAAGAAGCTCAACCCCCCCAAAACAGGGCTTTCCTTCCTAAAAAAAGCTCAACAAGTTTGATCACTGTCAGTCTTTAACTGTGAGTAGATCACAGTCTCTTGGGAGTTGGCCACCCCTGCTTTAATGGAAAGGCTGCAGCAGATTCCACTCAAAGGACTTGTCCAATGTGGGTGCCTGAAGTTTGGTGGGATTGACTGCATGGCAGTCCCTCTCAAAGGCCTCATCCACGCAGGTGGAAAGGGTGATGGTGGGGGAGTCCTTTCATTCCTGATGGATCTGTGTTGCCAGCTCTTGGTAAACAGCACTTGCTTTGGTGGTTCATTATTTAGTGACAATGTGTCATCTTGGCTTAATTGCAAAGCATCCCTTGCTGGCTTCTCCCTTGATGCAGCTTAGATGAGTCAGACCACAGAAAAGAAAGAGAGATAGACATCTGTCCCTTTGGTTGGGCAAGGAAATGCATGACCAGTTGCTGTATGGCTCAAGGTTGGAGGGATGGGTTTGCAGGCCAAAATGGCCTTCCTGCGTTCAGGCAAGCCTGCTCCTCCTCCTCCTCCTTAATTTTAATTTTCAGTTTTCATCATTAGCATCATTCAAACTTAAATTCAACATTATTTATACAATTGGGGGATTCCTTGTACCCCAAGACTTCCCTCCTCCCCCTTCTGGTTTTCCACAAATACATTTTTTAATTTTAACCGCATCTAATTCATATATCCAACTTTGATTACATCCTTATTTATTTCTTTACCTATTAAAAAATTACAAGCACTATATCAATCCTGCTAACATCTTTAAATCTTTGCATTGTTCCTTAATATACTCTATAAATTTATGCCATTCTTTTTTAAATTTACTATCATCTTGGTGTCTGATCTTCCCAGTCATTTTCGCCATTTCTGCATAGTCCATCATTTTCGCTATCCACTCTTCCTTGGTTGGCGTTTCCTTGGTTGGCGTTTCCTCTTCCTTCCATCTCTGGGCAAAAAGTATTCTTGCAGCTGTTGTTGCATACATAAACCGTCTTTTTAAGTCCCTTGGTATTTCATCTCCTGTGATGCCTATTAAAAAAGCTTCTGTTTTTTTGTGTTTTTTTAAACAAAAGTTATCTTAAACATTTTTGTCAGTTCATTATATATCATTTCCTAGAATGCTCTCCCCTTCATGGATCACTGCCTTGCCGTGATGAAGGGGCTTGAATAACTCAGAGAAGCTATGAGCTATGCCGTGCAGGGCCACCCAAGATGGACAGGTCATAGTGGAGAGTTTAGACCAAACGTGATCCACCTGGAGCAGGAACCGGCAAGCCACTCCAGTATCCCTGCCAAGAAAACTCCATAGGCAAAGGCAACAGGCATATAAAAGTTATAACGCTGGAAGATGAGCCCCTCAGGTCGGAAGGTGTCCAGCATGCTACTGAGGAAGAGCGGAGGACAAGTACAAGTAGATTCAGAGCTGATGAAGCGGCTGGGCCAAAGCCGAAAGGACGCTCAGTTGCGGATATGCCTGGAAGCGAAAGGAAAGTCCAATGCTGTAAAGAAAAATATTGCATAGGAACCTGGAATGTAAGAACTTGGTAAGTTGGATGTGGTGAAAAATGAGAAGGCAAGAATAAATATTGACATCCTGGGCATCAGTGAACTAAAATGGACGGGAATGGGCGAATTCAGTTCGAATGACCATCATATCTACTACTGTGGGCAAAAATCCCGTAAAAGAAATGGAGTGGCCCTCATAGTCAACAAAAGAGTGGAGAAAGCTGTACTGGGATGCAATCTCAAAAATGATAGAATGATCTTGATACGAGTCCAAGGCAGACCTTTTAACATCACAGTAATCCAAGTGTATGCACCAACCCCTGGTGCTGAAGAAACTGAAATTGACCAATTCTATGAAGACTTACAACACCTTATTGAAGTGACACCAAAGAAGGATGTTCTTCTCATTATAGGGGATTGGAATGCTAAAGTAGGGAGTCAAGAGATAAAAGGAACAACTGGGAAGTTTGGCCTTGGAGTTCAAAATGAAGCAGGGCAAAGGCTAATAGAGTTCTGCCAAGAGAACAAGCTGGTCATCACAAACACTCTTTTCCAACAACACAAGAGACGACTCTACACGTGGACATCACCAGATGGGCAGCATCGAAATCAGATTGATTATATTCTCTGCAGCCAAAGATGGAGAAGCTCTATACAGTCAGCAAAAACAAGACCTGGAGCTGACTGTGGCTCAGATTATCAGCTTCTTATAGCAAAATTCCAGCTTAAACTGAAGAAAGTAGGAAAAACCACTGGGCCGGTAAGATACAATCTAAATCAAATCCCTTATGAATACACCGTGGAAGTGAGGAACAGGCTTAAGGATTTAGATTTGCTGGACAGAGTGCCTGAAGAACTATGGATGGAGGCCCGTAACATTATACAGGAGGCAGCAACGAAAACCATCCCAATGAAAAGGAAATGCAACAAAGCAAAGTGGCTGTCCAATGAGGACTTACAAAAAGTGTGGGGGGGGGGAGAAGGCAAGCAAAATGCGAGGGAGATAGTGAAAGATAGAGGAAATTGAATGCAGATTTCCAGAAAATAGCAAGGAAAGACAAGAAGGCCTTCTTAAACGAGCAATGCAAAGAAATAGAGGAAAACAATAGAATGGGAAAAACCAGAGATCTGTTCAAGAAAATTGGAGATATGAAAGGAACATTTCGTACAAAGATTACCATAATAAAAGACAATAGTGGAAAGGACCTAACAGAAGCAGAAGACATCAAGAAGAGGTGGCAAGAATACACAGAGGAATTATACCAGAAAGATATGGATGTCTCATACACCCCAGGTAGTGTGGTTGCTGACCTTGAGCCAGACATCCTGGAGAGTGAAGTCAAATGGGCCTTAGAAAGCACTGCTAATAACAAGGCCAGTGGAAGTGATGATATTCCACCTGAACTATTTAAAATTTTAAACTATGATGCTGTTAAGGTGCTACACTCAATATGCCAGCAAATTTGGAAAACTCAGCAGTGGCCAGAGGATTGGAGAAGATCAGTCTACATCCCAATCCCAAAGAAGGGCAGTGCCAAAAAATGCTCCAACGAACACAGAATTGCACTCATTTCACACGCTAGCAAGGTTATGCTTAAAATTCTACAAGGCAGGCTTAAGTAGTATGTGGACCGAGAACTCCCAGAAGTGCAAGCTGGATTTCGAAGGGGCAGAGGAACCAGAGACCAAATTGCAAACATGCGCTGGATTATGGAGAAAGCTAGAGAGTTCCAGAAAGACATCTACTTCTGCTTCATTGACTATGCAAAAGCCTTTGACTGTGTCAACCAAAGCAAACTATGGCAAGTTCTTAATGAAATGGGAGTGCCTGATCACCTCATCTGTCTCCTGAGAAATCTCTATGTGGGACAAGAAGCTACAGTTAGAACTGGATATGGAACAACTGACTGGTTCAAAATTGGGAAAGGAGTATGACAAGGCTGTATATTGTCTCCCTGCTTATTTAACTTATATGCAGAATTCATCATGCAAAAGGCTGGGCTGGATGAATCCCAAACCGGAATTAAGATTGCCGGAAGAAATATCAACAACCTCAGATATGCAGATGACACAACCTTGATGGCAGAAAGTGAGGAGGAATTAAAGAACCTTCTAATGAGGGTGAAAGAGGAGAGCGCAAAATATGGTCTGAAGCTCAACATCAAAAAACCCAAGATCATGGCCACTGGTCCCATCACCTCCTGGCAAATAGAAGGGGAAGAAATGGAGGCAGTGAGAGATTTTACTTTCTTGGCCTCCGTGATCACTGCAGATGGTGACAGCAGTCATGAA
This sequence comes from Podarcis vaucheri, assembly GCF_965113315.1. Lineage (NCBI taxonomy): Eukaryota > Metazoa > Chordata > Lepidosauria > Squamata > Lacertidae > Podarcis > Podarcis vaucheri. Next base: position 58,031,067 of record NC_138751.1, read on the forward strand.
ATTAAAAGACGCCTGCTCCTTGGGAGAAAGGCGATGGCAAACCTAGACAGCATCTTAAAAAGCAGAGACATCACCTTGCCAACAAAGGTCTGTATAGTTAAAGCCATGGTTTTCCCAGTAGTGATGTATGGAAGTGAGAGCTGGACCATAAAGAAGGCTGATCGCCGAAGAATTGATGCTTTTCAATTATGGTGCTGGAGGAAACTCTTGAGAGTCCCATGGACTGCAAGAAGATCAAACGCATCCATTCTTAAGGAAATTAGCTCTGAGTGCTCACTGGAAGGACAGATTGTGAAGCTGAGGCTCCAATACTTTGGCCACCTCATGAGAAGAGAAGACTCCCTGGAAAAGACCCTGAAGTTGGGAAAGATTGAGGGCACAAGGAGAAGGGGACGACAGAGGACGAGATGGTTGGACAGTGTTCTTGAAGCTACAAACATGAGTCTGACCAAACTGCGGGAGGCAGTGGAAGACAGAAGTGCCTGGCGTGCTCTGGTCCAGGGGGTCACGAAGAGTTGGACATGACTAAACGACTAAACAACAAGAATGCTCTTAGCCTTTTTGCACGTCCACCAAATGTAGTAGAACATGCCTTCATTCTCTTTACACTTTCAACATATGTTGGTAGTGTACTTGTACATTTTTGCTAATCTTGTGGGAGTCAAATACCATCGGTACATCATTTTCATATAATTTTCTGTCAGCGAACAGCACGTGGTGAACTTCAAATCCTCCCTCCATAATCTTTCGCAATCGGCAAGTTGTATATTATACCCAACATCTTTTGCCCAATGAATCATTACTGCTTTTACCTCTTCATCTTTAGTTTCCCATTCCAACAGCAATTTATACATTTTTGACAATAGTTTCTCATTATTTCCCAACAACTCTCTTGCAAACCTTGACAGTTTTTTACTGAAACCCAATCCTTTGTCCAACCTAAATAGATCATTTAGTTGGTGGTATTGTAACCAATCTGTTAGTAATTGTCTTATATCCTCAAATTTTTCACCTTTAATTGGTTTCCTACAGTTAACAGCTCTTTGTAAGTTGCGCATTCACCTTCCATGTTGTTTTTTTAAACTGATATTGCTTCTAATGGTGATAACCACCATGGAGTGGGAATTTTTATAATTTTCCCATACAGCATATATTGATTTTCTTACAACATGGTTCAGGAATCCCTTATGTACTTATGTTTTCCATACCAAAGATATGCATGACATCCAAATCTGTTATCATAACCTTCCAGATCTAATATATCTGAATTCTTTAATGTTATCCCTTCATGAAGCCAGCAGAGGCAGGACACCTCATAATATAACTTTAAATCTGGCAAGGAGAATCTTTAGTAACTTATATTTAATCCTTGGCTTCCCCCCCTGCCAGTTAGATTTAGATATGTCCTTTTGCCATTGTTTGAAGTGTCCTGCTCCACTAACTATCGGTATGGATTGGAATAAAAATAACATTCTAGGCAATACATTCATTTTTATTACCGAGATCCTTCCCCATTAGCATAAATTTTTTCTTCCCCATACCTCCATATTCCTTTTTATTTCATTCCAAACTTGTCCCTGCCACAGACTGGTTTTCCAAGTTCCACCATTGGTGTCCTGGGTCTAAGTCGTCTTCTTCTGTGTCATCTCTGGGGGGTTCTTGGGCTAGTGCCTCCCACCACTCTTCATCATCCATCCAGGCCCCTGAAACGAACTTCGAACATGCCTGTACAGTGGTACCTCGGGTTACATACGCTTCAGGTTACATACGCCTCAGGTTACATACGCTTCAGGTTACAGACTCTGCTAACCCAGAAATATTACCTCGGGTTAAGAACTTTGCTTCAGGATGAGAACAGAAATCATGCTCTGGCGGTGCGGCGGCAGCGGGAGGCCCCATTAGCTAAAGTAGTGCTTCAGGTTAAGTAAGGACCTGAAACTGTTCTTAATCTGAAACACCGCTTTAGCTAATGGGGCCTCCTGCTGTTGCCGTGCCGCCGGAGCACGATTTCTGTTCTCATCCTGAAGCAAAGTTCTTAACCCGAGGTACTATTTCTGGGTTAGCAGAGTTTGTAATCTGAAGCGTATGTAACCTGAAGTGTATGTAACCTGAGGTACCACTGTATTAGATATTTTGGGAAGGGGTTTGTCTGTCTGTTCCAGCCACCTATCAAACTTGACCTGTGAGTGGTGGGTCAGGGAGCTCTACCCCAGACTTGTCACCAAAACAGCAGTGTCAGTGCCCCTTTTTTTAGATAACTGACAATGACTTTTCCTTGTTTGAAGAAGCACTCTCTTTGAGCACTAACCCCTTGAATATGTTCTCGTTCATTCCCAACTGACAGTAACACACCAGAAGCAAAGTAGCCTAAGAAAATGAACCAGTGTTCCCTGAGTTTGCAAGTTACCCTCACAAATTTTACTGAGCTTCTCTCAGTTAATCAGCAAAAATTATTTGATTTGTCATTTTGAAGCCTTATGAAATGGGCTGTAACAGAGGAAGCATGTTTTTTCTTCAGAGGGGGGTAAGTGGGGATTGTGGGGGTTGGGCTGGATGGCCTTTGGGGTTCCCTTCCAAGTCTACAATTCTATGATTCTAGGTAGCTTCTGCCATTTCTTCCCCCCGCTATGCTGTGGGCTGCCATGCTGTCTGCTGATAAGGGAGCTTGCTGGCAGCTGAATGAGTTGGAAACACTGCAGCTTGCCAAAGCTGAAAATAATTCAGACCCAAAATGCTAATTTACTCTGTCTGGCTCCCCCCTGCCCCCCCATTGGACTCCAGAGAGACGGAGCCGCACCGTCACCCGCAGCAGGGAAGGCAAATGAATTCACAACAGCATTGGAAAGACTTGGGGGCCTGCAAGGCAAGCGCTCTCCCTGGCTCACGCTGTGGACCTCTGCTACCCAAGGGCAAGAGTGCCAGTAGGGAAGATGCCTCTGTCCTGGTTCTGGGCAACGTCAGCCTTGGGTGATAATTGGAGACATCAGCATCTCCTTCACTCGTGGACATCCAAGGAAGCTGGGTGTTGGAAGATTCAGAACAGACAAATGGACAGACTTCTTCACCCTGTGCGTAGAACTCACTCCCACAGGAGGCAGTGATGGCCACCGACTTAGATGTCTTTAAAGGAGGATGAGACACATTCATGGAGGAGGAGAAGGCTATCGATGGCTACCAGCCACAATGGCCATGCTCTGACCGCCACAGTTGGAGGCAGCGATGCTTCTGAATCCCAGTTGCTGGAAGCCACAGGAGGGGAGGGGATTGCTTTTGTGTCCCAAAACTGCTTGTGGCTTCCTCCTGGGGCATCTGCTTGACCACTGTGAGAACTGGATGCTGGGCTGTAGCCCTGATAGAGCCGGCTCTTCCCAAGTTCTTATGTTCTGAGAAGGATCAAAGTGGAGTTGGGAGTCCTCCCAGCAGCAGGTGGCAAATGGTCTTTGGATACCTGGTTGAGGTCACAGGTTGCGCCAAGCTGGTGGGGTTCAAGCTGGCATTGGTATCTGGGGACTGACAATGTTGTGGTAAAGATGGGCTTGGACAGCTTAGGGAGGAGCTTTTCTGAACTTCCAATTGTTGAAGTGCAATCTCTAGAGCGTTGCCGTTTATTTTACTTTTTTACAGTGTTTGCTCTTTGCACTTCAGCCAAAACAGCTACCAGAGCAGCTTGCGTACAATTGCTCAGAAACATGGCAGTCCCAGCTGTCAGACTCACAGATTAAAGACAGGACACAAAAGAAGAAAGGGGCAGGGAGGGAAGAGGAGGGAAATCTCAACTCTGGCACCAAACGCTAAAGTGGAATAGTGCTTTCTTATAAGGATAATCTGGAATGGAGGTCATTTCAGGGCATCAGGAGGTGTTTGTTGGAGCTGATCTCTCTGCAGACTGATAAGAGTGTGACCAGGTGGTAAGATGAACATAGGATGGACCACTTCCGCCACAGCCGCCATGGCAAACAGCTGTTCCTGCAGTAATGGATGCCAGCCATGCAGTTAGTTAAGGATAATTTGGGAGTAATTATCCTTGTAAGCCCCAACCCCCAGGTTGGGGGGAGAGATTTCCCTTGTGGATCGTCCGATAACTGCTTCTCGCTCCGATGGAATGCAGGGGCAGGGACGCAGAGTGCATAGCACTGCACATATTGGAAACTCTCCAAGGCGATTGCCATGAACGGCGGTATCTCTGTTTTTTGTAAAATGTATCTGATTTTGGACATAAGAAACGTGTTTTGGAAGAAGGAGAAAGATAACCTGCTAAACGAATCAGCCACTGGGTGCCAAGGTTTTGATCTGGAGAGGACTTTCGTTATCATAATTGGAATGCTACGTAAGTGAGGAGGCGCCTTTGTTCTCTTTGTGTATTTCTTGTGCTATGATTTGGCAAGTCTTCACTGAAGAGGAATCAATTATTAATGGAATGAAATTATTAATGAATTACAACTATATATGGAATGCTAGAGGGATTCAACAAGAACCTATAATTTTCTTCGTTGTTGTTGTTTAGTAGAGTAGTCGTGTCTGACTCTTCATGACCCCATGGACCAGGCACTCCTGTTTTCCACTGCCTCCCACAGTTTCGTCAAATTCATGTTGGTCGTTTCTATAACACTGTCCAACCATCTCTTCCTCCGTCGTCCCCTTCTCCTTGTGCCCTCAATCTTACCCAACATCAGAGTTTTTTCCAGAGAGTCTTCTCTTCTCATGAGGTGGCCAAAGTCTTGGAGCCTCAGCTTCACGATCTGTCCTTCCAGTGAGCACTCAGGGTTGATTTCCTTCAGAATGGATAGGTTTGAGCTTTTTGCAGTCCATGGGACTCTTTTCTTTATGGAGTACTTAAAAGAATAGACTGTGTGAAATACTGTGATGATTTGTGACATTGCCTGTTAAAGAGAGCTCTGATTCTGATTTATTATGGTTTTGGGAAGGCACCAGCTCGTTAGAAGGAACAGGGAGATAAACACTGGAAGTAGGCCAGAAGCCGTGGCCGGGCTCTGGAATGCTTTCGGATGGGACAAAATGGAGACGTGTCACACGTAGAAATCAGTTCTCGAAGGAGGGGCAATGTTGAAGAAAACTGACTGATTACAACAGGAAGGGGGGAAAGAAGGTAAATAAATATTTTACACAGCTACAGGATATAAAACTCCCTCTGCAATTGAATGGATATGGATTTATTAAATACGTTCGAAAGTGGTCACATCAATGGCTGCAAAAACCCCCACAAAGGATTAAGATTGGAATTGTGGAACTTGGACTAATTAAGAGAATTGGCGCAGGTTCAAGGAATAACATCAATAACATCAACTCCTGAGAGCCGGAACATGGGAAGTCATCCAAAAATGTTGATTTCGGAACTGATTAATTGGTTCTTTTGATTGTATTGTGATTTGGCATGATTTGGTATTGTATTAATGTGGCCTCCATTGGATTGTTATTAATGAAAAATTAATAAAAATTATCATAATAAAAGAACATAAGAAGGACCTTGTGGATTTCGTCCCGCATCCTGTTCTCACAGTGGCCTGTGGTATGAGAGAGGGAGAAACAGTTTTCTCTGTCCACTTTCTGTTCATCATTTTATGAACTTCAATCCTGTCTCCTCTTACTCGCCTTTTCTCTCAACTAAAAAGTCCCAAACTCTGCAACCTTTATTTATAGAGGAGTCCCTCTTTTCCTTGGATCATTCTGGTTGCCTTTTTCTGAACCTTTTCCAACTCTACAATATCCTTTTTGAGGCGACCAGAACTGGACACAGGATTCAAAGTGCAGTTGCACCATAGTTTTCAGCATTATGATGCCAGCAGTTTTATTTTCAATTCCTTTCCTAATGATCCCTAGCATGGAATTTGCCATTTTCACAGCCATTGCACTTTGGAGTGACATCTTCATTGAGACCCAAGGTCTCGCTCCTGGTCAGTCATCGCTAGTTCAGACCCCAGGCACATGTACGGGCAATTAAGACATTTTGGTCCCACATGTATCACTTTACACATTTCACTGAATATCATTTGCCAATTTTACCACCCATTTTCTTACTTTGGAAACATTATTTTGGAGCTCTTTGCAATCTCTTTTTTAACAACTTCCCATCATCAGCGAACTTGACTGCCTCACTGCTCCCTCCTAATGCACCAGCTGGCCCCTCTCTCTTGTCTCCTTCCAGCTGCCGTTGAAGCCTGTGTCCTCCACGGCCTCAAGCGGCGGGCGGCGGGCTTCCTGCGCAGCAACAAGATTGCTGCCCTGTTCATGAAGGTGGGGAAGAGCTTTCCTCCTGCTGAGGAATTGTCCCGGAAGGTGCAGGACCTGGAGCAGCTCATTGAGAATGTGTAAGTCTATGCTCTGAGCCTGGGCGTGCGCATGGGGCTGAGACGTGGCCAGACATCAGCTGGAATGGGGCTTCAAGCAGCAGAAGGAGATCTTCGGCCCTTGCATCTCATCCCCAGCGTCAGGCCCCTGGAGAAGTCTGGAGGGCCATTGGACCTGGGTTGCTAGTGCAAGACCTATGTGATTTTATGGTGGTATTTTTATTTACTGTAAGAGGATTGTTTGATTTTATTCATTATTTCTTCATGGGTGTTCTCATTAATTGTTCATTGTTTAAATTTTGTTATATTTTGTAACTTGGTAAATTATGTAATTATTTTTTTATTTGTGAGCCACCTTGAACATAGTTTGTTCTGGAACGGCAGCATCCAAATAAACAATGACGATGCTGAGACTCCTGGACCAATAATTTTTGTGACATGAAAAAGTAGCCTCTGATTTAGCCCCAAACTGGTCTGTGCAGATTAGGCCTTCTTTTGCTGCAATTTTCCTTCCACATTCTTAAAAACCTGGGTTATATCCTTTTGTAAGCAAATATGTCCAGTAAATAGATGAGTGCATCAACTTTGTGCATGTCTTTCTGGGAGATTTTGGCCGGCCACAGATGTGGGTGAATGTGGGACTTGTTATCCCTTCTCCCCTAAGGCGAAACCAGAGCCCGGGTGTCCAGGAGAGCACACGGAAGGCTTCCAAGCTCCCCAGCCTCTCCCCGCAGGCCATCAAGCACCTCTGGATACGGACGGCACTTTTTGAAAAGGTCCTGGACAAAATAGTGCTCCACTTGGTGGAAAACAGCAGGTAAAGAGAGACAATGAGTGGCGGCAGTTTCCTTTGCCTGCCTCCGCTCCTGCAGGAGACATCCGTAAGGTTCGTTTGCACAGTGAAACTTTGGTCTTTTCAGCATCTGGGTTCATTGGACTTCACATGGGAAGTAGGTCTTGTGATGAATTCCCCATGTGCCTGATCAATTTGTGGAGATCCAGAGGTTGTTTTAGGCCATTTGGAAAGCATGTCTGAAACTGTCTTCTGTTGGACAAGAAGAGCCTGCAGCAAAATGTTGCAGTGCCCCCCCCCGCAAAGCAGGAATGTTTTTTTGAGGTTATGATATTATAAGTTGCTGGAGGTTTGAGTAGTTTTCCATTTTTACTTCCCAACTGATGCACAACATTTTGTTTCTGAGACATGTCCGGTTGAGCTGGGGAGAGATACTTTACTCCCTTAGGTTTTAAAATATAAAAATAAATAAAATAAGTCACCTTGGAATCTCTCTGGATTAGAAGGTGGAGTAGAAATCAAATAAACAAACAAATTAATAAATAAATAAAGGGCAAAACTTTAATAATATCTAGTGATATTCAAAACCACTATGAACATAGCTATAAACTATACAATGTACAGAAGCCAACACACTTCTATTAAGGATAAAAACATGTCTCTGTGTGGTTAACACCAGACTGCAAGTACTGCAGAACAGCTTGTTGCCCTTGGGCTGAAGGCATTTTGCCTAAATTTTAGGTGCTGCAATTGAGTATTGTATCATGTCTTCTGATGGGGGCTCAACATTCTCAGCTGCTGGTCAAAGCTTGCCAGCAAGGGATAGGGTCTAGTGGGGTGCTGGATTCTCCCTGGCTGGGGCCAGGTGGGTGGAGCTCTGTCTCTGGGTCTCCTTGGGCAAACACAGATCAGGAGGAGAATTGGGCAGCGCAAGATAATTTGTGATTTTGGAAGGAGTGGAGTGGGCTTCTTGTAGTGGGAAAGCTTCTTATCTTTCCCCCCTTTTTCCCTCTCTCTTTAACTTCTTAAAAGGTGCTGTCATTTAAAAAGAACATAAAAAGGAAGAAGGCATTGGGTAGTGGGGAAGGAGATAGAGAAAAGTAAGAAGCTCCCACTTCTGTCATGGTAGCCTCTAAAACTGCCCCCATCCCAAACTGTGTCAGGGCCTGTATGGTCACTGAAAAAGTCTCCTCCAATTAGCGCCCTTCAAATAAGGTGGTGTATTTGGGACAGCCATTTAGATCTACCTCTGCAAAGAAATCTATGCCTTCCTTTTGGGCATGGATGTGGTAGAGAAGGACATCACTGCCTTTAACCTGTGTGCTTAAAAAGCATTATAGCTACAGGGAAAGGCAGGAGGAAGCCTCACTGATGTGGCATCAGGCTGAATTTTAGTCCCCTGCAGGCCAGACTGAAAGGAGGCTCTGGCAACAGCAGAATTTAAATCCTGTCATTTGTGTTAATTCAAGCCTGTTTCCTTCTCAGCTCCTTTTCCAACAGACTGATAAAATGGTATCCTAGCTTAAGACAAGCTCATAATTTTTCAGTGAGCAGATTAATGGTCATACAATAGCCTAGTTCAGTGCTGGAGAATTTTCACTTTTACTGGCATGCAGAGGCAACTGGAGGATTACCCAGCGGTATGTTAAATGCAGTGCTGTGCTAAAAAAAAAAGCCCTCACCCCATTATTTCCCCCCAACCATGCTCCATCAATTAATGAGAGAAATTACATTTGGAAGTTAACAAGGGGGAGAGGAAATTTTGGTGAGGTTCTCATGGATTTTGGGGGTGCTGACCTTATTGGTAAATTGGCCCGGGGGTGGCTGTGCAGCTGGCAGCCTTACTGGGTGCCCCCAATGAAAGTGATGATGTCATTGGGTCCCTCCTCCCACAGGGCATTTTTGGACGGGGCAGTGTGGGCAGCCAGGGAAGCTGTAGAGCGCTGGAGAAATGTTTCCTGGAAGATGCACGCACCATATCCTTCCTGGGGTTATTAAAGCCTTTCTCTCTCTCTCCTTGTTTTCTGTCTGTACAGCAAATACTATGAGAAGGAAGCCCTGCTGATGGATCCAGTTGATGGGCCAATCCTTGCCTCTTTGCTGGGTAATGTGGCTTTGCTTGCTTCTGCGCTGACACCCTGATGTACTTTGGGGCTGACAAATGTGCTTTTCTGAAGTGCTGTTGAGTGGTAAAACCTGACTGTTTTGGAGCAATACTTTGCTTGTGTTCGAGATGCTGGGAGTGAATTTTCAAGTTATACAGATAAAGTCTTTTAGAGTAGGTACTTGCAGTTGGGCAGGACCAGAGGTAGAAGTGCATGGGGCACAGAGCCAAGGGTGAAACTCCTGCCTGGCTACATTTCAGCAAAAGTCAGAGGTTTCCATGCAAGCAAACAGAATAATTATTGCAGTTCCAGGATACCTTCCAGTGGAGCAGGAACACCTGAGAAGGGGGTGGAGATGGGGTGGGGCATTCGTTGTCTGGAGTGGGAGTGGGAGCATGGTCTGGGGAGAGTCTCAGGTCCCCTGCCCTTGCTCTATATCAGTTGGAGACTCAGGTTTGGGAAACCCTGCTCTAGGCAATAAGAGCCCCCACTCCTCAGTATATCTTATTGTATCAGCTAGGTTTCCCCCTTGGCTGTTTTCTGCTTCCTCTAATGAATGGAGAGAAGAGATGGGGATGCCTTCAGGGAAATGGGGGGGGGGCATACCTGCTCCCCAGTGCCCCCAACTGGAACCCTGGAGAAAGTGGGTAGAGAAAAGTTTTTCTTCCTCTCTCATAACACTAGAACACGTGGACATCCCTTGAAGATGAATGTGGGAAGATTGAGGAGAGATGCAAGAAAGTCCTTCTTCATGCAGCGCGTGGTTAAACTATAGAACTCCCTCCCACAGGAGGCAGTGATGGCCACCAACTGGGATTGGGCAGATTCATGGAGATACGGGCTATCAGTGGCTCCTAGCCGCAATGGCTCTGCTCTGCCTTCACAGCTGGAGGCAGTAAATGCATCTGAATCCCAGTTGCTGGACGCTGCAGGAGGGAGATAGAACTTGTACTCAGGCATTGCTTGTGGGTTTCACTTTGGGGCATCTGGCTGAACTCAGTGGGCCACCAGCCTGATTCAGCAGGCTCTCCTTGTGTGCTCATGTTCTTCATTATGGTGTCTCAAGGTTTTGGGTTCTTGCATCAAGGGCATGCTGCACACACTGGTACTCCGACCTTCTGGGATTTTCCTGATTAATTCAGTGCTCTGGAATTTGGTCCAGCTGGGGGGGGGGTCTGTGTGTTTGGGGAGCAGTGGCAAATGGGGGATGGGCGCCTACCAGCTTGCTCTCCTTGTTTCCTCTGCCTGCCCTGCCTATTGCCTCCTTCCACAGTGGGACCTTGTGCACTGGAGTACACCAAGATGAAGACCGCCGACCATTTCTGGACCGACCCCTCGGCTGACGAGCTGGTCCAGCGCCACCGAATCCACAGCTCTCACTGCCGCCAAGACTCGCCCACCAAACGCCCAGCTCTCTGTGTAGGTTTCAGAAGCTGCAGGGAAGCAGCTGGGACTGTGGGGCATGTGTGCACATGCACATGTGAGGTTATTGATGTCTTTGTGTCATGCATGTTGTGGGGAAGGTTCATGACCAACACATTGAAATCATCATTAAAGACAGCACTCTAAAACATTCAAAAGATAAAATCAGCAACCAGCTAAAAACCGATTAAAACATCCATCAACATTCTACATGTCTGGGTAGCCTTGTCTAAACAAAAACATTTTTAGCATGCGCTGAAAAGAGTACGGTGGAGGTGCCTGCCTGGTGTCAATAGGCAGGGACTTCCAAAGTGTTCGGGTGCTGCCGTACTAAAATATTGATTCTTACAAAAGCAGAACAAGTATTACGTGGTGCCAGTTGCAGTGCCAGTTCTGCAGATCAAAGTGGTTAAGTGGGTGCATATGGCAGGTAAGGCAACCTAACAGGTAAACTGGTTCCAAGTTGATTTCCTGGCTGGATTCTCCTAGATTCAGAAGAGGCATTCCAGTGGAAGCATGGACGACCGGCTGTCTCTCTCAGCCAGAGACTACGTTGAGTCGCTGCATCAGAACTCCAGAGCCACACTCTTATACGGCAAAAATAATGTCTTGGTGCAGCCGGTGAGTAGAGCAAAGACAGTAGCCTCTCTGGGTCAGAAAGGGGTTGCTTTGAAACCAAATCTAGTAGCCACTAGCAAAGGTGGGAAGCACGATAAATCTTTTACCATGGTCAAATGATCAATGCTGAAACACTGAGCATACATACAGTTATGCTAGCTGTGAGGAGAACTCAGGAAATTTGCAGAATGCTAGCAATTTCTCTCCCCACCCCCAACCATGGAGTGAGTAGAAATCTCTCTTCGTAACCCTCTGGGCTCTGTAATGTCATGGCCCCCCAGTCATAAGAGCTGGAAACTGGCCTCTTAATTTTTTAACAGAGATTTTCAAGATGCAGAACAGACCCCCAGAGAGTGTTTGACCCTTGGCTATAACATTATAACAATAGCTAGGCTGTCACAGGTTCCCCTGTACACATCTAGCAGATCCTGGAATGGGCATGTCTAGTAGGATTGTGCTGTAAGCCATTCAGCTTGAGTTGACTCCCAGAGTGCGGTCCGGGGGGCACTTTCCCGAAGCTAAGCAGGGCCAGGTCTGGTCAGTGCCTGGATGGGAGGCTTGCCTGGCAATGACATTGCTAGGTACTTAAAGAACGGCACATAGGTCAAATTTGCATAAAATCTACATATGTTGAGCTTTGTGTACAGAAGTCCCAGGTTCAATCCCCAGCATCTCCAGGTCCAGTGTAGACCAGGCTTCCTCAAACTTGGCCCTCCAGATGTTTTGGCCTACAACTCCCATGATCCCTAGCTAGCAGGGCCAGTGGTCAGGGATGATGGGAATTGTAGTCTCAAAACATCTGGAGGGCCGAGGTTGAGGAAGCCTGGTGTAGTAGACAATACTGAGCTAGATGAACCCAGGGTCACCTGGCAGCAGCTGTTCCATCAGGTGGCAGGAGAGGAGCGGAGAGAAGGGCCAGGGCCGTCTGACCAGCCTTGTTGGGCATGTCCTTCCATGGCATTTTTCTGGCCCAGCTGCCCATTAGAAGAATTCATTGAATTCAAAGTATTGCACTTGGGCAAAAAAAAATGAGAGGCACAAATACAAGATGGGTGACACCTGGCTTGAGAGCAGTACATGTGAAAAGGATCTAGGAGTCTTGGTTGACCACAAACTTGACATGAGCCAACAGTGTGACACGGCAGCTCAAAAGGCCAATGCAATTCTGGGCTGCATCAATAGGAGTATAGCATCTAGATCAAGGGAAGTAATAATGCCACTGTATTCTGCTCTGGTCAGACCTCACCTGGAGTACTGTGTCCAGTTCTGGGCACCACAATTCAAGAAGGACACTGACCAACTGGAACGTGTCCAGAGGAGGGCAACCAAAATGGTCAAAGGCCTGGAAACGATGCCTTATGAGGAACGGCTAAGGGAGCTGGGCATGTTTAGCCTGGAGAAGAGGAGGTTAAGGGGTGATATGATAGCCATGTTCAAATATATAAAAGGATGTCACATAGAGGAGGGAGAAAGGTTGTTTTCTGCTGCTCCAGAGAAGCGGACACGGAGCAATGGATCCAAACTACAAGAAAGAAGATTCCACCTAAACATTAGGAAGAACTTCCTGACAGTAAGAGCTGTTCGGCAGTGGAATTTGCTGCCAAGGAGTGTGGTGGAGTCTCCTACTTTGGAGGTCTTTAAGCAGAGGCTTGACAACCATATGTCAGGAGTGCTCTGATGGTGTTTCCTGCTTGGCAGGGGGTTGGACTCGATGGCCCTTGTGGTCTCTTCCAACTCTATGACTCCATGATTCTATGATTCATAAATAAGCACGTCTACCTGAGTTTGCTGATTTCCTCCTCCCTCCTGTTCCATTTTCTTTTTGTTCCATGTTTTTATAGATTATAAGGCTCTGCGAATCAGGATGGGCTGTAACTCAGGGGCAGAGCATCTGCTTTGCATACAGAAGGTCCCAAGTTCAAATCTCGGTATCTCCAGGCAGGGCTGGGAGAGAAGGACCCCCGTCTGAAACACAGAGGAGCTGCTGCCAGTCAGTGCAGACAGTACTGAGCTAGACGGACCAAGGGACTGACTCCGTAGATGGCTGCTTGCTTTGCTAATCCTTTCTTTGCTGTATAGCAGAATAATTAAAGAAAAAGCACCAAATAGATATTTAAATAATAAAAAAATTAAAAAGCAAACAACTCTTCTTCCTGTTCCTCTTTTCTTAGCGGGACGATATGGAGTCCATCCCAGGATATTTGTCCCTTCACCAGACTGCTGACGTCATGACTCTCAAGTGGACCCCAAACCAACTGATGAATGGCTCTGTGGGTGATCTGGACTATGAGAAAAGGTGAGCAGCACAGAGAATAGATTATCCTAATTATTTTTATCCTAATAACAGGATAAAAAAGCAGCATAAAAAGAAACTAAAGTAAGCAGCAACATTATAAGCTCAGTCAGTAGAGCATGAGCATCTCAGGGTTGAGGGCTTGAGCCCCATGTTGGGCAAAAGGGGTTGGACTGGATGACCCTCATGGTCCCTTCCAACACTTCAGTTCTATGATTCCATGAAAAAGTATAGTCATGTCACCCACTCCAAAAGAAGAAAATTAACAAAAGGCTAGTCCCTGCAGCGGTTAAGTTGCTGCAGCACAGAATTTATCCACGTTGAAAACAATTGATCAGCCTCCCTCAACCTGATGCCTTGTGGACAGCAACTCCCATTAGCGCTAGCTGGGGCTGATGGGAGTTGTAGTTGAAAACACCCGGAAGGCACTAGGCTGGGGGAGGCTGCAATGGCTGCGTTTTGACCTGACAGGAGTATTTTGACCTGAAAGGATGTCAAGGTTGCCAAGGAGTGTGGTGGAGTCTCCTTCTTTGGAGGTCTTTAAGCAGAGGCTTGACAACCATATGTCAGGAATGCTCTGATGGTGTTTCCTGCTTGGCAGGGGGTTGGACTCGATGGCCCTTATGGTCTCTTCCAACTCTATGATTCTATGATTCTATGATTCTATATGCTTTGGAGCTTCCTGGCAGATTTAATTAGAGGAGTTTGATACAGACTTCTGTGTAGATCTTGGCAAAAGGAGCCCTGCAGGGCAGCCCAAACCATCTGTGGGCACCTGGAGGAAGGAGGCTGGACTACACAGGGGTGGGAGGGTGGGGGAGCTTTCTTCACTTCTTAGACAAATTCATCGCTAGGAGAGAGCTATCGATGGCTCCTGGCCAGCCTGGTTCTGCTCTGCCTCCACAGTCAGAGGCAGCTGTGCATCTGAATCCCAGCTGCTCAAAACTGAAGGTGAAGAGACGACTCTAGTGCACAGGTCCTGCACAGACATCTGGTTGGCCCCTGTGAGAACAGGATGCTGGCTGAGATGGGCCCCTGGCCGGATCCAGCAGGCTTTGCTTATCAGCAGCTGTGCTTGTCCAGATTCCTGCTGACTCCTCCTTCCGCTGGGTGGGGCTCCGTATTCTGGCCTCAAGCACGTTGTCCCAGCTGCTGCATTTCCCCAAAGGTCAAGGGGAAAACGCCTGCTTTCCTGTGTTTGCTTTTGCAAGGCCTCAGGGAGCATGGCTGCACTTTTTCAGCTTGGGCAAAGAGAAGTGAAAGGCAAATGAAACCCCAAAAGGTTCAGTCACCGCCTTTTGAAGAAGGATCTGAAGGGTCGGAGCTTGTCCTGCCCACTCAGGCTCCTCCATTTAAAGCACTACAGTGGCACCTCGGGTTAAGTACTTAATTCGTTCCGGAGGTCCGTTCTTAACCTGAAACTGTTCTTAACCTGAAGCACCACTTTAGCTAATGAGGCCTCCTGCTGCCGCCGCGCTGCTGGAGCACGATTTCTGTTCTTATCCAGAAGCAAAGTTCTTAACCTGAAGCACTATTTCTGGGTTAGCCAGAATGTGTAACCTGAAGCGTATGTAACCTGAAGCGTATGTAACCCGAGGTACCACTGTACAACTCCACTTAAAAGAATCATGGCGTACCCCAAAGAATTCTGGGAAGTGTAGTTTGGGAAGGGTGCTGAGAGTTGCAGAGGGACTCCTCTTCCCCTCCCAGAGTTACAATTTTCAGAGTGGCTTAACAGTCAATCCCTTTTCAGCAGAAACTGAAAGAGGAATGTGGGGTGTCTGTCTCCTAATATCTCTCAGGGGCCTTAACATTTGGAATAATTGTGTGAATGAGGATTCTAACATTTAAGTCACTTAAACGTTTCAATAAAGCTGAAACGCAACAAACAGCAATTCAGGTTTTATGCAGATTTCTATTCACTGTGATTTAACACTCAAGAGCACTTTTCACGGAGCAGAGGAAGAAAGAGCACTCGGATACAGAGCTTTCAAGTGCGAATCATGCCTGGGAAGGGAGGAGGAAAAGGTGAATAAGTCCTTAGTTGTGCTCGTCATGGGTTAGGAGGGGAGGAGGGCTGCCCAGCATCAGAGCCAGTGAACGCTCTGCTGGGGTTGAGGCAGAATGGCCGGCACTCTTCATACTGCTTTGTGCCAGTTGTCAGCAGGGATTTTCTGAGCGAAAGCCTGGACCTTCCGCCAAAGCCAAACACACACACACAAAGAGAGAGAGAGAGAGAAAGTGCCATCCTTGCTCATGTTGCTTGTCAACCTCCCCCTCACCCCACTCCTTCTACTCCCTGGCCGCCACCCTCCTCCCCATTGGGCAGGTGCTGCCTAGCTAGCCTCTAAGTTTGTCATCACACTCTTTTTCACAGTGCTACCTACTGGTGGTTGCGTGAACTGCAGAGCATGACAACAGCCTTAGATGGTTATGTATACAGTGGTACCTTGGGTTACAGATGCTTCAGGTTACAGATGCTTCAGGTTACAGACTCCGCTAACCCATAAATATTACCTCGGGTTAAGAACTTTGCCTCAGATAAAAATTTTGAAGAGAGGGAAAGGATTTGCTGAAATGGATAATTGACTTAGAATACAAAAAAGGGAGGTGTGAGGAGGTCAGGGAAACAAGCAAATGAAAGATAAGTTATGGGAAGGCTCAATTTGGTTTTTTGTTTTTTTGTTTTTAATTGTTTCTATTTTTCTGTTTTTTTATTGTCATGTGTTGTTTTGCTATTGTTTAATTTGGTTTTTTTCTTTTGCCTTTTTGTAAACTTAAAACCTTAATAAATACTATTTAAAAAATAAATAAAAAGAACTTTGCCTCAGGATGAGAACAGAAATCGCGTGGCCGCAGCGATTAACCTCAGGTTAAGAACAGTTTCAGGTTAAGAACGGACCTCCAGAACGAATTAAGTTCTTAACCCGAGGTGCCACTGTATAAGAAGATATATCTAGATCAGTGTTTCCCAACCTTTTTTGGGCAAAGGCACACTTGTTTCATGAAAAAAATCTCGAGGCACACCACCATTACAGCCCCGTGACGTCAGCGCGCAGCGTCACGCCGGGAGGGACATGAATTGCTAGCAAATTACATAATCACCTCCTTGCGGGCTGGCTCATCTTCTCCGAAGTCAGAACCCCATTAATTAACAGCACAGACTCACACCATAGCCAAGACGAGGGGGGAAAACCTCAGTCATGCACAGTCATGCACATGTGGGGGCTAAATGAGGACGAAGACTGGGCAGAGAGCAGGGTTCAAATCACCCCACCTGGCCAGGACAATCCCTGGGTGCTCCCTTGGGCCACTCGCCTGACCCACCTCGCAGGGCTGTTGTTGCGAGGATAACATGGGGAGAACCACGCGCGCCCCCGGGAGCTCCTTGGAGGAGAAAGCGGGCGATGAATGCAATGCACGAAATATATGAGAGGCGACCAGGTTTTGCAGGTGAGGGGCCCCTGCCAGCCTCCGCTTCCAACACCCGGCGCAACGACGCCGAAGTTTCCCCCCGGGCTCGGCTCGGGGAGCAGCGCTGCTCCCCCCCGGCTCCCCTTCGCCCTCTCGGCTCTCTCTGCTGCCCACTGGGGACCCCCCTCACCTGCCAAGTCCGGAGTGCCGGTGGAAGTTGCATGCATGCATGCAGGGTGCCGCGTTGCCATTGCATTGCACTGCACTCCATGCAACGCCTGCACGCATGCATTGCCTTGCACGCACGCCAAGGGGTCTCCCCGCGGTCCGATGCGTCCCCTCCGGCGCGGATGCAGCATTGCAAAAATACCCCCCCGACACAGCCCTACCTGGGGGGCAGCCTCCGCCTCCGCCGCTCTGCCTCCGCGGGGATCCCCGGGCTCCATCCTGCCGTCCGATCTCCGCGGGGGCGCAGGCAGGCTGCGCGGGGTCTGCGCGGAAGAGCCCCTGCCCGCCCGGCCGCCGGCGCTGCGCTCATTCCATGGCCGGGAGAAGAGCGCTTCAAACAAAGCGCCCGGCCCGCCAGGCCACGCTGGGAAACGTAGTTTACGCACCCCGCGCGGGCGCGGAGCCCAAGGGCGAGGGGACTACGGATCCCGGCAGCCCCCACGCCGGGGACGGAGGGGGAGAGGCCGGGTGCAGGGATGGAGGGACGGGTGGGCGAGCGAGTGAGTGAGTGGCAGCCGCCAAGCCTTGGCCGAGAGCCAGGAAGGGCCTCCCCAGAGGAGGAGGAGGAGGGAGGCGCAGGGAGGGAGGGAACCCCAGGGGTCATCTAGTGACGGCGCCCCAATCGAAAATTTGACTTAAAAAAAAATAATCTTTCGAATTTTTTAATTTTTCCCGCGGCACACCAGGCAACATCTCGCGGCACACTAGTGTGCCGCGGAACAGTGGTTGGGAAACACTGATCTAGATAATGGTCAATGGTGGTGTCTTAACAGGTTTAGAATCATAGAATTGTAGTGTTCGAAGGGACCACGAGGGTCATCTAGTCCAGTCCTCTGCAATGCAGGAATCTTTCGCCCAATGTGTTGCTTGAACCCACAACCCTGAAATTAAGAGTCTCCTGCTCTACAGACTGAGTTATCCCAGGTTTCCTGCTGAAATGTAATTATGCAGAGTTGCACCAGCCATACTGGTAGCTTAAATGATAGCTTCAGCTGCCAATCAGCAATGCTGCCATCATCTCTACAGGTGAGCTAAATTTTCATAACCAGCTCTTGCAGTTTCAGTGGTCCAACAGGTGGGAGCCAGTCTGAAAGATGACGCATCAATTGCATGTTAACTCAGAACTTCAATATTATTCACTAAATTGGTACAAAAACTGGTAGCATAGATGTAGTGAAAATTGCAGCTTCATTTTTTAAAGTGAGAGAACTCACTGTGGAAGGATTCTCTAATATTGTGGAACTTACTGCCACAGAATTTGGGATGGGTCTCTTTTTTTTGTTGAGCATTTGCCAGGAGTTTAGTTTTGCTTATTCCCACTCCATTTTCTTCCTGTTAGAGGTGGATGTGGGGCTGACCCTTCAGGGAGTTTTCTGAGGGTGACCCCGATGGGCTTTGTTCTTCCCTCTCACAGCATCTACTGGGACTACGCCATGACCATCCGCCTGGAGGACATTGTCTACCTCCACTGCCACCAGCAAGGTAAGA
Source organism: Podarcis vaucheri (assembly GCF_965113315.1). Lineage (NCBI taxonomy): Eukaryota > Metazoa > Chordata > Lepidosauria > Squamata > Lacertidae > Podarcis > Podarcis vaucheri. The sequence goes on from NC_138751.1 coordinate 58,049,733, forward strand.
GAGGGGCTGGTTCCACTACAGAATCTGCTTTGGTCGCCCTGTCTGGTGGTCAGTCCAGTTTGGGCTCTGGCTTCACCCACGACTAACCTGGAGGGGAAGCAGGAGAGAAGCACCCCATTCTCTGGAAAGAGAGTAAAAGCTTCTCCACATCAAAACTAGAAACCTGTTGTATGTACGAGGGGATTTAAAGGGCGCACGAGGGGTGCATTGTTGACATTAAGCAGAGGTGTGGTGGCCCTAGGCCATTTGGGGGTGGGGGCAACAAAATGCTTCTGGCTCCCCCTGGAGGCCAGTGGGGTTTCTTTGGACAGAATCTGGTTCTCACCTCTTCCCTCTTTTCTGTCTCTCTCCCCTCACCCGCTTTCTCTTGCCAATAGTAGACAGTGGGGGCACAGTTGTCCTGGTAAGCCAAGATGGCATCCAGCGCCCACCACTGCGATTCCCCAAAGGTGGGCACCTCCTGCAGTTCCTCTCCTGCCTAGAAAATGGGCTCCTGCCCCATGGCCAGCTGGACCCCCCTCTGTGGTCACAGAGGGGGAAGGTAAGGTTGGCTGCAGCCTGGGGGGGGGTGAGGGTGGCCTCTCATGGGTTGGCCTCTCACAGCTCGGGACTGGTAATCTCCACTCAAGAATGACTTTGTAGAGCTGGAAAAGGACAACTGAGGTGATCAAGGGGGGGTGGAGAACCCTCCTACAAGGAAAGGCTGCAGGGCTTTGGACATTATAGTTTAGAGAAAAGGCAAATCATGGCTCATCCTTTTTGCCCTGATCTTTGCAGCCACAGTCCACACTTAAAAGCTCCATGTCCAAACATTTCTTCTTCTTTCTTTGGCTCCAAGCTGTCCCCACAAAAACCCATTCTTTAAAGCTCAATCGGAGCAAACGTCAATTTGGGTTTTCTGCCGAATGACATTTGCTCTGATTGAGCTTCAAAGAATGGGGTTTTGTGGGAAAAGCTCTGAGCAAAAAAAGCACAACCCCAACTCCTGCTCAGACCTGGAGCTTTTAAGTGCAGTCTGTGCCTGGAGACAGTGGAGGAAAGGCAAATGTGCATAAGGCCTAAGAGGAAACCTGATGGAAGTTTATGAAGTCATGCATGGCATGGAGAAAGTGGAGAGGGAAATGTTTTTCTCCTTCTGTCATTACATTAGAACTCATGGGCATCCAATGAAGTTGAAGATTTTAAGGTATATAGACAACAGAAAGGCCTTCTTCACATAGTAAAACTCTGGAACTCCCTCCCACAGGAGGCAGTAATGGCCTCCAACTGAGATGGCTTTAAAAGAGGACTAGACAAATTCATAGAGGTCAAGAGGCCTATCAATGGCTACTGGCCACGATGGCTGCACTCTGCCCACAAGGTCAGGGGCAGCAGTGCTTCTGAATGCCAGTTGCTGGAAACCAGTGGAAGGGAGAGGACTCTTGCGCTTGATTCCTGCTTGTGGGCTTGGCAGAAGAGGCACCTGGCTGGCCACTCTCAGGACAGGCTGCTGGACCAGACGGGCCTCACTGGGCGGATCCAGCAGGCTCTTCTGATGTTCTTATGAGCTGTTCATGGGCTCTGGAAGTGGCAGGTGCAAGAAGGGCTTTGTGGGTCTTCTGTTCTTCTGCTTTGCTTTTAGAGGGGTTGAGGAAGGTATAGGCCTCAGGAGCCCATCGAGGGCACCTGCTGGAGCTCAAGGTCTGTCACAGAGCTCCTGCTTTGCAAGGGGCTCAGGCCCCAGTGGCATCTCCAGGGAGGGCTGAGCTTGAGGCTCTGGGGGTATTCTATCTGGAGTCAAATCGTGTGATTCTAATCCTGCATATAGGATTTAAAAAATATTAATATTCTTCTGACTATCAGTACTGTAGCTAGAAATCACAGGAGGAGAACGTGATCTTGTGCATGGGTCCTGCTTGTGGGTTTCCCATTGGAGCATCTGGTTGGCCACTGTGAGAACAGGATTCTGGACTGGACAGGCACTGGCCTGATCCAGAGGCTCTTCTGATGTTCTTTCCGGAATGAACCCTTGTCGTGAAATATTGTTTTAATCAAATTTAAAAACTGAATGAAGAAAATCAGACTTGAAAAGCAACGAGGGAAAGCTTTGCTAGGGAGGGAAACCTCTGTGATAAGGGGAGACTGTTCTCACCCCCACCCCTTCTCCCCCATGGAAATGTGAGCTTGGCCTTAGGCATTCAGGAAGTTGTGTTAGATTGAGTCAAATAGTAGATCCATCAAGTTTCGTATTGGTTTCACAGACTGGCAGTGGTTCTCCACAGTTTCAGACGGGATAGTTCCTCACATTGGATGGGAATGCTATGGAAGTCTGAGCCTGGGACTGAGCCTGCTCTGGCACTGGCTTGGTCGTTGTTCTGCACTAAATGAGGCAGCCACATTTCTGAAGATCTTTGTTTCCTCCAAGTCTGGTCCTGACTGAAAGGATGCTGGAATCAACAAGGCAGACCCACATGACCTGAAGGTGCTGCTGTGCAATGCCCGGTCAATGATCCACAAGACCACCGCCATGCATGACTTGATTGTGGATGGAGAAATGAGGTTGGATGAGGCAGATGGGTCTGTTCTTGCCGCTGCTTGTCCACCAGGTTTCTCTTACGCACAGCAGCCCAGGTTATTTGGGTGGGGAGGGGGGGGGTTGCAGTGATCTTTAGAAAGTCATTAGCCTGCACCAGGCGTCCTATTGGGACGCCAGTTTTCTGACTGCATGTTCTGGAGCTTGGGCAATAGAGGCAGTGCAGGATTCCTATTACTGTATAACTTCCATACTGCATCAAGGATTCCCTGCCTGAGCTGCTTCAGGTTGTAGTGGATGTTCTCCTGAAGAAACCTAGTTTGGTTGTCCTAGGGGATTTTAACACCCATGCTGACACAACCTTACAAGGAACCGCTTGGGACTTTGTGGAACGCATGGCCTCCATGGGGCCGTCCCTAAATAAGTTTGGCCCAACTCATAGCCACGGACATGTCTTAGACCTGGTGTTCACCTCCATGGACGGGGGTGATCTGACAATTAAGTAAAACTGAAACAAAAGAAGTGCCATGGTCAGATCACTTAGTGCAACTGGAATTCTCTGCGACCCTTCCCCTCTGCAGGGAGGTGGGACCGATTCAGATGGTCCGCCCCCACCACTTAATGAATCCAGATAGTTTCCAGGGAGTGGTAGGGGATGTTTTATCCCATGTTGATGGCCTTTCAGCTGATTCCTTGGTGGCCCGCTGGAATGTGGAGTTAACCAGGGCTATCGACTGTCTGGATCCAAAGCGCCCTCTCCGATTGCATGGAGCCTGGACAACCCCATGGTTTCCCCCGGAGCTGAGGGCGATGAAACAATCGCTGAGATGGCTAGAGCACCAGTGGCAGAAAACTCATTCTGAATCTGACCAGACACGGGTTACAGCTCAACTTTGAGCCTACCAAGTGACGATAGCAATGGCGAAGAGAACCTTCTTCACCACCTCTATTGCATCTGCAGCAGCAGGAGACTCTTTCAGGTGGTTCACAATCTAATGGAACCACCTTCACCCTCGGGGCCTGGTGACAACCCCAATATCTTCTGCAATGATTTTGCAAAGTCTTTTGCAGATTAAAGTCACTCAGACTCCACCGTGGGAGCAGGGCCAGGGCGGGAGAGTGCTAGAGTCCTGTCTAGACAAGTTGCATTGGATCAGTTCCAATCTGTTACCTCTGAGGATGTGGACAAGTGAAACTGACCAAACTGAGGCTGCTTGGACAAGTGAAACTAACCAAAACATCCTCAGTTGCACTGGTCAAGGATCTCCAGTGTGCCGGGGATTGAGGTGATAGCTGTTTCCTAGTTCTGCTGGATCTCTCAGTGGCTTTGATACCATCAAACCGTGACATCCTTCTGGACCATCTAGAGCAGTGTTTCCCAAGCTTGGGCCTCCAGCTGTTTTTGAACTACAATTCCCATCATCCCTGATCTTGCTAGCTAGGGATGGTTCCCTCACTGTGAGAAGCGAGGTTACAGGGAACCAGGCACAGGGCCTTCTCAGTAGTGGCACCCTCCCTGTGGAACACCCTCCCTTCAGATGTCAAGGAAATAAACAACTATCTGACTTTTAGAAGAAATCTGAAGGCAACCCTGTTCAGGGAAGTTTTAAATGTTTGATGTTTTAGTATGTTCTGATATATGCTGTGAGCCGCCCAGAGTGGCTGGGGAAACCCAGCCAGATGGGTGGGGTATAAATAATAAAATTATTATTATTAATAATAATTTTGTTTGACTCCTCAAAGGGGAAGGTGTTTCCAAAGTTGAAGAAGCGAAGCCCCCAGGGGTCCTCGGAGTCAGCATCAGACAAGGAGGAGGAGGAGGCAACCGATTACGTTTTCCGGATCCTCTATCCTGGCCTTCAGTCAGAGTTTGGTAAGGTTGCTCGCCTGGTAGAAACTGAGAAAGCTGACATAGTTATCTTAAATAAGATTTTTTTTCCACCTTAGGCTAACTTTTAATTTTGCTACATGTTATAAACATATAGGAGTGTATTCCATTCATATATCATAAGCCATATTTATTATGCCATTGTAGCCTGCCTTCCATGCCCTGAGGAATACCAAGGAATGCTCAGAGGTGTGCATGATCCAGTTTGGATACATTAAAATTCGGCACCAAGGAATGTTCATGTCCACCACCAGTAAAAATTATGGAAATTTGCTTACTTTGTGTCAGGCATGGAGAGTCCTCTCCTCCCTTCGGTAACTTCACAGATAAGAATTAATGAGCAGCTGATAGATCTATAGTCCTTTTATTACTGCATCATGTTGAGGGCACAAATACACAGCTCTCCACAAGGAAGGCAGTTGGCTAGTTTAATCCTCTTTCCGGCTTCCGCAGCATTTTGGGCGCCAACTTTTGGATCTTAGAACCACCTACACAGAACTAACAAAACTGCTGAGAAGCAATACAATTCCTTTTAGGTGGGAATTTCCTCAAGGATTATCTTTTACATTCAGAGGGAAGAAAGTGAAAATCAAAACACCTGAGGACAAAGATAAGTTTTTGAACGACTACGAAGAAGACCTTCAGAAAGGGATTACAGGGCCTGGGTCTTGGCCACCGCCACCGCCTGCACCTACACCTTTGGGATCAGACGACCAGAAGAAAGAAACGCCACCACCTACCGAATAACAGATTTGCCCAGGATGTCTCTGCAACTTTTTAGCTGGAACATCAATGGTGGAAATTCCCTGGAAAAAAGGAGAAGGATATTTCATATATTAAAGAAAGAACAACTGGACATTATTTGCTTGCAGGAAACACACGTGACTAGGCTCCACAGAAAAGTGCTAATTAATAAGAGATTAGGCCAAGAATTTATTTCATCAGACCGAGTTAAAAAGAGAGGAGTGGTGATCTATGCAAAGGAGAGCCTATCACCAAAATTTCTTTTTAAAGATGAGCAAGGAAGAATTTTGGCAATTGAAATACAAACTCAGGGTGAAAAGTTTTTGATACTGGGAATTTATGCACCGAATGAAGGGAAATCGGAGTTTTACAAGAAGCTGCATGAGACAATGCTGGACTATCTGGACTATAGTAACATCATTATGATGGGAGATATGAATGGGGTGGTGTCTACAAACATGGACAAAGCGCAAAGCCAAAGTGTGACAAAAGAGGGCAGACTACCAAAAACCTTTTTTGAACTGACTGACAATATGGACTTAATTGATATTTGGAGGCCAAAAAATCCCCTAGGAAGAGAAGGAACATTCTTTTCTGAAGCCCAACTGACATGGACAAGAATTGACCAAATTTGGATAACTAGAAGACCAGAAAAGTGGAAATCTGCCCAAAGACTTGCTCCGACCATAATGCAGTAAAGATGGATATGAGACTAACTACAACCGGCTCCTTCAGATGGAAGATGAATGACAACCTGTTCAGAGATCAGGAGATCATTAAAAAGGCCCAAAAAGCATTGAAGGACCATTTTGAAATAAATTTGAACACTACGGTGGAAAAAAGAGTAATCTGGGACGCAAGTAAAGCTGTGATGAGAGGGTTTCTGATACAACAGAACTCCATAAAGAAAAGAGCACAGAATGAGAAAAAGGACAAGATTTTGGAGAAAATTAGGGAATGTGAGAAAAAGCTAAGATCGAAACCGAAGTCACAGGAGATTCTGAGAGAAATTAAACTTTACCAAGCACAATACTCTAAATTGATAAATCAGGAAGTGGAGTGGAAAATCAAGTTAATGAAACAAAGATCATTTGAATCGGCAAATAAATGTGGAAAGTTGTTAGCATGGCAACTGAAAAAGAGACAAAAACTAAATACGGTTACTAACTTAGAGATTGAAGGGAAAAACATCCAGAATCCCGTGGAGATTAGAAAGTGTTTCCAGAGATACTTTAAACAACTTTATACTCAAGGGCCGCAAAATGAGATTGAGATAGACCAATTTTTGAAAAGGAATGGCCTACCAAAATTGTCTCAAGAAAATAGAACCATCCTGAATTATAAAATAACACAACAAGAGATTGAAGGCGCCATTCAGAATATGCAACTGGGCAAGTCTCCAGGGCCAGATGGGCTTACCTCCAAGTATTACAAGATATTGAAAGACTATCTGACACAACCATTAATTGAGGTTTGCAATGAGATTATGGAGGGGAAGAAGGCACTGGAATCGTGGAAAGAAGCTTTCATCACTATGATGGGATGATTAGCTGCTTGTGCGTAAAATCGTGCTCCCTCAGAGTTTGTGCGGCTCCACAAACCTCTGTGTGTGACAGAGCTCCTCAAACATGTCTGCTCTAGTCACTCGTAGAGTCTGACAGTGGCTGTCTGCGGAAGCGCTTCCAGCAAAGAAGCTCCTTAACGGAAACGCGTCTCCTGGACTCACGACGTGGCAGCTTCCGGCGAAGCATGGGTCTCCCTATGGTTGCTTCTGACACCTCCCCGCTGTTCTCGCTGGACGTGTCTCTCACCCCTCCCTCTTCCCTGCTAGTTCCTGCCTTGGCTGCTGCGTCTCTTTCAGCATTCATGAGATCCTCCTCCAGAGTACACTCTCTCCCCCTGCTGGTCCCTGCTTTAGCTGCTGACTCCCTCCCAGCCTCTGGGAGCCCTACCACCTCCCTTTCCTCTGATGTCAGTTCCCTGACATCCACCTCCCCTCCAGGGCCCCCTTCCCCCCCGCCCATACTCTCTCCTCTGGGCGGTGAGGAGATAAAACCCCGAAAAGAATCCTCTTCATCTTCAGACGTCTCGAACATTTCCCTCCATCGGTCTTCGTTCCGGCTCGCTGAATCCTCCTCCTCCTCGGAATCAGAGAACCCCTCCAACTCTTCTTCTTCGTCGGTGGTGGCAAAGTATTCCCTCCGGAACCTCGCCACTGGCTGAGGTTTACGAGGGAATCTCTGATGAAAAGTTTCTATTAAAACCTCGTCATCTACATCCTCTGCCATGACCCAGGTGTTTTCCGACTCCGGTTCCCCTTCCCACATTACCAAATACTCTACTTGATCTCCCTTCCACCTGGAATCGAGAATCTCCGCTACATGGTAGCTGTGTTCCTTTTCCTCCATTGCTGGTCCCCTATTGACCCTCCCTTCTCTGTCCCCTTTATACGGTGACAGCAACGACCTGTGGAAAACTGGGTGCAGCTTCATGTGGTTCGGTAACCGGAGTCTGAAAGCCACTGGGTTGACCTGCTGCGTGACTTCAAATGGGCCCAGCCTTTTGGGTCTTAACTTCTTACAACCCCCTTTGAATGGTAACCCTTGGGTAGACAGCCACACCTGGTCCCCCACCCTAATGCTTTCACCTTCCCTTCTGTTTTTGTCTGCCTGCCTCTTATATTCCTCCTTAGCCCTGTTTAAGTTAAGTTGGAGCTGGCGATGGATCGCTTCCATTTCTTCAACGAACTGTTCTGCAGCTGGAACGCTCCAGTTCTCCCCTCCCCCCCCCCTGGGAAGGCTCGGGGATGGCACCCGTGATTAGCCAAAAAGGGGCTCATCCCCGTGGACACGTTCTCTGCATTGTTGTAGACAAATTCTGCCAACGCCAGCTTCTCCACCCAATCATTCTCTCTGTCATTCACATAACACCTCAAATATTGCTGGAGGACACCATTAGCTCTTTCCGCCTGCCCGTTGGTTTCTGGATGACGGGCAGTTGAGAAATTAACCTCTACATGCAGTAAGCTCATGAGCTTCCTCCAGAACCTGGAAGTAAATTGTTTCCCTCGGTCTGAAACCACCCTCAAGGGGGCGCCATGCAACCTAAACACATGTTCTACAAACAATTTAGCGGTTTCTTCTGCTGTGACCGCATGTGAGCAAGCTATAAAGTGGGCCATCTTGGTTAACAGGTCTACCACAACCATGATGGCTGTTTTCCCTCTAGACCTTGGCAGATCAGTCATGAAATCTATTGCCACTGTTTCCCATGGTCTTTCAGGTGTGGGTAGTGGTTCTAATAAACCTGCCGGTGCCCGCCTCTCCCCCTTGGCTCGTTGGCATTGGTCACACCCTCTCACATACTCCCGCACATCTTCCCTGACCTTGGGCCACCAGAATTCCCTGGTAACCAGCCACATGGTTTTGTGTTGCCCAAAATGCCCTGCTGTGGGGCTATCGTGCAGTTGCTTGAGTACCTTTTCCCTCAATTCCCCTTCAGGTATATATAACGCTCCCTTGTAGTACAACGCCCCGTTTCTCTCCTCAAAACCCCCGGGTTTGTCTCCCTCCCTCCTGAGACCCCTGAGTTTGTCCTGGGCGTATTCATCCTGCACCGTTCCCTCTACCAGTTCCCTTTGCCCCACCAATGCCGCCCCACACACCCAGCGGTCCTCTGGAATGACATGGGTCTCTTCGGGTGCTCCCTCCCCCTCCAAATATTCAGGTTTGCGTGAGAGAGCGTCCGCCCTAACGTTCTCTGGGCCTGGCACGTAACAAATCTCAAAGTTAAATTTGGAGAACTCCTGGGCCCATCTCAACTGCCGTTGGTTGAGCACTCGCGCAGTTCTCCAATACTCTAGATTCTTATGGTCCGTGCACACTTGCACCTTATGTTGTGCACCAATTAGCAGGTGCCTCCGTCTCCGGAAAGCCTCATGAATAGCAAAAAGTTCCCGGTCGTACACCGTGTAGTTCCTCTCGGATTTGTTCAGCTTTCGCGAAAAGAAGGCACACGGTCGCCACTCTGACTCCTCCTTCCCCGGCTGCAGAAGAAGAAGCACCGCCCCTATGGCTCTGTCAGATGCGTCTGTTTCGACCCTCAGCTTTTTTTGTAAATCCACATGCAGAAGTTGTCCTTCAGAGGCGAAGGCCCTTTTCAGTTCCTCAAACGCTCGCTCCGCCTCCGCCGTCCAAACAAACTTCTTTTTACTGCTGAGACAGTCCGTAATGGGCGCCGTCAGGTGGGCGAAGTTTCGGATGAACTTACGATAAAAGTTTCCAAACCCTAGGAACCTCTGCACATCCTTCTTGGTTTTGGGTGTTTTCCATTCCAGCACTGCTTGAACCTTGCCGGGATCCATGGCCAATCCCTTGTCTGACAGGCGGTACCCCAGGAATTCCACCTCCTTGGTATGAAACTGACACTTCTCCAGTTTCACCCACAGCCTGTTGGCTTGCAGCCTGCTCAACACTTCTCTGACGTCTCTCACATGTTGCTCCTCATTCTCTGAATACACCAACACATCATCTAGGAAGGCCACGCAATTCTTGTAGAGCAAAGGCCCCAGTACGTGGTTCATAAATGATTGAAAGCACGCGGAGCCTGCTTGTAATCCAAAAGGCATCACGAGATATTCAAATGCCCCCAAAGGGGTGAACATGGTGGTTTTCCATTCATCCCCTTTCCTTATACGTATTAGGTTGTACGCCCCCCCTTAGGTCCAGCTTTGTAAAAATCTTTCCCTTCCGCACCCTGGTCAAAATATCATCAATCCTGGGCATAGGGAAAGCCACCGGTTCTGTCACTGCATTTAACCGCCTGAAATCACATACAAGTCTCGGCTTGTCTGTGTGCTTTTTATCCACAAAAAACACTGGGCTACCCCCCGCTGCTTTGGACTCTCTGATGAAGCCTCTCTTCAGGTTCTTGTCAATGAACTCTCGCAACTCCTGCATTTCCCTGTCTGACATGGCATACAACTTGCCTACAGGAAGCTGTGCTCCAGGGAGTAAATTGATCTGGCAATCAAAGGGCCTATGCGGGGGTAGTTGGTCAGCTTCCTTCTCGCTGAACACGTCGCTGAGATCTGCATACTGTGGTGGTACCTTCACCTTCTCCATTACTTCAGTCCCTGCTAGGGTGGCTTGGGCCCCTGCTGAACCCTTTTCCCCCTTGCAGTGTTCTAAGCAATGTGCTGAACCGAAGGAAACCACTCTTTGATGCCAGCCCACCAGCGGATCATGTAGGGCTAGCCAGCTCATTCCCAAAATAATGGGAGCGCCTCCCAAGGTGGCCACATTAAACGCTATCAGTTCTGTGTGCCTTGCCACCCTCATTATCATTGGGACGGTCTGCAAGCTGACTCCTCCTCCCAACAGCTCCCTGCCATCGATCGTGGTCACCTGCAGGGGGTTGCTTAAAGGGATCGTCTGTATCTGGTGTTCAGCAGCAAACTCCTTGCTCATAAAATTGCAGGAGCTGCCTGAGTCCAACAGCGCCTTTATTTTTAGGGGGTGTCCATTTTGCAGCTCTAGCGACACTTCAATCACTAGAGCAGGTTGAGGAGCTTCTGGCACGGGCACTTTCACTGCTCTTTGGCCTGGCTGCAGTGCCCCGACTGTGGCAACCAGGCGTTGGCTTTTACCTGCTCCGTTTCTCCCTGCTCTCCTCCCTCAACAGCTCCCACCATCCCTTGCCATTCCTTCCTCTGGGGGCAGACTCTGGCAAAGTGGCCTGGCTGTTGGCAGAGATAGCATTTCCGGGCGCCCTTTCCCTCCTTCTTAGCCCCCTCACTGGGCTTTGAAACTGCGCACGCGCGCGCTGTTCCGATTTCCATCGGCTCTGCCGGCGGGAAAGCTGGCTCAGGAATGTCTGGAATGCGGAACTCCTTCCAACGTTCCCCTCTCCCTTCCCGCCTCTCCAAGGCTCTTGCCTCCTGGCGCGCTCCTATGGTCAGCGCAGATTTGGTCAGCTGATCCATAGACACCGCCCTGGGGCTCCGGGACAGTTCGTCTTTCACAGCCGAAGAAAGACCTTCTTCAAATAGCATCTGAATGGGGGCCGCCGATAAATCCCACCCCAATCTGTGAACCAGCATGGTAGAATCATAGAATCATAGAATCATAGAGCTGGAAGAGACCACAAGGGCCATCGAGTCCAACCCCCTGCCAAGCAGGAAACACCATCAGAGCACTCCTGACATATGGTTGTCAAGCCTCTGCTTAAAGACCTCCAAAGTAGGAGACTCCACCACACTCCTTGGCAGCAAATTCCACTGTCGAACAGCTCTTACTGTCAGGAAGTTCTTCCTAATGTTTAGGTGGAATCTTCTTTCTTGTAGTTTGGTTCCATTGTTCCGTGTCCGCTTCTCTGGAGCAGCAGAAAACAACTTTTCTCCCTCCTCTATGTGACATCCTTTTATATATTTGAACATGGCTATCATGTCACCCCTTAACCTCCTCTTCTCCAGGCTAAACATGCCCAGCTCCCTTAACCGTTCCTCATAAGGCATCGTTTCCAGGCCTTTGACCATTTTGGTTGCCCTCCTCTGGACACGTTCCAGTTTGTCAGTGTCCTTCTTGAATTGTGGTGCCCAGAACTGGACACAGTACTCCAGGTGAGGTCTGACCAGAGCAGAATACAGTGGCACTATTACTTCCCTTGATCTAGATGCTATACTCCTATTGATGCAGCCCAGAATTGCATTGGCTTTTTTAGCTGCCGCGTCACACTGTTGACTCATGTCAAGTTTGTGGTCAACCAAGACTCCTAGATCCTTTTCACATGTACTGCTCTCAAGCCAGGTGTCACCCATCTTGTATTTGTGTATAAATTCAGTCCAGTACTCACGGACAGATCGGCTTCCCTGCTTGCAAGCCATTAGCTGTCTGCGCACCACCCCTTCCTCAATATCGCTGGAAAACATGATATCCATTGCACGAAAGAACTTCATAGTGTCCTTTAGGATGTCATTGTGCGTTGCCATCAGGGGTCGAACCCAGTCCCGCGCCCCCTTCTCAAGATGCCCAATTACGAAAGCAACTCGTGATTCCTCATCAGGGAACTCATCAAACTGCACATTAAGGGCATATTGCATCTCTGTCCTAAAGGCATGGTAATCCTTGGGGTCCCCCCAAACTTCTGCACCAATCCTGGTACCTTTCTGGGGAACTGAGTGGTTCTCCCCTTCTTGTCTGCATCCTGAGCCCTTCTCTCCTCAAGCCTCGCCGTCTGCAGCGCAAGTTGGACTTCCAACGCTCGGTACCTTTCTTCCAAGCTTGGACCAGCTCCAACCCCTGCTCCTCCGGTTCCGGCTGGGTCGCTCATGATGCTTTCTCCTGCACAGGCAGCGTACAGAGACTGTCAGACTGCTATGATGGGATGATTAGCTGCTTGTGCGTAAAATCGTGCTCCCTCAGAGTTTGTGCGGCTCCACAAACCTCTGTGTGTGACAGAGCTCCTCAAACATGTCTGCTCTAGTCACTCGTAGAGTCTGACAGTGGCTGTCTGCGGAAGCGCTTCCAGCAAAGAAGCTCCTTAACGGAAACGCGTCTCCTGGACTCACGACGTGGCAGCTTCCGGCGAAGCATGGGTCTCCCTATGGTTGCTTCTGACACCTCCCCGCTGTTCTCGCTGGACGTGTCTCTCACCCCTCCCTCTCCCCTGCTAGTTCCTGCCTTGGCTGCTGCGTCTCTCTCAGCATTCATGAGATCCTCCTCCAGAGACCCCTCGCTCCCCCTGCTGGTCCCTGCTTTAGCTGCTGACTCCCTCCCAGCCTCTGGGAGCCCTACCACCTCCCTTTCCTCTGATGTCAGTTCCCTGACAATCACATTGATACCTAAATTGGAAACTGAAAAGACACAACTTAAGAACTACCGTCCCATCTCCCTCCTGAATGTGGATTACAAAATCTTTGCCGACATTCTGGCAAGTAGACTTAAAAAAGTGTTAAATGAAGTAATTCATAAAGACCAGGCAGGCTTTCTCCCAGGCAGACATTTGTTTGACAATACTAGAAACATTATTGACATCTTGGAACTCTTACAAACGAACATTAATACTAAAGCTGTGTTGATTTTTATAGATGCGGAGAAGGCCTTTGACAATATTTCTTGGAAGTTTATGAAGAAAAATCTTGAAGGGATGGGAGTGGGACGGGGGTTTGAAAATGGCATAGAGGCAATCTATTCAGAACAAAAGGCTAAATTGATAGTTAACAATGTGGTGACAGAAGAGTTCAAGATTGAAAAAGGAACACGACAAGGTTGTCTTATCTCTCCTTTGTTATTTATTTCGGTCCTGGAGGTGCTCCTGAATATGATTAGAGGGGACCGGTTGGTTGAAGGGATTCAGGTCGGAGCCAAACAGTATAAACTTAAAGCTTTTGCAGATGACTTGGTTTTGACATTGCAGGAGCCAGAATCTAGTACGAAAAGGGTTTTAGAATTGATTCATGAATTTGGTTGGATGGGGGGTTTTAAACTAAACAAGCAAAAGACTAAGGTTTTGGAAAAAAAATGACAACGGTGGAATCAGAAAGGTTTCAGGAAGAGACAGATCTAAAAGTGGTTAAAAAGGTGAAATACCTAGGGGTCAATATGACTGCTAAAAATTTGAACTTATTTAAGGACAACTATGAAAAGTGTTGGACAGAAATTAAAAAGGATTTAGAAAGCTGGTCAAGACTAAAACTTTCCTTGTTGGGCTGAATTGCTGCGATAAAGATGAATGTATTGCCAAAAATGCTGTTTCTGTTTCAGACCCTACAGATTGTGGACAGAGTGGAATGTTTTACAAAGTGGCAGAGAGATATTTCTAAATTTGTCTGGCAGGGCAAAAAACCCCCGAATAAAATTTAAAATATTAACTGATGCCAAGGAGAGAGGGGGGTTTGCCCTGCCAGATTTGAGGTTGTATTATGAATCTGCATCTCTCTGCTGGCTGAAAGATTGGCTTCTTCTGGAGAACACTGATGTCCTGGATCTGGAAGGGTTTAACAATGCTTTTGGATGGCATGCATATTTGTGGTATGACAAGGTAAAAATCCATAAGGCTTTTAAGAACCATATTGTCAGGAAGGCTGTGCTTAATGTCTGGACAAAATACAAAGACTTATTAGAAAATAAGACCCCAAGGTGGCTGTCACCAATGGAAGCCAAGGCCCAGAAAAGACTCAATATGGAGGCCAATTGGCCGAAATATTGGGAAATATTAGAAAAAGAAGGAGATACTTGGAGATTGCAGAGTTTTGAGAAACTAAAGGACAAAGTGCAAGATTGGCTACACTATGCTCAGATTAGAGAAGTTTTTAAGGTAGATAAAAAAACAGGTTTCCAGGTGGAAAAATCGAAATTAGAAACAGAACTGTTGGAACCTAAGACCAAGGTACTTTCAAAAATGTATAACTTGCTGTTGAAATGGAATACGCAGGATGAAACTGTTAAATCAGCTATGATAAAATGGGCACAGGACATTGGGCACAATATTATGTCCTTTCAGGGCTCTACCATCGCCATCGATCCCCGGCATCGAATGTGTTGGCCTAGTGTGGGGCTCCAAGGAGAGCTTGGCTGTCTGGCTGGTGTACCGGCCACCTAGCGCACCAGCAGCCACCCTGTCAGGCCTATTGGACGCGGTGGCCGGCTGGGCCTTGGAGTTCCCTAACCTATTGGTATTGGGGGACTTCAACATCCATGCTGATGCCACTCCCTCCTCACAGGCTCTGGACCTGGTGTCTTCCATGGCGACACTAGGGCTCTCCCAGTTTGTTTCGGGCCCCACACATCAAGCAGGCCACACGCTGGATTTGATCTTTGGCGTTGGTATAGATGTGATCATGTCTCCTTCGACGAAGGTGCCATGGTCTGATCACTACGCTCTGAAAGCCAGGATTGACTTTCCACCCCCACCCTGCTTAGGTGGCGAGCCAATTTGGGCTCGCCCGTGGAGGCTGATGGACCCTGATAGATTCCGTCAGGCCTTGCGGGACCTTGCTCCCCCTGGCGACTCATTGACTGAGCTTGTTGAGGGCTGGAATGCCCAGCTCCTGGCAGCCATCGATGAGATCGCCCCTAAGCGCCCTCTGCGACCCCGCAGAAACCGGGCTCCCTGGTTTACCGAGGAGCTCCGGAAAATGAAGCGGGACCTCAGACGGCTAGAGCGAGTATGGCGGGGTGCCCGTGACGGAGCCTCAAGAACATCTTATAGGGCTTTTATGAAAACCTACGAGATGGCGGTGAAGGCTGCTAAGAAGTCATACTTCTCGGCCTCCATTGCATCCGCTAGCTCTCGCCCAGCGCAATTATTTAGTATAATCAGGTCTTTAACGTCCCTTAAGGGACAGCCAAATTTAAATAACAAATTGACACACGGCTGTGAGGCATTTGCGAGCTTTTTTGCGGAGAAGGTCTTGTCGCTCCGCCATGACCTCCCTGCCAATTTGGATACAATAAAGGAACTGGAGGCCCCTCGACTGTCCTCGGGTCCAGTATTGGACCACTTCGACCAGATATCCCCAGCCGATGTGGACAGGCTCCTCCGAGCTGGAAAGCCCACCACCTGTCCTCTCGACCCGTGCCCGTCTTGGCTGATTAGAGCGTGTCCAGACGAGGTGCGGGCCCTCCTGGGGGATATCATCAATTTGTCCCTTGGCACGGGGACATTCCCAGGGGAACTGAAGGAGGCAGTGGTGCGCCCGCTCTTAAAGAAAACATCATTAGATCCTTTAGATCTATCCAATTACCGCCCGGTTTCGAATCTTCCGTTCCTGGGTAAGGTGATTGAGAGAGCGGTTGCTGAACAGCTTGGTGGGCTTCTGGATGAAACATCGGCTCTGGATCCATTCCAGTCCGGCTTCCGCGCTGGTCATGGGACCGAGACGGCTCTGGTCGCCCTAACAGATGACCTTCGTAGACAGCTGGATCGAGGCGGGTCGGGGCTGCTGATTCTTCTAGATCTATCAGCAGCTTTCGACATGGTCGATCACGAACTTCTGGACCACCGCCTTGCCGACGTGGGGATCCAGGGCACAGTCCTTCAATGGCTGCGCTCGTTTCTCTCTGGTCGGGGACAGAGGGTGGCGCTTGGGGGGGAATTGTCATCGCGCCACTCCTTGGTGTGTGGAGTACCTCAGGGTGCGATACTCTCCCCGATGCTTTTCAACATCTTTATGCGCCCCCTCGCCCAGCTTGTTCGGAGTTTTGGGCTGGGTTGTCATCAGTATGCCGATGACACCCAACTCTATCTGTTGATGGATGGCCATCCTGACTCGGCCCCAGACACACTGACCAGATGTTTGGAAGCTGTGGCTGGATGGTTACGTGGGAGCCGGTTGAAGCTAAATCCTTCGAAGACAGAGGTCCTGTGGCTGGGACGGGGCGATATGGGATTGGGGGGGCAACTCCCATCTCTTGCGGGGGCGCAATTAGTGCCAGCACCGTCCGTTAAGAGTTTGGGTGTAATCTTCGACACCTCCCTTTCCATGGAGGCTCAGATTGCAGCTATAACAAAGGCGGCATTTTTCCACCTCCGCCAAGCTAAGCAGTTGGCTCCTTACCTCTCTCGCCCTGACCTAGCCACTGTGATCCACGCGACGGTCACCTCCAGACTGGATTATTGTAACTCGCTCTACGTGGGGCTGCCCTTGAGACTGACCCAGAAACTCCAGCGGGTGCAGAATGCTGCAGCGAGACTCCTTACGAGGTCTTTGCTGTGAGATCACATTCACCCGGTGCTATACCAGCTGCACTGGCTCCCGGTGGAGTACAGGATCAGGTTTAAGGTGCTGGTTTTAACCTTTAAAGCCCTATATGGCCTAGGACCCTCGTACCTACGGGACCGCCTCTCCTGGTATGCCCCACAGAGAAACCTACGGTCTTCAAATAAAAACATCTTGAAGGTCCCAGGCCACAGAGAAGTTAGGCTGGCCTCAACTAGAGCCAGGGCTTTTTCGGCTGTGGCTCCGATCTGGTGGAACACTCTGTCACAAGAGACCAGGGCCCTGCGGGACTTGACATCTTTCCGCAGGGCCTGCAAGACAGAGCTGTTCCACCAGGCCTTTGGCCAGGGCACAGCCTGACTCCCTCCCTCGGCAATCTTCGCAGAGCTTTGGCCCAATGGTTGCTAGTGGCTTGAATTAATTAATTTTATAATGAATGATTTTAGAATGTTGTTTATGTTGTACTTTGTACTGTTTTATTGTTGTTAGCCGCCCTGAGCCCGGCTTCGGCTGGGGAGGGCGGGATATAAATAAAATTTATTATTATTATTATTATTATTATTATTATTATTATTATTATTGCTGACTGGGAAAAGTTATGGACCACCGGAGTGAGGTTCACAGCATGTAATGCCTTGAAAGAAAACATTATGAAAATGATATACAGGTGGTACATGACCCCAGTCAAGCTGGCAAAAATATATCATTTGCCTGACAATAAATGTTGGAAATGTAAAGGAACTGAAGGAACATTCTTTCTCCTCTGGTGGACGTGCCCAAGGGTTAAGGCTTTCTGGGAAATGATCTATAATGAGTTAAAAAACGTATTTAAGTATACCTTCCTTAAGAAACCAGAGGCCTTCCTTCTGGGCATTGTCGGCCAAGGGGTGTTAAAGAAAGATAGAACCTTTTTTATGTATGCAACAACAGCAGCAAGAATACTCATTGCAAAGTACTGGAAGACCCAAGATTTACCCACGCTGGAAGAATGGCAGACGCAACTGATAGATTACATGGAACTGGCTGAAATGACTGGCAGAATCCGGGACCTGGGAGAAGAGACGGTGGAAGAGGACTGGAAAAAATTTAAAGACTATTTACAAAAACACTATAAACTGTATGAATGTTAGGAGAATGCACGATTGAAAGTAACAGGGCAGCAGTAACTTGGTTGTAAGATATATGAGAATAAGTGAGGTTCAAAGAAATGATGAAATTTGAAACAATACTATGTTCAAATCAAGCAGTTTAGTTTATGATAAAGTTATTTAAAACCTGGGACATAAATATCTGAGATTTATAAGACAAGAACTGAAATAAGGTAACAAATTGCTGTCTATAACTATGTGATTGAGAACGCAGGGAAGGGTGATGTGAGGAAGTCCAAAGATCATGAAAATACGACTGTTGAACAATATTTTATATGTATTTTTCTTTCATTTTTTGTTTATTTCTTAATCTTGATTTGACTCTTTCTGTGTGTATGGTGAGGGTATTTTATATGTTTGGTGGTTTGTTTGTTGTTTAAAAAAATTGCAATAAATATCTTATAAAAAAATAGCAATCTGTACTTGTATTTAAATATATTAATAAATGAAAGCTGGGGAAACTGAATCCTCCATCAAACATCAAAGGGTGTGTATTTGCTCTGCTCTCTCTAGATGTTGACTGACTCCCAACTCCTATCGTGTTAGTGATCTTTATTATTGTTCTTTTCATTTATATCCAACCTTTTCATCCAAGGAGCTCAAGTTGGCATACATAATTCTCCTCCCTGTTTTATCCTCACAACACCCCTGGGAGGTCGGTTAGGCTGAGAGGCAGTGACTGGCACCCAAGGCCACTCATTGAACTTCATGGCTGAGTGAGGATTTGAATCCTTTTCTCCCAAGTCCTAAGCCCAACACTCTAACCACTAGGCCACACTGGCTCTCTTTTGCTTTCCCATAGGGGGATTTCTGGCCAATGATGGATTTTTCTACTATTCCTAGAATAGTAGAATACTATTCCTACTATTCCTGGAACCAACCCTCAGCAATGTGGGAATCACAGCTAGTGAGTTCCTAGGCTTGAGGAAGCAGCATGGACTGTGCCCGCCTTCATGTTTTGCCTTTTCTCTCCCTTCCTCTTTAGTGGTTGTTAACCACCCTTCTTGCCTTCCCTCCACCTCTACTGCCGCTGGGAAAGAAAAGGCCTGGATGCGTCAGACCTCTGGCAGAGTGGTGGTGATGCCCAAATGGTCTCTGAGTCTTCCTGAGGCAACGGCTCCCCTTCTGGTCACGTTGGGGTCCAGCCCACACCTGTGTAATGTTGTTGTTGGCACATGGAGGGTGCTTCTTGCTTTTGGCTTGGCAGCTGGGGCAGATGCTGGCATTTATGAATCTGGGCAGGGCAGGCAGCTGGGATCCTCCTCTTCCCCATCTTTTTCCTTGGCTCATTCCCTTGGGCTGCTTTGCCTGGAGGCACACAAGCAGAAGAAGCAAGTTCATTTAATTCATAACATTTATATACACCGTGGTTGTAAGAAAAAAAAAAGTGGTTTACAAGAAGAATAAAACAATAAAATTATTTTTTAAAAACCCTATGTAAAACATTTTTAAAAAATTAACGTTAATGAGCTAAAAACAGATTTAAACATACATCAATTGTCTGCATGTCTGGACAGGATTGTCTAAATTTTTTTTTAGCAGGTACCGAAAAGGGTACAGCAATTCCACCTGCCTGATGTCAACAGGCAAGGAGTTCCAACGTGTGCAGGCGCTGCCAAACTAAAACATTGCTTTCTTACAAATGCAGAACAGTATTATGGGGCACCTGTAAGAGTGAGTGTGATTAGGGCTGCTGCCCAGTTTAAAGAAATCTTAATAGATTGATCATACAATGCTTTTTAAACCAATGAACTGATTAGACCTGCATGTCCATAAAATACTCACAGCTGTGAAGGAAAAGCGGCCTCCTTTCTTCCCTCTGTAATGGTGTGCTGCATATGTCACAGCTGGCCCCAATCCCTTCTGTGTTAGGAGGAGGAGGTAGAGATGCCTGATGCCCACAGATGCATAAATAGCTATACCAATTAACATTTAAAAAAATGAAAACCGTGAAATCTATTGTCCAATTAAATCAGAGGCATGTTTTAATGGATCTAATTGCTTTTAGTAGTGATATAATGTTGCTGTCATACTTCTTGTTGGTTATAATCTGAGGCAGATGAAAGGAAGGAGGCAGCGGAGCTCAAATGAAAAATGTCCTTTAACAGATCAGCAGCTGCAGCCACCTCTGCAGAGATGGAGCCATCCCTCTTGCTGCCCAAAGGATGATCTGGGGAAGACTTTGTCCTCTCCAGGTTCCTGTCGGGCCAGCCCCTCTCCCTTTTGGATCTCTCCAGGCTGGAGGGGACAAGGGCAAGAATTGGCCCAGCAGACCTCAGCCTGACTTTCCCCAGTGTCACTATGGGGACATTATTGTTGTTAATGCTTGGGTCCTTCCTTTCCACCAAATGATACTTGAGGCATCTGATAGTAACATGGAAAACTGTCAATCAGCTGACCTTCGAAAAACACGGTGCTGTTTTTTCATTTCTCCTAGAAAGCAATAGAATCTGCTTTGTGCCTTCATTTTTAAATTGATTAGTTAAAAGCCCAGGCAGTTCACCTGCTAAATACCTGAACAGGTTGGTTGATGTAGGATTTAGCAAATACCAGCAGACACAAAGCCTCTGTGCAGAGTGACCTTCCTGCTGTGATCTGAATCAAAATGCTCCTCCCACCCTCCTTGAATTCACATTCCCCATTTCCCCTGCATAGAGTTTAGAGAGCAAGATATGGCTTTTGCGTCCTCCTGTGGTCCAATTCTTGTTTGGTGGAGGAAGGCTCCATTGCCCCGTCCCTCAAGAACAATCTGCTCCAGGGATGCTCTTTCTTCTTGTATCAAAGCATTTGGCATCCTTTCCAAAACTCATTTAGGCCATGGTGCTCCAGTGGGACATGTAGGGGTGATTCATGGAAATTTCCCTTCAATCATTTTGGTGTGGTAAAATTGTTTCAAAGTGACTCTGCTGCAGATTTGGAGTCAGCATGTCATTGCAGGGCTCCTGTGAGCCAGTGAGATGAGAGCTTGTAATTGGAAGGCACATCAGAGCCTTTGCTCTGATGTGAAACCAGCCAGGGATTATTTTGAAAGTTTTGCTGTGAATTGTAACTTAGCTGCCTCACAGCTCTTAAGTGCTTAGCCAGTTCTCCATGAAGTTTACTGTGACATGGTGAGCACTTAAGGTTAGTTGTTTCTGGGATAGCCAACATGGCCGCCGGATATTGCTGGACTACAACTTCCCAACACACACACCCAGTTTAGCCCAATGGTCCTGGACAATGGGAGTTGTAGTCCAACATCATCTGGGCAGCACAAGGTTGGCTACCCTGAGAAAGGGTTTGTATCTTTCCCTTCATCAAAGATCCCACAGTGATCTGCAAGATTTCAAAAATACAACATATATTTTAAAACAAGACAGAAAATGTGAACTGGATTCTGGAAAAAGTACCGTATTTTTTGCTCTATAAGACTCACTTTTTCCCTCCTAAATAGTAAGGGGAAATGTGTGTATGTCTTATGGAGCGAATGCAGGCTGTGCAGCTATCCCAGAAGCCAGAACAGCAAGAGGGATTGCTGCTTTCACTGTGCAGCGATCCCTCTTGCTGTTCTGGCTTCTGAGATTCAGAATATTTTTTTTCTTGTTTTCCTCCTCCAAAAACTAGGTCCGTCTTGTGGTCTGGTGCGTCTTATAGAGCGAAAAATACGGTATATAGATGGGTAAAAGGTAAAGCTAAAGGACCCCTGACAGTTAAGTCCAGTCGCGAACAACTCTGGGGTTGCGGCGCTCATCTCGCTTTATTGGCCGAGGGAGCCAGCGTACAGCTTCCGGGTCATGTGGCCAGCATGACTAAGCCGCTTCTGGCTAACCAGAGCAGCACACGGAAACGCTGTTTCCCTCCCGCCGGAGCGGTACCTATTTATCTACTTGCACTTTGTTGTTGTTTTTAAGATTTTTTTTTATTAACCTACCAATCACATCAAATCAAACCAAATTACATAAATTCCAAATTACACAGCCGAATTTTAAATTTTTGTTGGGGGTACCCATATTTCAAGTTCCAAAGGGGATCCAATCAACTTCTTGCTTCTTACTGCTGTTTTAATGTCCACAAATCTAACCTTATAATGTTCACAGTACTATCCAGTCCTTTCTTATTGTTTTTCCACATCTCTTGTTGTAATTTTCATATATTTTTCCTTTCTCTTTGTGACCTCTGATAGTCTCCACAAGCTGGTTAGAACAGTTTGTAATCCTGCGTGGATATTATTATTTTTATCCAGTAGCCATATCCAGACGTTTTCCATATAACATCACTTCCATACATCAAAACAGTCTTAGCATCATTAATCTTCACCAATCTGCCTCCTTTCTCAAAACCTCTGAGGAGATTCACCAGGAATGCAGTCTGAAAACAGCTCTGTTCCTCCTCCCGGCTATAAATCCTTTGGCAAGATGGCGACTCCGAATTAATTGCTGCACCATTCCAAAAGCTCTTATTGCTTCTCGATCTCCATAAAGCATACTTTTGGTTAAAGTTTATCTCCACACAGACCTTAATCATCCTGCTTGGGTCAGTTCAACCGACGATTCTAATGAGGAGGGGTTCTTGTAAATCACATAGAAGGAAAGTAAAAAAGGTCGTCCCCCCCATTCAGTCCCGTTGTCAACATACCCAGCCTTTGGTGTATCTTCATCATAAAATATTCCTGTTTCTCCAACCCGTCGTCTTCTTTCGCAGAGGTCACTTAAATTAGCAGACTTCACTCCCCTTCTTCACTTGAAATATGTGCATTTGCTTCTTTTGTAATTAATTATTCCAAATTGCTGCAGCTAGTGCGCGGTCAGAGACAGCGTCCAGGAGAGCCGAGGTCCACACGGGGGCATTCTGCCTAGGGCCCTCACCCCCTTCTTTCGAATTAGGGGGTGATTTATGGGCACAGCAGGCAAGGGCAGTGTTCCCCATTTCCTTGGGGCAACAAGGGAGGCTGCCTACTCCCATAACAGCCTCTTAATTACCCCGTGTGGTTCGGAGAGATGGTATTGTCAGCCATCTTCCAATGCGCCCCTAGTGGCCCCCCTATCTACTTGCACTTTGATGTGCTTTTGAACTGCTAGGTTGGCAGGAGCAGGGACCGAGCAACGGGAGCTCACCCCGTCGTGGGGATTCGAACCGCCAACCTTCTGATCAGCAAGCCCTAGGCTCTGTGGTTTAACCCACAGCGTCCCTTATATAGATAAGTAGAGGGTTTTAAAAGAGGATTGGACAAATTCATGGAGAATAAGGCTATCAATGGCTTCTAGCCCTTGAATTCTAGTTTTTGAACTCTGAACAGCATCCTCTGTACTCAGCCCAGCTCCTGCTTTACCTACACATCCAGAGGAGGTAAAAGCTGTGCCTAAAAATAACTGAGACTTGGCCAGCTCCAGAGAATGCTTCTGAGGCTGCCTAGAGACAAGCAAAAGCCCAGGCATCTCTGCTGTCCTACTATGTATGGAGGACCCAAGAAAGTTAAAGGCTGGGTGAGAGGATCCTGTTTTCCTGCCTCAGCTCATCCGGATGACCCTGTCTCACTGGTGGGGGTGGGGGCTTTCCAGAGGACTCCCCTCCACTCCAAACATCTTGGATGGAACCATTCTTCCCAGCAATAGAGCTCTTGATTCTTTTCCCTTTCATAACAGGAAAAGGGACCCTGCAAACACCAGAGGCAAGGTTTCTCTCTCCTCTGACCGCAGGGTTCCCAGTTCCCTTGAGGCACACAGTCCCTTGCAAATGACCCCAAGTTAGTCAGCAAGGAATAGGAGGTGCACAGCTTGATGGCTGAGCACCTGGGCTGCATGCAAGGGGTCCCTGGTTCAATCTCCAGCACCTCTGGGAGGGCTGAGAAAGTATCACTGCCTGAGACTGCTGCCATTCAGTGCTGACAGTACTAGCTAGATGGGCTGGGTACAAGGCAGCTTCCCTTGTGCTCCCTGCAAATTCATGTATTTTCCTTGGAGACTGAGGTGGTTATCTTGAGAAAAGCCTCCTTAGGTGCCACCTTTGGTTGTGCCAATGAGCCCAGTTTGTGGATGCTGGTGCAGTTGACCTTTGCTCTCTTTTTAATTGAAAGCCTTCCTGTGATTGGGTGCAGATCATGCAATTGGTTTAATCGATGTAGCCCTCCAAATATTGTGTGTCTGATTTTTCCCATCTAGCTTTCCCTCTCTCTCTGCTCCTGGGGTAAGCTGCTTCAAACCTTATCCTGATGTTGTGCTATTCTCTTTCTGCATTTCTAGCCCCGCAGGATCTGGTCGACACCCAGACGAGCACCCTCCCTTCCATGTGGCAGCCGGGCACCCGCAAGTCCTCCTGCTCATCCTGCTCTCAGAGCGGATCCACGGAGAGTGGCCCCTCCAATGGCTGCAACCATGAAAGGCAAGGCGACAGAGGCTGGCTTGGGGGTGAGATGGGGTTGCTCTCTGCCAGGGAGCCCAGGTGGCCTCACAGAGGCAAAAGGGCTGACTTGAGGGCTGGCGGGGTGAGGTCTGGAAGGACAGTTAAAGCACATGACTCTCCCCAGAGAATCCTGGGAGCTGTAGTTCAGGAACATAGGGAGTCAGGCCCATCTAGGGCAGTACTGTCCACACCAACTGGCAGAGGCTCTCTGGGCTCTGTAGACTAGAGAGGCAGTTGGGGATTGGCTCTTGGAGCTTCTTTGTGCAAGGCAGATGCTCTGCCTGTGAGCTACGACCCTTCTCTCTCAAGGGCTACTAGCCACGAGGGCTGTACTCTGTCTCCACGGCCGGAGGCCATTCTGCTTCGGTAGAGCAGTTGCTGGAAACCTCAGGAGGGGAGGGAGCTCTTGAGCTCAAATCCTGCTTCAGCGTTTCTCAGCATCTGGGTGGCCACGGTGAGACCAGGCTGTGGGGCTAGAGGGGTCATTGGCCTCATGCAGCAGGATCTCTTTGTGTTCTTAATTCCCAGCACCCTTAACAAACTACAGCTCCCATGATTCTTTGGGGGGAGGCTCTCACTGTACGGTGTGGCTCAGCCCACAGCCAGGTGCAGTAGCACATACATTCTTCATTATTATTAGCATTTTGAGTTTTATTGTGTTATTATATTGTGTTATTATTATGCTATTTTGTATAATGCCTTTTATAGACTGGGGGCTCTGGGCATGAGTTTATGGAACTAAGGGGGCAGGAGCCTGGAAAAGTTCAGGAACCCCTGTCTCGGATGCTTTTAAATTGCTTTTAATCTTGTGAGTCACTAAGGAGGGAAATGCTGTGCTTTGAATGGCAGCTAGTGTGTTTTTGAAAAGTACATCTTGAAAAATGGGATTATTGCTTGTGGTGTGTGCATTTGCAACAATCCATCCTCTGGTTCCTTACAGGACTGTAGCTATACCCCCCCCCCTTTCCCTCTCTCTTCCCAGGGCTCCTCTGAAGCTGCTGTGTGATAACATGAAGTACCAGATACTATCTCGAGCGTTTTATGGCTGTGAGTTTTCACTTCATCCCATTTTTAGTCACCACTTGGGAGCCAGGGGAACAGCCTGCTTAACCCTTCCCCCACCATTTCTTTGAAATTTGCTCCCCCCCCCCCCGTTTGCTGCATCTCCTGATGAAAAAGCATTTGGGGGCAGGAGATGGAATTACGATTTTGGGTGTAGAAATAACCATGGAGGAGAAAGGGTTAAGCAGCCTTTTCTGTCTTCTGCTGCTTTTCATTTTAAAGTACTTCTTTTGTTTATCCCAGACTTCCCCTGGCTCTTAAGCCAAAAAGACTTGCAGCTCAATAAAGATTAAGATGATCTTGGCCCTCAGGATTATGATCTATCAGACATGGCATTAAAGGAAAGAGATGGGAAGGGAGAAGGAAAAATCAAAGTCTGGCACCGGTTCTTAAAAGTGACAAAGTTCTTAATAAGGAACAGCTGGGATAGAATTGGTGCAGGTAGCCTGTGGAATGGCTGCCAGTTGGTGATGGTTGATGGAGGCAGCTGGCCTCTCATCCCCTTCTCTCCCTCTGCCACCAGTCTATAGCAGATGTTTGGAACTACAACTCCATCACCCCAGTGAGCATGGTCATTTGGACTACAGCGCATTGAATCGTAGAATAGTCGAGGTGAAAGGGACCGCCAGGCTCATCTAGTCCAGCCCCTCGCAATGCATGAATGTTTTGCTCAACATGGGGCTTGAACTGCGGCCTTGACACAGTTGGGGTGACTGGGATTTGCAGCTTAGAGCACCTGGAGGGCACAAAGCTTGGGCAGGGTGGTTGATACAACCAGTTCAGAATTTCTTTCCTCTAAGTGACAGCATGGGTCAGTGGAACTGTAGAGTTGGAAGGGGACTGAAGGGGCTCCTTGGGTCCTGACATGGTCCTACAGTCCCTCCTCCAAGTCAGGCGGGTGGGGGGGTCCTTCTTGTGCCAGTATTGCCCCTCCCTGGGGGAGGAATCGGCAGTGGTGCTTTAGCCGCCTCCCCTACCTGCCCTTCCCACTGTTGAGGGCTGGTCTCTCTGGGATTGCCCTCTGTGCAGCCTCTTTCTCTCTGCTTTCCATGGCTTAGGGCTGGCCTACTGCCGGCACCTCTCCACGGTGAGAACCCACCTCTCGGCGCTGGTGAACCACGACATTGTGTCACCCAGCGTGCCCTGCAGCGCCAGCCAGGGGCTGACCGCTGAGGTCTGGGAGATGTTCCTGCAAGACAGTACGGTAAGGGGGACCCCAATTCGCCCTGGCCAGCCCTGGGGCACAGTCGGCTCTGGCCCGGCTTTTGAAGGCGGATGGTTGAGGGCTGGCGGGGGGGGGGAGGAAAAGTCATTGTCTCTTTACTTGGCCTCAGTTTTCAGTGAACTTTCCCCACAGAGCTATGAGGAGAAAGAGCTTTTGCGGCTAGTCTACTTCGGAGGGGTCCAGCACAAGATCCGGAAAGCAGTCTGGCCTTTCCTGCTGGGACATTACCGGTTTGGGATGTCAGAAGCTGAGAGAAAGCAGGTGAGATAAGTAAAATTACTCATCAGTATGCCATGAAGTCTGCAGTGCTTGTGTTACTGAATCTGTATTTAAATGCTAAACAAGACGAACGATTAGTGGATAAACCACTAATTGGATTTCTCTTAGTGGCAGAGCACATGTGGTTACAGTCACATTCTGGAAGGGCTTAAAAGGTACAGAATTGAACGCATGGTACAAAAGAGGGTGAATCATTGCCTAAACGGCCTCGGCCCAGTATACCTGAAGGAGCGTCTCCACCCCCATCGTTCTGCCTGGACACTGAGGTCCAGCTCCGAGGGCCTTCTGGTGGTTCCCTCGCTGCGAGAAGCCAAGTTACAGGGAACCAGGCAGAGGGCCTTCTCGGTGGTGGCGCCCGCCCTGTGGAACGCCCTCCCATCAGCTGTCAAGGAAATTAACAACTATCTGATGTTTAGAAGACATCTGAAGGCAGCCCTGTTTAGGGAAGTTTTTAATGTGTGACATTTTAATGTATTTTTAATCTTTGTTGGAAGCTGCCCAGAGTGGCTTGGGAAACCCAGGCAGATGGGCGGGATATAAACATCATTATTATTATTATTATTATTATTATTATTATTATTATTATTATTATTATTATTGCCTTATGGAAAAATTGACCCACACATGAAGAGGAAGAGGAGCACAAAGACACCCTTGCAGGAGAATGGCGGAGCTTCATTCCATTCAAAAATTCTCCAGAAAACCAAAAGTTTATACTAACCAGTGGATCACAGTGTTTTATAGATATACGTAGAATCATAGAATCATAGAATCATAGAGTTGGAAGAGACCACAAGGGCCATCGAGTCCAACCCCCTGCCAAGCAGGAAACACCATCAGAGCACTCCTGACATATGGTTGTCAAGCCTCTGCTTAAAGACCTCCAAAGTAGGAGACTCCACCACACTCCTTGGCAGCAAATTCCACTGTCGTACCTCTTTGCTGCTATTTTAGTATTATGTGGGGCTGATTAAAACTTCCATTTGCTCTCTTTGCATAAGTCCTGCCTCAAAAATTGACTTTGCCCGGTGAAAGAGGGCTCCGTTTTTCTGCCTCATACTCAGGGCACTTTAGAGCTGGGGTTGGCACGTTCCTTACCATTGCAAAGTGGCTGAGGGTGTGGTGGGCGCATTTTTCTTTCCGCAAAGCATTTCTCTGGTGCTCCTCAGCCTTGCTGCCTGCCCTCACTTCCTGATCTGAAAATGCAGTGCATGGTTAAACTATGGAACTTGTTTCCCCAGGAGGCAGAGAGGTCTACAGACCTTTAAAAGAGGACTCATGGAAGAGAGAGCTAAGGGCGGCTCTCAGTGGCTCTGCTCTGCCTCCACAGTCAGAGGCAGAAAAGCTTCTGAATCCCAGTTGCCAGAAACCACGAGGGGGGGGGGAGAAGGCTGCTCTACTGCTTGAGCCCTGCTTGTGGGCTTCTCACTGGGGCATCTGAGTGGCCCCTGTGGGCTGAACTAGGTGGTCCCTTTTGCCTGACCCAGCAGTCTGTTGTGTTCCCTCCTGATCTCTTCCCCATGGGCTTTCATTGAAACTTGGGCACGCAGGAAGTCAGCAGAGCCCAGACCACTGGGTGGATGATTTTAGATTGAGAGAAAGGACTTCCAGAACTACTCCTTGGCCACCTTAAAAATAAGGCAGGCAGGACAAAATCCTGCACCCCACTCATGAGAAGCTCACTG
The DNA here is from genome assembly GCF_965113315.1 of Podarcis vaucheri. NCBI lineage: Eukaryota > Metazoa > Chordata > Lepidosauria > Squamata > Lacertidae > Podarcis > Podarcis vaucheri. Next base: position 58,078,373 of record NC_138751.1, read on the forward strand.
AAAATTTCTTGATAATATTCAAATTAATTGATGGCAAATGATTTTGCGGGATGGGGGGATTGAGTAAGAGCCGAGGATCAGTGGATCAGGTTCAAACTCTGTAGAAAGTGGTCAGGCCTGGCATTGTTCTGTGCTGTGCAGTCTAAGGTATCACACTGCTTAAGGCAGCGCTGCGAGTGGTTTAAGGTTCTGGATTTAGGCTCCAATCTCTCCGGAGGCATGGGTTCAAATTCCCCTGCTGCCAAGTGTTCTTTTCCCTTGCTATCCTTTTCAAACTATCTGCACCACTTATCCTCTCTTGTGTGAGAGGCAGTGTGCTCTAGTGGTTAGAGTGTCAGACAAGGACCTCGGGAGACCAGGATTCAAATCCCCACTCGGCCACGAGGCTCACAGAGTGGCTGCCTTCTTGCAACCTAACCTCCCTCACAGGGGAGCTGCGGGGATTAAATGAAGAGGGAGGGGAACCATGTTTGTTGTTTTGTTTATTACATCTATATACCATCTTTTTCTTCCAAGAAGCTCAAGGTACATGGTTCTCCCCCTCCTCATTTAATCCCCACAACAACCCGGTGGGGTAAGTTAGGCTGAGAGGCAGCGACTGGCCCAGGGTCACCCAGGGAGCTTCAGGGCTGAGCGGGGATTCGAATCCTGGTCTCCCAGGTTCCAGCCTGACACTCTGACCATTATGCCACTTTTGAGCTACTTGGAGGAAAAGGTGAGACATAAATCCAGCAAACAAAGAAATGAAACTGGGTTCAGTTCTGCTCCAGGGTGCTGTGGGGGATGATGGGCCTCTCCAGCTTCTCTCTTGGCTTCAGGTCGACAGCCAGACTCGCGCCTGCTATGAGCAGACCATGGCCGAGTGGCTGGGCTGCGAGGCGATTGTCCGACAACGGGAGAAGGAGTCTCACGCGGCTGCCCTGGCCAAGTGCTCCTCAGGGGCCAGCCTGGACTCCCACATGGAACACATGATGCACCGAGATTCGACCATCAGCAACGATGTGAGTGGGGGGGGGGAATCAAGGTCCATTGGAATTGAGTCAGTTCCCAGATGGCTTCAGAATGCGTAAAAATCATTTAAATCTCTCAATTTCTCCCCTCCACTGCGCCCTTTCCTGCAGCACTGCCTGGAGCATGTTCGCCATATCCGCCCCCCACATTAAAGGCACTAGGATACCACTTGGAACAGCCATGGCCTCCTCCAGAGAATCCTGGGAGCTGTAGTTTGTTCAGGGTTATGAGAGGAGAGTCTCCCTAGCCCCCCCCCAACTGATTGTTAAAGCACCTTGTGAGTGGAAGGGGGCGGACAATTTAAAAAGAGGGGGCACTGTTGGTTCTTGCCCCCCAAGCTGGCCTCCTCCCCTGATTCCTGGCTTCAGCGCATTCTGCCCCCACTGCAGACACCTTGACTTGCCCCCTGGCCGGGTTCTCCCATGCGCCTCCTCTCTTCCCACAGTCTTCCCAGAGCGGCAGTTCCGGCCCACAGAACCTGACACGGCTTCAGAGCGACTCCAGTGGCAGTACCCAGGTGAGGTGTCCAGCCTGTTGGATCCTCGGGGGGGGGGCTGCTGTGCAAGCCTGAGAGACAGCACTGTGTAATGGTTAGAGTGTTGGCTAAGGAGCTGGGGAACCAAAGTTCAAATTTCCACTCAGCCACGCAGCTCACAGGGTGGCCTTGGCTGCCAGTCCCTGCCTTCTCACAGCCTGGCCCACCTCCCAGGGTAGTTGTGGGGATTAAGGGAGGGTGGGGGAGAAGCACATACACCAAATTGAGCTCCTTGGAGGACAGGACAGGATAAAAATGTGATTGTATGTTTTTAATAGATTGTCTAGATAGATGGATTGTTTTAATTCTATTAATGCTACCTTGTTTTTTAATCACGGTTCCCCCCTTCATGTTTTCAGTTGTTCTTATTTTACCTGTAAGTTACCTGGAGGGCAGTTCAATCCTCAGTGGTCTCCCCAGCCGAAGGGTCTCAGGAGCAGGCTGGGAAAGACCCCCAAGGCAGAGATTCAGGAGAGGCCCTGGCGAAGCTGGGTGGGCCAGTGGTCAGATCTGGCAGGTAGATAAAGTTTGCTGTAGATCAGCGGTCCCCAAACTTTTGGGGGCCATTGCCGCCTGTGCTCCATCATTCCATCTCTAGAGAGAGCATTGTTCAGAACTGCTTTTGGCCTGGCCCACTACGGTAAGAAAGATAACAACACAACAACTAATTGCACCTTTATTCAGAATCCAATTTAAACTATTTAGTTTAATTAATTCAAGAAAACTGATTAACTTGATCCAGTAATACCAGCTTTTCAAAGTCTGATAGTCATTTATACCTCCAGTGTCCCCTGCTTCTCCCTAGGTAATCCCACCCCTCGGGGTGCTACCACCCACTTGGGAACACAGCTTCAGATCTTTGCAGAATGCAGTCTCTTACTAAACATTTAACTATTTACTACTGTTACATAAGCATTTTTTAATTTTAATTTTTTGCTATAATAAATTAATCTCTGTTTTATGACTCACTGTAAAATATCTACCTATCTTTATAAACTCATTTTGGTATTTGTGTGGTGCCTTTCAGGGCTAGGCAGCCCACTCAATTCACACACAAATTTCACAGTAACGATCAAAATTTACATAACAAAAAATCAGCAGTGAAATGACAAAATAGGGTAGAAAAATTGTTGCAGCATTTTAAAATTGCACTTAAAAGCTTAGACCAGCCTTGAATGAATTGGATAAAAGCAGGTTTGAAAAGAGAGATCTTCAGAGCCAGTTCAGAAACCGTCAAAGGGGCCAAGTGCAGTTCCAAGGTGGGGGAGCCACCACTGCAAAGGACCTGCCTCACTAGACTGGTGCCCCTTCCTGATGGGAACCTCTACAGCCAGTCTTAAGAGCCAGGCAGCTTTGTGTGGGTGCTGGCAATCCTTGGAATAACCTGGCTCCAAGCAGTTTGTGGCTTTCAAGATGGCAGCCAGCACTTTGAATTGGGCTGGCAACCAATCTGGAATCTGAATTATATGCTGTGATCACTTGGCCAGAAAAAGCAACAGAGCATTTTGCACTGGCTGAGGCTCCTCGGTGGACTCAGCTATACAGCTGCAAATAAAACATTTTAAATGTGTTGTAAAGTGCAATATACAAATGTGACTCTAGATGGCAACAGTGAGCTATGCAAAGTTCGATGTATTTTTCAAAACTTTTAACAAAGCTTTTTCACAGCATTTTTTATACGTGTGTAGGTTCCACCAATATCTTGAAAGGCAGCTCCATGCAGAGGCCATTGCAGTAGTCAGACAATCTGATCCATTCCTGTTCTCTTTTGGCCTCTCCTTCTTTGCCCAGGTGTTTGAGTCGGTCGATGAGGTAGAACAGCCCGAGGCAGATGCCAAACCTGAAGAGGGCAAACGGCCCAAACTCTCCAACGGGATGATCCCTGATGGCGCCTCCTCCCCCGACCCTTGCTATCCCTCTTCCCAGAACTTTTTGGTCACCTCCCCATGCTCAGAGCAGATCTTCAGCACCGAGGACAGTATGGTGGAGACCGCAAAAGCCGCGGTGTGCCACTCTGCCCAGGCGAGCATGTCTGTCGGCCAGGGACCTCTCAGTGTGGACAATGCCCTTGTGGGTGGCACACAAACAGGGGAAGGTTTGCAGGGCCAGGACAGCCTGGAGGAGCTCCCCACCACCAGCAGCTTAGAGGAGTTTATCCTCATGGGCAAGGAGCACCCTGATAAAGAGGGGGCATCTCGGTCTATAGTGGATGTGACAGGCAGCTGGCCAGACCACAGTGTGGGGCAGCAGAGCTCCATGGGGAGTGAAGATGAGCTCTCAGAAGAGCCAGAGATGGAGAGCCTGTACCCGCAGCTGGAGTCCCACTCCCTGGCTGTCACTGACTTGACCATCAGCGAAGTCTCGCCTGTCTCCTCGTCGGGGGTCACCTACTCTGTGAGTGTGTGTCAGGGTCCCTGGTCCCTGGTTCCTCCTGATCTTTGGGAACGGTATTTTGTTTTGCTTTAAAACCCAAAAGGAGCAAACATTTTAGGCAGGGTGAAATTTTTGCTTTGATTGCACTAGAGCATTTATCTATTCACTTGCTAACTGTTACTAACTACTACAGTGGTACCTCTGGTTATGTACTTAATTCGTTCCGGAGGTCCGTTCTTAACCTGAAACTAACCTGAAGCACCACTTTAGCTAATGGGGCCTCCCACTGCCACCACACTGCCAGAGCACGATTTCTGTTCTCATCCTGAAGCAAAGTTCTTAACCCGAGGTAATATTTCTGGGTTAGCGGAGTCTGTAACCTGAAGCGTATGTAACCTGAAGCGTATGTAACCCAAGGTACCACTGTACAGCTAATTTACTTGCTAGCTACTACTAATGTACTACAGCCTTGCCTTTCTGGCAGTGTTCTCAAGACAGTTTAGTTTTTTAAATGATGGCCCACAGTTCTTGTTGGTGTTAAAATTTCCATACTGCCCTTCTTCTGAGGATCACAGGATGGTTTACAATATTAAAAATACCCAGTTTGTTTTGGGTTCCACACACCAAGCAGGCCACACGCTGGATTTGATTTTTGCTGTGGGTATAGATGTGATCATGTCCTCACTTGTGGAAGTGCCATGGTCTGAAAGCCAGGATTGACTCCCTCCTCCCTCCCGGGTGGCGAGCCTATTTGGGCTCACCCATGAAGGCTGATGGATCCTGATGGATTTCATCAAGCCTTGCGGGACCCTGCTTCCCCTGGCGGCTCACTAGATGAGCTTGTCGAGAACTGGAATAACCAGCTCTTGGCAGCCACCAATGAGAAGCGCCTTCTTCTCATCACCTAAGCGCCTTCTGCGACCCCACCGAAACCGGGGCCCCTGGTTTACCGAGGAGCTCCGGGAAATGAAGCGGGACCTCAGACGGCTAGAGCGAGTATGGCGGCGTGCTCGCACCAGAGCCTCAAGAACATCTTATAGGACGTTTATGAAAGCCTATGAGATGGCAGTGAAAATGTAAAGAAGTTTTACTTCTCAGCTTCCATTGCTTCCGCTAGCTCTCGCCCAGCGCAACTTTTTAGAATAATTAGGTCTTTAACAACCCTAGAGGAACAGCCAAATTTAAATACGAATTTGACCCATAGCTGTGAGGCATTTGCGAGCTTTTTTGCGGAGAAAGTCTTGCTGCTCTGCCGTGACCTCCCTGCCAGTTTGGATACAGTAACAGAACTGGAGGCCCCTTGACTCTCCTTGGGTCCAGTATTGGACCACTTCGATCGGATACTCCCTGCCAATGTAGACACCACTTGCCCCCTTGACCCATGCCCGTCTTGGCTGATTAGAGCATGTGCAGACGAGGTGTGGGCCCCCCTGGGTGAGATCATCAATCAGTCCCTTGGCACGGGGACTTTACCAGGGGAGTTGAAGGAAGCAGTGTCGCATCCGCTCTTAAAGAAAACATCCTTAGATCCTTTAGATCTATCCAATTACCACCTGGTTTCGAATCTTCCGTACCTGGGTAAGGTAACTGAGAGAGCGATTGCCAAACAGCTTGGTAGGTTTCTGGATGAAACATCGGCTTTGGATCCATTCCAGTCCGGCTTTCACCCTGGTTACGGGACCGAGATGCCTTTGGTCGCCCTAACAGATGATCTCCGTAGACAGCTGGATCGAGGCGGGTCGGGACTGCTGATTCTTTTAGATCTGTCAGCAGCCTTCGACATGGTCGATCACGAACTTTTGTACCACTGCCTTGCCGACATGGAGATTCAGGGCACAGTCCGACAATGGCTGCGCTCCTTTATCGCAGGTTGGGGACAGAGGATAGCACTAACGAGGGAGCTACCGTGGCACTCCTTGGTGTGTGGCGTGCCACAGGGTGCAATCCTTTCCCCGATACTTTTCAATATCTTTATGTGCCCCCTTGCCCAGATTGTCTGGTGCTTTGGGCTGGGTTGTCATCAATATGCTGATGACACCCAGCTTTATCTGTTGATGGACGGCCGCCCTGACTCGGCCCCAGACAAACTGACCAGATGCTTGGAAGCTGTGGCTGGATGGCTGCATGGGAGCCGGTTGAAGTTAAATCCTTCCAAGACAGAGGTCCTCTGTCTGGGTCAGGATGACATGGGGTTGGGGCGCCAACTCCCATCTTTTGCATGGGCTCAATTAGTGCCAGCGTCTTTTGTCAAGAGCTTGGGTGTAACGTTCGATGTCTCCCTTTTCATGGAAGCGCAGGTTGCAGCCACAGCAAAGGTGGCATTTTTCCATCTTCGCCGTATTAAGCAGTTGGTCCCTTACCTTTCTTGCCCTGATCTGGCCACAGTGATCCATGCGATGGTCACCTCCAGGGTTGATTATTGTAACTTGCTCTATGCGGGGCTGCCCTTGAAGCTGACCCAGAAACTCCAGCGGGTGCAGAATGCCGCGGCGAGGCTCCTTACAGGGTCCTTGCCGTGGGATCACATTCATCCAGTGCTTTACCAACTGCACTGGCTCCCGGTGGAGTATAGGGTCAGGTTTAAAGTGCTGGTTTTGACCTTTAAAGCCCTATGTGGCCTAGGACCCACATACCTACGGGACAGCCTCTCCTGGTATGCCCCGTGGAGGACCTTAAGGTCCACAAATGACAACACTTTGGAGGTCGCAAGGTGGTTAGATTGGTCTCAACTAGGGCCAGGGCCTTTTCAGTACTGGCCCCGACTTGGTGGAACGCTCTGTCACAAGAGACTAGGGCCCTGTGGGACTTGACATCTTTCCGCAGGGCCTGCAAGACAGAGCTGTTCTGCCTGGCCTTTGGTTTGGACTTAGTCTGACCCTTATGTTTCCCTCCCCTTATGGTTTTGATCTATGGGCTACTATTAAAATGAGGCTGCATTTTAAATTGTATTTTAACCTGTATTTTAAATTGGTTGCTTTTTCCTTCCCCGACGTTTTTATTGTGATTTTACTGGTGTTAGTTGCCCTGAACCCATCTCTGGCTGGAGAGGGCGGGGTATAAATAAAAAAATATTATTATTAAAAAATATCATAGTAACAAAGTCAATACCCCCCAGTTTTAAGGCCAGAGATTATGGGATAGATTGAGAGGAAGTAATCATATTTTAGTCCCATTGACATCAATGGGGTGTTAAAATTGATTTACCAATGCCAGGATATCTGTGTTATCAACAGCTCAGTTTTGAGTTTGTGTGAATAGTTTTGTAAATAACAAAACTATCACCACATGTACTTTTCTACATTTTATTCCTTTATTGCCCCATTTGAGGCAGGACTGGCCCACCTGTGAGGCAAGGTGAGGCAACTGCCTCGGGCAGCAGGATCCGCCTGTCATTTTGCTGTGATCCCTGCACTGCAGGGCGTTGCGCCAGATGGCCCTCTGGGTCCCTTCTAACTCTGCAATTCTATGACTTTTAAAACCAGCTGTTAAGTTTGTGGCGTGGACAGGCTCTTGCATGTACCTTAGCAGAAGTTGTGCTGAAAGTTAACTGGGCTGTGTTTCCTTGCCCTTTCTGCTTCCGCAGCCAGAGCTGCTTGACATGTACACTGTGAACCTGCACCGCATTGAGAAGGATGTCCAGAGGTGCGACCGGAACTACTGGTATTTCTCACCAGCCAACCTGGAGAAGCTGCGCAACATCATGTGCAGGTAGCTGCCCAGTGGGATGGGGGCGGGAACTGGCTGTGTCGTTCCTTCAGGCGACTCTGTCACTCTTTGGGCCTGGAACTGTGGGACCAGAGGATGTGCTTGGCGCAAGAAACAGCCCATGCACTGGCCACAGAGGGCCCTTTGCAGGCTGAGCGAAGTCTGGAACCCTGGCCCTTCCCGTCCAAATAAAGTGAGATCCCAGTCCTCATAATTCAGAATAAAGGATCTCCCTTCTACCACCTCAGGCCATTGGCACACCCAGCTCAGTACTGGTTATAGGACGCTGGTTATCCCACAGACCCAGGGAAACCTCAGCTTATTAAACAGAGGACTTGTCACTGATGGATTTATTAAGCTAGCATTTTTAGAGGGGAACCAACCACCCCCAAAGGCTATTTGGGGCTTTGAGATGATGCATTTCTGCATTGCAGCAGCCCCCCCCCCCAATCTTAGAAGATGCATTCTGCATTCCCTGTCTTGCTGGTGCCTCTTCTAAGACAGCACATGCCATCTTAAAAAAAAAAAAGAATCTGGGTGGTTTAATCAATGACACCATTTTCGCTGATCAAATTGCTTTTGTTTGTTTAAAATTATTTATTAATTAATTGGTTTAATCAGCTGTGGGTTCATTACCTATGGGTTAATTAGCAGTGATCCCTGCATTGCAAGCGCTTGGACTAGATGACCCTTGGGTCTCTTCCAGCTCTATGATTGTATGGTCAAATGTTGCAATCCTCCTATCCGAAAGCAAAATGAACTGGCAGCTGAAATATAGGTCTGCAGACATGCATGGTTTAGGGGAGGGACAAAGGTTTGGGATGTTTCCACACAGATTCTGCTCCTTTTTTCTGCTGGGTCTGCTGCTGACCCCTTGAAACCAGGGCCTTGGCAGCTGCTTTGCAGGACCTCTGTCACCTCACCCAGCCTCCTCTCTCTCTGCAGCTACGTCTGGCACCACATTGACATTGGCTATGTCCAGGGGATGTGTGACTTGCTGGCTCCTTTGCTTGTGATTCTGGATGATGGTGAGTTCTCTCTATTTGCCACTATGCCAGCCTTAACAGTCTGGGGAATTCTGGCTCTGATGAAGCCCCTCGCTGGACTATTCATTTATTGGTTCATTTATAACATTTTTGCCCTGACTCTATGGTGCAAAAGCACCATTCATGATAGTTTACAGACAGAATGGACTACCTGGGGAGGTGATGGGCTCTCCTTTGTTGGAGGTTTTTAAAATCAGATTGGATGGCCTCTGTCAGGGACTCTTTAGCTATGATTCCTGCATTCCTTGGGGTCACTTCTGACTCTACAGTTCTGTGATTCTATGAAATTACAATTTCATAAAAAGACCCAATGGAATAAGTCCACCAACCAAGGAAACAGGATCAGCAAATGTAAAAACATGATCACCCAGGCCCAATGAGAGCCTGCTTGAATGAAATGGCTCTGAGCAACTGATGTGGGCTTCTCATAGGCATCTGCTTGTTCACTGTGAGAACAGAATGGTGGACTGGATGGGCCTGTTGGTCTGATCCAACTCTTCATGTGCAGGAGGGGGCCAAGTGCACTTCCCAAGGCAAGGTGCTCTGTAGGTACAGCCGCTGTGAAAAGACCCCCCCCCCACTCTCTCATCCCACTCAGATGTGCTTCCATTGTGGGTGGGAGATTGTAGGATTTGGGCCTCACCCTCTTGCACCTCTCCAAATCCAGATGAGACAGGCGTGCCCACTCATGTTTCACAGCTTGAAGCAGGGACATGTCTGGTGTTTAAAAAAACAAATTCAGAGCCAGCTCCATGGCACATGAGAGGTAGCTGGAACATCAGGATGCAGAAAGCTCTGATGTGCGCTGATCCCCAAAGATCCACACGACTGTCAGACCAATGTGAACAGCCTAATTGGTGTGGCTTCCAGGCCATGGCTGGAATGTGGGGCTGCAGTTGGAGGAGGAGTATCCTGCACAGGAGAAGAGGTAGCACTTTTGTGATTTTCCCCAAGCCAGGATGTGTAAAACTGTCACCTGGACATGCATGCCTTTGGCAGCCAACACACAGAGAGCTCCTGGTTGTGTCCTTGGGTGGCCTGGGTCCTCTTCCTTCTGGGCAAAAGCAGGTGAGATCCAGGTCTACAAGGCACTGATTCCCCCGTTCTCTCTCTCTCTCACCCCCCCTGCCCCGCCCTTGTTCAGAAGCCATTGCCTTCAGTTGTTTCACAGAGCTTATGAAGCGGATGAACCAGAACTTCCCCCATGGAGGCGCCATGGACACCCACTTTGCCAACATGAGATCCCTCATCCAGGTAAAGAACAGGAACTCTTCCCTTTCCACGGAGTGTTCACCATGATCTGCTTGTCAGAGGCTTATGCAGAGGTTAGATCAGTGGTATGATGGGATGATTAGCTGCTTGTGCGTAAAATCGTGCTCCCTCAGAGTTTGTGCCACTCCACAAACCTCTGTGTGTGACAGAGCTCCTCAAACATGTCTGCCCTAGTCACTCGTAGATTCCGACAGTGGTTGCTTTCGGAATCGTCTCCAGCATAAGAGCTCCTTAACGGAAACCCGCCTTCTGGACTCACGGCGTGACAGTTTCCGGCGAGGCGTGGGTCTCCCTATGGGAGCCTCAGATACCTCCCCACTGTTCTCGCTGGAAGCGTCTCTGAGCCCTCCCTCCTGCTCGCATTCCCTCAGAGATCCACTCCTCCCCCTGCTGGTTCCTGCTTCAGCTGTTGAGTCTCTTCCTTCCTCCCTGAGCCCCTCCACCACCTGTTCCTCCGATGGCAGTTCCCTGACATCCACCTCCCCTCCAGGGCCCCCCTCACCCCCTCCCATTTCCTCTCCTCTGGGAGGTGAAGAGGTAAAACCCCGAAAAGAACCTTCTTCATCTTCAGACGTCTCGAACAATTCCCTCCATCGATCGCCGTCCTGGCTCGCTGAATCCTCCTCCTCCTCGGAATCTGTGAACCCCTCCAACTCCTCTTCTTCGTCGTGGTGGCAAAGTATTCCCTCCGGAACCTCGCTACAGGCTGAGGTTTACGTGGGAACCTCTGATGAAAAGTTTCTATTAAAACTTCGTCATTGACATCCTCTGCCCTAACCCAGGTGTTTTCCGACTCCGGTTCCCCTTCCCACATTACCAAATACTCTACTTGATCTCCCTTCCACCTGGAATCGAGGATCTCCGCTACATTGTAGCTTTGTTCCCTTTCCTCCATTGCTGGTCCCCGAGTGACCCTCCCTTCTCTGTCCCCTTTATACAGTGACAGCAATGACCTGTGGAAAACTGGGTGCAGCTTCATGTGGTTCGGTAACCGGAGTCTGAAAGCCACTGGATTGACCTGTTGTGTGATTTCAAATGGACCCAGTCTTTTGGGTCTTAACTTCTTACAACCCCCTTTGAAGGGTAACCCTTGGGTTGACAGCCACACTTGGTCCCCCACCCTAATGGTTTCACCTTCTCTCCTGTGTTTGTCTGCCTGCCTCTTATATTCCTCCTTGGCCCTGTCTAAGTTAAGTTGGAGCTGGCGATGGATAGCTTCCATTTCTTCTACGAACTGTTCTGCAGCTGGAACGCTCCATCTCTCCCCCTCCCCCCCTGGGAAAGCCCTGGGATGGCACCTGTAATTTGCCAAAAAGGGGCTCATCCCCGTGGACACGTTCTCCGCATTGTTGTAGGCAAATTCCGCCAATGCCAACTTCTCCACCCAATCATTCTCTCTGTCATTGACGTAACACCTCAAATATTGTTGGAGGATGCCATTGGCTCTTTCCGCCTGCCCATTGGTTTCAGGATGCCGGGCAGTCGAGAAATTTACCTCTACATGCAGTAAGCTCATGAGCTTCCTCCAGAACCTGGAAGTAAATTGTTTCCCCCGGTCTGAAACCACCCTCAAGGGGGTGCCATGCAACCTAAACACATTTTCTACAAACAATTTAGCGGTTTCTTCTGCCGTGACCGCATGCGAGCAGGCTATAAAGTGTGCCATTTTGGTTAACAGGTCTACCACAACCATGATGGCTGTTTTCCCCCTGGACCTTGGCAGATCAGTCATGAAATCTATAGCCACTGCTTCCCATGGTATTTCTGGTGTGGGTAGCGGTTCTAATAACCCTGCCGGCGCCCGCCTTTCCCCTTTGGCTCGCTGGCATTGGTCACAACTCCTCACATACTCCCGCACGTCTTCCCTGACCTTAGGCCACCAAAATTCCCTGGTCACCAGCCACATGGTTCTGTGTTGCCCAAAATGCCCCGCTGTGGGGCTATCGTGCAGCTGCTTGAGTACCTTCCCCCTCAACTCTCCTTCAGGTATATATAACGCTCCCTTGTAGTACAACGCCCCGTTTCTCTCCTCAAAACCTCCGGGTTTATCTCCCTCCCTCCTGAGTCCCCTGAGTTTGTCCTGTGCGTATTCATCGTTCTCCGTTCTCTCTACCAGTTCTCTTTGCCCCACCAATGCCGCCCCACACACCCAGCGGTCCTCTGGAATGACATGTCTCTCTTCGGGTGCTCCCTCCCCCTCCAAATATTCAGGTTTACGTGAGAGAGCGTCCGCCCTAACGTTCTCTGGGCCTGGCACATAACATATCTCAAAGTTAAATCTGGAGAACTCCTGGGCCCATCTCAACTGCCGTTGGTTGAGCACTCGTGCCGTTCTCCGATACTCTAGGTTCTTGTGGTCAGTGCACACTTGCACCTTAAGTTGTGCGCCAATTAGCAGGTGCCTCCATCTCCGAAAAGCCTCATGGATAGCAAGAAGTTCTCGATCGTACACCGTGTAGTTCCTCTCGGATTTGTTCAGTTTTCGCGAAAAAAACGCACACGGTCTCCACTCTGACTCCTCCCCTCCTGGCTGCAGGAGAAGCACCGCCCCAATGGCTCTGTCTGATGCGTCTGTTTCGACTCTCATCTTTTTTTTGTAAATCCACATGGAGAAGTTGTTCTTCAGAGGCGAAGGCCTCTTTTAGCTCCTCAAAAGCTCGCTCCGCCTCCTCAGTCCAAACAAATTTCTTCTTACTGCTGAGACAGTCCGTTATGGGCGCCTTCAGGTGGGCAAAGTTTCGGATGAACTTACGGTAAAAGTTCCCAAACCCTAGGAACCTCTGCACATCCTTCTTTGTTTTGGGAGTTTTCCATTCCAGCACTGCCTGGACCTTGCCGGGATCCATAGCTAATCCCTTGTCTGACAGGCGGTACCCCAGGAACTCCACCTCCTTGGTATGAAACTGACACTTCTCCAGTTTCACCCACAGCCGGTTGTCTAGCAGCCTGCGCAACACTTCTCTGACGTCTCTCACATGCTGCTCCTCATTCTCAGAATACACCAACACGTCATCCAGGAAGGCCACACAATTCTTGTAAAGCAAAGGCCCTAGTACGTGGTTCATCAGCGATTGAAAGCACGCTGAGCCTGCTTGTAATCCAAATGGCATAACGAGATATTCAAATGCCCCCAAAGGGGTGAACATGGTGGTTTTCCATTCATCCCCTTTCCTTATACGTATCAGATTGTACGCCCCCCTTAGGTCCAGCTTGGTAAAAATCTTTCCCTTCCGCACCCTGTTCAAAATGTCATCTATTCTAGGCATGGGAAAGGCCAATGGTTCTGACACTGCGTTTAAGGCCCTGAAATCACACACAAGTCTCGGCTTGTCCGTGTTTTTTTTATCCACAAAAAACACGGGACTACCTCCCACTGCCCTTGATTCTCTGATGAAACCCCTCTTCAGGTTCTTGTCAATGAATTCTCGTAACTCCTGCATTTCTCTGTCTGACATGGCATACAACTTGCCTGCGGGGAGCTGCGCCCCAGGCAGTAAATTGATTTGACAATCAAAGGGTCTATGCGGGGGTAGTTGGTCAGCTTCCCTTTCGCTGAACACATCACTGAGATCTGCGTATTGTCGTGGTACCTTCACCTTCTCCGTTACTTCCGTCCCTGCTAGGGTAGCTTGGGCTCCTGCTGAACCCTTTCCCTCCCTGCAGTGTTCTAAGCAATGTGCAGAACCAAAGGAAACCACTCTCTGATGCCAGCCCACCAGTGGATCATGTAACGCCAGCCAGCTCATCCCCAAAATAATGGGAGCCCCTCCCAAGGTGGCCACATTAAACGCTATCAGTTCCGTGTGCCTTGCCACCTTCATTGTCATTGGGACGGTCTGCAAGCTGACTTCCCCTCCCAACAGCTCCCTGCCATCGATCGTGGTCACCTGTAGGGGGTTGCTTAAAGGGATCGTCTGTATCTGGTGTTCAGCTGCAAACTCCTTGCTCATGAAATTGCAGGAGCTGCCTGAGTCCAACAGCGCCTTAATCTTCAGAGGATATCCGTTTTGCAACTCTAGTGACACCTCTATCACTAGGGCAGGTTTGGGAGGTTCTGGCGTGGGCACTTTCACTGCTCTTTGGCCTGGCTGCTGTGCCCGACGGTGGCAGCCAGGCGTTGGCTTTTACTTGCTCCGATATCTCTTCCACTCCTCCCTCAACAGCTCCCACCATTCCTTGCCATTCCTTCCTCTGGGGGCAGACTCTGGCAAAGTGACCTGGCTGTTGGCAGAGATAGCATTTCCGGGCGCCTTTTCCCTCCTTCCTACCCCCTTCGCTGGGCTTTGAAACTGCTCTCGCGCGCGCTGTTCCGATTTCCATCGGCTCTGCCGGCGGGAAAGCTGGCTCAGGAATGTCTGGAATGCGGAACTCCTTCCAACGTTCCCCTTTACCTTCCCACCTCTCCAAGGCTCTTGCCTCCTGGCGCGCTCCTATGGTCAGCGCAGATTTGGTCAGCTGATCCATAGACACCGCCCTGGGGCTCCGGGACAGTTCGTCTTTCACAGCCGAAGAAAGACCTTCTTCAAATATCATCTGAATGGGTGCCGCCGATAAGTCCCACCCCAATCTGTGAACCAGCATGGTAAACTCAGTCCAGTACTCACGGACAGATCGGCTTCCCTGCTTGCAAGCCATTAGCTGTCTGCGCACCACTCCCTCCTCAATATCGCTGGAAAACATGATATCCATTGCACGAAAGAACTTCATAGTGTCCTTTAGGACGTCATTGTGCGTTGCCATCAGGGGTCTAACCCAGTCCCTCGCCCCCCTCTCAAGATGCCCAATCACGAAAGCAATTCGCGATTCCTCATCAGGGAACTCATCAAACTGCACATTAAGGGCATATTGCATCTCTGTCCTAAAGGCATGGTAGTCCTTGGGGTCCCCCCCAAACTTCTGCACCAATCCTGGTACCTTTCTGGTGAACTGGGTGGCTCTCCCCTTCTTGTCTGCATCCTGAGCCCTTCTCTCCTCAAGCCTCGCCGTCTGCAGCGCAAGTTGGATTTCCAACGCTCGGTATCTTTCTTCCAAGCTTGGACCAGCTCCTTCGGTTCCGGCTGGGTCGCTCATGATGCCTTCTCCTGCACAGGCAGCGTACAGAGACTGTCGGAATGCTATGATGGGATGATTAGCTGCTTGTGCGTAAAATCGTGCTCCCTCAGAGTTTGTGCCACTCCACAAACCTCTGTGTGTGACAGAGCTCCTCAAACATGTCTGCCCTAGTCACTCGTAGATTCCGACAGTGGTTGCTTTCGGAATCGTCTCCAGCATAAGAGCTCCTTAACGGAAACCCGCCTTCTGGACTCACGGCGTGACAGTTTCCGGCGAGGCGTGGGTCTCCCTATGGGAGCCTCAGATACCTCCCCACTGTTCTCGCTGGAAGCGTCTCTGAGCCCTCCCTCCTGCTCGCATTCCCTCAGAGATCCACTCCTCCCCCTGCTGGTTCCTGCTTCAGCTGTTGAGTCTCTTCCTTCCTCCCTGAGCCCCTCCACCACCTGTTCCTCCGATGGCAGTTCCCTGACAAGTGGTTCCCAAATTAGGAGGCAACCTCCCACCCATCTGGCCTAGGGAATCCCCCACTAACAGAGCCTCCATCTTATCTGGATTGAGCTTCAGTTTGTTGACTCTCATCCAGTCCATGACTGAGGCAAGACACTGGTCCAGCACTTCCACTGCCTCACCTGCAGATGTAATGGAGAAGTAGAGTTGTGTGTCGTCAGCATACTCCATAATGCCGGAAAACCCAACTCAGTAGTTTCACCGTCCCGTCAGTCATTCATTTACCCCACACTTTCCAGTGCATTTTCACACAGCTTTCTAAACCAGAAAATTCCATAACATGAAATTGTTGGGCCACGCTGACAGCTCATTTTCTGACTTCTACAGTGTCTCACGTCCGTCTTTGGATAGAGACTTCTTCACAGTCTCTCCATCGCTTTCTGTTGTTTGCTTCCTGCATCCACATGAGCCCTACTGTTAGTTTTAGATTGCCCATCCACCGCACAGGTGGTCTTCTGAAATTGTATGGCCTCTGTGTTTGCTTTATTCCATTTTCCTGAGCCATCTCTTGCCACATGTCCAGTGCATGTGCATTTTAACTGCAACATTTCCTCCCATATCCATAAATTTGGATCTTTGCTGTACAGTGGTACCCCGCAAGACGAATGCCTCGCAAGACGGAAAACCCGCAAGACGAAAGGGTTTTCTGTTTTGGAGGCGCTTCGCAAGACGAATTTCACTATGGGCTTGCTTCGCAAGACGAAAGCCCATAGGGAAATCTCTGGGGACCTCTTTTAAATGCTGGTGGTGGGGAGCAAAGCCTTTCCCCCCCTCCGGCCTTCAGAAGAGGTCCAGGAAGGCCGGCGGGGGCCGAAAGGCTTTGCTCCCCACCGCCAACATTTTAAAAGCAGTCCGGGATAGCAGGGAAGAGCTTCCCGCTATCGCGGACGGCTTTTGAAGGCAGGCGGGGGGGAGCAAAGACTTTCGCCCCCCGCCCGCCTTCAGAAGAGGTCCAGGACCTCTTCTGAAGGCGGGCGGGGGGCGAAAGTCTTTGCTCCCCCCTGCCTGCCTTCCTGGGAGAGCTTTTGAAGGCAGGCGGGAGGGGGCAAAGACTTTCGCCCCCCGCCCGCCTTCAGAAGAGGTCCAGGACCTCTTCTGAAGGCGGGCGGGGGGCGAAAGTCTTTGCTCCCCCCTGCCTGCCTTCCCGGGAGAGCTTTTACATCCCCCCGGACAGCGGAGAAGTCCTCCGCTGTCCCGGGGTTTTTTAAAATGCTGGGGGTGGGAAGAAAAGCCCTTGTCCCCCCCCCCAGCGTTCAGAAGAGGTCGGGGGACAGACTGTCCCCGGACCTGGTCTGAAGGCGGTTTCCATAGGAACGCATTAATTGATTTTCAATGCATTCCTATGGGAAACCGTGCATCGCAAGACGAAAAACTCGCAAGAAGCAAAAACTTGCGGAACGAATTAATTTCGTCTTGCGAGGCACCACTGTATCCTATTTTTAGTTTTTCTGGCTTTTAAAAATATTTCTAACTTTGCACATTCCATGGCATGTTGAACACTTTCAAATCCAAGGAACTATTTTCATTTTTCACTATGAAGCTCTTCTTAGTCTACTTTAATTATGCAAACCTCAATTTGCACTGGAATCCCACCCTTGGTTACCGTTTGGGGTGATAAGCTCCTTGGTTTTTGCCTTGGGGCCTTAAGGAGGGGTGCCATTCCCTCCACATACACACCCCTGGAAAGAACCCAGTGCCTTTAATTAGTAGAAATTCAGTTGCTGAAAGCTCATCTCAGAGACACATTCTGCCTGCTGTTAGGCACAATACCTGTGCAAGGAAAATAAAGGGTGGCAGTGTTGCTTAGGTTCTCTGCTTGATACTTCCATGTCCTGTGAAGCTCTTTGAAAAGAGGTCAAGGGAGTATTGAGCACCTTGCTGCATGTAGGATGTGGGGGTTTTGTGGCGGGGGAGGGACAAATGTGGTTTTCTTGCAGAAACAAGATCCTGAAGCTTTTGCTTTTCTGGTAGATTTTAGACTCTGAGCTGTTTGAGCTGATGCATCAAAATGGCGATTACACGCATTTTTACTTCTGCTACCGCTGGTTTCTCCTGGATTTTAAGCGAGGTGCGTTGGGGGTATGGGGTCTGCATCTGCATTTTGACTTAAACACATCTTTTAACACTAGCTGGAGCAGCATGAGTTGCCCTGATAGCATCCTGAGGACAGGAGTTGGGAGAAGGTAAAATATAATTGCCCTTCTTTGTTCCTCCCCCCAATTTTTTTCCTGGTGTCCTCTTTGATGTTTGCTGCACAACGCTGTTAGCTGCAGAGAATTCTGGGATGGGGGTCACTTCTGCATTTTAGGGTTGCCATTTTTTAAAGAGCAAAAAAGAGGACACATTTGCTGACTTCTACTTTTAACTATGTATGGGACGCGGGTGGCGCTGTGGGTAAAAGCCTCAGCGCCTAGGGCTTGCCGATCGAAAGGTCGGCGGTTCGAATCCCCGCGGCGGGGTGCGCTCCCGCTGCTCGGTCCCAGCGCCTGCCAACCTAGCAGTTCGAAAGCACCCCCGGGTGCAAGTAGATAAATAGGGACCGCTTACTAGCGGGAAGGTAAACGGCGTTTCCGTGTGCTGCGCTGGCTCGCCAGAGTAGCTTCGTCACGCTGGCCACGTGACCCGGAAGTGTCTCCGGACAGCGCTGGCCCCCAGCCTATAGATGTGAGATGGGCGCACAAACCCCAGAGTCTGTCAAGACTGGCCCGTTCGGGCAGGGGTACCTTTACCTTTACCTTTACTTTTAACTATGGATCATTATGATGACTCTCATTTTACATACCCATGAAAACGAGAACGTGTCCTGGAAAAAGAGGGCATATGACAACCCTAGCTTTGGTCGCTTCGGATGGCTTCAATGACTGTTCTTTTTTTGTTCCTGTTTTCTAACAGAGCTAGTTTACAATGATGTCTTCTCTGTCTGGGAAACGATCTGGGCAGCAGCACAGATCTCCTCGTCTCATTATGTCCTCTTCATTGCTCTTGCCTTGGTGGAGGTTTATCGGGACATCATCCTGGAGAACAACATGGACTTCACAGATATCATCAAGTTCTTCAACGGTACAGATTGTAATGGGCTGGGGCTGAAGTTGAGGACACTTTTCTGTCCCAAATGACTGCACTGCAAAATCTGTGCCCCTCAGGAATAGGCACCAAGCCAGCCTCCAGGAGTCCTGAGCCAGGGACTTTGAGGTTGAGCTGCCTTCTGACCTCTGTGCAGGCAGAGAGAAATGTTGGCTTGTTCTCTGCTGCACTGCAGTACCACCACCAAAGCAGCCCAAAAGGTACTCTTTAGGGATCCGTTGGTGCCTGGAGGGACTCACCGGATTCCATCAAGCTGTAGACTTTGGCCTTAGTCTGAGCAATCTTTCACTTACATGCAGACTGAGCTACAGTGGTACCTCGGGTTAAGTACTTAATTCATTCCAGAGGTCCGTACTTAACCTGAAACTGTTCTTAACCTGAAGCACCACTTTAGCTAATGGGGCCTTCTGCTGCCGCCGTGCCGCCAGAGCCCAATTTCTGTTCTCATCCTGAAGCAAAGTTCTTAACTTGAAGCACTATTTCTGGGTTAGCGGAGTCTGTAACCTGAAGCGTATGTAACCCAAGGTACCACTGTATTTGACTTCTTGCTGAGCTCTTTTTTTGCACCATCTTCTTGCTTTCCTGCCCAACTGATATGCATGTGTGTTGTGAATGTCCTCTGTATCTTGCACATGACATACAGATCCTTTTTTTTAACTAGAGATGCTGGGGATGGGACTTGCGGTGTGCTGAGCATGGCCTCTCCCACATAGTTGTGGTCCCTTCCCAAAGGTGTCCCTGCAGGATGCCTGAGTGTGGGGATAGAGGCAAGGGCAGAGACCTCACCTTGTTTTCTTTGAACCTACCCTCTCTTCTTCCTCCGTTTTGCTTTACCCTTCCTTCCTTCCTTCCATTCCAGAAATGGCAGAACGGCACAACACTCAACAGGTCCTGAAGCTGGCGCGGGACCTTGTCTACAAAGTCCAGACACTCATTGAGAACAAGTGATTTGAGAGAACATCTGCCCTGGAGGAGGAAGGGAGACCGAAGCAACCTTGTGTACATTTGGAGGCTGGACTAGCGCATAAGGCAGAGAGCTAGAGAGGGAGCATGCCTCTCCCCATGAACTTGAGCCAGTCCCTGGAGAGGCAGTCTCCCAGCCAGTCATTCCACGGTTTGCGTGGGCTGGGTGTTTTCAGCCACTGCCTGCTGGCTCTTCTGTTTCCGTGATGACAATTAACCAAAGAACTCACAAGCTCTGCCTCCTTTCTCATTCAGGTAGGATGGAGCTTGACTGGCACAAACCTTGCTTTGAGGACAGAGGTCAGTCGTTAGGTGGGTGGAAAGGGTGTGGCTGTTTATTGGGATGTCTGGTTTTATTACCTTCTGTTCCTGTTTGGAAAGGTCAAGGTGACAGCCTTGAAAAGGGGTGGCTGGGATCTGTCATTGATTTCCCTCCCTCCCTTCAGCTCTTCCTTCAGAGAGAATATTTTAAACAGCCAGCATTTTTCCTTCCCCTGTCACCTCCAAAATGTGCAGGTCGGGATCTAACTCTTGGCCCTTTAATCAGGTGAGGCTTTGCCGAGGTCATCCTTTTATGGGGAAGCTTTCTCACCTTCTGAAGGGTGCCAGTTGAGGCCATCTCTGCCACTGAGGTTTGTCTGTCCTCTTCCTGATTTTCCTGAAATTTTCTGCAATGCCCCAGATCGCTGTCACCATATTTCATTAGGAAACCGTATAGCAGACTGAGGCCAGGCTGGCCTGTTCCATCCTGCTGTGGGGATGCTTGCCATTCTTTGCCCTTGACCAGGGCCTGACAAAAAAAACATGTTCTCCAACCCAGCACATTTTTTGCTGGACTGAGGACTTAAGCATCCTGCTTTTCTATCATGAGGTTGCAAAGCCATCATGTATGTCCAGGGCCTTGATGGCATCTCGTTGAAATTTCTCTCTCGCTTCTCTCTTTCTGCCCTAGATGGCTCCTTGTGTTTCAAAGCAGAAAGCACCCGATGGTTGCTCTGGTCCAGCCTCAGGAGTTTCCTCTCTTCAACACTGAACCTTGGAGGTTGGGCTCAGCCTATTCACACACACACACACACACACACACACACACACACACACACACACACTTTGCGCCTCTCCTTCACATTGTCCTTCTGAATGATGTGATAGTACAGGATACTTCTTGGAGAAAGTCTGTAAACACTTACTAGAGGAGGTAAGCCATCCTTCCCCAAGCTAGTGCCCTCCAGATGGTGTTGAGCTCCAACTTCCAATATCCCCCGTCTGCCTGGCCAATGGTCAAGGATGATGGGAGTTGTAGTCCAACACCACTTGGTGAGCCCCATGTTGGGAAAGGCTGATGGAAACGGCAGCCCATGGAGCTGATCCTGTGACTCCTTTGAAGTTCTGCCTCTGTGTTGTCTCTGGTCAGCACCAGATTAACCAGTCTTCTTAGCACTCTAGAGGACCAATATTTGAAATGGTCTGTGTTAAAAATTCAGGTGTTCTTTTTAAAAGAGAAGGAGAAAGAAACAGAATGAAATTAAATGGGTTTCCTGATTTTAAAAAATCTCCTGAAAAGGTTGCCATCATGGCTAAGTGAGTGCCTATATTTTGTTTGGTTGTTGTTGTCATGAAAAGGCCTTCCTCGTAGCCAGTAAATGCTCAGCCATAGTTGCTTCTCCCTCTCACTCCAGAGGACTAGTCTCTTAAACAGTGCTGCAAAATCCATCCCACCCACCCTGCTGGGTCTCTGTGCTGGCTACTCGTACTTCCATGCTAAGCCCTTCCTATTCTTCTTTCAGGAGAGAGTGGTCAAAGAGCACCGCTTCCAAAGTGAGTAACCCTTAATGACCTCCATCCTTAAATTGGGAGCGGGGGTTCAGTCCTTGGCAGCTGCACTTCAAAGCAGAGACCTCTGTCTCAACAGTACAGTCAAGCTGGTTTAACTGTCCCGGCTTCCCTATGCAAAGCCCTGGGGATTTGAGTTTGGAGAGGGAGCTGCTGACCTCGCCCAAGCCCATTAATTTTGCCCTTCCCATTTGGCGCCCAAGCTGTAAGTCCCAGGCTTCCATCACTGGCTGTGCAAGGAGGCCATGCCAGGTGGACCAGTAGTGCAAACTGGATTCCTTGCCCCAAAGAAGTTCAGCTTGGACTTCCCATGGCCTTTGGTGGCTGGTTGGACTTCCACAAAGTGGTAGGGCACTCCATTTTTCTGGCAAGTGTTAAAGAATCAGGCACCGCCCTCCAAAGCAGACATAGGCACATCCCAGGCTCAGCCAGACACTAAAGCACAAGAGAATCGTGCCCCTGGGCAGTGGTGCCAAGTGGGCTTTTGCCCCCATAAGGAAGGGGAACAGTTACAAAACAAGTTACTTCCTCCTGTTCTGGAGCTGATCTGCCTTACTACTTCTACCCCCAGAGCTTTTTCTGGGAGATGGCAGGGCAATGTGGTATTTTAAGGATAAAGTTTGGGACTGAAGGATCCATGCAGTCCATGGGGTGGGTGGGTGTACGTACATGTTGCTTGTGCTGGGCTTTTTGACTGTGGATGCTAGTGTTTCCACCCTCCTTTCTTAAAAGCACAAACTTGATCTAGTGACCTGTTTCTGAAAGATAAACCTTTCCACTTTGGAAAACTCCAAGAGAATTAAGCAGGCTGACTAGCCCTTTTCTGACAGGGCAGTGTCCTTGCCAAGCAAGTTGTGAGGAGCCAGCTGCCCTGGAGATGGCAGCGAGAAATGGTATGATGCAGTGGAAAGAGCATGGGACCTTGACTTGCTTTGAATTTTCGCTCACCCTTGAAGCTGTTGGTTGGTCACTTCCTGCCCATCCAGCCTACTTCACAGAGTGACCGTGAGGACAACATGGTCCATCTTCTCCCCTTTATTGGAAGAAGGGTGAGATGCAGTGCGTAGGCTGCATCTGCAGGGGATTTTTGATGTTGTCTTTGTTTTTGACACTATGAGAAGCTGTATCTAAATTTTGAGAAGTAGTTTATAGTATATAACTTTGCAATTGTTAGCACAAGGGTTTTCCACTCTCATATCACACTCTTGTTTTCAGAGCAATGTTACATCACCATGAACTCATTGCACTCACTCCTTGGGGTGAGCTTTTAGTTTTTCTGAAATCCCTTTAAAAAAATGGTTTTGTTTTAAAAGCTAGCTGAGTAATCAAGCCGAGCACTTTCTGCCTATGCTATCAGAGAGAGCATATTTTGGCCATTTGATAGCAGTCTTGCTTTGTGTGTGTGTGTGCGCGCGCGTGCATGTGTTTTAAGGAGAGCACTTTTAAATGCAAAGAAAATGTTATTTATTTACAGGTCTTTATTGATTCTCTCTGTGCGTCCTGAACTCTGTGTGCGTGAAGCATTATGCAAACGAATACATTCTTTTCTCAATGTTGCCAAACATATCTTTTAAATGTTGATCAGGAAATTGTTTGTGTGTGTGTGTCTATATCCATATATTATATAGATACAAATATTATATGTACAGTAAAGAAAATGTATATGTGAGTTAGGCAGGGTACTAAGAAATCATTGCTTTTAAGAAAAGCATTTTGCTGCTCCTCAGATGCCAAAATTCTTTGAGTGTATTGGGAGTAGTAGTGTTCTGTTGCACGTCAGAGGATAAAGACAGATAATAGTTTGCAAGAAAAAGTGGCTTCATTTCCTATGGGGTGTAAAGTGATATGTCTCTCTCATCCCATCACCTTGCCCAAGAGACTTGGCAGGTTTCTGAATCCCTATGAAAACCTTCCAGATTTTGTTGACCAGAGGTGAGTGTGCATGCCACAAGCATTGATTCCCTTTTTCACATTACCTAAAAAAAGAAAAGAAGTCTAATTTTGAAATTACAACACTTGGGGCTAGCGTGCATGTCAAAAAATTCATGCACAGAATGCCATGTCTGTCAATGAGAAACTGGCGTGGATTCGGATTGATTTGGTGGGGCAGAGGCTGGATGTGCTCTTAACTTGTGCATGAACCTGCCCTTTGAGTAGAAATGCTATCATGGGCAGCCTTTGGAATCTCTGGCTGGAGGACTTTTACATCCTTGAAAAAGACAGCCCATGTTATCTATACACATTACGACATCAGGTGAAGCCTTGGGCAGGGGGAAATAAAACCAGCTGTTACTCTTTGCAATCTTCTAAAAGAATGTTAAGCTAACACAGCAGGGGGGGCTATGGGGGGACACACACCCCAGAAGCTGCTGGACCTCCAACTGCCGTCACCCCTGACATCTGCTGGTCATCCCTGATGTGAGATGGGAGTCCACAACTTTTGTATAACACCCCCCCCCACACACATTATTCTCTTTCAGCTGCAGTGGAATTAATTTGACAGCCCACATTTAAACACTTGACTCTAGTTTTCTGGTCATTCTTAAGATGAAGAGATTTCTATTATTTCAACGGTGGCCAAACACAGTATCAGGCAGTCATTCCACTAGAACTTTTTGTTTCTTATTACAATCGTGGTTGAGAATGTGAACCTGTTAGAATATATAAAAAAATTGTCTAGTAGCACCTTAAGGTAAAGGTAAAGGGACCCCTGACCATTAGGTCCAGTCATGGCCGACTCTGGGGTTGCAGCGCTCATCTTGCTTTATTGGCTGAGGGAGCCGGCGTACAGTTTCTGGGTCATGTGGCCAGTATAAGTAAGCTGCTTATGGTGAACCAGAGCAGCGCACAGAAACGCCGTTTACCTTCCTGCACTTTGACGTGCTTTCGAACTGCTAGGTTGGCAGGAGCAGAAGGGTCAGCAGTTCAAATACCCGTGATGGGGTGAGCTCCCGTTGCTCGGTCCCTGCTCCTGTACCCACCACAGCACCACCCACATCCCTTATATAGATAAGTAGAGGGTTTTAAAGGAGGATTGGACAAATTCATGGAGAATAAGGCTATCAATGGTGTTTGCATAGTTCCTATATGCCCCTCCTTTTCAACTGGGACTTAAGTAGCAGCTGGAAATTTTGGTGATAATTGCCACAGATATGTTTTTTTAAAGGTTTCAATTGCTGCTATTTTGGTGTTTGAAAAAGCACACACTCCTTCCATTGCAACACCGTTTCTGCTTTTTCCTACGTTGGAGCCAAGCTGACTTTGATACCTGTTCTGTGGTGTGTAGTAAATACCCTTGCCATTGAACACCAAGTGTTCTTGTGTTCTCCTCTGACTAGTGTACAGTGCTGGAAGAAGCAAGTTTTGCAACAGGCTGACTGTGGAATATTCAAGTGGCATATTTGGAAATAACTGTTCCAGCCAGCTCTTTTTTAGTGTGTGTGTGTGTTTGTTTTCCAATGTCAGCTCTATCTGAAGACCTTAAAGCAAACATAGGGAACCTGTGGCTCTCCAGACATTGCTGGACTCCCATCTCTCATCTGCTGCAGTCAGCAGGGCCAATGATATGGGATGATGACAGGAGTTGTAGTCCAGCAACATCTGGAAGGCTGCAGGTGTCCCATCCGTGCCTTAAGGGAATGCAAAGTTCGAAGCAGAGAAAATGTATTGCTGTGCTTTCATTTAGGGGTGCCTCTGTTCTGCTGCATGTCTGGATTCTGGCCCCAATCCAAAGTTGTTGACACCCTCTGATGTGCACACACACACCAAGGTTGCAGGTTCGATCCCTGTACAGGACAGCTGCATATTTCTGCATTGCAGGGGGTTGGATTAGATGACTCTCAGGGTCCCTTCCAACTCTACAATTCTATGATCTCCTGCTGCATATGGTGGGGTGGTGATGGAGAAATCCCCATTCATTTCAGCAGGGCGGGCTTATGATAATACACAAGGAAGTATGCCAGAACAAAGATGAGAAGGACTTGTGAATTGGAGCTGTGAGATTTGTGTTTATCTAAATCAGCCTTTGCCAACCTGGTACACTCTGAGTGTTTTAGACCAGTGTTTTGCAACCTTGAGCCCTGAGATGTTGTTGGACAACAACTCCCATCATCCCCAGCCCACTTAACCCAAGGCCAAGAATGATGGGAGATGTAGTCCAGCAACATCTGAGGACCCATGGTTGAAGGGCACTTTTTTTTTTTAAGACTACAGTTCTTATCAGACCAAGCCCATGTGGCCTTCCTTCCATCAGCCCCATCATCATGCAGCTGCACTGGGAGGAGGGGCTGATGGAAGCTGGAGCCCCACAACATCTGGAGGGTCCCAGGTTGGTCTACAGCAGGGGTCAGCAAACTTTTTCAGCAGGGGGCTGGGCCACTGTCCCTCAGACCTTGTGGGGGACTGGACTATATTTTGAAGAGGGGAAAAATGAACGAATTCCTATGCCCACAAATAACCCAGAGATGCATTTTAAATAAAAGCACACATTCTACTCATGTAAAAACATGCTGATTCCTGGACTGTCCATGGGCCGGATTTAGAAGGCGATTGGGCCGGATCTGGCCCACGGGCCTTAGTTTGCCTACCCATGGTCTACAGCTTTTCCGTGTGAATTAGCAATTGTTGGCTTGTGGGCAACTGTGTCCTAATCACCAGAGCTTCGTTTTTGTTTTAACCAGGGTGGGGTGCATAGCTGTCAACTTTCGGATTTGAAAATAAGGGATCAGCAGGCTCACCTGTCCCTGAGACAGTCTATGGGATATCTAACAATCTGGGATAGCAGCGGGAAACAGCACTGAAATAAGGGAAATTCCTGCCAAAAAAAGGGGAGGTTGACAGCTATGGTGGGGTGGGGCTGGGGGCTCCATCTTGGCCAAAAGAGACACACCCAAAGCTGGAAGCTTAGTGGGAGTTCTGGTTGGAAAGGTGGTGTCTCTTTCTCTCTCTGTGTGTGTGC
Source organism: Podarcis vaucheri (assembly GCF_965113315.1). Classification (NCBI taxonomy): domain Eukaryota; kingdom Metazoa; phylum Chordata; class Lepidosauria; order Squamata; family Lacertidae; genus Podarcis; species Podarcis vaucheri. The sequence goes on from NC_138751.1 coordinate 58,104,708, forward strand.
GTGTGTGTGTCTGTGTCAAGCAACCCAGGAAGATTCTTCAGGTACCTTTTTTGGAGCAAGAAAACACGAGCTCTGAATGTATCCTGTTGAGTGATTGCTGCCTGACACAACTTGCTACTGCTGCTGCTGCTGCTGCTTTGTGTGTGTGTCTCAGCGGGCTCCTTTGGGCTACTCTGGTATCACTCCTTATGAGATGCCCTGCTGTTGCTTTCATAGTTAATGTTTGACAATAAAAGTGCTGCTTTTTGCCTGTTTGCATTCCGCTCTGTGGCATAATCTTGGTTATTTAAAAAAAAATCTGCTTTGATATTTTGTTAACCGATGTTAATTGTAACTTATTTCTGTGGGGCCAGAAAGACAAAAGAAAGTTATATATTCTCTATGGTTCTATGTATTTTCAAATAATTAAACAAACAAACAAAATATGGCTGTTATATGTAACAGTTCTGGTGTTGGGATTGGGACAGATTCTGAGTTATGTCTCTCTAGCCTGGTTTGCATATAACACTGAGCCCTGCTTGTTACGGTTTATTAATCACAAACAAATGACACCCATAAGCCACAGTTTTTGACTTATAAACCCTGCCTTGTTTTAAGCATGACTTCTTGTATTATCATTAGAGGGTGAATAAGAGCTATTCCATGCTGTCATAAGAGGGTGGAGTGAATGAGATTGGACTGCTTATAATGCAAACAGCTTCTCTACGTCAGCCCATTTGAAATGGAAGTTAGTTCCCCATTCAGCAGGCACTAACTTCTCACATTGTAAAGTATGCTGGGCACCCTGAAGGACACAGGACAATATACTCATTCTGGTGGGGTGCTCTTCTATTCTAGAGCAGCCAAATAGGGTCAGGCCTTGGGCAACAGCTCTTTCAGGTCTTGGGCTTTCCCAGCCCTGCTAACCCAGCATCTTTCTACTTGGAGTTGAACTTGGAACCTGCACCCAAGGCTCATGTGTCCCCACAGGACTTTCTGCACTCTCCTACCACCTCTGCTCTTAGAGGGTTGTGTCTCCCGCTCCCCATTAATGTAGAATAATGATGAAGATGCACATACAATTTCCGGCTGTCCACCCACCCTTAAGGTTGCCAGGTCAGGAACATCCCAGATTCTGAAATTTCAACTTATCTGCTCCTTATAACCAGCCCTGAGCAACAGTCTGGCTGCAGCTCTTTGAGCCAGCTGATGTTTCTGAGCACTTTTCAAAGGTAGCCCTAATCCATACGGATTGCAACTAATGCATGTGTTACTGGCCAAATCAGACATCTCAAGGAATGGGTGCAGCTGGCGCACTAGCTGTAACTGCGCAAATGCACTCCTGGCCAATTCAGAAACATTAGCATCCATGCTCAGGGCTGAGTTCAAGAGAACACCCAAACTATGGACCTATGTCCTTAGAGGGAGTGCTCCCCATCCAGCACAGGATGAATCCCGATTCCCTGTTCTGCCTTCCAACTGATCAAGCGCACCTCTGTCTTGTCAGTATTATATTATAGTTAGTTCACTCTCATCCAGTCCACTACTGATGACAGACACTGGTTTAGAACTGAGACAGCCTCCTTGGATTTAGGTGAAAATGAGAACTAGAGCTGGGTATCATCAGCATACTGACACTGAACCCCGAAACTCCAAACCGCCTCTCACAGGAGTTTCATGTAAACATAAAATAGTTTGGGGGACAAAACAGAACCCTGAGGACCCTGCCGGCCAATGGCCAAGGCATCAAACAGGAGTCTCCCAGCACCACTTTCTGGGCTTACCCCTCCAGGAAGGAAGGGAGCCACTGTAACACAGGACCTCCAAGTCCCATCCCAGCAAAGCAGCCCAGAAGGATACCATGGTTGATGGTATTGAAAGCCACTAGGAAGTTCAGCAGAACACTAGCTCAGTCCAGTTCCTGGCAAGTCATCCACCAAGGTATCCAAAGTCATCTCTGTCCCATAACTACTGTAGTCCTGAAACCAACTAGCTACACCTCTGCCCACCACTGCTTATGCAATTTGTTACTCTTTTTTCCTAACTAATATTTAATTTCAAGTAACAAAACATACCCATACAATAAAAACAGCTTAGTAGTTGCACAGAAAAGAAAAATAGTGGGGTCTTAGTGGACCACAAGCTGAATGTGAGTCAACTGTGTGATGCAGCAGAAAAAAAGCTAATGCTGCCTCAACAGAAGTATTGTGTCCAGATCAAGGGAAGTAATAGGACCACTCTATTCTGCCTTCGTCAGACCACACCTGGAATACTGTGTCTAGTTCTGGGCACCACAATTTAAGGTTGTTGACAAGCTGGAACGCGCGCAGAGGAAGGCAACTAAGATGAAAAGGGGTCTGGAAACCAAACCTTGTGAGGAACAGTTGAAGGAGTTGGTTACTGTATGCTTAACCTGGAAAAGAGAGGACTGAGAGAAGATATGATATTCATCTTCAAATATCTCAAAGGCTGCCACATGGAAGAGGGAACATCTTGTTTTCTCCTGTTTTGGAGGGTAGGATGGCTTCAAGTTACAAGAAAGGAGATTCCAACTAAACATCAGAAAAAAAACTTTCTAACAGTAAAAGCTGTTCAACAGTGAAACGGTCTCCCTTAGAGGTGGTGGACTTCTTGGATCCTTGGAGGTTTTCTAAGCTGAGGTTGGATGGCCATCTGTCAGATTTGCTTTAGTTGAAATTCCGGCATTGCAGGGAGATGGACTAATGACCCTTGGGGCCCCAACTCTACAATTCTAGGATTCTATGGTACATGAAAGTGTCTGTAAGATTTTGTGAGTTAGTGGAGTGTGTATGAAAACCATGTTCAATTATCTTAACCTGGGGTGCCAACTTGAATAAAATATTGGGGGGGGGGAGAGAAGGTAAGCCCCACCCCACATAATTGATCACATGATGTGGTACATGCACACCATTTGAATGGCAATGCCTTGGGGGAGGGCAGTCCCATCAAATGTTTTATTTGGGGGCCAAAGGGACCTCAGCCCCTGGGAGTTGGCTCTTGTGGTCTTAACATAGGCAACAGAGTCTTAACAAAGTCCATAAGCACAATGTTCATCACTTGCGAAATCCAGGCTTCAAAAAGATTTGCATTAAGCTTTCCCATTTTTCTGCAATCACTAATCTAGCTGCAGTTAATAAATGGAGGATGAAATCTTTATTCGTTCTAATCTGTGAAGTATGTTACAATAGTAGAGTTAATTTCGAGTCTGGTTTTAGCAATTATTGCATCATTTGAAACACTTTTCCCCCAAAAGGGATAATTTTTGTGCAAAACCACCACATGTGCAGGTAAATTGCACTCCCACCAGCAAAGGTTCAATGTGTTATGATTAATTCTATATTATCTGGCTGGGCACATAAACCAGTGATGTGCTTTAAATCATTTTCTCAAATTCTAATTTAGATGGATCCAAAAGGTGGTTCACCCCAAATTTGTTCCCAGAGTTGTTCCTCTAATTCTTTTCCAAAATCTTTCACCCCATTTTAGTCTTACTGAAGTGAGAGGAAGGGTAGTCAGTTGTGTGAGGATTTTATATCGTTGGGAGAGATTCCCTTTCCCAGTGGGTTGGCCGAATAGAATAGTTTCACAAAACCATTTCAGCTGTGTAATTCTTGAGCCCCATTATTTATTTATTTATTTATTTATTTATTTGATTGATTGATTGATTGATTGATTGATTTAGAAAATGTATAATCTGGTGTATCTCTAACCAGCCACACAGTATATCTCCCAATATAAAATTTATTTATGGAGCTGCAAGGGCTTTTGATTAGCACAGAAGTCTCTGGACTGTTAAGCAGCCACAAAACATTCTTGCTTGTTCAGAAAACAAAGAAAATACATGTAGGTGTTCATAGGAGAGAAGAAGGGCAGAGCAATAATTTGCTGCAAGCTCCTGCCAGGCTGAAGCTTTCAAGCTGCATGCACAGTATTCTTAATTAATTATTTTTTTACAGGTGCTCTTGCCCACGTGTAGATAGATACAAGCCCTCCCCCTGGGGGCAGGCAGGCAGGCAAGCCTGGAGACTTCAGGTCAGTGGTCTGCCCTGGTGGGGAGCTGGCAACTCTGCCAATGGATTTGACCTCACAAATGCAGGCAGAGGCAAGGCTCACAGAAGTAGCCCCCGCACCCTCCAATCCTAGTTTTTGTTAATGAGTATCTGAAGAAAGTGGAGAAGCAAAGGCTTCAAAGCATCTCCTCTTGGCTAATGGAGGGAGATTGTGCCTGCATTGATAAGCCCCACCACATAGGCAAACATCACGAGGAACCACCCTCGGGCCCCACTTATTCATAGCAGCTTTAGTGGAACGGTGGAAACAGCACCCAACTGTTGTCATGCTTACATTTTTTCCTGAGCAGGAAGAAGCAGATCAGACCGTGGCACCCTATCCCCACCCATCTGCTCCCAGATCAAAAGGTTGCTTGCTTGCTTATTTTAAAGACTTGTGTGCATGTTCAGACATGGTGCAGGTTTAGCAAGGCCAGGAAGATGAGACAGACCTTTCAACCTGGGTCTTACAGGTTCAATCAAAGCACCTTATAGGAATGAAAGGTGTCTTGATCTCTCATTAGTTAGGCTGCAGAGTGAAAAGAACTGGACATGGTTTGGTCTAGAGCAGGCATAGTCCTGGTGGGGCTCTCCAGATGTTGCTGGACTCCAAAACTCCCTCCCACCCTGCCTGGCCAATAGTTGGGAATTAGGGCGTTGTAATCCAACAACATCTGGAGGGAACCATGGTTGGCTAACCATGTGGTAGATAATGGGTGGGAACCCTGCAGTCCTCTCAATATTAGGCAGCTTCTGTCATCCCTCAGGGCTGGCTATGCTGATTGGCTGGTTCAATCCACAAGTGACAGCACTGAACTTTCTTGGTGTTAATGTATACATAGGAAATGGCCTTACAATGAGTCAGTCCATTGGTTCGTCTGACTCATAACAACAACAACAACAACAACAACAACAACAGTAATTTATTATTTATATGCTGTCAATCTGACTGGGTTGCTCCAGCCATTCTGGGAGGCTCCCAACAAAAAATAGTAAAAGCACAATACTACATCACACACTAAAAACGTCCCTGAACTTCAGATGTCTTTTAAAAAATCACATAGCTGTTTATCTGTTTGAAATCTGATGGGAGGGCATTCCACAGGGCGGGCGCCACTACCAAGAAGGCCCTCTGCCTGGTTCCCTGTAACCTCACTTCTTGCAGTGAGGGAACTGCCAGAAGGCCCTCGGCGCTGGACCCCAGTGTCTGGACTGAACAACGGGGGTGGAGACACTCATTCAGGTCAAGGCCATTTAGGGCTTTCAAGGTCAGCACCAACCCTTTGATTTGTGCTCAGAAATGTACTGGGAGCCAATGTAGGTCTTTCAGGACCGGTGCTATATGGTCTTGACAGCCACTCCCTGCCGCATTCTGGATTAGTTGTAGTTTCAAAGTCAACTTCAAGTGTAGCCCCACATACAGCACATTGCAGTAGTCAATGTGGGAGATAACCAGAGCACCTCAGTATTGTCAACTCAGGTTCAGAGTCTCTCTTAGCCCTACCTGGAGATGCCAAGGATTGAACCTGGGACCTTCTGTATGCACGGCAGAGCCATGGCCCTTGAAATAGGTAGGGTTTGTTAGCTTAAAAATGATTGAGTCTTCTAAACATTCAAGTAAACCTTAGAATCCTAGAATTGTAAAGTTAAAGGGGACCCAAGGGTCATCTAGCCCACCCCTGCAATGCAAGTTGCAACTGGAGCAAATTATTTCCGAACACTGATATTTTAATAGACAAGTTTGCAGAGTTGTCTCATGAGATTCACAAGGATTAAATAAAAATCCAACTCAGATCCGTTTCTCCTTCCTCAGTCCTGGCTGTGTAGCATCTCTTCCACATGGCCCCTGAATGGCACCTCTCATCCAAGCCCTGCTGTTCAACTGGGAAAATGACCATTGCGGGGAAACTGCCATTTGCTTTTTTTACCTAAAGGTTTAACTGAGGGTGGCAAAGGCAAGTTTATATATTTGTCAAAGAAGGAAATGCAAGATAATTCATCTTTACCATGTACAGCTGTCTGCTTTCTTCAGTACAGTATATGGTGCACAGATACAACATTATGGAGTGACAGAAACCAGGTGAAGGTAAGAGATTACTGTTGGTCTACATAAACGGTTCTGATTTGCATATTATGTTTTTTGAATCCTTTTCTGGCTGGAAGACCTACACAGCTTTGGGAGAGGAAGAGGGGAACTGAGCTGAAATGAGGTATTTGAAGAAAGGGGAGATGCTTGGGCTGCAAATCCTCTTAGCTCATCCGTTTGCCTTTAATCCTTAAATTTATTCTTATGTATTTCTCACAAGGGACTCAGTGACATTATCAGGACTATACACAGGAATTGCTAAGAAGCAGGGTACTGACGGCGCACCTCTAGAGCCACAGTCTAGTCATCATTGCAAAGGCAAATTATAGTTGTGTTGCAACTGAAGAACAACAGATGTGTGCAGAGAATCCAACAGATCCACATCCACCAAGTCGAGACTTGGATATTTTACATGTAATATCACTGAGGATCCAGGAGAAATCCTGGACACCTTTGAGTGTCGAGCCCCAAGGCCTGCTTCTGCCTGGGCAGCTATGGAATGCCCATTTGCTATTAGCAATGTCTGCCAGAGATGGAATTGCAGAAGCATCAGTCTCTGTGCAGACAATGTGGTATTTGTTCTTAACTTTATATTGAAACAAAGTTTGCATGACAAACTTTAACTGGAGGGGGAGGAAGAAATGTGTTTTTTGTGTGTGTGTACATTATAGGAACATAGGAAGCCACCTTGAGTCAGACCAATGGGCCACATTGCTCAGTATTGTCTGCACTGACTCGCAGTTCTCCAGGATTCCAGACTGGGTACATTCCCAGCCTTACCTGCAGATGCCAGAGACTGAAGCCAGGACCTTCCGCATACAAGGCAGACGCTCTACCTCTGAGCCAAGGCCCTTTCTCTTAGTCCATCCATCTAGCAAACCAAGCATGGCAGCCCTAGTAAGAAAAGATCCCATGTGCAAAGCAAGCAAGAAGAGATCTCTGTTTGATATCTGCAGAAAATACACACAGCTACAGGACTATGAACCAGTAAGGGCTGCTTTAGTGTACATTTTTATACTAGCAGCCTGACCTCTCTTCACCTGCTCCATCCATTCCTGGGGGTGACTCATAGTAACGTGAATGTCTTTGAGACTGGTTACTTATTCTTAAGGAAATCAGCCCTGAGTGCTCACTGGAAGGACAGATCCTGAAGCTGAGGCTCCAAGACTTTGGCTACCTCATGAGAAGAGAAGACTCCCTGGAAAAGACCCTGATGTTTGGAAAGATAGAGGGCACAAGGAGAAGGGGACCACAGAGGACGAGGTGGTGGGACAGTGTTCTCGAAGCTACCAGCATGAGGGAGGCAGTGGAAGACAGGAGTGCCTGGGGTACTCTGGTCCATGGGGTCACGAAGAGGCGGACACGACTAAACGACTAAACAACAACAACAACTTCTTTTGTGGTTCCTGCTTACACACTGATCCCTCATGGTAGAGCACTTTTATAGGATTTCAAGTACAGTACAAGGGTGCAAAGGAGAGTGCAAGGAGAATTTCTCAGAGCAAAGCATGTTCCTGGCACCTTCGTGGAGGCAGGCCAGCGGGGAAAACTCAAATAAATGTTGCACCCCGGGGGGGGGGGTCAACAGAAAAGGAGTGTTTGCAGAAGCTTGACACTAGTTTGTTTCCACAGTTTGATTCAAGGATGTTTGGTGCTCCAGAGGAATGTTGTCATGGTGATTCCAAGGAATGAGAGCCCAAACTCAATGTGCAGAAGGGGCAAGCTAAGAAACAATAATTCATAGCCTGTTAATGCCTTCAATTTCCCCTGGAGTTCTGAATATTTAAAGGTGGAATCCAATGGCAGACTGAGTAATTTTAGCTGATGGAAACCATTGGGATGCTCTTATAGGCAAGCCCTGTTGAAATGTAAGGCTCTTGTAAGGCTCACCATTCATCTCAATAGCAGCAGTGTCCCAATGGACTGCATATTTAAGTGTTGCTTACAAAGGCCCCTACAGCCTGCTGTAGCGGCTGCCCAGCCATGCAAAATATCTAGCAGAATAATAGAATCATAGAATCATAGAGACCACAAGGGCCATCGAGTCCAACCCCCTGCCAAGCAGGAAACACCATCAGAGCACTCCTGACATATGGTTGTCAAGCCTCTGCTTAAAGACCTCCAAAGTAGGAGACTCCACCACACTCCTTGGCAGCAAATTCCACTGTCGAACAGCTCTTACTGTCAGGAAGTTCTTCCTAATGTTTAGGTGGAATCTTCTTTCTTGTAGTTTGGATCCATTGCTCCGTGTCCGCTTCTCTAGAGCAGCAGAAAACAACCTTTCTCCCTCCTCTATGTGACATCCTTTTATATATTTGAACATGGCTATCATATCACCCCTTAACCTCCTCTTCTCCAGGCTAAACATGCCCAGCTCCCTTAGCCGTTCCTCATAAGGCATCGTTTCCAGGCCCTTGACCATTTTGGTTGCCCTCCTCTGGACACGTTCCAGTTTGTCAGTGTCCTTCTTGAATTGTGGTGCCCAGAACTAGACACAGTACTCCAGGTGAGGTCTGACCAGAGCAGAATACAGTGGCACTATTACTTCCCTTGATCTAGATGCTATACTCCTATTGATGCAGCCCAGAATTGCATTGGCTTTTTTAGCTGCCGCGTCACACTGTTGGCTCATGTCAAGTTTGTGGTCAACCAAGACTCCTAGATCCTTTTCACATGTACTGCTCTCAAGCCAGGTGTCACCCATCTTGTATTTGTGCCTCTCATTTTTTTTGCCCAAGTGCAATACTTTACATTTCTCCCTGTTAAAGTTCATCTTGTTTGTTTTGGCCCAGTTCTCTAATCTGTCAAGGTCGTTTTGAAGTGTGATCCTGTCCTCTGGGGTGTTAGCCACCCCTCCCAGTTTGGTGTCATCTGCAAATTTGATCAGGATGCCCTTGAGTCCATCATCCAAGTCGTTGATAAAGATGTTGAATAAGACCGGGCCCAAGACAGAACCCTGTGGCACCCCACTAGTCACTCTTCTCCAGGATGAAGAGGAACCATTGATGAGCACCCTTTGGGTTCGGTCAGTCAGCCAGATACAAATCCACTGAGTGGTAGCATAGTCAAGACCGCATTTTACCAGCTTCTTTACAAGAATATCATGGGGCACCTTGTCAAATGCCTTGCTGAAATCAAGGTAGGCTACATCCACTGCGTTCCCTTCATCTACCAGGCTTGTAATTCTGTCAAAAAACGAGATCAGGTTAGTCTGACATGACTTATTTTTCAGAAATCCATGCTGACTATTGGTGATCACAGCATTCCTTTCTAGGTGCTCACAGACTGTTTGCTTAATGATCTGCTCCAGAATCTTCCCTGGTATTGATGTCAGACTGACTGGGCGGTAATTATTCGGGTCCTCTCTTTTCCCCTTTTTGAAAATAGGGACAACATTTGCCCTCCTCCAGTCTGCCGGGACTTCGCCTGTTCTCCAGGAATTCTCAAAGATGACTGCCAGTGGTTCTGAGATCACATCTGCCAGTTCTTTTAATACTCTTGGATGCAGTTCATCTGGCCCTGGAGACTTGAATACATCTAAACTAGCCAAGTATTCTTGTACTATCTCCTTAGTTATTCTGGGCTGTGTTTCCTCTGCTGAATCATTTGCTCCAAATTCTTCAGGTCGGGCATTGTTTTCTTTATCGGAGAAGACTGAGGCAAAGAAGGCATTGAGGAGTTCAGCCCTTTCTGTGTCCCCTGTTTGCATTTCACCATCTTCTCCTCTGAGTGACCCCATTGTTTCTTTGTTCTTCCTTTTGCTACGAACATACCCATAAAAGCCTTTTTTGTTGCTTTTAACCTCTCTAGCAAGCCTGAGTTCATTCTGTGCTTTAGCTTTTCTGACTTTGTGTCTACACGTGCTGGCTATTTGTTTGAATTCCTCTTTGGTGGTTTCCCCCCTTTTCCATTTTTTGTACACATCCTTTTTTAATCTTAATTCAGTTAAAAGTTCTTTAGATAGCCACCCTGGCTTCTTTAGGCACCTTCCATGTTTCCGTCTCATTGGTATTGCCTGACGTTGTGCTTTTAGTATCTCCCTCTTAACAAACTCCCAGCCATCATGAACTCCCTTTCCTTTTAGTATTGTTGTCCATGGGATCTCACCCAGCACTTCCCTAAGTTTTATGAAGTCGGCTTGAGTCCTAGTATGCTTGGTTGCTCCTTTCCGCTGTATAGTAAACTTCAGAAGAGCATGATCACTCGCGCCTAATGATCCTTCCACTTCTACCCCACTAACCAGGTCATCAACATTGGTTAGGACCAGATCTAAAATGGCTGTTCCTCTTGTTGCTTCTCCCACTTTCTGGACAATGAAGTTGTCTGCAAGGCCAGTGAGGAATCTGTTTGACCTTATGCTCTTGGCTGAGTTTGACGTCCAACAAATATCCGGGTAATTGAAGTCCCCCATTACTACTATCTCCCTTCCTTTTGCATGCTTGGCCATCTGTTCCAGGAAGGCATCATCTATGTCCTCCGTTTGGCTTGGGGATCTATAGTAAACTCCCACAATGAGGTCTCTGTTATTCTTCTCTCCCTTAATTTTGACCCAAATGCTCTCACTTTGGCTTTGAGGATCTAAATCTTGGATCTCTTCACAGGTATACACATCCCTGACATATAACGCCACTCCTCCTCCTTTCTTGTCTGGTCTGTTTCTCTGAAATAGATTGTATCCCCCCATTATTACATTCCAATCGTGGGCTTCCAAAAAGCCCTCAACTTGAAATTAAAGGTAGGAGCATTGGTCAACCTTTCAGTTACAATTTCTGCAACTCCCACCATCCCTGGCTACTGGTGATACTGCTGAAGTGTAGCAGATGGGAGGAGGCTGGCCTGGGAAACAATGGGTCTTCTCTCCCCCCTTCTTTTTGTATTTTTAGTTAGATTTGCCATCATACAATTTAATTAAAAAAGAGAAATAATACATAACAGAAAAGAAACATTAAATCATTATACATTAAATCATTATACAATATCCGAAAAAGAAAAAGAAAAAACATAAACAAAATAAAATAAACCACCACCCAGTTTAACTTCCCTCCACCACTACTCACCAATACTACTACTTGTCGTGTGTGTGTTTCTCTGTGGCTGATTAGCTGCTCTCCCTGTGCAAAGGTCAGAGGGGACAGGGTTTCTGTTGAGGCAGGGGATTAGCTGTGGGAGGAGCTTATCAGAGCTAGCAGGGCAGTTTGATCCATCTTTTAGATTTAGGGGAGCTAGTCTCAAACATTTGTTGGGGGAGACCTAGGGTTTTTTTGGGGGGGAGTTATTTGTCCTGTCTTCACGCTTTTTAAGATGGAGGACCACTGTAGTCACCCCCAACGACACGTTTTCAAGATGGAGGGTGAGGGAACAGCTGCAGTCGCCTGCGGTTCCTGCGCAATGTTTGCCATCTTGCCAAAGGTTGCAGGCAGCTTTACCTGCAGCAATTGCATGTTGATTGCCCTCTTAGAAGACAAAGTCCAGCAACTGGAGGAACGTGTAGCTACGCTCCAAAGAATTAGAGAGCTGGAGCTCTTCTTGGAAGCAACAGAGCACACCGTCTCCACCAAGGAGGAGACAGGGGACTCCCCTGAGAAGGAGGCCAGTTCACCAACACAGGAGCCAGATATATGGAGAAACGTGACTCAAAGAAGTAGGAGGCCCAGGGTTCGCTCTGATTGTTTAGAAATACACAATCGCTTTGAGGTCCTCTCCCCTAGCATGGAAGACAAAGAGCAGACTCCATTTGAGGATCTCTCCCACATTACAGTCGATCACGTATATGAAGACGAGCAGCAAAGTCAGTCCTCAGGGAATGTGCAGGCGACCTTGGAACGGACAGCTCACGGAAGAACCCCGACCAAACCTAAGAGGAGGCGTGTAGTGGTGATAGGGGATTCCCTACTGAGGGGAACAGAAGCAGTGATCTGTGGGCCTGACAAGATGTCTTGGGAGGTGTACTGTCTCCCCGGGGCTAAGATCCAAGATGTAACTGAACGACTGCAAGGAATCATAAAACCCACTGACAAATACCCCTTCCTCTTGGTTCACGTGGGAACCAATGACACTGCAAGCAATAGCCTCCAGAAGATCAAAAGAGACTATGAGGCTCTCGGCAGGAAATTGAAGCAATTAAATGCACAAATTGTCATCTCATCTGTCCTCCCAGTTGAACGACGTGGCCCAGGGAGAGAGGGAAAAATAGTGGAAGTGAACAGCTGGCTTCGCAAATGGTGTAAACAGGAACGGTTTGGATTCTTAGACCACGGACTGCAGTTTCTTGAAGATGGACTTCTGGCAAGCGATGGGCTGCACCTCACAACGGTTGAGAGGAATGTTTTTGCCAAAAATCTCAGAAACCTCATCAGGAGGGCTTTAAACTGACTAATGTGGGGGAGGGAGACAGTGCTCCTGAAGGTAGGAGTCTATCAATGGTTCCTCTTCATCCTGGAGAAGAGTGACTAGTGGGGTGCCACAGGGTTCTGTCTTGGGCCCGGTCTTATTCAACATCTTTATCAACGACTTGGATGATGGACTCAATGGCATCCTGATCAAATTTGCAGATGACACCAAACTGGGAGGGGTGGCTAACACCCCAGAGGACAGGATCACACTTCAAAACGACCTTGACAGATTAGAGAACTGGGCCAAAACAAACAAGATGAACTTTAACAGGGAGAAATGTAAAGTATTGCACTTGGGCAAAAAAAATGAGAGGCACAAATACAAGATGGGTGACACCTGGCTTGAGAGCAGTACATGTGAAAAGGATCTAGGAGTCTTGGTTGACCACAAACTTGACATGAGCCAACAGTGTGACGCGGCAGCTAAAAAAGCCAATGCAATTCTGGGCTGCATCAATAGGAGTATAGCATCTAGATCAAGGGAAGTAATAGTGCCACTGTATTCTGCTCTGGTCAGACCTCACCTGGAGTACTGTGTCCAGTTCTGGGCACCACAATTCAAGAAGGACACTGACAAACTGGAACGTGTCCAGAGGAGGGCAACCAAAATGGTCAAAGGCCTGGAAACGATGCCTTATGAGGAACGGCTAAGGGAGCTGGGCATGTTTAGCCTGGAGAAGAGGAGGTTAAGGGGTGATATGATAGCCATGTTCAAATATATAAAAGGATGTCACATAGAGGAGGGAGAAAGGTTGTTTTCTGCTGCTCCAGAGAATCACAGAATCACAGAATCAGAGTTGGAAGAGACCACAAGGGCCATCGAGTCCAACCCCCTGCCAAGCAGGAAACACCATCAGAGCACTCCTGACATATGGTTGTCAAGCCTCTGCTTAAAGACCTCCAAAGTAGGAGACTCCACCACACTCCTTGGCAGCAAATTCCACTGTCGAACAGCTCTTACTGTCAGGAAGTTCTTCCTAATGTTTAGGTGGAATCTTCTTTCTTGTAGTTTGGATCCATTGCTCCGTGTCCGCTTCTCCGGAGCAGCAGAAAACAACCTTTCTCCCTCCTCTATGTGACATCCTTTTATATATTTGAACATGGCTTCAAAACGACCTTCAAAACGACAAGAAGCGGACACGGAGCAATGGATCCAAACTACAAGAACATTGTAAACACTTGAACTCTTTGGCAGGCTTTGAATAACTCTTGAAGTGTTATACTTTGGATATATTGGAGGACTGTAATTCGGATGAACTATAATATGCAGTTGACATAGACATTTAAACCCACAGAGGGGAGGAGGGAGGTCCTAAGATTTGTTTTTTGTGTGTGTGTACATTATAGGAACATAGGAAGCCACCTTGAGTCAGACCAATGGGCCACATTGCTCAGTATTGTCTGCACTGACTCGCAGTTCTCCAGGATTCCAGACTGGGTACATTCCCAGCCTTACCTGCAGATGCCAGAGACTGAAGCCAGGACCTTCCGCATACAAGGCAGACGCTCTACCTCTGAGCCAAGGCCCTTTCTCTTAGTCCATCCATCTAGCAAACCAAGCATGGCAGCCCTAGTAAGAAAAGATCCCATGTGCAAAGCAAGCAAGAAGAGATCTCTGTTTGATATCTGCAGAAAATACACACAGCTACAGGACTATGAACCAGTAAGGGCTGCTTTAGTGTACATTTTTATACTAGCAGCCTGACCTCTCTTCACCTGCTCCATCCATTCCTGGGGGTGACTCATAGTAACGTGAATGTCTTTGAGACTGGTTACTTATTCTTAAGGAAATCAGCCCTGAGTGCTCACTGGAAGGACAGATCCTGAAGCTGAGGCTCCAAGACTTTGGCTACCTCATGAGAAGAGAAGACTCCCTGGAAAAGACCCTGATGTTTGGAAAGATAGAGGGCACAAGGAGAAGGGGACCACAGAGGACGAGGTGGTGGGACAGTGTTCTCGAAGCTACCAGCATGAGGGAGGCAGTGGAAGACAGGAGTGCCTGGGGTACTCTGGTCCATGGGGTCACGAAGAGGCGGACACGACTAAACGACTAAACAACAACAACAACTTCTTTTGTGGTTCCTGCTTACACACTGATCCCTCATGGTAGAGCACTTTTATAGGATTTCAAGTACAGTACAAGGGTGCAAAGGAGAGTGCAAGGAGAATTTCTCAGAGCAAAGCATGTTCCTGGCACCTTCGTGGAGGCAGGCCAGCGGGGAAAACTCAAATAAATGTTGCACCCCGGGGGGGGGGGGTCAACAGAAAAGGAGTGTTTGCAGAAGCTTGACACTAGTTTGTTTCCACAGTTTGATTCAAGGATGTTTGGTGCTCCAGAGGAATGTTGTCATGGTGATTCCAAGGAATGAGAGCCCAAACTCAATGTGCAGAAGGGGCAAGCTAAGAAACAATAATTCATAGCCTGTTAATGCCTTCAATTTCCCCTGGAGTTCTGAATATTTAAAGGTGGAATCCAATGGCAGACTGAGTAATTTTAGCTGATGGAAACCATTGGGATGCTCTTATAGGCAAGCCCTGTTGAAATGTAAGGCTCTTGTAAGGCTCACCATTCATCTCAATAGCAGCAGTGTCCCAATGGACTGCATATTTAAGTGTTGCTTACAAAGGCCCCTACAGCCTGCTGTAGCGGCTGCCCAGCCATGCAAAATATCTAGCAGAATAATAGAATCATAGAATCATAGAGACCACAAGGGCCATCGAGTCCAACCCCCTGCCAAGCAGGAAACACCATCAGAGCACTCCTGACATATGGTTGTCAAGCCTCTGCTTAAAGACCTCCAAAGTAGGAGACTCCACCACACTCCTTGGCAGCAAATTCCACTGTCGAACAGCTCTTACTGTCAGGAAGTTCTTCCTAATGTTTAGGTGGAATCTTCTTTCTTGTAGTTTGGATCCATTGCTCCGTGTCCGCTTCTCCGGAGCAGCAGAAAACAACCTTTCTCCCTCCTCTATGTGACATCCTTTTATATATTTGAACATGGCTTCAAAACGACCTTCAAAACGACAAGAAGCGGACACGGAGCAATGGATCCAAACTACAAGAACATTGTAAACACTTGAACTCTTTGGCAGGCTTTGAATAACTCTTGAAGTGTTATACTTTGGATATATTGGAGGACTGTAATTCGGATGAACTATAATATGCAGTTGACATAGACATTTAAACCCACAGAGGGGAGGAGGGAGGTCCTAAGATTTGGAAAAATCTTGTTTTATTTTCACTATTTTTTTAAAAAAATTGTTTGATTTACTTTGTAAAAACAATACAAATTATTTCAAAAAGAGAAATTGTGTGTGGGAAGAAGTCTTATATTTTATAATAAAAATCCCAATTTTTATTATTGTTTTTCATAATCGTAGAATTTCACTTCCAATACAACTAAATTTTAACACAATACTTGAGGCTGAACTCTGGGCCAGGAGCCCCTCCGACACACAGTCGCGCGGCAGAGAAATGTTATGCAATTAGACCTTAATTCCCCCTTTAAGGGAGGCCCTTCCCTCCCCAGGCGGGCTGCGAAACTCCTCCCCGCCTCCTCCGCCCGCGGCCTGCGCGGTCCCCATGGCAACAGAGGCGCTTCCTCCTGCCCCGCCCATGAAGGTGCGCAGGCCCCTCCCCCTTCTGGAAGCCCCGCCCCTGGCGCCCGGGCCAAGCAAGCTGGGCTGCGCCGCGCGCCCCCGACGCCCAGAAAGAGAGACCGGGAGCCGAGCGCGGCGGGCAGGACGGAGCACGCGCGCACGCGCCACCGCCGTCGGACCCAGGTGAGGACTACGGGGTGGTATTGTGTGGCCCCTCCTTCTGGGGACCCCCTTCCCCCAAATGCAGCTGGGGGGGGGAGCAGCGACGCCCCCTGGCCAGTTTCCTTCGGTCTATCGCGTCTCCCAAAATCTCCTCACGAGGAGGGGGCGCCCCCTCCCCCAAGAAAGGTGCTTCGCACGGAGGAGGAGGAGTCGGGTCTCTTTCTCTCTCTTTCTTACCCCCCCCCCCGATCCTTTTCCATCTCCGGGACCGGCCGCTGCCCCTCCTCCCCCAGAAGACAGCCGAAGTCTCCCCCTTGTGCGAGCGAAGGACAAGCCTCTTCCTCGGGGCAGCCCCCCCCCCCCGCAAATCACTTCCGATCGCCTCCCGACTTTCCTGGGCACCTGTGACCCTGCCCCCCCCCCGCGCGTCCTCTTCGGTCTCCTCGTTTGCTTTCCTCAGATCTGCGGGATGCGGCCCCCCCCCACTCTTCTCCCGCTTCGCAGCCTCTTCCCAAGCCACCTTCTCTTCCGGACAGCCCGCATTTTCTTCCTTGGGGTCTATATGTGTGCAGGCGGCACTTTCCCAAGGGGGGGGCTGTGTCCCCAGATTCCTCCTGACACGGAGCCTCCCCCCTCCCCCCCTTTCCTGCCTGGCAACAGCCCCTTCTGCTTTGTGTGCCCCCTACCCTTTTTCCCGTCGCCTCGGTCATGCGCCTCTGCAACAGCTTGGGGAGAAGGCGGCAGAGGAGAGCGCCTGCCTGCGAAACCCTCCAGCCGTGCAAAGAGGTCGGGGGTCAGCGCCTGCTCTGCTTTCTTTGCAGGAAGAAGAGCAGGGAAGGATGGGGTGGGAGGGCAGGCGGGGGGGTGGGTGGAAGAGCCCTCCAGGCAAGCTTGAAAGAAGGAAAGGGAGCCTCCTCTTTTAGGTCTAAAACTCCCTGGAGTGATTTTTACTTCCTTCCTCCCTCCCTCCCCTTCCCTTGTTTTTGCTGCGTGTAATGGGCTCTCCCTTTTTAGCGTCCAATAAGCCGGACCCTTTTGATGGGATTAAAGGCCAAAGCTGACAGAGGAAAAATAGCAACAGGGGCTGGAGCCAGGTCGAGTTCCTTGTTCTTCACCCATTTCCCAGACCCATTTCCCCCCCTCAATAGTTAGCTGCCAGGAGGACAGAGCAGGATCCTTATCAGCCAGGCAGCTTGGCTTGGCTTGTTCCAAAATTGGGTTGCTCTGACTAAAAACAAAAAGAAATCCGCTTCATCTTGATCATGCCTACCCTAAAAAAAAATCACATTATGCTATTTCCAGAGTTTCTTCCTTCTGCATAGCTAAATCATAGTATTTAAACCTCGTTAAAGCCCCATGGGATAATTAAGTGATTCTGACATCTGTAATTTGTCTTACTGCATTTGAGATGATTATGTTTAGTTGAGTTATGCTAATGTCATTGTTTGTCCTCTCTCTCCTTCAGAGATTATTCATTTATTTCCTACATAGAGTGTATGTCTCAGGGAGGGCAGACTGGAGGAAACTGCTGTGCACTTGTAAACTGGGAGGGGGTGCAAATGGGAAGTCAGCATCCCTTCCCTTCATGTAATGTACAAGAGGGGATCATTGGGCTTCTGTGCATCTCCCAGAGCAAAGGCCAGGGGCTGGCTAGTTGGAGGGATCTAATTTTTGACTTGTGGTATTTTAAAAGAAATTAATTTGGGGAAGGGGGTAGTCCCTTATTGTGGTATGTCCTGTGCTGATAGTATGGTTGTAAAATGAATCTGGGTCTATTTTTTATTATTCAGACAAAGTGTTTAATAAAAAGTTTTGGCAGTGTGGTGTAGTTGGAGAGTGGTCATGTGAATGGAAAGACTTCTTCCAGCTTTGGACACATTTGAATCAATATCCATTTCTCATTTAAAAGCAACTTAGTTGACAGATTAATGATGTTATTACTTTTGTAGTTTTTTTTTTTGATAAGGGATATTGTAGGATTGTGTTTTTTACTTGAAGCAGTAATAGTGTGACTAAATGATGAACACTTTAGACATCCTATTTCAGCTGAACTTCTTTCAGGACAGATGCTTTGAATTAGGGCAGCCTTTGCTAACCTGGTCTCCTGAAGGTGTTTTGGACTACAATTCCCATCAGCCCCAGCCAGCATGGCCCTATGATGAGGTTGTCAAGAGTTTCAGTCCGAAACATTGGAAGGGCACCAGGTTGGCAAATTAGGGTCTCCTTTGTGGCATTAACCTTAGTGCTAGTTCCACAGGCATCCACAATGGTGTGTGTTCTGCCTGTAACCTGAAAGTTTAAAGATAAAGTTGACTCCAAAGGGAGCATGAGCTTGATTCTACTGATGGCACAGTTAATTTGGTTCTGAGGCACCTGACAGTCAAATCATTTCTCAGCTGTGGATTCACTGAATCTCTGTTATTTCTTAGCAGTTCTCTAGACACTGTTGATAGACTGTACTGCATCAGACATCTGGTGTTACTGAATATTTGAAATACTGGTTTTCTGTATCTGATATGATATTATGGAAGAGTGCTGGGATATTCAAAACTTCTTAGTTTAATGCCCCAGTGTTAAGCACATTGACCTGGAAGAAAATCCTACTGGAATTAATAGAATTTACTTCCAACTGTGAAACAGGAATGTTAATGACATGTCTCTCATAGCAGTTAGGAAAACAAATATAAGCATTTAAAGCCCATTTAGCACTGTGATTCTTGCATTGCAGGGGGTTGGACTAGATGACCATTTGGGTCCCTTCCAATCCTACAGTTCTATGATTTCAACCTGAGGAGCCCAGCTCTGTTTCTGCTGGCTGCATCTGTGCAAAATGTGTTTTGCTTTGTGGCAGCTACAGCAGCATCCTTTGCTTAGCAAATGGATAGATAGCCTCCATGTGTCAGCAGCCTCAGCCTCCTGCCTGCCTGCTCTGCCCTGTCAGAAAAGGTGCCCCCAAGGACTAGGGTGGGCTCCTTGTGCTGGCATTGGAGAGTCTAGTTCCCATTCCTCTGAGAACTGCCTACGGGTCATGCCATCTTTGACTGTGGAAGTGTTGTACCCCATAGATTTGTAGAGTTGAAGGGGGGGAATAATGAATAGGATATGTTTTGATATTTTGTTATATTGAAATTGCTAAAAAAAAAAAAGAATTGTAGAGTTGGAAGGGACCACAAGAGTTATCCAGTCAACCTTCTGCAATGCAGGAATCTTTTGCCCAATGTGGGCCTTGAACCTACAACCCTGAGTTTTCATGCTGTACTGACTTGAATTAACACAGGCCATATGATGCTCCATTGCATTTGTTGTATTAGAACTGTCAAATAGTTTTCTTTTAGTTTCTCTATTCAATTTTCAGTGCAAACAGGTACATACATACCATTACTTATATTCAGATTGGGGAGGGAGATGAGAGATTCATAAAGAAATGCAAACCTAAAAGAAAGAAATGAGAAAAAAACTGTAATGTGAGAAAAGATCACAGAGGGATAAAAGGAAACTCAGCAAGTATATTCAATCTGCCCTTTAAGCAATGTGGCACATGTTCTGGTTTTGAGCATTGTTAACCAAAACATGCATAATGTGTCTTGTCTAAGACGGCAAGCTAACCTTGTGCAATGGTAGTGTCTGTATTTATAAAAGAATATACCAACGACCCTCTCATAACATAACAATGTCGCTATATACAGCAATATAAAAACATTTAAATATACATTAAAAGCACTACAAAGTAATCAATAAAATGACCAGCTACTGGGTATCCTGCAAATGTTCTGGTTTTGCGGGTTAAACATTTTCCTCAGATTGTCAAATCTGCCTTTATGTCCCTATTTGCATGACATGTTCAGTTTGCAGAGGCAAACCACCTCTGCAAATCCCATTGGGGATTGTGCCTGTTGTGTGATAAACTGAGCAATTTAATCTGGAAGGACAGGTGCTTTCCTGACGTCTGGCTTGAAGAAAGTTTTGTATTTTCCGTGTTTAAAGTAGGATTAGGACAAGTCTTTGACAGATGGCAGGATGCAGACTTAATCAGTGTACCACATGGTATCCAGTTCATAATCTTTCAAGTTTGATCTCTCAACCTCAGTGTCTCTAATGATGATTTAATGTGTGAATGATCTTGAGTATCTCTCTCTTCCAGGTACTTTGGATCATACAATTCTGTTCAAATTAATCTGGCGAGTGCAATCATTAAGTGAAGTTGGCATCGCTATTCAGGGATTGCAGCATATGGTTATTGATCCGTCATACATGACTTTTTATTGGTGACAATTATGAGAAAATTTCATTGCGAGAAAAAGGGTAGCTAATGTTTCTATGGCAATGATCCATTACTCTCAGCAGCTGTTGGCAGCACTCTTTTAAAAAGTCACGTGTACAGGCCTGAACCAAAAAGTTTTTGTCCCCCAAGCAACTGCACCATAATTCAAAAGGTGCCCCTCAGAGTCTCTTGCAACATGATACGTACTACCTGAGTTGTGTGCAAATATTATTTCCTAAAGCAAAGTGGTGAAGAATAAATATGACATAGGGTGGACAAATCACAAGAATGTGCCTGCGGACGTAAACCATCTAAGTAACCAAATGCATGAGGAAGAGAGGAAGTGGAAGGAAGGGAAGTCTGGAGCAGAGGAGACGCATTGGCTGTGCAATCCGATGCATATTCTCACAGAAGTAAGTCCCAGTGAACTTACTCCCACGTAATTGTAGTTAGGGTTGCAGCCTCAGTTAAAATATTAGTGAATGAAGAGAATACCTGGGAAAATAGAGACAAGACTACAAGAGTTCCTGGTTTGTTCTTGACCCCTGCAGCTACTTAATTGAGGGCCCTCATTGTAATAATAATAATAATAATAATAATAATAATAATAATAATAATAATAATTTATTATTTATACCTCACCCATATTTTGCTTTACAGAGCAGGCCTTTAGGCTAAGAGGATGTCCAGCACTGTTTCTCTGGCATTCTGGGTCATACCAGTAGGTAGTGCATTTGATGAAAAGACAACAGAAAATTAGAAATATCACAACACATCAAGTTGATCAAAATACAAATTAAATAATGTGAGTGTGAGAATAGAGTGAAAAAGTTAACTTTACAGTTGATAAATGTGACGTATCAGACAGCTGGTGCAACCCATGATGATATCACAAACGATCCTTGCTTATAGACCTACAATTTTCCTTGGCTCTTTTCAACATATTAAATGAATGCAACCCCCTGTTCTATAGGGGTTGATCATGACAAAAAATGGAGCTGCTAGTGAGGAGATCTTCCCTACCTGGCTGGAATTGGTGTTTTGTGTTACTGCCAACTTCTTCTAAAGTTAATTGGTAATTGGCAGATGAGTGATATTTTCATGATAAGGCTATTTCAGTTGCTTTAACAACTTCATTCACACAATATCACTAGTGCATCCAGCCACAACCTCATATCCTCCAGATGTTTTGGACTCCCGGCGCAGCAGTTGTGACTGGAGTTGATGGGAGTTGTATTCCAAAACATCTGGACTAGGTTGTGGGTGAGTGCACTAACAAACAATGGTAGCCTGGCTATATTAATTAAAATATGGTTTCTAAATCTTACATGCCTGGACAGCTTGATTTGGCAGATTTTTAAAAATTGGACACTGCATTTTGTGATGCACAAATAAGTTTCCCCCTGACTTTTCAAACCACCCTGATTGTTTTTGCCACTTAATGAGCATCTTGATCCCCCTAACTGCTCTAGAGCATCTGTTGTCTTATATATAAGTTTTCATTTCTCTGTGAAGAACCATGCACTGATTTTGCCACATAAATAGTAATTTGCTCACCAGGGTGGTGTTAAATCACCTGTTAAACTGAACAGGCAAAGATTAGGGACCCACGTATAAATGCATAGGAAAGACACGCCAGTTTTTCTAGTCAAACCAGTTAGGGAGTTTGCAATTATCCAGGGTATGGTAATTTTAGAAAACCTCTCGTATCAATGGTGTGCCAACTCCAGCCTCCAATTGTATGGTGGTAGCACCATGGAAACTGACTGTATCAAGGGGAAGACATTGTTGACTTTGGTTGGGAATGTGACAAATGGGGTGAATCCCCTGGCTCTGTAGTGTGTATTGTCATAACAAACAAGTTACAAGTTAAGCTTACTGTATTTGGGATGCTTTTTAGAAGCGTCTTCAGTTCTGGTTTATGACAGAAAAAAATAGATGCATACCGTATGTCACTTATCCCTGTGCTTTTTGCTTTCCTGTGAGTAACTAGCCAGGCTAGGTAGAACTTTGACCTGATCCAGCAAGGCAGCTCTTATATCTTCAGAGTGCCTGCAAAAAAGGGAGAGGAAGAAAGCGGGGCCTGAACAGACCCTGTCCCAGGACACTTACAAATAAAGTTTGACAGTGGATGCATATTAGAAGAAAAATAATGTATTAGTAACTTGGGCACATTTGCATTGATTTCTTTTTAGTAGATCAGTGTTCTTAGAGGTGCTTTTTGCTGATTTGCAGCTTTTAACTTTTATACTTTAAGGTGGTCCAAAGTATATTGCTCTCCCAGCTATATGCATCTTCCTCCACAGGCCAATCCCCACTGCTGCATAGAATCCTTTATTGTCAAAAGAGCTGGTCTTGCAATCCAGCTTCCACTCTGAAATGGCCTTTAAGAGGCTGTGCCAGTTTCCTTGACTGGTGCTTTCTTATTCCATGTTTTCTTCAAGGGTGCAATTTATAAATGGTTGAAAACTGAAAATGGCTGTGTTTATGTGTCAGATTAGGTACTTAGGTAGTCTTGTCTCTTTAATTTTTTTTAATCTTGAGTTGATAAACATCATTGTTCATGTGAAATGTATTTATAGTGCCTACAAGTCTCCTTTGGATAGGGCGTAATGTAATGTAATGTAATGTAATGTAATAATTGTACTAGAGTCTTTTCCTTTCCAAACAGATTCGTTCCAGCGGTGTTTTGCTCACCCCCTCCCAGACCACGTCTAATTTGAGGGGAGCAGCCTCAAGAGTTTGCATCACTGTTTATTTCTTATAGGCCTTTATGCCAGTCAGTTGTTTTTGATCAGTGTGGCATGAAAAGTATAATTGAGGTGCGTGGTTTTAGAAGTCACTTATGCTGTGCAAAAAAAAAAAAAAAGTTCTTTCTCCATGAAGACAACTAGTGAAATTAAGATTTAAACTGTGAAAAGAGCTCATCTTTAACTTGCCATCTAGAGATGTATAACAGAAGGTGTGTAAAATAATATTTATATGATGTGTTACAAGTGAATTAGGTTACAATTGAGTAGGTTATTATCCATCTCTGTTCTGCGTTGGTTGCCCCTCTACCGGATTCTGTTGGGTGCGGATGTGTGCTTTTGGCTTTCTGCTTAATTGTGAAATAATGAAGCTACTGTCAGGAGAACAAAGCTCTGCTTTGCAGCCTCTGAGATGCTTCAGAAGGATCTGAGGGGAATAGGCACTTGGTGGAGTATCTAGCCCAAGGTCAATCTGTCGTATGCTGTGGTTAGGAGATAATGTTGCTTGTTTAGGCATGCAACTGCCAGAGGTTCACAGGGATTATGTTCATCTTGATCTTTCGCATAGCCTTTACTTTGGCACTATTTTTACTTCATTTTATTTACATAGTGCTTGGAGCAGTCATTAGGGGATTTGGAGCTTGGTGTCATCAGTGTGCTGCAGATACTAAGCTCTGTTTCTCTGTTATATCTGAGTCAGGTGTGCCTGGGCTAGTTCTGAATCAGTGTCTGGGCACAATGGTGGGTTGGATAAAGGTCAACAAACTGCAGTTGAATCCTGGCAATGCAGAGACCGTGGGGAGGATGGTTCCTGGTCCAGTAATCAAGCAAATTACTTGTTCTGGATGGGTTTGCACTCCCTCTGAAGGAAGAGATGTGTGGCTTGAGTTCAAGTCGCCGCAGTGGCTCGGAGCACCTTGTACAGTCATACCTCGGGTTAAAGTCGCTTCAGGTTGAGCGTTTTCAGGTTACGCTCCACGGCAACCTGGATGTAACGGAACAGGTTACTTCCGGGTTCCACTGCTTGTGCATGCGCAGACGCTCAAAATGACGTCATGTGCATGTGCGGAAGCGGCGAATCGCGGCAGCGCAGACGTGGGTTGCGTTCTGGTCTGGATGTGAACGGGGCTCCGGAATGGATCCCGTTCGCATCCAAAGGTACCACTGTACTGCTTGGGCTGGTATAGCTCTTTCTTGATGGGATAACTTTGCTACAATGATCCAAGCATTGGTAACCTCAAGATCTAGTTATTGTAATGGAGTCTGTATGGGGCGGCCCTTATGGGTGTTTGGAAGTTGCCGTTAGTGCAGAATGCAGTGGTTAAGTTGCAGAGTGGAGCTGCTGACTGAGGGCATATCACAAAAAATTGGAAAAATTGGCACTGGCTACCCATTTGCTACCAGCAGCCAGGCGTAAGCTTTGGATACTAACTTATAACCTGATCCAGAGGCAACCTTATTGAAGGATGGGCCGGTTGACGCTCAATCCGTTGGAGGAGGGGCCGGAGCGTGTGCGCATGTGCTGTATTCCGGGTTTGAGAAGTGCTTGTGCACGTGCACACACGCTATTTCTGGCGCTCTGACCCAGAAGTGCACCGGAAACAGCGTATGCACACGAGCGCTGCTTTGACTTGGAAGAGTGCGCGTGCGCACACGCTATTTCCAGCGCACATGTGGGTCGGAGAAGCACCTGTGCACATGCGTACAGGCACCATCAACCTTGAAGTCGGTCCCCGCACCGTGCTGTTAAGAGCGGGCAGGGGCAGGAGCGGCAGGGGTCGCCGTGGGCCGGTACCGGCCCATGGGCCTTAGGATGCCGACCCCTGATTCTGATCTGAAGTTGTGTAGGGTTTTGTCAGAGCAAACACCTTCTTCTATATAGACCTCCTCCTGAAGCAACAGCCCCCAAAAATGGTGGGCACCAACAGTAATACATGTTCAACACACACTAAGAATCTACCTGTATATGGATGCTTTGGGTGGCTTTTGGCACAAACCATTTTTTAATAACATTTATACTGATTTTAATACTGTTTTTTTTTTGTTATTGTTATCATGTTCTAACAGGTTTTATTGTAAATCACTTTGAGATGTTTCCTCTCATACACACATACATGCTTTAATTAACAGAAATATATAAATTATTCTGTTCATTGAAAGCGTGTCACTGTGCAGAGTACTTACAGAGCAACAAGGAAAGACAGATCCTTGCCCCAGGAGACTTAGAACTCATGGCAGTTGGAAGGAACTTGAGGTGATAAGGATAAGTAGTGGGATAATGTGCAAGTATAAAGGCAATCAAAACCCATGACACACCATCCTGTGGGAATCTTTATTTTTGCAATAGCAGAATAATCTGGGAAAGGCTGGTGTCCCTCTCTCTGCCTTGGATGCTTTAGCTGAGATTCCTACGTTGCAGGCGGTTGGGCTAGATGGCCCTTGGGGTTCCTTCCAACTCCACAAGCTATTATTCTATGATCTAAAACTAGATTGAAAGCTCTTTAGCACTGAGACCTGCCTTTCCTTCCCCTGAGGCTTATATTTATGTAACTCATAACACACCACTTTGCTTAGCTTAGGCTATACAGTGGTACCTCGGGTTACATACACTTCAGGTTACATACTCTGCTAACCCAGAAATAGTACCTCGGGTTAAGAACTTTGCTTCAGGATGAGAACAGAAATCGTACGCTGGTGGCACGGCAGCAGCAGGAGGCCCCATTAGCTAAAGTGGTGCTTCAGGTTAAGAACAGTTTCAGGTTAAGAACGGACCTCCGGAACGAATTACCGTATTTTTCGCTCTATTGGACAAAGTTTTTCCCCTCCAAAAATTGAGGGAAAATGTGTGTGCGTCCTATAGAGCGAATGCAGGCTTGTGCCATAGCCGCGCGCAACCCCTCCGGCAGGGAGAGGCTGCACGGGGCTATGGCTTCTTTAGCCCTGCGCAGCGTCTCCCGGCAAGGAGGGGCTGCACGGGGCTAAAGGGGAAGCCAAAACAGCTTGCCTTCTTCCATAGCTGCGCGCAACCCCTCCAGCAAGGAGAGGTTGTGTGCAGCCTGTACGCTGCTCTTTGGGGCTGGGGGGGGGGAATATTTTTTTTCTTGATTTCCCCCCCTAAAAACTGGGTGCGCCCTATGGTCCGGTGCGCCCTATGGTGTGAAAAATACGGTAAGTACTTAACCCGAGGTACCACTGTATAAGTAAGTTGAAACTTACTTTTTTCTTCTGCCAACTCCTTAACTACAAGGTGACAGCTCAGGCACCTTCTGGAAGTCCACCTGTACCTTGCAGCCGCCTTATCTTGCAGGTATTAATATTATTTTATTTATTTTATCCCACCTTTCTGCAGCTCAAGGAAGCACACAGAAATAAAAACCAAAACAAATAAAACACAGAGAGCTAAAACCATATAGAATATAATAGTTTAAAAGTAATAAAACTATAATAGGCTATATAAGGGAACAAACAGATATATTAAAATACATGTAGTGAAAACGGTAAAGGTAAAGGGACTCCTGACCGTTAGGTCCAGTCGTGGACAACTCTGGGATTGCAGCGCTCATCTCGCTTTATTGGCCGAGGGAGCTGGCGTACAGCTTCTGGGTCATGTGGCCAGCATGACTAAGCCACTTCTGGTGAACCAGAGGAGCGCACTATTAAAAGCCTTTTCCTTAAAAGTAATCAGTTCCCCCTAGTCTCCAGGAATAAAGTTGCCTTCACCTGCCAGTGCAAGGACAACAAGGAGGGAGCCAGTCTCCCTGGGAAGGGGGTTCTGAAGTCTGGGGGCAACCACTGAAAAGGGCCATGGAAGGTCATAGCCCAAATCGTCCTAGTGGACAAAGGGCAGAGTCCTTGCAACTACACATTTTCGGTTTGGATGCCTACTTTAATTATAAGGCTGACTTACAGTTTAGGATAGTTGACCTACTTAGATGTGAAGCATGTAAAACATTTCAGCTCACAGAGAGGGCTTGATTTGCAAGAGGGGGAATGCATATTTTGCCCTACAAACAACTGCTGAGCTGGGCGCAGTGGGCCAGGTTATGTAATTATTTTCAGGTGAATTTCCAAGCGGCAGCAGCTAGAGATATGGTAGGTGGAGAAGGATCTCTGTGGCGGATGTGATGGCTTGGATTTTGCTATAGGCTCATATTTCTGGTCAAACAGTAGAAGAGCATGTGATCATGATCATGGAAGGACTTTGAGAACAGTCAATGGATCGTCATGCTCCCTTTGCAGATACTAGCAATTTGCTCCACAATTTGTAGCACTGCTGAGAGCAGGTTGGGGTGTATGGACCGTTGCCATGAGAACAATGTGCTTGTACCTTGCCCTTTCCAGTATCCTGGCATACCTTGGAGAAGAACAAGAAAGTATGCGTTGTAGCCTTAGACAGAGCTACTGTTCCATCACTCATGTCCCAGGCCCTTTCAGTGTGTGAAGACTCAATGAGGGATACAAGCAGTATACCTGAAGGAGCGTCTCCACCCCCATCGTTCAGCCCGGACGCTGAGGTCCAGCGCCGAGGGCCTTCTGGCAGTTCCCTCATTGTGAGAAGCAAAGCTACAGGGAACCAGGCAGAGGGCCTTCTCGGTAGTAGTGCCCGCCCTGTGGCACGCCCTCCCATCAGATGTCAAAGTGATAAACAACTACCGGACATTCAGAAGACATCTTAAGGCAGCCCTGTTCAGGGAAGTTTTTAATGTGTGATATTTTAGTGTATTTTTGGTTTCTATGGAAGCCGCCCACAGTGGCTGGGGAACAAATAATAAATTATTATTATTATTATTTTCCTGGAAAACAAAATTGTACCTATGGTATGTCAGTACAGTGGTACCTTGGGTTAAGAACTTAATTCGTTCTGGAGGTCTGTTGTTAACCTGAAACTGTTCTTAACCTGAGGTACCACTTTAGTTAATGGGGCTTCCCGCTGCCGCTGCGCAATTTCTGTTCTCATCCTGAAGCAAAGTTCTTAACTCGAGGTACTATTTCTGGGTTAGCGGAGTCTGTAACCTGAAGCGTCTGTAACCCGAGGTACCACTGTATCTTTTATTCCCATCCCCCTTCCTTGGGCTAAAAGAAGACAGGTCAAATATACTAGAGCTCTGATCCTAACATATCCCCATAAGATTTGTGCTCCATTTCATTTCGGAGTTGCTATGGATCTACAGGGAGGTGGTGTTAATTTTTTTGACATCATTGTGTGTCCCCAAATATAGGAAATAATATGTTTCATTTCAGTATTTCCTCCTCAGCTATTTTAGAAGGAAGATTTAATAGCATTTGAAAGATGAATCGTGCATATCCATGTGGTAGTGAAGAGTTAGAAAGTGTCCTACATGAGTTAGTATTGTGCAATTTTTATGAGGCTGAAAAAACTAGACTTTATTTGTCCTTTGATTGCTCCCTTTCTTGGAAAGCCTTTAGCGTTGTATATATATATGGCGTTCTTGATCATGAATAAACGGTCATTATGTAAGTAAATTGGTTGGAAGGTTTGTGTTCAAAGCTGCTAAGTTTCACAAGCAACTTCTACAGAATTGTTAAGGTGGACTGGTTTCTTTAAATTTAATTAATGAAAAGCATAGTGTTTGAAGGTCTTTTCTGTATTTTGTGTCCCCTCCTCTCCCTTCCACGCTTGGTAGTATGCAATCAAATATTTGTGTGTTTTTTAATTTGAATGTGGACTATGAATAAACCTGAGCACCCAAAGCCTGCCTTGGGTCTGTGTGTGGGAAGCCTTTGCTGGCATCTGCTTGCCACTCTGGGCCAAGGACACAAGGGGATGCTGCCAGGAGATTCACCTGTCATTAGTTCCACTTGTGAAGGCTGGGGCAGGTTTCCTGCCTTTGGGTGCTTCAAGTGTGGGCCATCCAGTGCCCCTGAAGCTCTGAGGCCATGAGGCAGCCGTTTGCAGCGTAGCTCCTTCTGAGTCTCTCCCCACTTCCATGAGGTAGATGCCAAAGATGGACGGTTCAGTTTGCCTATGACATGGAGCAAAAGGGGAGCAAAAGCCTTATGCCACCTTGGATTTACTTCCTATCTTACGAGTTGTGTGCTGTGTGTGAAACAGAGAACATGGGGAGCTTCCAGTGCAACTCTGGCTTGAATGAAACTGCTAAATGTTGTCTGCCCAACCTACTTTGGAAGAGATCTTGGACGTTGTTGATAGAAGTCTGTATGGCTCATGGCATTCTATGGGACACTGCCTTTGGCCTGTGCCTTGATCTTGAGAAGTATATTAATGGGTAATGGTAACAATGCCACAACCTGCGTGTTATCTGTGTTCAAGCTGTAACTGTGATTTCCTCACTAACGTATCACAGATGGCACGCTTGTTGATTTACAGGGCATCATAAGAAAGCGGGGGGGGGGGAGACAGGTCCCATTCTTGGTTACTCTAAATTTTGACAGAAGGACATGGCTCATCAGGGACCCAGGTTCTCATTTGTGGTTGAGGCAGTGATTTGGGAAGGGAACTCAAAGAGAGAAGGAGACAGAGGGTGCCCATAAGAGACACCACTTGAGTTTACCCACAGTCCTATCAGGGCAATTTTATCTGAAGAGAATGTTCTTGTGGGTGGGGTTTCTTACTTGATGGATGCAGCTGGGCGGCTGTCCAAGCAACTTTGGCAGTTAGTCTGGGATGTCTGTCTCTGGATGAGCTGGATTCCTGAATGTGTCTTCCTGTGCTTCTTTCCCCCCCCCCACTCCCCCCAGCTGCATGATGCTTCGTCAGTTTGTCACAACAGGGCCTTCCCACTCCTTGTTTCTGTGTGGTTTTCCTCAATAAACTCAGCTTAGAGTTTTCTCCTGAAGTAGCTCCCTTAATCTCAAGATGCCAGTCTTGCTTGAGGCCCCCAGGAGGCTGCAAGAGAGAGCAGGGCTTTGGGGCTTGACTGTGCCATCTGTATTCTTCCAACTTTTCAGCAGAGATAATGATGAGCTCAAGCATGTAACTAGAGACGGAGCTCTGTGGTTACTTTTCTTCCTCTAGAGTGCTTTTAGCATTAAAAGCTTCAAGAAAGGAGGAAAAAGGACTAAGATTTGGCTGCTCTCCTGATTCCTTTCCTGCTGACCTCTTGAGAGCCCACACTATTGGAGAGGATGTTCCACAGCTCTCAGTCCTCTAGCAATACAAGACTTTGACATCAATTTCCTGAGTGAAAGCTTTCATCACCTCAAAGCTCTGCTCATGGTTAGTGTATTTAGATAATGCAACTGAAATATTTTCTTTGGGACCTTTTCATATTTTCTGTATAGAACAGGGTTTGTTTGTTTGTTTGTTTGTTTGTGTGTTTTAAAGTCTATGAAATTCTCTGTTGGATTTTGTTCTGCACAAAGAAGAATTGGGAGTAGCTGCCTTGGGACTGTTGCCATGAGGAAAAAAGGAGGGTAGTTTACATTGATAGAGAAAAATACAAAACTTAATATATTTTCTTTTGTTAACCAAACTAAGACTTTTTTTCTAGATATAATAAAAACATAAAAAGTGGGAGGGGGTGAAGAAAGAAAGATAGAAAAAAGAGTAGAAAAGAAGTGAAAAGAGAAAGAGAAAAATATGATTCAGAAAGTAAAGAACTGCCTATTCTTCATCTGTCTACTATATAAATACAATATTCACTTCATCCAATCCAATATAACACCCAACAAAGCTACTTTCTATAAACAAACATTATCTTAAATCCTCAAATCCAGGGGTCCTCAAACTTTTTAAACAGCGCCACCGCCTTCCCTGGGCCTTATTCCCAATGGAAGGCGGCACAGGATCACTGCTGCCCAATTCCCCATTACAAGCTCTGAAACGCGCTTGCAACGAGGGTAACCTCCCAGGGGCTTGCTCATGAGCACACGAGGCGGGCGTTCGTCTGATCCGGCTGTGTCGCAGCGCCCCTACCTTGGCAGCCGCCTCCTCCACTTGCGGGTCTCCTCGGAGGAGGAGGTGCCTTGCCGAAACCCCACAGAGCAGGCTTGTTCCCTGGGAAGGTAGGAGACAAAGGCGAGCCTCTTGCTTGCGCTGCCAGCCCGCCCTCCTTCTCGCTTCCCTTTCTTTGGGGATTGGGAAATGCACTACAATTAAAATATGTGCCGTGTACATAGGAATTTGTTCCTATTTTTTTCAAACTATAGTCCGGCCCCCAACAGTGTCTGAGGGATAGTGAACTGGCCCCCTGTTTGAAAAGTTTGAGGGCCCCTGATCTAACTCAATATTGTCTACTCTGACTGGCAGTGGCTCTTCAGGAGTTTCTCCTAGACCTCCCAGGAGATAGCAGGAATTAAATTTACATGTGAACATCAGATGCTGTACTGATGAACTTTAGTCCTTTTCTTTACTGCTTTCTTGCACCAGTGCAGATGTGTCTTCATTGTACACACTGCTGTGCACAGAGTAGGACTGTTTTGGTGGGTGGTGCTCACCTTGCAGAAAATCTTCTAGGGGAAATCTTTGGCTTGGTCTGTGTTGCTTTATGCTATCTGACAAGGTTGCAAGTCATGGTTCCATTGGTCATCTAGAGTTGGCTTTGCACTAGCTAAATTAAGAAGCCATCTTTCTTAACATTTGTCACTTCATATTTGTCAGTAAAATTTGTGGAGGGTATCTCTCTCTCTCTCTCTCTCTCTCTCTCTCTCTCTCTCTGTGTGTGTGTGTGTGTTTAACATCAAACTACTTTCTACACAGAAGAGTACATTCAGGAGTTAGATCCTCTGTCTGCTAGTTGTTAAAATTTGGATTGCATGCACCAGGTGGTTGGGACCTGACTCTTTTATTTGTTACTCTGTGACTTGCTACAAATATGGTGTGTAAATTATTGGGAGTTTATATAAATACTGTATTTATGCAAGTCTAATGCACCACAAAGCCTAGGGCTTGCCAATCGGAAGGTCGGCGCTTCGAATCCCCGTGATGGGGTGAGCTCCCATTGCTCAGTCCCAGCTCCTGCAAACCTAGCAGTTTGAAAACACGCCAAAAGTTCAAGTAGATTAATAGGTAGTGCTCCGGCGGGAAGGTAAACGGCGTTTCCGTGCATTGCTCTGGTTCGCCAGAAGTAGCTTAGTCATGCTAGCCACATGACCCAGAAGCTGTATGCAAACGCACGCCAGCTCCTTCGGCCAGTAAAGCGAAATGAGCGCCGCAACCCCAGAGTCGTCCGCGACTGGACTTAACTGTCAAGGGTCCTTTTTACCTTTTAATGCACCATTGAATCTAATGCACACCTGAGTTTTCAGAACCTTGAAACCAAAAAAGGTATTTGCAGGCAAATGTAAATGTGCCTTTGAATCTAATGCTCACCTTAATTTTTGCAACGTAATTTTGCCCAAAAAGGTGAGCATTAGATTCAAGATTATATCCCTCACTCTATGCTGTTGCCTCAGGTATAGATGCAGCTGATAGGCACTGGCTGGGTGCCAGTCCTCTAATATTCTAGAGCACTCCTCCCCACAAAAAACCATCCCTGTCTGGAGGGGGGGAAGCAGGAATCAGCTAGCTCTGCAGGGCAGCTTTTAATTCAGCTACTGATCCGTGGGCAGCAACAGCTCCTTCCAGGCAAGTTGCTTGTCAGATCCATCACTCAAGCAGTCTTGTGATACCCCACCCCACCCCCACATATTTTTATTGTTGTTAGCCGCCCTGAGCCCGGCTTCGGCTGGGGAGGGCGGGATATAAATAAAATTATTATTATTATTATTATTATTATTATTATTATTATTATTATTTTATTTGTTTATTTGTTTATTTATTATTATATGTTCAGCCAAGGGAGCTGTGTGGTGTCTCCTTTGGCCCAACTGTTCATTAGCAAGTTGAACAAATTTCCAGGAGCTAGTATTTTGTCCCAAATCTAGTGTCTTTGAGAGTTGCTGCTGCTGCTATTGTTACTAAATTTATTACACGCCCTTCAGCAGGAACACCCACAAAAATTACAACAACTTAACATTCAGAATTAAACACAGTGATGACAAATTACAGTCACAGGAACAGAGTTGCCTTTGATTTTCCCTTGAATATGAAGTAATCTCAGGTTTTGCTGTACTTCGTAGGTTGCAGCAAGCTGTGGGCTAAAATGGAAGTTATATTTAATGCATGAAGATTTGAAATTGCAGTGCTTGTGTAGCGGCAGCTAGATCTGTGAGAAGCCCAGGAGTCTGTGATGCAGATCTGGCATTGCAGGTATGATGTGTTTCTGGCTTCAGCCCATTACTGGAACAAACCACAGGGGATGGCGATGGTTGTCTGGGCCTGCCCATGAGCTTCCCTGGGGCAAGTGGCCTGCTATTCTGACAAGACAGGGCTCTGTGCTGGCTGGTGACCTAGCTTGGGGATACTTAGGTTTGTACAGGTTTGAGTTTCTTGTGGGTGAATCTGGTAAAGCTAAATTCTTGTTAACTTTTATTTGTTTAGCTTGCCATAGGCTTTTGCATAGATGTGTATTCGCTTCTGATTTTTTCCCCTATTTCCATTTGTCTAGGTGTTTCATATTTTCAGTTATTTCAGGTGTAGCGTTGTGTAGAGAGAGGTAATGGAGGTTAAGAGCATAATATGGCTTTATCTGAATTTTGTTTTGAGAGTTGCTAACTACAGAGTACTGAAATGGGAAGGAGAAGTTGTGAATTACTGAAATCTCTTTTGCTACATGTTGGACACTCGTGGAACTTCATCAGCTATATATGCAGATTAAAAAATAAGAACTGCAAAACATTTGTGGTATTGGCCAGATGCCATTATTATCGAAGTATTCTGAACATTGGGTGGATATTGGCCACTGTCAGCTGTCTTACCCACACCCTTAACTTTTTTATTTTTTCTCTCTCCCCCAATCCTTTACAGTGGTGCCCCGCAAGATGAATGCCTCACAAGACGAAAAACTCGCTAGACGAAAGGGTTTTGCGGTTTTTTAGCTGCTTCGCAAGACAAATTTCCCTATGGGCTTGCTTCGCAAGACGAAAACGTCTTGCGTTTTTTGCAAGTTTGTTTCCTTTTTCTTAACACCGTTAATACAGTTGCGACGAAGTCGAGGAGCAACTCATAGAACGCGGTGTGGTAGCCTTTTTTGAGGTTTTTGGTGATTTTTGAAGCTTTTCCAAAACTTTTCCGACACCGTGCTTCGCAAGACGAAAAATTCACTAGACGAAAAAACTCGCGGAATGAATTAATTTCGTCTTGCGAGGCACCACTGTATTTCTTACAACTTTCCCATGTATTCAGCACATTTTAGCCTACATACGACTGGGCACCCTCTGCAAATCTTTCATGAAACTTTGATTTTGGCAGTGGGGAGTAAAGGTAAACTGTAGGCAGAGGTTTTGAAAGCACAATAGCTTTTATCGGAAGAAACCTGATTTTTGTAATACGCTTTTGACTCCATACACAAATAGTTTTAGGCAGCACAGAAACGTGACTAAGCGACAAGAAAGAGAAAATGGCTAATAGGAAGGAAGGAGCTGCAGGTGTATCAGTGAGGCCTCTTTATTGGGCAGTGTAAGCAAGGAGAGTGAGGTTAGAATAGAATAGAATAGAATAGAATCATAGAGTTGGAAGAGACCACAAGGGCCATCGAGTCCAACCCCCTGCCAAGCAGGAAACACCATCAGAGCACTCCTGACACATGGCTGTCAAGCCTCTGCTTAAAGACCTCCAAAGTAGGAGACTCCACCACACTCCTTGGCAGCAAATTCCACTGTCGAACAGCTCTTACTGTCAGGAAGTTCTTCCTAATGTTTAGGTGGAATCTTCTTTCTTGTAGTTTGGATCCATTGCTCCGTGTCCGCTTCTCTGGAGCAGCAGAAAACAACCTTTCTCCCTCCTCTAGGTGACATCCTTTTATATATTTGAACATGGCTATCATATCACCCCTTAACCTCCTCTTCTCCAGGCTAAACATGCCCAGCTGCCTTAGCCGTTCCTCATAAGGCATCGTTTCCAGGCCTTTGACCATTTTGGTTGCCCTCCTCTGGACACGTTCCAGTTTGTCAGTGTCCTTCTTGAATTGTGGTGCCCAGAACTGGACACAGTACTCCAGGTGAGGTCTGACCAGAGCAGAATACAGTGGCACTATTACTTCCCTTGACCTAGATGCTATACTCCTATTGATGCAGCCCGGAATTGCATTGGCTTGTTTAGCTGCCGCGTCACACTGTTGGCTCATGTCAAGTTTGTGGTCAACCAAGACTCCTAGATCCTTTTCACATGCACTGCTCTCAAGCCAGGTGTCACCCATCTTGTATTTGTGCCTCTCATTTTTTTTGCCCAAGTGCAATACTTTACATTTCTCCCTGTTAAAATTCATCTTGTTTGTTTTTGCCCAGTTCTCTAATTTGTCAAGGTCGTTTTGAAGTGTGATCCTGTCCTCTGGGGTGTTAGCCACCCCTCCCAGTTTGGTGTCATCTGCAAATTTGATCAGGATGCCCTTGAGTCCATCATCCAAGTCGTTGATAAAGATGTTGAATAAGACCGGGCCCAAGACAGAACCCTGTGGGACCCCACTAGTCACTCTTCTCCAGGATGAAGAGGAACCATTGATGAGCACCCTTTGGGTTCGGTCACTCAGGTTGTTCTGGGGAAGCAAGTTGAGGAATCGCTGAAGATGTCACCTTGAATTCTTTCTGGTGTATCTCCATCCAGTTCAAGCACAAGTTCATATTATGGAGAGAAAGCAGTGGCATCATCAGACTAATATTGTTCATGGAGGAGGAAAAAGGCAGATGGAAGGAACACAGTTTTTTGCGAAAAGGGAAGTGTGTGGGCAAAGTTGATCCATGTTCAGAAGGGAAGACTTGGCAAATAATGTGGCTACTGGCAGCACACTTGGGGGGGGGGATCAAGCAAGAAGCTCTGAAGTTGAAATGAAGTACATTGTGGGATGTTGATTTTCCTTCCCAGGTAGGAAATGGTGCTAAAGACTCTGCAGAAAAGCTCTACTTCAGTAGATATATGAAGTGGCTTCATCCTAGATAGGAAGATTGATAACATGCAGGCAACTCTGAGTCAAGCTTGAT
Organism: Podarcis vaucheri; assembly: GCF_965113315.1. Classification (NCBI taxonomy): domain Eukaryota; kingdom Metazoa; phylum Chordata; class Lepidosauria; order Squamata; family Lacertidae; genus Podarcis; species Podarcis vaucheri. The sequence continues at coordinate 58,141,004 of NC_138751.1, forward strand.
GGTGGGAAGGAATCGAAGGGGCTGGGCCCAGTCACTCATTGGCACTCCTTGCGCATACACAGCATCTGAGATGTGAAGGCCTCAGCAAACATGGGGGGGGGGACACCTTTGGGTGGAGGGACACCCCCCCCCTTCCATTGCCCCTGCCAAAGGCAATTTTCCTGAAGAATTAAAAAGGGTTTGTAAAATATTTCAAAATGATGAAAAGAATGTTTAAGACAAGCCACCCCAAAATGATTTCTAAAACTGTGTAGAGGGAAGACTTTTATGTAAGACTATCTACAGCAGGCATAGGCAAACTCAGCCCTCCAGATGTTTTGGGACTACAGTTCCCATCATCACTGACCACTGGTCCTGTTAGCTAGGGATCATGGGAGTTGTGTCTCTTGTGCTCTGGTATGCTTTTGGGAGGGAGGGTGCAGCCAGAATATGTTGATTCCCCCCCCCCCCCGCCGCTTGCTGAGAATGACTGAGATATGGACTTAAATGGGAGCAGGAACAAAAGACCCCACCAAAAAGAACAAACAGAGGTATACAGGACTGTTAAATAAACCAGTCTCTCTTTTTTAAACATTTCTGCTATTGCTGTTTCAGTGGGTCATTCCCTAATGAGCCATGAGTGGTCTTGGAGCTGAGTTTGAATTATGGACATAAGATATGAAGCCTACATGCCATGTTGCATCACAGCCATTTTTGTGGCCTCTTGATGTCTCCTTCTCCAGGTGAGGCTTCTTAGACAGGCTTGCAACAAATATGTGGAATCTTTTCCCTTCCTTTCCTGCCTTACCCAAGAAGAAAGAAAAGTGCCACGTATTGCAATAGAAAATACTGGAAACTGCTTTACCGTGGAAGGATGAACAAGCAGTATTAATGAGTTGATGTTCATCCTCTTGTAACATGGCAACCTACACAGAATAAGTACATAGGCAAAGGCCCCCTTTCCTTTTGTCACCACAACCTGCTTCCTTCAGATCTTTTCTTTTCTTTTACTTTTACTTTTCTGCTTTCTTGAGCTCCTTTGCCCTGGCAGACTCATCTTCTGCATCCAGAAAGAAAACTTTCCCTTCCTCACTCTACTGGAGTGCTGGTTGTGTTTTCCCAGAGTGATGACCATGTTGGCAGCCAAGGAGTAATTACTTTCCTTTACTTTTCAGACACTCACTAAGTTTTTAAGGAGGGGAACAAATCCTATGTTAGAGAGAGGTCTTTTAAAAAGACAGCTAGCTGTGTCTCAGCCATGCAGCCTCAATGAAGGATATATTTCTAGTGCTGGAGCAGAGACCTCTCTCAGGTCATTACTCTGGGAGTGGAATTGCTTAGAGGTAGTCTGCACATACCTTTGAACATATCCTTCCACCTAACGAATAGTCTGCCTCTTGCACCCCATATTGCTTAATCACAGTGGCTTCTCAGTGGTCACAACTCCTGGGTTGCCTGCTTAAATATGTTTAAGAGGTAGGATTTCCTGTTACGGGCAGAGGGAGCTGCACTTGGCACTTCATGACTTTATAATGTTTTACCTGAGGAATCTTTTAACCTCAGTCCTAGATTTGTGCTAGCTAGTGCTTAGGTGTGATTTGGCTTTTGTTTTCTCAGGTGTTTTTCATTTTACAGTTAGTTGAACAATCCTTTCTTCCAAGTGGCCAAGGTTTCCAGATGTAACTTTTAGAGGTGGCTTCACTGTTAACAATGTCCAGTTGACAAGTGCTTGTCAAAATGGCTATTAACAGACCAAAGGTGCTAATTATGAGGCAGTAATCTTGTTTTTTGTCTGGTGAAGGGGGGTGGGTTTGCCCTTCCACATCCATTGGATTTACTCCAGTCCTGATTCCCCAGCTAACAACAACAACAACAACAACCCCGCCCATTTGGCTGGGTTTTCCTAGCCACTCTGGGTGGCTTCCAACAGAATTATTAAAAACATGATAACACTTCAAATATAAAAAACTTCCGTAAACAGGGCTGCCTTCAGATGCAGCAAATTCATGAGCCATGGGTAGGGCCCTCAATCAGTATTTCAAATGCTTTTGCTGCAGTATCCAAGTTCTAAGTAGTAAACTGGTTAAGTGCCTGGGATTTTTCTTTACTATGAGGAAATACTTTTTTTTTTACTATGTGGAAATAACACCCCTCCTCCCTGGTTTATTTCCATAGAACCACATGCAATATATTTCAGAAAGTTGTTTGTTCACTAACTCACTATGCATTTGAACTCCTCTTAAGATAGTGTAGCCAAAATTTGCATGATGGTTCCTGAGATCAAACCACGTTTTTCTCCCTTTTTAATCAAGATTGCGGACTGAACCCTTAAAAACTGCACTGAGTTTAACCATTGATTTCAAAACTGCACTGTTTGTTTGTTTGTTTGTTTGTTTCTTAGCATTCCTAAGCAACACCAGGCATAAGGCTGCTGGTTTACAATAATAAATTAAAAATCCACTTGTGTTGCTGTGTCACTACTAGTGGGATTTGGCTCCCTAAGTTGTGTACTGACAGAGACGTATGAATGCATGTCTTCTGCTGCAATGGCTGCCCTTATTTTTTGAAAAACCATTAACTAGTCAAATAATGCACTCTGTGGAGTGTGGCCTGTGCCAGGTAAGTTCCTAATTAAGATGGACCATCCATCCTGCATACTGATGGACACTTCTGATTGCTTGATTGTGATGCATGTGAGCAGGGGTGCTGATCATGTTTTCAAGTTGTTGATTTCACTGAGCAAGTGTTCACCACGTAAGTCTTTTGTAGAGCAAAACAGACGGCCTTTTGAATAAATTTGCACCGCGCATTGCAGCACCCTTTTTATAAGCCTGTAAATCTAAAGATCAAGGTTGTGAGACTAAAGATTATCAGGGCAGTGAATCAACAGTAGTCGGGGGTTGCCTGGGAACACTCCTGCCCAGTGATCTTTGGTGAGGTATTCTGTGTGGTTTCTTGCCAGTCCCCTGGGCTGTCTGCTTCGCCTACAGCAAAGGGCAAAGTTCCTAGGGCGTGCCAGACCTTCTCTAGCCTGATTCCATTCTTCCTGTTCTTGTGTGTAGGATGCTCCCATGAGGACTTGTGCCCTGGGTGATTAAGGATCAAAGATCTAAGTGCAGGGTTGTATACAGAGGCACATGCAGAAGATAAAACTGCGAGCATTTTTTTTTAAAGCAAAGAATGTTGTGGGTCTGCAAAGGTGTCCTCCCCTTTCATGATCTCATACATGCAGAGCAACTTCAGAAAAGTCTAGAATAATTTTTATTTCAATATTTTCCAATTAGGATCAAGTAAATTCATCAGTGGCAACAACTTATTCTGAAATTTATATGGAACAATAAAGAAAGCAAGATTTAAAGCAAAAAATATTTTATGACAAAAAAGAGCCTTCAGGTCCCAAACCTCACCTTGTTATTTAATGTAAATTGTGTAAACTGGTTTACAGATGAGATAGTAAACAGAAATTCTAGTTATCATAGTTTGAATATAATGCACAAAACTTAAACTTTATCTACTATATCTTTTGGGAAATCTATTCAAAAAGTATGGAAGGAAGATCCCCGCATGCAATTAATTCATAACTGCATATTAACATTCAATGACCCCTTAACTGTGTTAAAGTTATTTCAGCTTATCCTGTTAAAATAGTCTTAAAGTACAATTAAAAGAAATGGGACTTGATAAGAGAAATGGAGAAACTTGGATGAGCTTAACAGCTTTCAGTTTTCTTTTGCAATAGGAGTCCATCGATTTTCAGGGCAGTTTCTCGTTAGCAGTATACTTTACTAAGAACATTGGAAGCATTGGGGCCGCCTGCCACTTGGTTTTCAGCTTGACAATTTTAAAGTGACGTTCACCAGCCAATAATTCCTAGGTATTTTTCCTTTTATCCCCACTGAGCGATTTCATTTTTCTCTTTCAAGAAAAGAGATAGTCGTCGTCGTCATCTTCTTTTATTTTTACTCTGCCCACCTGGCTGGGTTGGTCCAGCCACTCTGGGCAGCTTCCAACTAGAGATGGGAAGTCATGGGGAAAAACCAGGGAAATTGGAAAAAAACGGCTTTGGAAGAAAATGGAATTTTTCCACACACACACCCAGGCCTTCCCATCTCTACTTCCAATACATACAAAAACATCGCTTTTTACTTTTTCTTATAATAGGTAAGATTAAATGTTTTTATAGAAAAATCTGATAATATTGCTCATGAGTTTCTTAGCAGTTTACTAGACATAACAAACTTCAGACAGTTTCTTTCATAATAGTATGACTCGAATAATAGGAAGCCTCTTCTCACAGAAAATGTTCTTCAAGAGTATCCCAAACACCCACAGATCCTTAAGTACTGTTGTTGATCATCAAGGTTTGTAGAAGCAACAGCTACACACAGTTACTTGCCTCACATGTTTTGTTGCAGCAGAGTCTCTCGATCAGTGTCTTTTGCAAAAGTACAAACAGGTCACTGCTGCAACGGGAAGGCAAAATCTGGTGGCTCCCTTCTTTCTCTGCTGGGTGTGTGACCACAGGCTGTGCGATCCCTGGCTGCTGACTGAGTATTTAGCAGGAGATGCTGGGGACTCTTCCCACCTCTGCCTCCACTTGTCCAGCTGTCCAGCTGCTCCGTAAAGGAACCAGTGCCATCCAATGCTGCCAGGAGCTCATGGGAGCACAGGAGATAGAGCAGCTAGGCCAGCGGCTCTCGTTCTGGTACACCCCACTCCCACCCCCCTTCCCATGGTGATGGAGAGTGACTTTTTCTATTGGAACATCGCCTGCTACAAATCCAGACCTTGGACTTGCCGTTATATTTAGTGCCGTCTTTCCAGGGCTTCAGGCAGGGTTCTTTCCCAGCCCTTCCTAGAAGTGCCAGAGAGATCATATGGGTGACATTATTGTTTAGTAATGAAAGAAAATAATATACCGTATATACTCGAGTATAAGCCGACTTTTCTAGATTTCTGTCACTTCCTCACCCTTCCTTGCTTCTTGGTCTTGTTGCTGATTCCTCAGTTCCAGCTGCCGTTTTCCTTACAAAGTTGTGCAGTCAGTCAGTATCCTAAGAAGATGTCCTATGAGCGACACAGCTCAAGTGGAGAGGTTACACAGCAGTTTGAGTAAAACATGTGCGTTTGCATGTTCTCAGGATCTTCCTTTGCCTCTGAATGTTGTCTTCTTAAAAAGACCTGTTGTTATTCACAGGAGGAGGAGCAACACTTTTCTCATGTGATGCATGGAGAGGACTCTGCAGAATGTCTCCAGATCCAGCTTGCCTCTTTTTCCAGTGGCCAGGGAGACTAAGGTCAGTGTGGTTTGTGTGAAAGGGGGGTACTGGAAAGTGTCTTGTGGGTTTGATGTTACTACAACAAATTCATTGGAAGCACACGTTCACTTCTGACGCACCATTGGATTTCAAATGCTGCTCCTTCCTTCCTTCCTTCCTTCCTGCCTTCCTGCCTTTCGGATATTTGCAACTGTTTTTGTGATGGAAAGTGCATTGGGAATCAAGTGGAAATAGACAACAAAGAGGGCTGGGCTGGGACAATATGTTCAACTACAAGTGTGCCTTTGCAAATGAGAATGATTGTCTGAATCTGAGGAACTTGCATTTTCTACATGGAATCATTTATGTGGGCAAAAGGTACCCACAAAAATATTTATTGGCAAGGTAAAGGTAAAGGTACCCCTGCCCGAACGGGCCAGTCTTGACAGACTCTGGGGTTTGTGCGCCCATCTCACTCAAGAGGCCGGGGGCCAGCGCTGTCCGGAGACACTTCCGGGTCACGTGGCCAGCGTGACAAAGCTGCATCTGGCGAGCCAGCGCAGCACACGGAACGCCGTTTACCTTCCCGCTGGTAAGCGGTACCTATTTATCTACTTGCACCCGGGGATGCTTTCGAACTGCTAGGTTGGCAGGCGCTGGGACCGAGCAGCGGGAGCGCACCCCGCTGCGGGGATTCGAACCGCCGACCTTTCGATCGGCAAGTCCTAGGCGCTGAGGCTTTTACCCACAGCGCCACATTTACCCACAGCGCCACCATTTATTGGCAAAGATGACTCCAAATAAGAAACTCTTGATATTAAAAACATTGTTAGAATCCTGTCACCACCCGTCCATTTCTGTCCATATCCATGTCTGCTTGTTCACCTCCCATTTGTTGAACTGAGGGGCAGTAACACCTAATTTTATTGCTTTTTTATAGCATGTTCTTCCTCACGGGTTCTTTGTAATTCCCCTGGATGGCAATGAGAGCGATGGCAACGAAAGTTGAAGTCAGCTCTGTCCTGACATCCCTGACCAATCGAAGCGAGCTTGTGAATGAGGCAACACTTCAGCACACCTTTGCCAGCAGTCTCTCTCATACAAGCAACAAGTCCAATGAACATCCAAGTTCTGTGTCCCCACAAATTTCAGAAGGAAGGAGCACATTTGGGAACCCTATGAGACCAGCAACAATGCCTCCAGCTACTTCAAGGCCACGATTAACTCCGAAGCCATTCTCAAGGGAGAAGTCTTGGGACACTTTTGCAGCAGTGAAAGCTCCTGTCCCCACAGCCAAACCTGGCAATGTCGCCCGCAGATCCTTTGCATTTGCCAAAAACGTTGAAGACAATGTGGAAGATGCTAAGGGACTGCTTAGTGGAAGCATTCCTCCCTTGGTAGAGCAAAAATTAATCGAGAACAAAAGCACAAGTGAGTTTGTTGCAAATATGCCCTTTTATTCCAGTCCCCAGGCTAACACAGTAATCCTATTTGAAACCAGAAGTACTGAGGAAACAAGGATGAAGTTATCTTCTGAGAAAACATACAGCACTTTACGGGCGCAGGAGAGGCAGCTTCCCTCAGAATCAGAAATGTCCTACAGAAGACCTGAAGGTGCTGCCATTCACCGGCAATTTTCTGTTTCCTCAGAGTCCAAGCCTGTCTCCTGCAACCCTCACAGAACTCTCGAAAGGAAAGAGTCCTTTTCAGGTGCTACTGAGGAAAGGCCTAAAAATGTTGGAAAGCAGCAGAGCAGCGCTAGTTTGGCTAGCGAGGAGCAGCCAAGGCCCAAACAGAGACCAGTGTCTGCCATTTTTCTGGAGTCCTTAAAGGATCAAAAGCACTGTGGAACTGATGTTTCTGATGAAAAACCTAATCCTGAAAAGTCCTGGGTTAGGAAGCCTCGCCCACTATCCATGGATCTTACAGCAAAATTTGAAATCCGAGACTTTTCAATTCAAAGGAAATCTTGCCCATCTGAAAGCAAGGAGAGGAACCTCCTTACCAATGAGGGCAGCAGCAGACCATTTGAACTGAGGACCAAGAGTGAAACAGAAGGGTTAAGCAAAGTGGATTCTTCCAAGTCACATTTGAAAAGTGCCACTCAGGTTGATGACTGCCTGGGTATTAAAAGTAAAACTACTGCTCAAATCCAGAAGCCCTCTTCAAATGAAGTTGGGTCCCTAGGCCGGAACATTCCAAAACACTTGAATCAAGTCTCTGCAAAGGACAGAAAATACCTATGGGAGATGAGACTTAACAGCCAAGAGGAAGAAAATGGGAGAGAAACAGATATTGCAGCAACTTCAGGAAAAAACACAGAGCCACCCCGTAGCAAAGGGCTGTCTGGCAAAGAGAGAATGGCACCAAACCACAAGGGAACTTGTGCCTTTAGTGAAATCTCTGCAAATGTTTCAGACACCAAAAACAAAAGCTTGAGGGAAGGCACTATAAAAAAAATTGTGAATTTACCAGATGCATTTGAAAGCTGTGCACCTCCAGTGAATGCTGAATCCTTCCCAGAAAGTCCTGGGAAAGAAAACAAAATTATGAACATCCAGCAGAGGATCAGAGAACTGACTGCTGAAAATACAGAGACCAAGCCAGGAAACCTGCGCCAGTCATTCCGCTCGCGGCCTCTTTCTGCAGACTTGACCAAACTGTAAGTTTTGGAAGAATTAGATGTAAACTCCGTAAATTCAGATAAAATTTTATTTTTAGAACATTTCCACTATTCTCATTCTCCTACTGCCTCAGTTGCTCTTGAAATCTTATTTGTCTGCACAAGCATTGGCATTTTGCCTTGCAAATTGATAGGGGCAGTTGCTGGTGTGGAAAGGAGTGTCAGTGATGCCCTTTGACAGCACACTGTTTCTTTAAAATGGTGTGTTCTGGTTGGGGGCTGTGATTCCCTGTAGGTTTCAGCACAGCCTTAAAGAAGCAGGATTACCCTTGATTTTTAAAATAATGATTTTTTTTAATAACGCAAAATTCATAATGTAAGGTAGGACCAAGCATTGATAGTTCTATCAAACTAACAAATGTATGTGAATGAGTCTAATAGATTTATTTTTTTGTTAGCTGAATGGGCAATATTTTCAGTGTGTTCAGCTGTTTTAATGGGAGGGCTAGCAGATTGTACACCATCTCCTTCTGCCAATGGGGCCAGTTGCTCCCTGCAGTTCACAGGGGTTGACACGGCTAACTCTCCCTCTTGCCCACCTGCTGCTCCCCCCTTCTGCTTGCCGACCCTCTCACAGCAGTGGCATGGGTTCTCCCAGGTTTGCTCAGAGTGAGGTATTGTGGATGAGCTTGACCAGAGAGTGCCTGGACTACCTCTGCTTTAAAACACAGGTTAATTTCATTGCATTTGGAAGTGCAGAAAAGTGGCTTTGGCACAAGCACTCTTTCAGGCAGCCCTGCACATGGCACCATCAATTGCTTCCTCAGACTGAAGCTGAGGCAACCTGTTGTCACTTTGTCAGGAGTGGCTCAGAGGAAGGACAAAGGTGCCCCCCCCAGTCTGACTGCTTGTCATGGTGGGCGGGGGAGTGGGTGGGGGGGGTCAGGGTGCCGAGGAGGGAGGGAGGAGGTGGTTGCTGGGCCAGGCTCCAGTGGCTCATTGTCTTGTGCCTGCTCTGTTTAGATCCAGAGCTGGCCCTCATTAGGTCTGGGGCAAAGGGCAGACAGAATTAGATCCATTTACACATCATGGCCAGTACGACAGGTCAGGGTTTTCTGGAGTGGATGCATTGCTATTAAATTTAATTTTTCCAGTGACCTTTATGAAAAGCTGCTTTGGAATTTTTGGAAGTTTGCTAAATTAATATGCTGTTTACCTGTAATGTACTGATGTACCTGTATTGGAGCAAATGGCTAGTAATTTTGTTACTCAGGTTAGATCATTCCTTTTTAACTCAGTGGAATCTTTGCAAACAGGTTTTCCAACCCTGTGACTTCTGGTGACACGAAGCCTGAGCGACAGTCTGAATCAAACATGAAGCCTGTTAGTCAAACGCCAGATATTCAGGAGGTGAGAGAGCATTGTAGGGTTTGGTTCTTCTAAATGTAAGCCTGTTTTGACATTGTGTCAGGCTCTGCTTGTGCATATGCCTGATCAAGAAGTGGACCTTGTGCATTTTAAGAATGACCTAATCCTAAGGTGCTTAGCTTGCTAATTCCTTTGCTGAACTAGGCAGCAAAGAAAAATCCTTAATTTAGGGGTGTTTGGCTCATGTGTATGGTTGTTTCTAAGCATAAGATAGCAAAATGCCTCAGTAAGCATAGTAGCCTTTTATGAAAGAGTTCCCTCCCTCTCTTCTTTCTCCTGTGAATAGTGCTAGTTTGTTTTAATCATTATGCCATCAATTAACTCTCTCTAAACATTTCATTCCATTTGTCATAATGATACTTGGATATGGACAGAAGTTTCACTGTTAGATTTGTTGTTTCTCAGTTTGTGCCAAGGCATATTTTTATATCTTTAAAAAAGATGTTCAGTTTGCTTTTAAATCTCAGTCAATTAAAGTTTGCCATGCTTTAGTAAATTTTCATGAGGTCCCAGATAGGCTGGTGATGTACTCTCCTAGCTCAGTCTAGCTCGGTCTCACTATGGAGAAAAATAACAGTTTAATACAGTTGTTGAATATTTTATTAAAGCACCTCTTTAATTTTATTAAAGCACTAGCTTCAGTACATTAATTTCAGTGGGTCTACTCTAAGCAGAACTTAGTTGGATACTGCCCATTGGTCCTGCAGGGCTCAGCAGAAATTGGCTCAGGCTTCAATCCTTCAGGATGAAACCATGCACCATCCAAATCAGAGGAGAATAGTGGTTATATTTGGGGAAATAGTCCAATTTTACTGCATGCAATTTTTGCTATAGTTTTACAGTCCAAAAACCATTTGCAGGAAAGATCCTGTTCCTGTTATTGAAATGTTACAAACTTCTTAAGGAAAGCCCAAAACTTGTGAGTTGGTATAAAATTCTGGGATGTTACAAGGCTGTTCTTATGATTTATTTATTTTTAGTGCTACAGGAGTGGCATATGTGTAAGATGTCATTTAGAAATGCTCTAAAATATCTTTTTCTAATGTTATATTGTTTCAGGATGAGGCACATTTGCTGCATGCAACAGATTCTAGAGAAGCCCATTCGGCTGGAACTCCCTGGAAGCTACAGCAGCCTTTAAAAATCCCACACAGAGATGGGCACCTTGAGAGAGATAGTAGTTTTGTCATAGAGAGTCAAAATGTCACTCTGCAGGGTGAAAGTCCTGCTTTGGTCACAGATCATGACATGAAAACACATTCCAAGCCTTCTATAGAAAATGTGTGCATTAAAACTGTCAGAGCAACCATGTTTGAGCACAATGTGCAGAGGCACCACATAGCTGCTGATCACTTTGAAGCTGAGTCTACATTGCAGGCAATGAATGAGCTTGTTGAGGGGCAGCTAGGATTTGGCAAGGAGTCATGGCTAGAAAAAGCTCGGGAGGCTAAAATGAACCCAAAGAAAGTGTCCTCCAGGCAGGCTCATATATCAGCAGATGCTGGAAAACAAAGAAATGCAAACATTTCAAATGAAAACAAAGTTCCTCAGGCATCAGAGATATACACTGCAAAAGACAAGTATGAAAAACCCACTGCAAAGCATGTGGAGGACTCATTAATGTACCAAAGGATAGAGCCAAGATATGAAATTCTCCAGACAGTTGGCAAAAGGGTGCAAAGCGAGGCAGTTGCAGTTGTGCCTGAGGATAAGGCTGTAACCCTACGCAGCAGAAGATTTTTGAAAGAGAGGAGAAAAACGGATGGGAGTGCTGTGGATGCCTCTTGGACCTGTAGCTCCGACATTAAGGGTGATGGCTGGGAAGATGACTCTTTCCTTTTCAAAGCAAGAGACGCAGAGGAAATTTCAACAAAGGTAACTGCTCTGAAAGAAGTTAGTGCCTCCCAAAGCCAACATGTTTCCCACAAGCAAGAAGCTGAGTTGGATAAAAATCTGACTGGACAGCAGCATGCAACTGTGATAGCTTCATACTTCACTAATAGAGAGAAGGATTTGGGGAAAACAGATGACACAGTCTCTAAGCTATCTTCAGGGACAGAAAAAAGAAAAAGTGATGCTGTTCTTGCTGGTAAGATGGAGAGTTCCAAAATGCTGAAATGCTTCCCAGAGAGTTTTGAAGCAGGTCCAGACAGGACAGATGGCTGTGAAGCCAGAGCAAATGGTGGTCAGAACATTTCTTCACCCATTACCAGTAAGCAGGAGAGCCAGACTTCTCTGTGTGGGATGACCCATTACCAGTGGCAAAAGCACAGCAGCAAGTGTCCCCACCCAGAGGCAGACCCTACAATATCTGACGAGCAGAAAGAAGAATCTAAAGCATTTGGATTAATGACATGCTCAATGGCATACAGTGCCCAAGAAGAACGGAATGTTTTGGAGCACAAAGCTGAAGTACACCAACATCAACAGCTCAGTGGAGAAGAGATGGTCAGGAGAAGTGGCCGTCATGTTTCTGTTCCAAAAACTTCAGAAAGATGGCGAAGGAAGACCTTGCCTCATGATGCTGCCCAGTTTGAGGAAGTTGGGCTGCTGGCTCAGGAGAGTGGCAAAGCCCTGAGCAGACGGGACTCCTTGCAACTTCATGACAAATTGATTGCAAAGAGAAACCCAAAACCCAGGTGCGGAGCAGAGCCACAGGATGGGAGTTTAGTCACTCCCAGCAGTCCAGACAATGATCTTAAGAATCAGCTCTCTCCTTCAGAGCCGAAGGCAACATATTTTGCTATTACTTACCAGATCCCTGATGAAAACGCTAATATCTCTGGAAAACTACTTGATCCTCTCAGAAGCAAACACATTTCTTCACTAGCCAAAGATGCTTCAGTTACTCCCAATACTAGTACTTTCAGAAGATCCTATCCCCCAAATTACCAATATAGTAAAAGATTCACAGATGCACATGTGTCTCTGGACAGGCATCTTAAAAAGAACTGGATTGAAGGGGGAGAAGGTAGTGCCTCAGATCTTCCAAAGAAAGGAACATTTAAACATACACTAACTGAGACCAGAGATGGGAACTCGATGGCTCCGGAGAAGCGACTAGAGGATGCTAAAGCGAGGGTTATAGAAGTAGATCCCCTGCATCTAGCAGGGCCAGAGTCTCTCTTCTATTTCAGACCTCTTCATTGGGACAGTGAGCATTTAGGGCAAAAGAAGTGTAGCAACCACAGCCACAGTATGGCCAAAGGTAAGGCCTCTGATTATTACAGGTCAAAAGTTCTTGACATTGATGCACTGATGGCCCAATATGAAGGAGATTCTAAGAAGGACTCTGTGGCTCTGGGCAAGAAAGAGGGTGGTCTTCCTGAAGATAGCAGCTCATTTCCTTGGGAGAGATTGGCACATAAAAGGAATTCTCCAGGAAGCACTAGGCAGGATATTTACGCCACAGAATTCTGCACAAGAGAGAGAGAGCTGTTGAGGAACTGTGGCCAGCAGCTGAATCCCTCCAAGGCCATAGATGTGAATTTCAGCCCTCCTTTCCAGGCAAGGGCAGTTGCAGAAAAACCAAAGTTTTCACCTGCAGCAGATCCAGTCAGCACTAGGAAAAAAACATTCATTGTTGATGATGATCAAGGAGAGGACCTTGTGTTAAGGCACCAAGGTGCAAAATATGCTTACTACAATTCACAGGTCTCCAGTCTTGTCAGTACGGATGTGGAACTGGAGAAAAGCTTTGTCTTTCATCCCCCACAGGTACTCAGTGACAGTGCCTTGGGGAAGGATGTGAGCCTGAAGCAACTGTCAGCTGTGCATTCAGAGGGCAACTGGAGCACCAGTGTTGACGTGAGTGGGGCTGATAAGAAGCAAACTGGTGCAGGTGGAAGTTCTTTGGAGAATGACGGTTCTGCAGTCAAGAGCAGAGCCAAATGGAGTCGTGCCACATCTGGTTTGGCCTGTGACCTACCAGACTTAAAGCGTTCGTACTCTGAAAAGAGTCGCCAGTCCAGAGCAAGGGGCAGTTTACCCTCTGGGCCAGAAACAAGAGGAAGACAAGACCAAAACAGAGTATGTCAAAGCTTCCCACCAGAATCTATGGACAGCCAGCTGAGCCAACAAAGGACATCTCAACGGGACTCTTTCCTCCTTGAAAGGACAAAGGTACATTACAGAACCAGTCACTGAGTATAGCTTGTATTCTGCAGGGCAGCCTTCTGCAACTGGAACCATTCAGATGCTGCTAGACTCCAACTCCCATCATCCCCAGCCGGGGTGGCCTGTGGTCCATGGTGATGGGAATTGCAGCCCAGCAACATCTGGAAGGCATTAAGATGGGGAAGGCTACTGAAAGGAATGAGCAAAGGGTGAGGGGAATGACCATTCTAGGTCTTTTTGTTCTCATGTCATCTATGATGCCCCACAAGGTTTGTCTGCCCCATCTGCACAGCACATACAGCTGACCCTTGGGTGCACCACTGGCAAGCTGTATTAGCTGTGCAGATGGGCAGACAAACCCACACCTTCTGCCACTTCTCTGCAGTGGCAGATATAAAAACTTTGCAAGGACTCATGGCATTAAAGCAAGGTCTTGATTTTGGTGAGTTCAGTTCTCTTTTAAATTTCTTTCTCTAAAAGGATGTTGACAAAGAATGGACCAAGCAGGACCATGATGGCTCAGGAGCAAGAAATTCTCCCTACCTTCCTCTACAGAAGAGGAGCCACAGTTTTTACAAAGACAAAAGGACTGACCACTGGGCAGCGGTAGGTTCTCTTCTTCTTTGATTTTCCCCCCCAGGCCTGCAAATCTAGTTGCGTAAATGTGGTGCACTGAAGGTCTCAGAGCTTCACTGCCCACAGAATGGTTTACACACTTTGCTATGAGTGCAGATGTGCTTTCCCCCCTGCCTTGCTCTTTTCCGTAGCCTTGCTCAACCAAGGTTTCCTGGTCTAGAGTGGGCCAGTGACTTGCCTAAATCACATTGCGCCAGTCCTTTCTCTGTGGGGCTGCTGAGGGCGCAATGAGTCTCCCCTAGATCGCTGGATTGCCTCTAAAAGGGGCTACTTAGTGATCTGGTGATCTATCACGATGTTGAAAATCAGATATTGCCCAGCCCTATTGTTGACTCAGCGTGATTGGTTGGGATGGAGGAGAATATGGCATAAGTTTAGAATAGGCGATCAAGCTCAACAAAATGGATAGCAAGGGAGACATGAGCAAGTGAAACAAGGTGTTCTTTGCTCTGCTGATAAAAACATACTTTAGTCTTGAGCCATCTGGTAGACAAATTTGCTTGGTACTTTTCCCTTCTATTCATAGATGTAATGAATATCCGCACCCCACCCCAAACATTGTGAAATATGCAATTCATTTTGAACCTTTCTCTAAAAAAAAAAAAAAAAATAATTATAAGCACAGAATAGGTTTTAGTTTGAAAATATCTAAAAAGTAAAGCCAGATTTCAAAAAACAAAAAGGCAATCGGAAGTTTTCTGCTGGCTACTTTGAATTATCACTATCTAGAAACCCTCTTGAGAGTTGGAATACTGAACCTAAGAAACAGCCATGCAGTTAGTCTTTTACTCAAAGGCAAGACTTGGTGAGCCTGCTGTCATCTTGGAATGCCCATGGGAGACTCGCCTGCCTCATTCATTGGCTACCTTTAGGCACCAGGCAAAAACGTTTCTCTTCAACCAGGCCTTGGGCTGATGAACATTCTGTAGCTTTTGAAATGTGTTTGTGGAAGTGAGATTATTGGTTTGTTTTTGTCTTTGTTATATATTTTATATTTTCATTTTGTGTTTTTCTGTTGTGAACTGCCCTAGGATCTTTGGATGAAGGGCAGTAAATAAATTTAATAGTAAATAAATAAAGCTTTTGTGAGTTGTTGTAACTACCTATAATTGGATGTATGAGGTGAAATTAAGAGGCAAGTATTTGAAAATAATTGCCAGAATGCCTGCAATCAATGCCATTCCTTCTCCATTACCTTATGAAATTGACCATGGTGCAGAACTCATTTGAAACAGGCGCCTGTCCCAGAAAAGGAGCTAAAGCATATTAAATGTTGTGGCTGGGAATGATATCTCACTGTGTGAGGTGCAAGTATTGCTTCATATTCCTTCCAGCCTCTCCCTTTCAGAATTAAGTGTTCTCTTTTTGAATTTTGAATTCTGAGGTGCCAGGGCATAAACAGCAGAGGTGGAAGTTGGTGTTATTTGGTGCTGCTGTTGATCAGCATTGATGAAAGGACAGGAACAGTGTCTGATGGGTTATGGGACGCTGGTGACAGTAGTAAACTGCCGGTTAAGTGCTTATCCTTGAGGAGGAAACTTTTCAGAGTTGTGCCTGCAAATAGGAAACTCAAAAGTGTGCTTTAAATCAAAGATTTGCTGATCACCTGGGTGTTCAACTCCACCATGTGGTGACTGAAAGGATTGCTTTGTTTTGAAAATGGTATGCTTTTTTCAGCAGCTGCTAGCAATGGAGTACTAAGACTGGGGGAAGTTGTGCTAACTTTGGCAGGTGGGGGGCTCTTGTGTCCATGTTGTGATGTCCGTGCATGGGCAAGAGATTGGGGAGTGCTTTCTAGGATCCAGTCTCGGGAGGGGGGATGCCTGTAAACTTGATTGGGCATTATTGTTGTCCTGCGAGGTTGCCCTGAAACATACCCAGCTTCCCTTGGAGCTTCCTGTTAACAGGGGAAGACCAGGAACAGTGGTTGTCTGATAACTTGTCTGTGACTATCAGCCTTCTTGTGGCAGAGCTCTGATGTGCCTTGGTGGAATCCCAGTTTGAAAAGCTAGGAAACAATATAAAATCTGGCTCACTGTCTTTTGAGTGAATCAATCTCTCGTCTGGTAGTGAGATTCTTACTAATGGGAAGCCAAGGTATGTTTGCATTGTGCTTGGTGTATGTCAGTCCTAAATGGTGCCACCACATTGGCGTGTCAACATTTTATCCATTCATTCCGGGCAAGGTTCCCTTTAAAACCTTATCGCTCAAGTGTGTGTGTGTGTGTGTGTGTGTGTGTGTGTGAAAAGAACCCACCTTTTTAAACAACAGGTTCGGCCAAACCCTTGAAACGTCACCCAATTTCAATCGTTAAAAAATATTCTTAATAACAATATGAAATTCCATCCCCTTACATTAAGGGGTAATGACAAGGGGGTGGATTTGGAGTTTTGCTTTCATCATAATGTTGCACTGTTGCTGAAAAGGGAAATCATGAGATTATGATGATTTTTATATGTTCTGTGGGAGAGAGGTGAATACTGGAAACTGTCCTCCCCACTGCCCAATGTTGGTCTCCAGCTTCCCTAATCTCTGACCATTGGCCATGTTGTCTGCAGCCGACAAAATCCAGCGGGGCACAGGCAATGCACGGGGCATTGTGTGTCCCCCCCCCCTCATTTCACTTAAAAGTCTCTTGGTTTTCATTTGTGTGCTCCAACCTGTGCCCTCAGATGGTGTGAGCTCTCCTATTCTTGCTTCAGTACACCAAGTGCACGATTGTCTTTTCCCTATGAACCCAGCACTGCACACTGGGATTGGCTGATGGAAGTAGATGACTTTAATCATAACAGGGCTTAATCTTTGTGGGAGTCCAGATTTCCTCACGCTAATCCCAGCCCTGGAAAGGGCTAATCTGTGTCAGCTGGTTGCACCTGAAAAACAGGATAGGCAATTCTGCCTTTTGCAGTGACACCCCCCCCCAAGTCTTACCTGCAAACTCTTGCTTCCACACAGCCCTCCCCACATCCACTGCTGTCAGATGAAGTCCTCCTGGGCGGGGGGCGGCTCCTGCTCAGCTGTTGTTGTAAGAACTGCTGCTTTACCTTGTGCCCAAGGTTCTGGGTGCTGACTTACAGCACTTATATTTAGGTAAGCAGGGGAGGCTGCCGGCAGTCCTGGATTACCTAGCAGGCAGATGAGCATTTGCTTAGGGCACCAGCAAAGCAGGGGCACCCCCCCAAAAATGTGATTTTTTTTTTAAAAAAGAAGAACTTAGCATTTGATATTTAAGAAAAAGTGTTGAAGTCATCATTATCATGGGAAAAATGAGAACTTTGTAAAACTTCCTTACACTGCATTGCACACTCTTTCCCCCTTTCGCGTTCTCTTTTTATTACTCATCTGCACCTACATGAACCAGGATTGTGTCTTACTAATGTAGATTGAAATAATAAGAGGAAATCAGATCATCTCATGTGTTTATTTTATGGTTTAGTATTGCTTTTATTTTGAGTTACATATTTGGGGGCAGAATCTTTCCAGTGCTTAGGGCCTCTCAAGGTCTTCATCTGGCCCTGGCTACTCTTGCAGTCCTGCGCAAGTCTACTCAGAAGTAAGCCCCATTGAGTAGGGCAAGACTCCCAGTGTTAAGCAGGTTGCAGTCTGTGACTCAAAGAAGTGTGGGCAGCAGCATCTTGACCTCTCTTCCGCCTCTTCCTCTTCTCATACACCTGAGATCTTGAGAGGTGGCAAAGCTGTTCTCCTCCTCCTTCTCGCAGCCTTTGCTTAGGAAGCTGCATGCAGAGGAACACAGAGCAGCTGATGAATAATTTGTAGGGTTTACTGCTGGTTCTTAGTTTGCAAGTGCTGCTGGTCATCAGAGGAGCGCAGGACTATTCCATGCTCTAGAACAGTTTTATCCCCTTCTTTAATTTGAAAAGTGTTTTTGTGCTAAGCCTGTTCCTCTCCGCCACCCCCTTTTGTGGCCTGCATCTCAGGGGAAATGAGGTCAGTCAGCCACAAAGCAAGGGCTGCTCCTTTTGCCATGTACTGCAGCCTCAGGCCTTTTTCAGAAAAAGAAGTTTTGGTCAGAAGTATAATTGGAAATTGAAATTGCAGCTGCACTCTTGCTGGTGATCTACTGGCACTTGTTAGTTAATGTAAATAGGCTTGGAAGTGGCTTTAGCACCAGCACCCCCGCCTGTTAAAGGGACAGACGGTGCACAGATCCTTTCTTCCTATTGAGCAGCTCTCTGAATTATTCATGGTGCCTTTAATTGGGCTGATATGCTTATGACTTTCTACTAAAGAGCAAAACAAACGGAGGTGGGGGAGCACACTTTCTTTCCATCTTCTGGTGAGAATGGAGTATTATTACTGCCCAAACTTGCTGAAGTCCTTATGGTCTCTGTGGGTGAGTAGAACATCTGCCTCTTGCTCATATTCTCAGTATTTGGGTGTACTTGCTTTCCCGTTAAGTATATCTGTCCATGGCTTTGAGACCTGTCTGTCAGGAGGGAGGGAGGGCAATTGGTGTCTCTTGGTTAGGAGCAGGAGGGGAAGGTCATTTGAAAAGAGACACCTGAAAATAATTTAATCATGGTAGGATAATAAAAGATGACAGCATAGATCTGTGGTTTGTATATGGGACTGGGATCCTAGCTCCTTTCGGTGAGACAAGCACCAAACAAAGCAGTCATGCTGACTTGGGGCTGATGGCAGCTGTCAAAAACACTGGGAGGGTAGTGGTTTGGCCACCATAGTCCATGCATTAATGACATCAAGAATGGATCACTGCAATGGGCTCTGTGTGGGGCTTCCCTTGTGCTTGATTGGGAAGCTGCCATTAGTGCAGCACAATTGCTGGCAGCCATGAAACCTTGTCCGCATATCACAGCTGTGCTCAGAGACCGGCAGTGGCTGCCAGGTTCAAGGTATTACTATTAGCATAGAAAGGCCTCAATGACTTGGGGACACATTACCCCAAAGATGGCCCCTCGTTCGCTTCCATCTGCGGAACGGGCGCTGTTACAGGTACATCATACATGTCCCACATTTGCAAGAAATTGATATTTTAGTCTGGGAGTGCCCACACTTTGGAACTCCCTTCCAGGGGCCTTCGCTGTCCTCTTTCACCAAACCTGTCCTGATATGTGATTTAATCTGGTTTTAACTTATCACTGATTTTAATTATTTACCTAGCTGTTTTTACTGATAATCTTATTGTTTTATTCTTTTTGTAAAGCGCTTTGAGGGTTTTTTTAAACAATCAAGTGGCATATAAATTTTATGAAATAAATAAAAATAAACAGTAGGTTGAGGAAGGCAAATCTAGTTCTATTCTTCGTGGCCTTCAAAGGGTAGAAAAATATTTATTCCCCCGTTGCTTCTTCCCAGCCCCCTCCCCTTACACAGAGATGTCAGAGTCTGCTACAATTAGAAATGTAATCTGGAGTGGGGTATACAGTCTTTGGGCCTAGTAAAATCCTTGAGAAATTTGCTCTGTAAGCGCTTCTGGTGGCCTCCCAGAACCATTGTCAAAGGTGGGCATGGGTGGGCATCTGCTGAGGACCCTCACCCCAGCAAGAGGCACTGCTCTTCTTCACCCTCTTCACCAGCTTGCTTGCCCACCCATCTCTCCCTGACAACAGTGGGGGGTGGTGCTCCTCCTGATGGGGCAAGGAGGGTCCTTCCTGCTTGCTCTGTGGCGCTGTCTGCCTGGCAAGGAAGCAGGTGGTTGGAATGAAGAGGAAGAAGGGCAGGAACAGCTGGTGATCATGGGGCTAAGGCAGGAGCCTCATTGTGGGAGGGGATCCCATGGAAGTGGGTGTGACTTAGGCAAGGGCCCTTGCTGGCTCAGAGTTCATGAATGTCAGCCAATCATCTTCCTAACACCATATTTTCCTGTTAGGGATACATGTTACCTTTACACACCTTGCATTGAACACTGGTGCTAGTGTTTGTATGAAAGGGTGTACATTTGTTGATTTGTACATCTCAACTGTCGTACACACAGGAACACAGGTGAAACACCTACTGAGTGCTATGGCAAAACAACATTGTTAGTAGTTTGATTTCTGTTTCCCATTATCTGGGAAACCATGTGTCTCTTTGCCTGCTTCTAGCGATTGGGTGACGGGAGGTAGTAAGTTGCACCCAGGTTACAAATTAAAGGGAGAAAACTATTCCTTTAGCATTGTCTGAAGGGTATCTTGTGTGCTGAAAAATAGGAAGGAAACCAAACCAGAGACAGTGGTCAAATGACCTGGATGAATTTTCTAATCATTATGTCGAACTTGCCTCCTCAACCCCTTCACGCCTTGGCCTTCCTGCTTTTCATTGTGCCTCTAGCACAGTGGTTCCCACTTGGAGGGGGCACTGCCCCCTCAGTTCCACATCCCCAGTGCCCCCTGCCCTACCCTATAAAAATAGAGCAGCAGAGCTTAAAATACAAAGTGAGGAAGGCATTTTGCTGGGCTGTAGGTTGGTCAGTTGTAAATACGTGGTTGATGTGCTTCCTGGGGGGCCCCTGCCACATAGCGCCCTCCAGGGGATTCCCCAGGGGCTGTACTGCTCCCTTTCAGAAGCCCTGCACTAGCACATCCTTTGTTCTGGAAGCCTGCATGGCTCACGAAGTTTGGAAGCTCACCTAGGATCTCTCTGGTTCCCAGCG
Source organism: Podarcis vaucheri (assembly GCF_965113315.1). NCBI lineage: Eukaryota > Metazoa > Chordata > Lepidosauria > Squamata > Lacertidae > Podarcis > Podarcis vaucheri. Next base: position 58,161,658 of record NC_138751.1, read on the forward strand.
CCTTGTTGTGTTTTAGTCATCATGCAGGCTTGCTCGTGTGGGGCCTTGTTGCTGACCACTTCTTCAGTTCTCTTGCCACCCCAAACTGAACGAAAAGGAGATCCTTGCAGCAGGCTGAGGCCAGGGATAAGTGTCTCTTCTTTACTTCAGCGATCACAGTGCTGCTCCTGCTCCTTGTCAGCTGACTTTCACTAGGGATGGTGTACGATGTTGGCAGGATTCAGGATTAAAATTAACATAAACTGTGCCCGGTAACAGGATGTTAGCGCCTGCAGTCATGGCCTTTATGGTAACCCACATTCCTTGGCTGCTGGTACTATATGTGCATTGCTGAATTCAGGTGAACTCGAAACCTGTGGACATGCCCAGATAGAAGGGCTGGAGCCTGTTGGTAATGAGAAGGCTGGCACCTTTAAATCCCAGACTTGCCAGCCACTGAAACCTCATCCTGTCTGCGCTCGGATTCAGTCAACAAAATACCCAGTCCCCATCTCCCAGCCGAACCAAATGAACCTGGGTCACAGTACTGCTTTCTGTGTCAGAAGTGACCCAGGGGGCCTTTTTCCACCCTGGGGAGGGCTTGCACCTGGGACCGATGCAGGTGGGCACTTTGAGTGCTCTGCTAGGTGGGGAGGCTTGCAAAGACAAGCTCTGGTTACAAGCTCGTTTCTAACTGTATTGTTTATTCATTCATTTATTTTTTAAAGCTCTCTAGAGCTCATGAATAGCTCTGTTACAACATTTAAGACAGTTGCCTTTGAATGTTTGAGAGGGTAATTGGCATTTGTGTCAGAAACTGGTAGAAGTCCTTTCAGCTCTCTTTTCTGTCTAGGAGTGGGGGGAAACACATTTGTGGGGCTACTTTTGAAAGCATGTAACATTTTCAAATGCAGTGGTGGGGGGGTCATGTGTCCTGTGAGTAATTATACTGCAATAGGCTTAGTTCAGACATCAGAACCAAGCTGTGGTTTGTAACTGGTAAGCCAGAAAAGGAAACATCCGTTTTGAAGTTGGTTTGGAAACTGTGGCTTGTGCTAACTACAACTTGGGGTGAAATGACAGGCAGCATTTGCGACCAAGCCTCTTCTTCCAGAGGCCACTAAAGAACCCAGAGTAGGCAGGTAGCAGCAGCTGCAGCAGCAGCAGCAGCAGCAAAGGAGAGACTTGAAGCCTCAGTTTCCTTGATGGTCTGCACCCCACACTCTATTGCGCTTAGTTCACGTGAAGGCTTGGCAATGAGTTGTTTTTTTTTAATGATATTTATTGAAATTTTTTTAGAATTACAAAAAAAAACCCAAGGTAGAAAAAGGAAAAAAAAACACCAAGAAAAAACAAACCACAAAATAAAAATCAAAATTAAAAAATAGCACAACACAATCAAAAGACAAAAATATACCACAAACATTTAAAAACAAATCCAATATTCTCAAAACTTAACTGTCATTACCTTCTTTCTTTGACCTCCTCCTCCTCCCTTTTTTTGTATAAAGGTAAAGGTAAAGGTACCCCTGCCCGAACGGGCCAGTCTTGACAGACTCTGGGGTTTGTGCGCCCATCTCACATTTATTGGCCGGGGGCCAGCGCTGTCCGGAGACACTTCCGGGTCACGTGGCCAGCGTGACAACGCTGCTCTGGCGAGCCAGAGCCGCACACGGAACGCCGTTTACCTTCCCGCTGGTAAGCGGTACCTATTTATCTACTTGCCCCCGGGGGTGCTTTCGAACTGCTAGGTTGGCAGGCGCTGGGACCGAGCAGCGGGAGCGCACCCCGCCGCGGGGATTCGAACCGCCGACCTTTCGATCGGCAAGCCCTAGGCGCTGAGGCTTTAGCCCACAGCGCCACCCGCGTCCCCTCTTTTTTTGTATACTAGTTGTTAATTGTTGCAGCAAATCCTTTCCATATTTCATAATATTCTGTCATTACATTACCTTAATCTATTTTAATCTTATCTTACTATAAAAAACCTTAAAGCTTAAAACTTAAGTCTTTTACCAATTTCTCATAACCATAATATTCTTACATAATTCTTTAAATATTTTTACTAAAGCCAAATAATTTAGTTCCAACATTTTTCTAACATTCATCAATTTTGTAAAACAATCCTAATAGAAAAAAACAAAAAAAAAAAACAAAAAACAAACAAACAAAAAACCAATCTGATCTTCATCCAGCGTCTCTTCCTCCTGGTACCGGGTTTTGTCAGTCCTTTCTATCCCATCAATCTAGCGCATTAACCTGGTAATCTTATATCCGAGGCCCTTAAGTCCCTTCCATGTCCCTTCCGCGGCTCTTCTTCATATTTATAGCTATATTTTCCTTTGTCTCCTGCTCCTTTCACTCGTGGGAACTCCAGCTTAACAATGTTTTTGACCCTTCTCGACAAATCAGCCCCTTTTCCATAGTCCACACTGAACTCCATGTGGTATTTAAGAACCTGTTTCAAAGTCCCTCCAAAATTAAGAGCCCCCACAACCCCAAACATCTCACGGCCCATTACCAGACTTGAAAAGTCCAAACATCCCTGCATGGGGGGGGGTCTATCCAACCCCCCATTTCCAAGCCAAGCCAAACTTTCCAAATCTGGCTTTTCCCAAGCTCATTTGTCAAATCCAAAAACTCATGTTCCTGCTGGGCTGCAGCTCCCTCCATCTCTGGCGCCCAAGATTCAGCAACATCCTCTTCCCTCATCTGTTCTGTCAGGGCACACTCCTGATTTGATTCCTGGGTGGGCTCCATATAATTTCCCACTGCCTGTTCAAAATTTCTGATCGCATCAGTCATCAAGTCCGTCTTCTCATGTAGCTGTTCCAATAGGGCACTTGTTTTACAGAGAGCACACAACAGAGCTTCTGAATACATTGTCCTGCAAGGTCAGAAGTCTATTCCCACGATCGTAATCTGTAGCAGCTGCAAGTTCCCCGATTCAGAATTGGTTACAGTTTCACAGGCTCCCTCTAGGGGAAAAACTTCTATTTGTTCTTTTCTTTTAAAGGCAGATCTAACAACAAAGTTTCCTTTTTCAGTTATTTTGTCAATATTTGTTCCTTTAAAATGCAAAAGGGAACAATGGGATCACTATGTTTCTCTTATTTTAGCTATCTGCCAAAAACGTTTGTCTCTGGTCAATGAGCTTCAAAAAGCGTCAGTCCTGACACCCCGCTCCAGGATCAAGACGGTGGAAAGTTACTTTGCTTTACACTCACTTCTGCAGCTTTAAACAGTCCAAAAAATAAATAAATCCCCCCACTTCTCCTGCTTCTGAAGGGGGTTCAACAATCCTAAATGGTGAAAGTTAATCCTTTACAAGCGATTTTCTGAACTCTAGTTTGCCATGTCTTTGCTTTAATCTATCTACAAAGAAACGGAAGGCTGACTTCCTGTTTAGACCTTCCCGTTTCAGTGCCAAATTGAAATAAACTTTTAAGTCCAATTTTCCTTTCTACCCGCAAGTCCTTATTTAGAGTCCAATTGTCCGAAATTTAAGTACTCACGGTGATTGTTTTAAAAGCCAAATTGTCCCAGGAAAAAGGCAGCACTCTCCGGCAACGGCTGTGCGGCTTCGCTCCACGGAAGAAGCAGTTGACTCTCAGCCCGCGCCACTTCCCCCTCTTCGCTCCGGAGCCCGTTAGTGGGTTCCTTTGCGGGTTGGGGGCGCGCTAAAGGTGCCCGCCGAATCCCATGGTCACAGGCTTCATCCGCCTGTGATTTTTGAAAGGGTCCCCGCTTCACAAGTAGTGGAAAAGACCCGTTTCCCGTGGAGCTGGTCCCTCCAGATCAGAGGGAGTCCGCCATTACCGATGGCGCCACCCCGGAAGTTGGCTTGGCGATGAGTTTAGGCCTTGAAGCTCCTTGGGTGACTTTGAGCCTAACCTCAGCCTAACCTCCCTTACTGGGTTGTTGTGAGGGTAAAGTGGAGAGGAAAAGAACTATGTATGCCAACTTTGAGCTTCTTGGAGAAAAGATGGGATATAAATGAAATGAATGGATGATAATGCCTCAGCCATCCTGAATTTCCCCCCAGTGTGCATTTTTGAGAAGAGGTCATCAAGAGGTGGCTCGTTTCCTTTCAAAGATAACTAGAAGTATTTTGTTTTTGCTGATTTTCTTTTTCAAGACAGGGCTGCTTACAAAATGCTGCAACATTGCAAACATTAACTAATACAGCAAATGAAACCACAGCATAATTGCTAATGGCAATTTTTATTTACTGTATTTATTGAATTTATGTCCCTCCTTTCCTTCCTAAGGAGCCCAGGGCAGCAAACAAAGCAGAAAATAAAATAAAATCTGAAACAGATGAAAACAATTCAAAAAAACAATTACGATTAAAAACATCAGTTATAGTTAAAAACATTCAAAAGCAGTTGGAGTGGAAAAGATTGAAAGCATTCTTCCATCCAATGATCTTAAGGTTACCTGGAATAGTATTCTTCAGCCACCAAGGATGTTGTCAGGGCTGCCTCAGGTCTCAGCTCACAAAAGACCAACGCCAAGTTCTTCTTATATACAAAGCTGTTTATTGCAGTTCATTATAGGCTCCACAACCGAGGCGCGCAGCCCCGCGTCTCTTAAGCTTAGACATTAGAAGTCCCCTCTGAATCGGTCCCTCCCCTACACCAGTTTAATAAGCTAACGCTGCTCCACCTTTTTCTCTCTTTCCTTTTCCGCAGGGTCTTTCTGCCCGCCGGGGTTCCCCCCCCTCCTGCTTTCTCCTGAAGCGGAGTCTCCAGACTGCTCCTGCCCCCTCCTGCGGGCTTTGGGACCTGGCTCCTCCTCCTCCGGGCTCCCTGTTCTCCCGCGCGCCTCCTCATTTGAACTTGGCGCGCGCGCCCAACTTCTGACCTTCCTTTTGACAGTTATGCTACTCCCCTCACTGCCTTCCTCCCCTTCCGGGAGAACGGCTTGCTCTGATCCCTCCCCTTTCTCTGTTGCCGGAGCTGCTCCCTCTGACACACTGGAACCTCCCCCTCCCTCGCTGCGCTCTGGTGGGGAGGCTGGCTCTGATTCCCAGCTGCCGCTTTGGGGTCCCCTGCTGGCCCCCCGCTCCTGACACTTTCCCCCTGGGGCTCCCCTTGCCCTTACCACAGGCGCCCCCTTCTGGGAATCCTCTGATTCGCTGGAGAGACTCATGGAATCCCCTGCGTCATTGCTATCCTCTTCCTCGCTCTCCTGGGATTCCTCTCCATCGCTCTCCATTTCCTGCCTTCCCTGTGCCTCTGTCCCTGTACCCCTGACAGACGTCTTGGGGAGAAGTAAAACCCTACAAAAATCCAGAGTGGAATCCCTAAGACAGTTGGGTGGTGCCTTGTACACCTCCTTCAGACAACTCCTGCAGCCCAGCTGGTGCTAAACACCTGTCTCTGCTTTCCTTTAGACCACACCAGCAAGGCCGAGAGGGGGGTTTTGTTGTCTGGTCAGCCCAGGACCTCCATCCACACTGAGGTTGGTGCCCCAGGGAGGTCACTTTAGTGCTGCTAATGCAGCAGTTTGACTTCGCCCCGAGAAGCACACTCCATTGTCTTTTGAGACAGACAGATGCCAACAGCAATTGCCTCAGCAAATGGGAATGTTTTCAAATTCCTCCTGGAAGTTAATCGTGATAGAGCCAGGCATACCTCATAAGAAAGCAAATCGTTCCCATAAATGTTTTTTGAAATGAGCACACAAAGATTCTTGTAACCCTTTCTAAAGACTGGGCAAGCTAAGCAGGAGCAGACGCTGCTGGAGAGCTCAGTGTCCTAAGAGGACATTCTCCTGAGTGTGTGGTCTTGGTTTGGGGCTGAATATTGACTTAGGAGTTTGTGTGCGTGAAGAGAGAATTTTATGAACTGGAGCTTTCTGTTGCACAACTCTGAGCAAAATGTCGGCACCTTCTCTCTAGAGCACTAGGCAGAAGAATGTTTCGGTAAGTGTATGTATCTTTTTTGCTCTTATTTTAAAAGAAAGGATAGGAAGTAGACTTTTTCACCAAATCACTGTAGTCTTTTTGCAAAATGTCCTCATGATTTAACCACAGGAGGGCGCTATTACACTGTAGTCACCTCGACCCAGAATTTGCAAGAATTTGCCAATTCTTTAGTTTGGTAGTGGTACGCACTTGGGTTGATGGAAACCTCTGGATTTCACTAGCTCTACCTGCGAACCTTAAAACTTTCTCCTTGGTCTTGCTAGTTTGAACCATCCCAATTTAGATGTGGCCATTGACACATGCTTTTTTAATCTCCTGTTTGGATTACTGTAACACACTCTATGCGGGGCTGCCCTTGAAAAATGTAAGCAGCCCCACATACCTGGCTGCCGCCAGATTGTTGCCCTTCTGATCTGAGGTCCTCACGATTCCTTCACCAATTCCCATGCCACCTCCCTGTTCATAGAAGGCACTGCCTTCCCATTCCCCATTCTGCTGTGTATAATCCCACTGGGCTTGTGAGGACTGCAGATGTACAAATAAAAGAGCTGTGCTGGATCAGACTAAATGCCCAGCTAGTTCAGTCTTCCCTAACCTTGTGCCCTCCAGATGTTTTGGACCTCAATCTCCATCAGCCACAGCTCTCCATGGCCATTGATGAAGGCTGCTCTATAACAGGTAAAGGTAAAGGGACCCCTGACCATTAGGTCCAGTCATGTCTGACTCTGGGGTTGCGGTGCTCATCTCGCTTTACTGGCTGAGGGAGCCGGCGTACAGCTTCCGGGTCATGTGGCCAGCATGACTAAGCCACTTCTGGCGAACCAGAGCAGCGCATGGAAATGCCGTTTACCTTCCTGCCGGAGCGGTACGTGTTTATCTACTTGCACTTTGACGTGCTTTTGAACTGCTAGGTTGGCAGGAGCAGGGACCGAGCAACGGGAACTCACCCCGTTGCGGGGATTCGAACCTCCGACCTTCTGATCGGCAAGTCCTAGGCTCTGCGGTTTAGACCACAGCGTCACCCGCGTCCCTGTTATATTATATATCCCTTCAAAATCCTACTATCTATAGCTACGCTCCAAAGAATTAGAGAGCTGGAGCTCTTCTTGGAAGCAACAGAGCACACCGTCTCCACCAAGGAGGAGACAGGGGACTCCCCTGAGAAGGAGGCCAGTTCACCAACACAGGAGCCAGATATATGGAGAAACGTGACTCAAAGTAAGTAGGAGGCGCAGGGTTCGCTCTGATTGTTTAGAAATATACAATCGCTTTGAGGTCCTCTCCCCTAGCATGGAAGACGAAGAGCAGACTCCATTTGAGGATCTCTCCCTCATTACAGTCGATCAGGTATATGAAGACGAGCAGCAAAGTCATTCCTCAGGGAATGTGCAGGCGACCTTGGAACGGACAGCTCATGGAAGAACCCCGACCAAACCTAAGAGGAGGCGTGTAGTGGTGATAGGGGATTCCCTACTGAGGGGAACAGAAGCAGTGATCTGTGGGCCTGACAAGATGTCTCGGGAAGTGTGCTGTCTCCCCGGGGCTAAGATCCAAGATGTAACTGAACGACTGCAAGGAATCATAAAACCCACTGACAAATACCCCTTCCTCTTGGTTCATGTGGGAACCAATGACACTGCAAGCAATAGCCTCCAGAAGATCAAAAGAGACTATGAGGCTCTGGGCAGGAAATTGAAGCAACTAAATGCACAAATTGTCATCTCATCTGTCCTCCCAGTTGAACGACGTGGCCTAGGGAGAGAGGGAAAAATAGTGGAAGTGAACAGCTGGCTTCGCAAATGGTGTAAACAGGAATGGTTTGGATTCTTAGATCACGGACTGCAGTTTCTTGAAGATGGACTTCTGGCAAGTGATGGGCTGCACCTCACAACGGTTGGGAGAAATGTTTTTGCCAAAAATCTCAGAAACCTCATCAGGAGGGCTTTAAACTGACTAATGTGGGGGAGGGAGACAGTGCTCCTGAAGGTAGGAGTCTATCAATTGATGAAGATGATCATCCAAATGTCATAGACCAAATGGAGCAAACAGCACGCAGACCTAGTGGTGGGAGGAAAAAATCCTTAAATAAGAGACACGGGGGAATGATTAATGGACTTCAATGTCTGTACACTAATGCGCAAAGCATGGGAAATAAACAAGATGAGCTTGAGCTCTTGGTACAGCAAACTAAATATGACATAATAGGCATCACTGAAACCTGGTGGGATAAGTCCCACGATTGGAATGTAATAATGGGGGGATACAATCTATTTCAGAGAAACAGACCAGACAAGAAAGGAGGAGGAGTGGCGTTATATGTCAGGGATGTGTATACCTGTAAAGAGATCCAAGATTTAGAACCTCAAAGCCAAAGTGAGAGCATTTGGGTCAAAATTAAGGGAGAGAAGAATAACAGAGATCTCATTGTGGGAGTTTACTATAGATCCCCAAGCCAAACGGAGGACATAGATGATGCCTTCCTGGAACAGATGGCCAAGCATGCAAAAGGAAGGGAGACAGTAGTAATGGGGGACTTCAATTACCCGGATATTTGTTGGATGTCAAACTCAGCCAAGAGCTTAAGGTCAAACAGATTCCTCACTGGCCTTGCAGACAACTTCATTGTCCAGAAAGTGGGAGAAGCAACAAGAGGAACATCCATTTTAGATTTGGTCCTAACCAATGTTGATGACCTGGTTAGTGGGGTAGAAGTGGAAGGATCATTAGGCGTGAGTGAGCAGCCAAGCATACTAGGACTCAATTTCTTGACTTTAAGAAAGCCGACTTCATAAAATTTAGGGAAGTGCTGGGTGAGATCCCATGGACAGTAATACTAAAAGGAAAGGGAGTTCATGATGACTGGGAGTTTGTTAAGAGGGAGATAGTAAAAGCACAACGTCAGGCAATACCAATGAGACGGAAACATGGAAGGTGCTTAAAGAAGCCAGGGTGGCTATCTAAAGAACTTTTAACTGAGTTAAGATTAAAAAAGGATGTGTACAAAAAATGGAAAAGGGGGGGAAACCACCAAAGAGGAATTCAAACAAATAGCCAGCACGTGTAGACACAAAGTCAGAAAAGCTAAAGCACAGAATGAACTCAGGCTTGCTAGAGAGGTTAAAAGCAACAAAAAAGGCTTTTATGGGTATGTTCGTAGCAAAAGGAAGAGCAAAGAAACAGTGGGGTCACTCAGAGGAGAAGATGGTGAAATGCAAACAGGGGACACAGAAAGGGCTGAACTCCTCAATGCCTTCTTTGCCTCAGTCTTCTCCGATAAAGAAAACAATGCCCGACCTGAAGAATTTGGAGCAAATGATTCAGCAAAGGAAACACAGCCCAGAATAACTAAGGAGATAGTACAAGAATACTTGGCTAGTTTAGATGTATTCAAGTCTCCAGGGCCAGATGAACTGCATCCAAGAGTATTAAAAGAACTGGCAGATGTGATCTCAGAACCACTGGCAGTCATCTTTGAGAATTCCTGGAGAACAGGCGAAGTCCCGGCAGACTGGAGGAGGGCAAATGTTGTCCCTATTTTCAAAAAGGGGAAAAGAGAGGACCCAAATAATTACCGCCCAGTCAGTCTGACATCAATACCAGGGAAGATTCTGGAGCAGATCATTAAGCAAACAGTCTGTGAGCATCTAGAAAGGAATGCTGTGATTACCAATAGTCAGCATGGATTTCTGAAAAATAAGTCATGTCAGACTAACCTGATCTCATTTTTTGACAGAATTACAAGCCTGGTAGATGAAGGGAACGCAGTGGATGTAGCCTGCCTTGATTTCAGCAAGGCATTTGACAAGGTGCCCCATGATATTCTTGTAAAGAAGCTGGTAAAATGCGGTCTTGACTATGCTACCACTCAGTGGATTTGTAACTGGCTGAGTGACCGAACCCAAAGGGTGCTCATCAATGGTTCCTCTTCATCCTGGAGAAGAGTGACTAGTGGGGTCCCACAGGGTTCTGTCTTGGGCCCGGTCTTATTCAACATCTTTATCAACGACTTGGATGATGGACTCAAGGGCATCCTGATCAAATTTGCAGATGACACCAAACTGGGAGGGGTGGCTAACACCCCAGAGGACAGGATCACACTTCAAAACGACCTTGACAAATTAGAGAACTGGGCAAAAACAAACAAGATGAATTTTAACAGGGAGAAATGTAAAGTATTGCACTTGGGCAAAAAAAATGAGAGGCACAAATACAAGATGGGTGACACCTGGCTTGAGAGCAGTGCATGTGAAAAGGATCTAGGAGTCTTGGTTGACCACAAACTTGACATGAGCCAACAGTGTGACGCGGCAGCTAAACAAGCCAATGCAATTCCGGGCTGCATCAATAGGAGTATAGCATCTAGGTCAAGGGAAGTAATAGTGCCACTGTATTCTGCTCTGGTCAGACCTCACCTGGAGTACTGTGTCCAGTTCTGGGCACCACAATTCAAGAAGGACACTGACAAACTGGAACGTGTCCAGAGGAGGGCAACCAAAATGGTCAAAGGCCTGGAAACGATGCCTTATGAGGAACGGCTAAGGGAGCTGGGCATGTTTAGCCTGGAGAAGAGGAGGTTAAGGGGTGATATGATAGCCATGTTCAAATATATAAAAGGATGTCACCTAGAGGAGGGAGAAAGGTTGTTTTCTGCTGCTCCAGAGAAGCGGACACGGAGCAATGGATCCAAACTACAAGAAAGAAGATTCCACCTAAACATTAGGAAGAACTTCCTGACAGTAAGAGCTGTTCGACAGTGGAATTTGCTGCCAAGGAGTGTGGTGGAGTCTCCTACTTTGGAGGTCTTTAAGCAGAGGCTTGACAGCCATGTGTCAGGAGTGCTCTGATGGTGTTTCCTGCTTGGCAGGGGGTTGGACTCGATGGCCCTTGTGGTCTCTTCCAACTCTATGATTCTATTCTATGATTCTATGATAAAGGCTATTGTAAGGGACCCTGCTCTTAGCTAAAATGGGAGCTGTTTAACCATCCTTGATGGCAAAGTGTTACTAGACAGTAGCTGGGACAAAGCATGAAATGCTGCTTGCTGGGTGCGGTTGTCTCCACAGACATCCTTGACTTCAGCCAGGTGGAGGCCTCATATGCCAGCAGTTAGGAAGATTGATACTGTTGCATTAAAATGATAGACAATTCTCATCCTATTAAAATGGGGCAGAGGGCACGATGATTGTTGCAGGATGGTCCATGTCAGGCAGAGGCAAACTCGGCCCTTCAGATGTTTTCGGACTACAGTTGCCATCATCCCTGACCACTGGTCCTGTTAGCTAGGGGTGATGAGAGTTGTAGTCCCAAAACATCTGGAGGGCCGAGTTTGCCTATGCCTGGTCCATGTGTTGATTTTGAAGGGAATTGGGAGCTTGTCTAGGAATGGAGAAGGATTTGGTTTTACTTTATGCAAGGGGGGTGTTTCTGTTCTGCCTCGTCCCCACTATCTTCCCTTTTTTTTGCCAACTCAAGGCAATCAAATAATCTCTCTTGCCACTCTTTTGTTGTTGTTACTGTTTCGCATTTCCAGTTTTTTGCAATTAACATTCTTGCTGTGGATGTTGTGTAAAGGAATATTCTCTTATTTTCATTTGCCATGTCTGAATCTACTATGCCCAATAGAAATGCTTCTGTTTCTTTTTTTACAAAAGTTTGTTTAAATATTTTTTTCAACTCCTCATATACCGTGTCCCAGAAGCTCTTAATTTTGTTACAGGTCCACCTGGACCCTGCACTATAGAATTAAAATAAAAGTTGCATCCCACAGTTCAGCAACCTTGTCTCCTCTCCTTGCAAGTTTGCTGTCTTTACCACCTCCCCCCTCCCAGGCAGCCTCCTTTCTTGCTAGCATCCCTTATCTCTTTTATAGAAATTTTTATTGGTTTTTCACATTTTATAAAGACATGACACACACAAAAAAGACGAAGACAAAAACATGTATAGTTTCAAAAATCCTACTTTCTTAACCTTGTTCCTTGACTCCCCCCCACCCCCCTTCATGCATCTCAATTCCCATAATTATGTCAGCAAATTATTATTTCTCCTCTTTACCATCTTAATATTACATCTTTTATGAAAAGTAAATTCTTTCCTAAGTTGGACTCAAATTCTCTTCCATCGATTTCCCATTTTGTATTAAATAAAAGTCATAATAACTAAACCCAAAAGTCATGAGTGTTTTTAACGTTCTATTTTCCCCTCCCTCCCATCCCCGGTTTTCGTCCCTTCCCCAGTACGTGTCCAGAATAACAGTTCTTAGCCTGGATTCCTCACATCCGAGGCTTTCAAGTCTCTTTCAGTCCCTCTCCGACGGTCTTGTTGGTAGTCCTTTATGTTGGCCGTCGAATCTCGAAGGAGTTCTATCCCCATCGAACCAGGTTTTCTTCCCACAAGAGTATTTAAGAACAACTGCTGCGAAAGTTCCACAAGCCATTCATCTTCAGGGTGGAGGCCTCAATCATATTTCTTCTTTGTTTTAAGTTCCTGTATTCCATATACTCCAGGAGCCTCCTCCTTCATCTTTCGCATCTTTCGCAGATTTGTAATCCATGTGATCCAAAAGTCTCCTTGCTTATACTCCACTAGTGTAAGCTTCTGGTTGGTACTTTCCATCTGTACTTTCTCCTTTCCTTGTTTAGTCTCCTCCACTTCTTGAGATATCATTTCCAATCCAGCTGCAGATTCTTTCTCATTCAAGTCCTCAATACATTCAGCAGAGCTGCTTATTCCAGAGGTCAAGGTCGTGAGTTGTTTATTCATAGCCAGATTCTGCTCTTGTAAAATTCCCACCAAATAAAACATTCTTTCAATTTCAGCTAGTAACTTTCCATCCGCAGCCATTGTAATGTCACAGAATTCCCCCTAGAGGGAATCTGGTTACTTAGTAATCTTTTTCCAACAAACCTCTGACTCGTTGTTGTTTCTTTGTTTCCAACGATTTTAGTTCAATTGTAACTCATTTTAGTCCAAAGAGATCTTAAATAGCAATTTTTCAGCTTTAAACTGCCCGTTTGACAGCTTTGACAGCTGTCAAACTCTGTATTCCTCTTCCACAGACTCAAACACAGGACGCTCCCGGGCCCGGGAGGGGGGGTTGTACACAACCGAGAGAAAACTTCTAAAATTCCACTCACACTCCAGCTCAAAATTTCTTTTTGCCAAATCGTGGAAGTTAATAGCTTTTTTAACTCACCCCGCAAAGGGTAGGCTCTCCAGCTTAGTTCTTCTATTGTTGCTTTAGATCGTCTGCAAAAGGGGGGGTGCGGACTTCCCTTTAACACCCCCCCCGGTCGTACCGAATTCACGAATAAATATTTTAAAGTCCAAATTCTGCTTTACTCACGGGTTATTTCTTTTCCAGCCGAATTCAGGGAAAAAAGTCAGCGCTCTTCAGCCATGGCACACGGCTTCGCTCCACTGGGGTAGCGGTCTACTCCCAGCACCGCGCCGCTCTCCGTACCCTCTCCGAAGCCTTTAAAAAGGCTCTTCATGTGTCAGAGGGGGCGTTTAAGGTGCCCACCGAGTCACCAGGTCCGCAGGCATCCGCGCCTGCGGTTTTTAAGGGTCTCCGCGTCGCCGTCGCGGCAAGACCCGTCTCCAGCGGAGCCGATTCCCTCCGGAGCTCGGAGGGAATCCGCCATTAGCTGTTCGCGCTAACCCGGAAGTTCCAGCATCCCTTATCTCACTTCCGATCAGCGGCTTTGTTTCAACACCCACTTCCCTCTTTCAAAAAAAAACAACAAAAAAACAAAACATGATCTGCTTTTTGCCCCTGGGCAATTCAGCTCCAGGGACCACACATTCGCTCCATAAAACGCACAGACATTTCCCCTTACTTTTTAGGAAGAAAAAAGTGCGTCTTGTGGAGTGAAAAATACGGTATATTAATTTCTTGCATGTTTAGGGCTATATCCATTGCTAGTCATGCTCAGAGGAGACCCACTGAAATTAATGGACATGATTAATGTAATTTCAGTAGACCTACTCTGAGTAGAACTTAGTTGGATACATTCTTCGTAAGTAGAAGGAAGCCACTGTAATGAACAGCCATGTGCAAATGATGATACCTTGTACAATGTTTTTTAAATGGTGGCCAGCTGAAGCACATGTTGTAATAATGGAATACAGGCACATTGTCCAGGTGCTCTCTCCTTCTTTGCCCCCCAAACGCACATACACACAGTTGATGGTTCCCAGGTGCTCATCTCACAAAATGGCTCTAGCCACTCAGCTGTCATGGTGGCTGGGGGAAAGAGCCTGGCTTCTGGATGAGCTCCTGATTGACTCAGGGCTCTTCCCTCGCAGGCCGTGCATTCTTAATGCTATTCAGGCAGCTCTCCTAGTGCTACTGTGCACCTTGAGGTTCTCCACACCATCCCTTCACCTTGAACGCATCTGCACACATAATGTTCCACACCAGTGTGGGATTGCCAGCTGGTGGGAGGAACAATCAAACTGCAGTTGGGAATGTCTTCCTAAAATGGTATTTATGTTGTTGGTTTAAATATTAACTGAGGCAGTTTCGAGCTCATTTTGCTGAAGAGGTTTCAGGCCAGCTGCTGTGCAGAGTCCTTTAACCCTGCTGATGACCTTGCCACCTTTTCTCTGTTCTGCTTCCTGGCCTCTTCTGAGTAAGTTCAGCTAGCACATGGCTTCAGTCAGTGGTTTCAGAGCAGACTGCTACTGAGATGGGAAAATGGATCTCTGGCTTTTCTTGCTTCAGCCCAGCTGCTTGAGCTGATGAGGGTTTTTTTGCTTTTGTTCCTTTAGAAGGGTGGCTAACTGGGAGATATGCTGGAGGTTTACAAAATGAAGCACAGGGTGGAGAAAGTGGGTAGAAAACCTTTGCTCCCCCTTGTATATTACTGGAACTCGGGAGGGGGCAGGGTGTCACTCAGTGAAATTGATTGACAGTGGATTCAGGACAGGCAAAATAAGTGACTTCTTCACAGTGTTTGCTGCCACTAAGTATGGCAATGGCCATACTTTAAAAAGAGGATTAGACAGATATTCTGAGGACCTAAGTCTGTTGGTGGATATTACACAGGAGTAGAACTGAATGGAACCTCCAGGGCCAGATGAAGTATTCTTTGGAACGCCAGTTGTGTGAAGATGGGGCAAACTGGAGGAGGCCGGCTGCTTTGATGTTTTATGCCTCCTTGGGAAAGGTTGCAGGGATGGAGGGTGCCTTGTAAGTAGAGGAAGTCTCTCGATTTTCACAGTGGAACTGTTGTTTCCAGTTCAGGTCATTTATTTCAGTAATCTGATTTCAGATCCCTGAATCAACTTTTAAGAATGGTTTTTCACTCTGCCTTTGGGGCAGTGCTGTAAACAGCAAAATATAGGAGGCACTGTGTGACTCTTGTTGACATAGAAGGAGATGAGAACTTCCAAACACCTGTTCTCTTGGGATGATGATCAGTGCAAACCCCTGACTATTTTTAAACTGTCTCTGACAAAGCCAGCTGGCTTGAATGAAGTAATATTTCTAATGAACATTCACCATGATGGCTGTGGAATGCATGGTCGCTGCAGCCTTACAAGGGAAAGCCCAAGAAGGGGCCACAAAATGCCCTGAAACCTGGAGTCATACAGCCAAATAAAGGGGTGTGATAAAGGCGCACCTTGGCGGCTGTCTTGGATTTTGCCAAGACTTCCATCCCAAATTGAGCTGGAGATGGAGCATGTCCTAGCACACATTCCAACACAAACACAACAGTTTTCGGAAATGAAAAGGAGGGGAAAGGTGCTCCTTATGCATTCCTAATGATCTCTAGAGGGGTAGCCCTGCTAGTCTGTTGCAACAAAAGTAACAGTGTCTTATTGAACTTCAAGGACAATAAGTTTATTATGGGATGGACCAGAGTCCACTTCATCATATGCATGAGGTCTTTCCCTACCTTAGTGGGTCAGGAGTGGAGATAGGGCAGGCATACACACAAATGTACAGACACATGCACCTCTGGTTGGAAGGGGAGAGGAAGTGTACTGTAAGTTGTGTGGTCAGAGGGAAGTGTATACCAAGCAACAGGATTATAGCTTAAATGCATGCAAAATGGTTACATTGACCATTCACATAGCAGTGGGGGTGAGGATACAAACATCCTGGAATGGGTCAGTTGATTTGACACATGTAGTATCTTGATTCACATAACAGAATGTTACCTCTTTGCCCCTACTAGAACACCTATGTCGCCCATCTATGTGAGGGTAGTTGGTCACCCATTTCTTCAACATTTCCTCTTTTGGGTGCCTCGTCAAAGTCCTTCATGTCAAGATTTTTTGAGCATTTTTATCAAGGGGACAATGGCACATCTCCAGTACTAAATTACTCTTGGGGCCTGGCATTGTCACCCACAACAATTCTGTGGAAGAGTCTGCCTGGTTTTGGATTTCTAGCCAGGTGGATTCGGTACCCTCTTTGGCGTACAAAGTAATATAATTTTTGTGTGAGTGGAGAGGGGCTATTGTGTAGATGTTTTTATTTTTTATTAATGTATTTAGTGATTTTATATATTGGTTTTATTCTGTGAACCGCCCTGAGACCCCTGGGTATAGTGTGGTATATAAATTCAATCAATCAATCAATCAATCAGTCAGTCAGTCAATAAGTAAGTAAGTAAGTAAGTAAATAAATAAATAAATAAATACCAGTATGTTTTTCCCTATCCTTCCTGTAGAGCTTATATCCAGCGATAACCGTGTTTCACTGGTTCTCTCCATTCCACCTGGAATATATTTTTAAAATGTGCAAGGCTTGTGTCCCATCATACATCAGTATCCTAAGTGCTACTTAAGAATGTGGCTTAGTATTTTTATTACAAAAATATCACAGATCAAGTAAAGCATAAAAAATTGGACTCATACATTGCACATATTTACCCCAGTTGTACAACAGGTTTTCAGCTTATTTTGGTACAGTGATACCTCGGTTTAAGAACAGCCCTGTTTATCAACTATTCATAGAATCATAGAATCATAGAATCATAGAGTTGGAAGAGACCACAAGGGCCATCGAGTCCAACCCCCTGCCAAGCAGGAAACACCATCAGAGCACTCCTGACACATGGTTGTCAAGCCTCTGCTTAAAGACCTCCAAAGTAGGAGACTCCACCACACTCCTTGGCAGCAAATTCCACTGTCAAACAGCTCTTACTGTCAGGAAGTTCTTCCTAATGTTTAGGTGGAATCTTCTTTCTTGTAGTTTGGATCCATTGCTCCGTGTCCGCTTCTCTGGAGCAGCAGAAAACAACCTTTCTCCCTCCTCTAGGTGACATCCTTTTATATATTTGAACATGGTTATCATATCACCCCTTAACCTCCTCTTCTCCAGGCTAAACATGCCCAGCTCCCTTAACCGTTCCTCATAAGGCATCGTTTCCAGGCCTTTGACCATTTTGGTTGCCCTTCTCTGGACACGTTCCAGTTTGTCAGTGTCCTTCTTGAATTGTGGTGCCCAGAACTGGACACAGTACTCCAGGTGAGGTCTGACCAGAGCAGAATACAGTGGCATTATTACTTCCCTTGATCTAGATGCTATACTCCTATTGATGCAGCCCAGAATTGCATTGGCTTTTTTAGCTGCCACGTCACACTGTTGGCTCATGTCAAGTTTGTGGTCAACCAAGACTCCTAGATCCTTTTCACATGTACTGCTCTCAAGCCAGGTGTCCCCCATCTTGTATTTGTGCCTCTCATTTTTTTTGCCCAAGTGCAATACTTTACATTTCTCCCTGTTAAAATTCATCTTGTTTGTTTTTGCCCAGTTCTCTAATCTGTCAAGGTCGTTTTGAAGTGTGATCCTGTCCTCTGGGGTGTTAGCCACCCCTCCCAAGTTTGGTGTCATCTGCAAATTTGATCAGGATGCCCTTGAGTCCATCATCCAAGTCGTTGATAAAGATGTTGAATAAGACCGGGCCCAAGACAGAACCCTGTGGCACCCCACTAGTCACTCTTCTCCAGGATGAAGAGGAACCATTGATGAGCACTCTTTGGGTTCGGTCAGTATATGATCTCCGCAAAACCGGAAGCAGTGTTCCAGTTTGAGAACTTTGCCTCGGTTTATGAAGGGAAGCCAAACAGTGGAAGGGCACCGGCGGCAGGAGGCTTCATCAGGGAAAGCATGCCTCGGTTTAAGAAGGGCTTTGGTTTAAGAACAGACTTCCGGAATGGATTAAGTTTGTAAATCGAGATACCACTGTATAAGAGGCATTGGGTGGGATGTTATCTCTAATTTTGTCATTCAAAAAATTCATAAATAAAGCCTGCCTTTCAGTAAGCTTCTTCTCTTAAAACATATATATTTATGACATGTAAATGTGACTGTGATGTGTAGTGAAGAAAACGGCCACTTGCCTGGGGAGGGGAGGCCTTGGAACTTTTGTTGCTGACTTCCTTGAAATGAAGATGTTGCAGACATGCTGCCTTCCATTCTGGCTGATGTTTCTCTTTTCTTTTAATGCAGCAATAAATTGTCCATTTGAGAGAGTGATGAATATGAGCTTGTCATGGATGTTTTAGTTGAGATTCCTGCATTGCAGGGGGTTGGACTACACGACATTGTGGATACCTTCCAGTATTACAAATCTATGATTCAAGAGTGTAAAATGTTAATAATAATAATGATAATAAATTTTATTTATATCCCGCTCTCCCCAGCTGAAGCCGGGCTCAGAGCGGCTAACAACAGTAAAACGCTAAAACATTCTAAAATCATTTCATTATAAAATTAATTCCACTCAAATTAATGGCAACCACTGGGCTAGAAGTTCTGTGAGGATTGCCAAAGGAGGGAGTCAGGCTGTGCCCTGGCCAAAGGCCTGGTGGAACAGCTCTGTCTTGCAGGCCCTGTGGAAAGATGTCAAGTCCCGCTGGGCCCTAGTCTCTTGTGACAGAGCGTTCTACCAGATCAGAGCTACAGCCAAAAAAGCACTGGCTCTGGTTGAGGCCAGCCTAACCTCTCTGTGGCCTGGGACCTTCAGGATGTTTTTGTTTGAAGACCGTAAGTTCCTCTGTGGGACATACCAGGAGAGACGGTCCCGTAGGTACGAGGGTCCTAGGCCGGGTCCTAGGCCGTATAGGGCTTTAAAGGTTAAAACCAGCATCTTAAACCTTATCCTATACTCCACCGGGAGCCAGTGCAGCTGGTATAGCACCGGGTGAATGTGATCTTGCAGCGAGGACCCCGTAAGGAGTCTCACTGCGGCATTCTGCACCTGCTGGAGTTTCTGGGTCAGTCTCAAGGGCAGCCCCACGTAGAGCGAGTTACTATAATCCAGTCTGGAGGTGACCGCATGGATCACAGTGGCTAGGTCAGGGCGAGAGAGGTAAGGAGCCAACTGCTTAGCGTGGCGGAGATGAAAAAATGCCACCTTTGTTATAGCTGCAATCTGCGCCTCCATGGAAAGGGAGGTGTCGAAGATTACACCCAATCTCTTAACGGACGGCGCTGGCACTAATTGCGCCCCCGCAAGAGATGGGAGTTGCCCCCCCAAGCCCATATCGTCCCGACCCAGCCAAAGGACCTCTGTCTTCGAAGGATTTAACTTCAACCGGCTCCCACGTAACCATCCAGCCACAGCTTCCAAACATCTAATCAGTGTGTCGGGCTGAGTCAGGATGGCCATTCATCAACAGATAGAGTTGGGTGTCATCAGCATACTGATGGCAGCCCAACCCAAAACTCCGGACAAGCTGGGCGAGGGGACACATAAAGTTGTTGAAAAGCATCAGGGAGAGTATCGCACCCTACGGCACTCCACACACCAAGGAGTGGCGTGATGACAATTCCCCCCAAGCGCCACCCTCTGTCCCCGACCAGAGAGAAACGAGCGCAGCCATTGAAGGACTGTGCCCTGGATCCCCACGTCGGCAAGGCGGTGGTCCAGGAGTTCGTGATCAACCATGTTGAAGGCTGCTGACAGGTCTAGAAGAATCAGCAGCCCCGACCCGCCTCGATCCAGCTGCCTGCAGAGATCATCTGTTAGAGTGACCAGAGCCGTCTCGGTCCCATTACCATCACCGAAGCCAGATTGAAATGGATCCAGAGCTGATGTTTCATTCAGAAACCCACCAAGCTGTTCAGCAACCGCTCTCTCAATCACCTTACCCAGGAACAAAAGATTCGAAACCAGGTGGTAATTGGATAGATCTAAAGGATCCAATGATGTTTTCTTTAAGAGCGGGCGCACCACTGCCTTCTTCAGTTCCCCTGGGAATGTCCCGGTGCCAAGGGACAGATTGATGATATCCCCTAGGGGGGCCTGCACCTCATCTGGACACGCTTTATTCAGCCAGGGTGGGCACGGGTCAAGAGGACAGGTGGTGGGCTTTCCAGCTCGGAGGAGTCTGTCCACATCCGGTCCACATCCGGTCAAAGTGGTCCAATACTTGACCCGAGGACAGTTGAGGGGCCTCCAGTTCCATTATTGTATCCAAATTG
Organism: Podarcis vaucheri; assembly: GCF_965113315.1. Lineage (NCBI taxonomy): Eukaryota > Metazoa > Chordata > Lepidosauria > Squamata > Lacertidae > Podarcis > Podarcis vaucheri. The sequence goes on from NC_138751.1 coordinate 58,182,006, forward strand.
GCAGGGAGGTCACGGCGGAGCGACAGGACCTTCTCCGCCAAAAAGCTCGCAAATGCCTCACAGCTGTGTGTCAAATTGTTATTTAAATTTGGCTGTCCCTAGAGGGACATTAAAGACCTAATTATACTAAATAATTGTGCCGGGCGAGAGCTAGCGAATACAATGGAGGCCGAGAAGTAAGACTTCCTAGTGGCCTTCACTGCCATCTCGTAGGTTTTCATGAAAACCCTATAAGATGTTCTTGAGGCTCCGTTGCGGGCACCCTGCCATACTCGCTCTAGCCATCTGAGGTACCACTTCATTTTCCGGAGCTCCTCGGTAAACCAGGGAGCCCGGTTTCTGCGGGGTCGCAGAGGACACTTAGGTGCGATCTCATCGATGGCTGCCAGGAGCTGGATATTCCAGCCCTCAACAAGCTCAGTCAATGAGTTGCCAGGGGGAGCAAGGTCCCTCAAGGCTTGGCGGAATCTATCAGGGTCCATCAGCCTCTGCGGGCGAGCCCAAATTGGCTCGCCACCTAAGCAGGGTGGGAGTGGAAAGTCAGTCCTGGCTTTCAGAGCGTAGTGATCAGACTATGGCACCTTCATCGAAGGAGACATGATCACATCTATACCTACGCCAAAGATCAAATCCAGCGTGTGGCCTGCTTGATGTGTGGGGCCCGAAACAAACTGGGAGAGCCCTAGTGTCGCCATGGAAGATACCAGGTCCAGAGCCTGTGAGGAGGGAGTGGCATCAGCATGGATGTTGAAGTCCCCCAATACCAATAGGTTAGGGAACTCCAAGGCCCAGCCAGCCACCGCCTCCAGTAGGCCTGACAGGGTGGCTGCTGGTGCGCTAGGTGGCTGGTACGCCAGACAGACAGCCGAGCTCACCTCGGAGCCCCACACTAGGCCAACACATTCAATGCCAGGGATCGATGGTGATGGTAGAGCCCTGAAAGAACAATCTTCCCGGATTAATAATGCCACCCCTCCCCCCCGGCCCACAGTCCGTGACTGGTGGAGGATGGAGAAACCCGGGGGCGTCATCTCTCATAAGGTAACTGCGCACCCAGGTCTCTGTCACACAAGCCTGGTCGACCCCCTGCGAGGTAATCTTGCAGGGTGGCGGTTTTGTTGCCTATAGACCTGGCATTGCACAGCACCAGTGACGGAGGTGAGTAATCCTTGCTCACCCTACCCTCGTCCCTCGGGATGGGGCGCAGATTGGAAGGGGTATGAGCATATCCATATCTCGATCCCCTTCGCCTGTAACATCTGCCCCGCCCCCCGGCACTGAAAACTCCCATTCCCTCTCCTTAACTGCAGAGACTTCTGGAGACAGGTGGGGTAATTTGTTGCCCACTCTGCTGAGCTGGTTGGTGATGACAAATAATGACTGCCTATAAAGCCAACACAAAATCTTTGCACCGCTGGATGAAACATTTGCATGACCTAGTATACCGAATGCTCATAAAATGAGTGCATTATGTGCCACACATCATGTTCTTACGTTTTGGTCATGCATCCTCTTTGCTGCCAAATTAAAATAATTTTAGGATCATTGAACTCAAGGCCCATCAAGAAGGCGGTCCCAAGTGCCCACCTCAGCATCCCACCTGCTGAGGATTGAGCTGCAAATATCTCGTTCTTTGCAGGGGGCAGTTGCTGTTTCTGTTTTCCTTCTACAGGCTCCCATTTCCTGCTGCTGGAACACCACTGTTTGCAGATGTTCCCCTTACATTATTGTGCATATTTCATTTAAGAATAAAAGTGAATTTTCTGCTGCTTGCTTCTCTTTATGGCTAATAACCTCCTGTCGACACCCACCCCCAATCTGACACACACTTTCAGATTTTTGCTTAGAATGTATTACTTACAAGGATATATTGTATGAAATGCTCAATGCGTTTAAAATGAGAGAGCTCAGGGTGTGGTGCTCTCATGAAGAAAATAATGGAATGATGACTGCTACAAAAAGGTTCATCAGCCTGATAGTTCCTGATAGTTACAGCTTTGAATAAGTGGCAGAAAGCTTCACCCCTCCTCCTCTTCCGCCTCCTCCTCCTCCTCTTTCGGGGGGGGGGGGAACCGGACGACACCAGATATCCTTTGGGGAATGCTGCAGGAATGGAGGTGCCTAATAGGTTGCAAATGGATAATGATCAAAGCAGGTTTGTAACTTCAGTGACATGGTTGCTCCTTTGGTGGGAGTTTTTGAAGAGCAAAAAAGAGAACACTTGCTGACTTCTGCTTTTAACTATGGATCTCTATGATGACTCATCATGAAAAAGAGGCCATGGAGTCCTGGAAAAAGAGGACACATGGCAACCCTAGTTTTGTATAGAATGAGACCATCTTGATTGATTTTGAATTTTTTTTTGTACTGAGGGTGCAGAACTAAACTCTGCTACTTACAAGGTTCTCCAAAGATGATTTAAAGCTTTGCACCCCAAGCTTTTTTGTACCCCAAGCCTTCCCGCTCAAACATTTCATTTAAGACGGTAAGAAGAGCCTTCTGGATCAGATCAACTGCCCGTCTTGTCCAGCATCCTGTTCTCACAGTGCTAACCAGAGGCTTGCAGGAAACCCACAAGCAGGATCTACATACAAGAGCAGCCCTCTCCCCATAGGAGCATTTCTGCTTCCAACCAAAGATTGCCCCCTCCTCTGCGAACTTGTCTGATCCTCTTTCAAAGCCATCTAAGTGTGTGGCCATCACTGCCTCCTGTGGGATGGAGTTCCATAGTTCAACTATCCTCCTCTTGTGATGTTGCCCTCCTTTATGCTTCCAGAAGAGCCTACATAACCTAAGATAACATTGGAACATGAGAGGACCCTTGGAACAAGCCTTCTTGCCCTGTTAGTGCAGGATGAAGAATTTGTGATCCTCCAGTTGCTGTTGGACTCCCCGCTCTCATCCACCCCAGCCAGCGTGGCCCATGGTCTGTCATGGATGGAGTCTCATTCTCCCTGGAGGAGCAGCTGCGCAGTTTGGAGGTGCTCCCGGATTCAGCTCTGTCACTTGACAGAGGCGCAGGTGTCATTGGTGGCTAGGAGTGCCATTTGCTAGCTTCAGCTACTGCCATTCCTTGGTCAAAATAGTGTAACTACCCTTGTCCATGGACTGGAGACCTTATGGTCAGATTACTGCAATGTGCTCCTCTATGTGGGGCTGCCCTTGAGGCTGGTCCAGAGACTGCGGATGCAGCAGAATGCAGTGGCTCGGTTGCTGGTGGAGACTCACAATCTTCAACAAAGCACCTTATTTGTAGGACTTGCTCTAGCTGCCATCTGCTATTGGCGAAGTTCAACAGTGTTAAACAGTGGGGTCACTCAGAGGAAAAGATGGTGAAATGCAAACAGGGGACACAGAAAGGGCTGAACTCCTCAATGCCTTCTTTGCCTCAGTCTTCTCCGATAAAGAAAACAATGCCCGGCCTGAAGAATTTGAAGCAAATGATTCAGCAAAGGAAACACAGCAGTCATCTTTGAGAATTCCTGGAGAACAGGTGAAGTCCCGGCAGACTGGAGGAGGGCAAATGTCCCTATTTTCAAAAAGGGGGAAAGAGAGGACCCAAATAATTACCGCCCAGTCAGTCTGACATCAATACCAGGGAAGATTCTGGAGCAGATCATTAAGCAAACAGTCTGTGAGCACCTAGAAAGGAATGCTGTGATTACCAATAGTCAGCATGGATTTCTGAAAAATAAGTCATGTCAGACTAACCTGATCTCGTTTTTTGACAGAATTACAAGCCTGGTAGATGAAGGGAACGCAGTGGATGTAGCCTACCTTGATTTCAGCAAGGCATTTGACAAGGTGCCCCATGATATTCTTGTAAAGAAGCTGGTAAAATGTGGTCTTGACTATGCTACCACTCAGTGGATTTGTAACTGGCTGACTGACCAAACCCAAAGGGTGCTCATCAATGGTTCCTCTTCATCCTGGAGAAGAGTGACTAGTGGGGTGCCACAGGGTTCTGTCTTGGGCCCGGTCTTATTCAACATCTTTATCAACGACTTGGATGATGGACTCAAGGGCATCCTGATCAAATTTGCAGATGACACCAAACTGGGAGGGGTGGCTAACACCCCAGAGGACAGGATCACACTTCAAAACGACCTTGACAGATTAGAGAACTGGGCAAAAACAAACAAGATGAATTTTAACAGGGAGAAATGTAAAGTATTGCACTTGGGCAAAAAAAATGAGAGGCACAAATACAAGATGGGTGACACCTGGCTTGAGAGCAGTACATGTGAAAAGGATCTAGGAGTCTTGGTTGACCACAAACTTGACATGAGCCAACAGTGTGACGCGGCAGCTAAAAAAGCCAATGCAGTTCTGGGCTGCATCAATAGGAGTATAGCATCTAGATCAAGGGAAGTAATAGTGCCACTGTATTCTGCTCTGGTCAGACCTCACCTGGAGTACTGTGTCCAGTTCTGGGCACCACAATTCAAGAAGGACACTGACAAACTGGAACGTGTCCAGAGAAGGGCAACCAAAATGGTCAAAGGCCTGGAAATGATGCCTTATGAGGAACGGCTAAGGGAGCTGGGCATGTTTAGCCTGGAGAAGAGGAGGTTAAGGGGTGATATAATAGCCATGTTCAAATATATAAAAGGATGTCACATAGAGGAGGGAGAAAGGTTGTTTTCTGCTGCTCCAGAGAAGCGGACACGGAGCAATGGATCCAAACTACAAGAAAGAAGATTCCACCTAAACATTAGGAAGAACTTCCTGACAGTAAGAGCTGTTTGACAGTGGAATTTGCTGCCAAGGAGTGTGGTGGAATCTCCTCTTTTGGAGGCCTTTAAGCAGAGGCTTGACAACCATATGTCAGGAGTGCTCTGATGGTGTTTCCTGTTTGGCAGGGGGTTGGACTCGATGGCCCTTGTGGTCTCTTCCAACTCTATGATTCTATGATTCTAAGATTTTGGCCCTATACAGCTCAGGGGAAGGTTTCTCGAAGGAGCATCATATCTTTCATATAACCATTAGGCCGCTGTGGTCTGCGGGAGAGTTCCAAAGAGCTCAAAGGAAGGCTTCTCCTGTGGCTGCTGCTTTCCCGAAACAATTGAATGCCTTTTTGTTCTGACAAGTTTTCGTAGCTGAATGAATTGATTTCGGCCATAGGTTTTTTCTTTGTATAGTTTTTAAAATTAATTTGCTGTTTTTAACTGTTTTCTTATGTTTTGTGGAACATCTTGAGACATATTTGTAAAAGGTAGTGGTGTTAACAACAACAACAACAACAACAACAACAACAACAACAACAGAAGATCTGGCCAGAATGCTGCTCATGAACAGAGTATATTCAGAAACCCACCTTGAACGGGACGCAAACTTATTAATTCAAGTAATAGGTGTTTCAAGGAGTTAGCTATTCATCAGGAGGTTAATATAACAAAAAGGAGTTTCTGATTCCTACAATAAATAGTAACTGGTGGTTCTATTCAAGAAACAGTCTGGGGTTTTTATGACTTAGAAGCATCTATTAGTTTCTGATTTGAGCTGCTGCCCTTTTGGTGTGTCCAGTCGATGTTCCCTGTGACTTAACATATTAAGTAAACTTCAACTGATAGTGCAGACACTGAATAACTTTGTTTATTTCTGGAATCTTTTCATATAATTTATGTTCGGCTAACCTTGATTGACTAGCATTTTGTCTTCACAGCTATTTTTTAATGGGGATACGTTTTTTGCTTTGCTCTTTTCCATACTAAGTTTGTAGTAGCTTACAAGCTCCAGATGAAGCTAGGGGAGAACATCAGATGGCCAAACAAACAAACATTTGTTCCCAGTCAACAGAAGGGGGGGTTGCTTTGTAGAGCACTCTGGGTGACCAGTTTTAGTCCTCCGCTGGCTGTTGCTGCTAAAGGGAGGCTTTCCAAGAAGCCCAGGTGGCTTCTCTCTCCTGATGTGCAGGCAAGGGTTAACAATTGCCCAGGTTCCACGTGATGAGATGCAAACTGAATCATTCCAAGGGATCTCCGCCTGCCCAGTCACCAGGCAGATGCTGTTCCCCTTGGTTGCCATGACAACCCGGGCTGTACTCTAATCAAGCCCAGCCCCTGCAGCGTTATATCTAATTTTCCTTCCTGTTGCAGAGGAGGGGAGAGGAGGAACCGGGTGCCTCTAAGTGGGGAGGAGGCCACCGCCTGGAGCCCCTTCTGCCTCAAGCTGCTCTCAGAGTCTCCCTGAGCGAGCTACCCCTCCACTTGCAGACACCCAGGTGGGCTTGCCCAGTGCTGCAGCAGCCAGCAGCATTTCTGGAGGGTGCCTTCTAGTGGCACAAAGGTGGAGAGGAGTGCTTTGAGGAAGCCTGCCTTTCTGCTGCCTCTCCTGGAACAGCCAGCAATCGCTCACTCTCAAGCTCTCAGTCTCTAGAACATCCCTGAGCCGGAGAGCCATGCAAAAGACTTTCTGGAGGCTGTGAGGCAGGCAAGCAGGGTCTCAAAGGCAGCATGCTTCACATCGTTCTCCCCATCTTGGAACTGATGGGGCTCTAGAAATTAAGGCAAGTGCTGGTCGTGGCGATGTCGGAGATTAAAACGGACCTCTGACAGGGTGGGGGCTTCTGTGGCCATCACTGGTACCTACCTTTGAAGGACTGGCTTTCTAGGGAGATGGGAAGAGCCCATCCCATGAATGGGTCAAAGGCCACCGTCGGAACTTCGTTCTCTGTGCTGCTGCCTCAGAAGCTCACCAGGCCAGAGGGGGAAGGAAGAGAAGAGGAGCTGCTTTTCTAGGATTCTCAACTCGAAAATTGCCGAACTGGCCTGTGGAAAGGAGTTCCCTGAGACTGTGTGGGAATGAGAAAGAAGACCAAATGCCATTCTGCTGCCAAAGCAAGCTCTAGATGTCTGTTCTTAATGTGCTTGATATATCAGATGCATTTTTACTGGGTGAATTTGGTTCAAAGAGGCATCCACAACTGAGGAAGAAAAATACTTGATTTTTTAAAAACTTAGAAATTTACCAGCCTTATTCCATCCCCCCCCCATCCCCCATGCTCCTTTTCCCCATTTTTCTTTTTGTAACTAGATTTTCAAGAGTGTTTAGTAGTTTCTGGCTCCCGGTCAGCTCTGGTTTCATTTTAGGGGGAAGTAAATTTATCGGTCTGTCTCTCCCCCCCCCCCGCAAGCCCATCCACCTTTTTGGGTGCCTTGGAGCAATGGATTACCTTGGAGACAAGCTGACGGTGGCGCAGAACCACATGACCCACTGGGTGGGCTCCGTGCGAAGGTCCTTGCAAGAGGCGCTGAATTTAGTCACAACTGCAGTTGCCCCTGAACGAACGAGTGGGGTGGGGGCAAGCAGAGCCCCTTTCAAGCGCACCTCCTCCTTCAGGCACTTTGCATCCCGGAGCAGAGAGTCCTTCCGCAGGTTTTCCATGCGCAGTCAGCAAAGGCTTTCCTCTCTGAGGAAGAGGCAAGCCAGCTCGGAGCAGCCTGACCTTGTAAGCACCCTTTTAAGTTGCCAGGATGGTTGCTGTTGCATTCTAGGCTGGTAACCCTGCTACAGTTTGTGTGCTTGCAAATGTATATCTGTTTAGTTTTAAGAAGGAAAAAAGCCTCCTGCTGTTGGTCATTTTAGCATTGTGGGTGTTTCTTTCAGATCTTTTAGCCTTCATTGTCCCAAAGGTACTTGGGCAACAGGGCGATTGGTCTGTGGCCCATTTCTTCTTGAAATAACTCAAAGTCCTTGGATGCAGGCATGGGGCTAAAAAAGAAAGCACTCCTAGGGACAGTTGCTTGGAGCTTGGTCCTGAGTAAATGTCTTCTCCTCTGTTCTGGAATGTTGCTTCCCTAATTCTAAACTTTGAAGGGGAGGCAAGGAAGGAACAGCTGGAAACACTCTGCAAATGCTCAAGGGTGCTTCCTCTTATGAGGACTTTGAACCGGAGCTTAGGAAATGGTATTTGGGGTGAAGCCTGACTCACCCTTCCTCCCATTAAGTCCCTGACTGACCCTGGGTCAGCTCCCTCGGCCACCCTTTCTGAGGGCCCTGTGGCAAAACACAAAAGAGCTGTGTTTGGCCTTTTTGTTCTCTCAGTTGATAACGTAACACCTGGGTGCCTGTCTGTGGTCGTGGGCTAAGTCCCTGCTGGGGAGCCATGTAAAAGGTTTCTTGTTCACTCATGCTCAGCTTCCCTTAAAGTCTAACCAGGTCAATGGGGGGTGTGGGGGTGTGAGTGTGAACAGGACCATGTGGACTTGCAGTTGCATAGTGCACACACACGAGGGCTTCCTGAAGAAATCATTGTTTGCGGCCTTGTTCAGTTCCAGCATAATGCCAGGAAAGGCTGCTGTGATTCTAAACTTAGCCAATTCAGCCTTGAGAGGGAATTTACCTCCAACGTTGAGAATATGCTGCAAGGACATTTCTTATTACTTTGAGGAAAGTGTAGATAGGGGGAAGTGTAAGTTTGTGAGTGCTCTGAATTTGCTGAAGCAAGAGTGGGCTGGGAGTATAATTTTAAAAATGGGTTCTTTGGTTTGTGTGGAATGCCAAGCTCTCTCTTGCCCATTGGCATCTTCAGGTTCTCCAATGTCCCAGGAAGGCTTCTCAGAAAGGCTCCCCAAATTTCAGACTGGGCAGGATAGGTCTTGCCTTTTCAACTCTTTGGCCGGTTCCTAGGGGGAATATTCTTCCAGCTGGCTGACTTCCCCCTGCTCCAGCTGGGCTTAGACCCAGCAGTTTCACCCTTCATGTTTCATTGCCTTGAACCCACCTTCTCCAGAAGGCCCTGTGGGATGTCCAGAAGGTTTATTCCATCCAGAAGTGAGGTGCCAGGGTCACAGCTACCACACTTGTTACCTCTAATGACACTGCTTCAGATTTTACATGTTGGTATCTACAACACAGCAGAAGGGTGGCTTCTGCAGCCTCATGCTAGAGTGTTTTGAGAGTGAAGAGTTAAACCTCCTCCATGGCCTGAGCTGTTCTTTGTTTACTCTTTGGCTGGGCCTGCCAGAGAAACTAAAAAGACATTATTGTGTAAGAGGTAGGCAAAGGCAGGTTGTTTGAATAACAAAGCTGGTTGCTGGAGGGGAATGTACCTTAAGTGGTGTTGATCAGAATTGTAGAGATTAAAAGTGACACCTGGGTTGAATGATTTGTTTATGGCTGATCCAGGTTGCAGAGCAATTTGGTGCCAGAAATCTACTCTATCTGGGCGGTTGTTGGCATGGCACCAACAGTTATCAGAAGTAAATTTGATTAATTTCAGCAAATATCTGGTCATGCTGAAAAACTATGTCCAGAAGGTGAGGTCAGGCACATGGTCTCCACATTGAACCTGCCATGGTTGAGGCTTTTAATTTTCTCTGTGCCATATAATTCTTAACCTAAAGTTCCCAAGGGTTATGCCTCTTTTCTGTAAGGAAGGATATTGTCCTGTGTCAGCCCTGTTCAGAATGAACAAGAACTGCTTAAACATGTGTAGTTTTGCAACTGCACTAGTTATTGTTCCAAGGTTCTTTAGAGGAGGTCGTGAAAAATTGCACTGGTGCACAGCTGATAGACGTTTGTAGTACAGAAATGAATGTGGTAAGATACTTAGGAAGTTGCCCTGTACCAACCAAGTCTCTTGGCACAGCTAGCCAAGACCACAAGGCAGATCCACACTATGCTTTCAAGTCACATCTAACATAATTTAAAGTGCATGACTACACCCCAAAGAATCCTGGGAGCTGTAGTTTGTTGTGAGTACTGGGCATTGCAGCTCTGTAAAGGGAAACTACATCTCCCAGAATTCTTTGGTGGGTGACATGTACTTTAAAATGTGTGTTGGGTGTGGTTTAAATACATGGTGAGGATCTGCCCTCAGACTGGGGCTCCCATGAAGGGGAGCAGCCTTGGTTTGTGATCTCCATGTAGCCTTGAACATGTACAAAAATGATGGCTTCTGAGTCATGACAGAACTAGTCTATACTGACTGGGGTTGGCTCTCCAGAATTTCAGGCAAAGTCTTTCTCAGCCCTCCTGGGAAGATGTCAGAGATTGAATTCCAAAAGGACAGACCAGACGCTTGGTAGCTTTAGGGCACAGACTCCTGCTTCTGATGGCTGGCTGTCATATTGGTTGGCCACTCTCAACCCTGAAAAGCAGAGGCTGTAGCAGTAGAGTTTTGGGGCAGTGACTGCTTCACTTGTCAGCTGGATTTATGTCATTGTTTTCTTTTTGTCCCCCAGATCCTTTCTCCTCCTGTCTCCAGGAACTCCTGGTTCCTGACATGGTGTGACTTCCTGACCAGACTTCCTGACTTGTTTTGGACCTGACCAGAGGCCACATTTTGACAAACAGGGAGAAAGTTTCTTTTGTAACCCCCACCCCCATGGTTGCACTGAAGGGTTTTAAAGAAACAGGCCTTTATCACAAAACGAGTCTGTTTAGTCAAGAATCTGTCTCTTTGCTTCAGATGATCCTGCCTATATTTCAAGCTTGGATCTCTGATCAGAATTGGACTCTGGAGCTTCTTGACCTTAAGCAGGGCTCGTGGTCCTCACTTTGTCTTGGTGCTCATTGTGGCAAGCACCTACAGATGGCTCCTCCGGAAGGAAGTTCATGTTGAGAGTCTAATTGGGTAAACAAACGATGGGAGCCTCACTTAAGGCACCACCACCAGCAGCAGTGTTCTCCGAATCTGGCTTTAAGCTTCGTCAAGGGGCAAGATGGATGTTGGCATTTTACCCCTTTACTCCTGTCCAAAGACATAAATGACCTACATTTGGGGATTACTTTTGGTCTGGACTTCCATGATTTTGCAGACTTGAGTACAGGGAAGGGCTGTCAATGTCAGGCCCTGGCACTCCACTTCCTGTGTATTATTCCATGGCATACATCTTGTCTTTCTTTTGAGTCCCTGATTGGCAGCTAGGTCACTTAGTGGGCCAGGCTAGTGCAGAGCTCTTTTTACAATTATGTAAAATGAAAGCCCATAAAGCTGGTGGGAGGGTGCAGAGCACTGGTTGGTTTTTCTCTTCTGCTTTTTTGGCAAATTCACCAAAAATAAATGAAGTTTTGGAGCTATTTTAAAGGGAAATTGCCAAAAACGACACTGCTGACATGGGTTGTCATATGTTTGGCAACCCTATCATACACAGTGACAACACAAATCAACTGAATTTAATAAACAAGGGGACTAGAACTGGCACCCAAGCAGTTCATAGTTTTCCACTTGATAACCTCTTTAATAGGCTGTGGAATTTGCTTGCAGAAGAGGCTTGGCCTCTAAGAAAAAGGCTTCTTCTGTTTACTGTATTCTTCCCATCTCCAGTTTTCAGATGGTGCCTTCTTGAAACCACATCTCACCAAGTTAAAATGAAGTTGGTGTGTTAATAGGCAATATTCCTAGATAACTTAGCTTAACATAGCGCAGTCAGAGACCTCGCTTGCTCTTGAAAATGGGTGGAAATCTATCCTTGTGCCCTGTACATGTGCACCTGCTTGTCTGCCAATCTCTCCATACCCCATTGCGTCCACATTTCTGCAGTGCAGGGGGTTGGACTAGATAGCCCTTGGGGTCCCTTCCAGCCCTACAATTCTATGATTCTATCTTCCCCTTGAAAATGGTTGCAGGAGTTGAACTGGGGCTTGGTGTTTAGAATGTAGAATTGTTTCTGAATCTGTGTATCAAGTTTCAATCTGACACGTCAGAGTTAAGTGGAATAATTGTGCTAAACCAACCTGACAAATGGGACCCAAAATGATTTAAGTTAAACCACAGGGTTCTCTTTTATCTTTAGTAATCTTTAGTGTAGCACAAGATTGCAGCGTGGAGTGCTGCTGCTCAAGGTTCCAGCCAGCCAGGTCTTCCCCCAAAATACTCCATTCCACATACAGTGCTCCTCTCCCGCTCCCCCCACTACCAGGGGCCACTCAGCGTGCTCCGCCCTCATTCGGCTGCTGGTGCAGGTGGCATCACTTTGGGGGCAGAAGAATCAGCCCCTGAAGGAGGAGCCTTTGGAATGTTTTTACTGCACTTCTGTTGCATTTGGGATGCATGGTTATATGTTGCAAGTCACTTTATTGAAAGGTAGTCCTAATTATTCTAAAAGAAGAAGGAAGCCTCCTGAGAATGCATCCAGAAGCAAATGGTATTTAAACCTAATTACTCCTTGGTACATGCAAAGGGAAACATCAGACAGCTGTAAGAACTTGATTCCATAGACATGCTGGCCATACATCTTTTTTTTAAAACCCAAAATTCTGAATAGAATAATAATTGTTGCCTTTGCACATTGTGGGTAACTCAGAGCAACATTCTGAGAGGCAGTGTGGTGCTGTGGATTAAGGGTGACAAGTTTGAAGAGCTTCCCTTTGGGGCAAGGGCTGTAGCTCATTGGCAGAAACCTGTTTTGCATGCAGATCCCCAGTTCAATCCCAGACATCTCCAGGTAGGACTGGGAAAAATCCCAGCCTGAAACCCAGGACAGCTGCTGCCAGTCTATGTAGATAGCACTGAGCTAGATGCGCACAAGGGTCCGAGTCCATATAAGGCAGCTGCTGCTGTTTCTATGAAATCTTTCAGGTGTTCCACGTATAGCTCTAGTGGCAGTGACCCAGGAGTGCTTTATTCAGCTAAGCAGAATCAACAAATCTTTCAGATGCCAGCCAGGTCTGTGGAACTTGAAAGGTCACATCTCAGCTACCAGGCAGGGAGGATTGGGGATCATTTGGGCACTTTATCAGAAGTGATGGTAAATGTTAGTAGGTCCGCTGAAATGGTAGACATGCCTAATCTTTTGTGCTTTCATGAAACAGCTGCTGCTGTTTCAGGCACCCTCTCTCTTCCAGATGCTATGGCACTTGCAGTTGGTATGCGAGTAGGTTTCCCCTCTTTGCTCTCTTTACCAAAGAGGTGAGGAGGCAGCCAGGTTTCCTTGCTGATGGTGCCATTCCTTTGGAAACTCACCTCCTAGAGAAACCCACCTGGTCCCCACTCCCTCACAAGGGTTAGGAAGCTGGTGGACATCCTTCTTATGTTCTCTGCCCTGGTTGTAATGTTTTGTTATTGTTCTCCAGCTGCTGTTTTCCTGATACGTGGTGCTGGTTTGGTTGATACAGTGGTGCTCCGCAAGACGAATGCCTCGCAAGACGGAAAACCCGCTAGACGAAAGGGTTTTCCGTTTTTGAGCTGCTTCGCAAGACGATTTTCCCTATGGGCTTGCTTTGCAAGACAAAAACGTCTTGCAAGTGTTCCGATTTTTTTTCGCTTTCCCCCCCTTTTCTAAGCCGCTAAGCCGCTAATAGCCTTTTAGCCGCTAATCCGCTAATCCTTTAATAGCCGCTAAGCCTTTAATAGGCGCTAAGCCTTTAATAGCCGCTAAACCGCTAATAGCGCTAATCCGCTAATACGGTTGCTTCGCAAGACGAAAAAACCGCTAGACGAAGAGGCTCGCGGAACGGATTAATTTCGTCTTGCGAGGCACCACTATATTGTCTATATTTCAGCTCCATAAGCATTCTTGAGTGCCTAATGATAATGAAAGGCAGGGGTGTAGTTCTCTATTGCCCATTTGATTTCAGGATAAACCAAAGGAAGGGGTGGAAAATGTTTACCAGTTAAGGTGCTCTGTAGGTCAAATAATAGCAATTTGCTGGTTGCCTGCCACATGAATGCTAATTTTACCCTTCTCAGCTCAGGCTTCCTCACTAGAACAATTTCTGGGTTCTTTGTTTATAAGTTGACAAAATTTAAAAGCAGATAAAAATTTTGTTTTCATCATTGTCAGATTTTCTGCTGATCTCTTGAGAGCTGCACAGATTCTTTCTAAAGTATGTGCTACAATATTCTTGCAGGAAATGTAAAAATCAAATATTTTCTCTCATTGGAGAAAAGTTAGCTTTGTAGAAGAAAATTTAACATGAACCACTACAGTGTTAAAGGAGCTTTCCATGAGCCTCTAAGTTAGGCTTCCTCAACCTCAGCCCTCCGGATGTTTTGAGACTACAATTCCCATCATCCCTGACCACTGGTCCTGCTAGCTAGGGATCATGGTAGTTGTAAGCCAAAAACATCTGGAGGGCCGAGGTTGAGGAAGCCTGCTATAAGTCTTTTAAATGCAACCAAGACTAACACTGGATTTTACATCAGGAACTATTTGGCAATCAACTCCTTGTTAGCACTCACAAGAGCCTTTCCAAATCAGCTTTGACTGCTGGCAATGTCACTTTCTAACTTGCACAAAGTGGAGCCATTTTTATGGGTTGGTGATTTTGGTAGTATATCCTCACTTTTCAGATGGGAGAACTGAGGTTTAGAGCAGTTAAGTGGAGGGCTGATCAGTACGTAAGGTGTGAATGTGAGACTCCTACCTGCCCCAAGAAGGATCTTATGCCTTTGGAAGGATGCAGAGGGAGTGTCACGGATTTTTTGAGGGGCTGGTAGGAAAGGTGCAGGGAAGCTGTGCTTACAGCTGGGAAATTAGCGCCAGGCAGGAAAATGGACTTGCCATTCATGGTGACCTTGGACAATTTGTTTTAGTCATGCTTTATCCTACATTCTCCTTTTAAATGACATTACCAGCCTTCATAACAGTACATCATCCCCACCCCCTTTTTGGTTAAGGAACATTCTTGGAGATGTTAACTAATGTTTTACGCTGTAGTGTAAACCCAGTCTGTGACAAACAATGAGTGGCTAGTGTTTGACTGCCAAGGAATTTGGAGGAGAGAACTGTGTTTGTGTTCTCCAGAAAGGCCTTAGGGGCTGCTCTTTGGGCTGGCCCGAGGGAGTATGTGCAGCAACTGGCTGATATGTGCTTGTGCTGGAACCCCTTTGTGGGAGACTTCCCCATTCCACTGGATCTCATGCCTAGCTGACACACACATAGCAGGTGAGCTGGTAAAGACTTGCGGACCATACGGCATCAGACTGCAGGAAGAGATTTTCTCTTGGGAAAACCAGCATATCAGGAAGAAACCTAGTGTGGTACTTAAGTAAGTTTTACTCAGAGTAGAAACGTTGAAATGAATGGATGAGACTAAGTTTTACAGTTAGTGAAGCTTACTTGAATACCACTCCTAGACTAGAGGTCATCTTCCTGCTGCCTGTTCAGCCTGGTTTTGCATGCAAATCAGCTGCTGCCATCTTTATCTCAAATTCCAGCTGTTTCTTGCCAGGGCAGGCTAGACAAGAGAGGTCTGAAAAGGCCTGAGCGTCTCCAGGAAGTAGTGTGCAAGATCTTGGTATTCAAGTAAGCCATCTGTGGTCAGGGATAATCTGGGTCTTCCTCCAGCTGCAAGCTTTCAGACCCATATGTTAAGCCATCTGGTTACTTGCTTCTAAACATCAGTCAGGGAATGCTTGTGTCAGGTTAGATAATAAAATTTCCAGTTCTAATTCCAGCTTCTCCATGCATTCAGAGAGCACACTTGCTTTTAATTTTACCAAATTGAACTGCCCTGTCCTCCCAGTTCCTGCTTCATCATTTCATAAAGCTTCCTCTGATCTTAAAGCAAACACCATCTCTTTGCAGGCCTGCCACCCGCTTGGTGAGGCGACCTTTGCAAGCCTGAGGTTGGCAGTCTTGTACTGCAGAATCAGGTAGGCAGACACCTTTGTTTCCATGTGAACCTTTGGAGCAGCACTTTGATGCCATCGGGTGCCTCTGAACCTGTGAAAAGAGTGCACCAACCTGGTATTCATTGCAGATGAGGATTCTGCATCATTCTGCTTCTGCCAGCCACCTGGTGATGGCTTCCTGAATACCTTGAAATGTCAACCTTCTCCATTTGCCATGAGGCCTATCCCATCAGGTGCACTCCACTCCACCTACTTGACTTCATACCATATGAATTTTAACCCTTCCTTTTCACCTGGCCCTTCCCCTTCTCGCTCAGATGGACTGCACTTTGAGTGCCCCACCAGCAGCATTTTGAACAAAAAAGGAGCCCTCTGGATCTGGCCAGCAGCCCATCCAGTCCACCATGCTGCTTTGACAGTAGCCAACCAGATGCCTCAGTGGGAACCCCATAAGCAGGGTATAAGCACAAGCATTCTCTCCCTCCTGTGGTTTCCTGCAACAGGAACATAGCCATCCTGGCTAGTATCCAGGCCCTCTCTTTCATGAATTTGTCTAGTCCTCTTTTAAAGCCATTTCCTGTGGGAGAGAGTTCCATAGTTTATGCGCTGTGTGAAGAAGGACTTTTCTGTCTGCGAAACTTAAGTGCAAGTGAGTGTGTGCTTTGCTGGCCTTACTGCTTTCTCTCCTTTGAGCCCTTTCAGTTTTGAGCTTTGTTGATAGGGTTGATTTCATTTCTCTATTATATCTCTTCTGGTTTTATGTTTGTGGCATCCATAGAATCATAGAATCATAGAGTTGGAAGAGACCACAAGGGCCATCGAGTCCAACCCCCTGCCAAGCAGGAAACACCATCAGAGCACTCCTGACATATGGTTGTCAAGCCTCTGCTTAAAGACCTCCAAAGTAGGAGACTCCACCAGACTCCTTGGCAGCAAATTCCACTGTCGAACAGCTCTTCCTGTCAGGAAGTTCTTCCTAATGTTTAGGTGGAATCTTCTTTCTTGTAGTTTGGATCCATTGCTCCGTGTCCGCTTCTCCGGAGCAGCAGAAAACAACCTTTCTCCCTCCTCTAGGTGACATCCTTTTATATATTTGAACATGGCTATCATATCACCCCTTAACCTCCTCTTCTCCAGGCTAAACATGCCCAGCTCCCTTAGCCGTTCCTCACAAGGCATCGTTTCCAGGCCTTTGACCATTTTGGTTGCCCTCCTCTGGACACGTTCCAGTTTGTCAGTGTCCTTCTTGAATTGTGGTGCCCAGAACTGGACACAGTACTCCAGGTGTGGTCTGACCAGAGCAGAATACAGTGGCACTATTACTTCCCTTGATCTAGATGCTATACTCCTATTGATGCAGCCCAGAATTGCATTGGCTTTTTTAGCTGCCGCGTCACACTGTTGGCTCATGTCAAGTTTGTGGTCAACCAAGATTCCTAGATCCTTTTCACATGTACTGCTCTCAAGCCAGGTGTCACCCATCTTGTATTTGTGCCACTCATTTTTTTTGCCCAAGTGCAATACTTTACATTTCTCCCTGTTAAAATTCATCTTGTTTATTTTTGCCCAGTTCTCTAATCTGTCAAGGTCGTTTTGAAGTGTGATCCTTTTGCAAGATAGGCCACAAAGTCATAAGGAATACCACCACTGCTGCATACAACAAGCAAAATGTTTGTTGATACTAAATGTTCATGGCTCCACAAAAGTGATGTCACTTGCAGGATGCTGTGGGAGAGAAATACGTAACTTAGATTATTCAGGCAGCCTTCTGGTTGCATAGCAACCTTGGTATTATTAGCAGTGAGAGCATTCAGCTACATGGCACAAGAGTAGGTGGGATGTTTAGTTAAGTGTTGAGAAAAATGAGCTCTGCTTGCATCTCCTGCACTGCTTTAATATAGCAGCAGGACTTGTTCTCCTAGTGCATGGAGGTGAGAGAGACTGGCCTGTTGCAAGCTGTCAGAGTTTTGCATCTCTTTGGCTTGTGTGTGTTCCCAAACCTGCAACTGTCCTAGTTTGCTAATGACCAAGTAAGTCTCAAGGATCGCTAAGGTCTCATCTCCTGTTCACCCCTTTGTGGTTTTTAGCAATAGTCCATAACATTTGCTGTTCGGTCACATCCACCTACATACCACGAGAGCAGGCGTGTGTATGTTCTTGGTGATTGCACTATTGATGGGGAACTCTCTGAAATCCTGGTCACACTACAGAGGGGGTGGGGGTAAAACTGTGCTCCTGGATTGTACCATTGCTGGCTGCCATTAGTAGAAGAGGCAGCTGCATATCTGAGCTCTTCCCACTCTTCTCAAATAAACTCACTCTGCACAGCAAACCAGCTTATTAAGCAAAAGGTTGGAGATGTTTTCCACATGCAAAGTGGTGTGTGTGTGTGTGTGTGTGTCTGTGTCTGTCTAGAGTACATCCCCTGCATTCTGAAATGGGACAGTCCAGGAATGTTTTGTCACCTCACTTGTGTAGAATCATAGAATCATAGAATCATAGAGTTGGAAGAGACCACAAGGGCCATCGAGTCCAACCCCCTGCCAAGCAGGAAACACCATCAGAGCACTCCTGACATATGGTTGTCAAGCCTCTGCTTAAAGACCTCCAAAGTAGGAGACTCCACCAGACTCCTTGGCAGCAAATTCCACTGTCGAACAGCTCTTACTGTCAGGAAGTTCTTCCTAATGTTTAGGTGGAATCTTCTTTCTTGTAGTTTGGATCCATTGCTCCGTGTCCGCTTCTCCGGAGCAGCAGAAAACAACCTTTCTCCCTCCTCTAGGTGACATCCTTTTATATATTTGAACATGGCTATCATATCACCCCTTAACCTCCTCTTCTCCAGGCTAAACATGCCCAGCTCCCTTAGCCGTTCCTCATAAGGCATCGTTTCCAGGCCTTTGACCATTTTGGTTGCCCTCCTCTGGACACGTTCCAGTTTGTCAGTGTCCTTCTTGAATTGTGGTGCCCAGAACTGGACACAGTACTCCAGGTGAGGTCTGACCAGAGCAGAATACAGTGGCACTATTACTTCCCTTGATCTAGATGCTATACTCCTATTGATGCAGCCCAGAATTGCATTGGCTTTTTTAGCTGCCGCGTCACACTGTTGGCTCATGTCAAGTTTGTGGTCAACCAAGACTCCTAGATCCTTTTCACATGTACTGCTCTCAAGCCAGGTGTCACCCATCTTGTATTTGTGCCTCTCATTTTTTTTGCCCAAGTGCAATACTTTACATTTCTCCCTGTTAAAATTCATCTTGTTTATTTTTGCCCAGTTCTCTAATCTGTCAAGGTCGTTTTGAAGTGTGATCCTTTTGCAAGATAGGCCACAAAATCATAAGGAATACCACCACTGCTGCATACAACAAGCAAAATGTTTGTTGATACTAAATGTTCATGGCTCCACAAAAGTGATGTCACTTGCAGGATGCTGTGGGAGAGAAATACGTAACTTAGATTATTCAGGCAGCCTTCTGGTTGCATAGCAACCTTGGTATTATTAGCAGTGAGAGCATTCAGCTACATGGCACAAGAGTAGGTGGGATGTTTAGTTAAGTGTTGAGAAAAATGAGCTCTGCTTGCATCTCCTGCACTGCTTTAATATAGCAGCAGGACTTGTTCTCCTAGTGCATGGAGGTGAGAGAGACTGGCCTGTTGCAAGCTGTCAGAGTTTTGCATCTCTTTGGCTTGTGTGCGTTCCCAAACCTGCAACTGTCCTAGTTTGCTAATGACCAAGTAAGTCTCAAGGATCGCTAAGGTCTCATCTCCTGTTCACCCCTTTGTGGTTTTTAGCAATAGTCCATAACATTTGCTGTTCGGTCACATCCACCTACATACCACGAGAGCAGGCGTGTGTATGTTCTTGGTGATTGCACTATTGATGGGGAACTCTCTGAAATCCTGGTCACACTACAGAGGGGGTGGGGGTAAAACTGTGCTCCTGGATTGTACCATTGCAGGCTGCCATTAGTAGAAGAGGCAGCTGCATATCTGAGCTCTTCCCACTCTTCTCAAATAAACTCACTCTGCACAGCAAACCAGCTTATTAAGCAAAAGGTTGGAGATGTTTTCCACATGCAAAGTGGTGTGTGTGTGTGTGTGTGTGTGTGTCTGTGTCTGTCTAGAGTACATCCCCTGCATTCTGAAATGGGACAGTCCAGGAATGTTTTGTCACCTCACTTGTGTAGAATCATAGAATCATAGAATCATAGAGTTGGAAGAGACCACAAGGGCCATCGAGTCCAACCCCCTGCCAAGCAGGAAACACCATCAGAGCACTCCTGACATATGGTTGTCAAGCCTCTGCTTAAAGACCTCCAAAGTAGGAGACTCCACCAGACTCCTTGGCAGCAAATTCCACTGTCGAACAGCTCTTACTGTCAGGAAGTTCTTCCTAATGTTTAGGTGGAATCTTCTTTCTTGTAGTTTGGATCCATTGCTCCGTGTCCGCTTCTCCGGAGCAGCAGAAAACAACCTTTCTCCCTCCTCTAGGTGACATCCTTTTATATATTTGAACATGGCTATCATATCACCCCTTAACCTCCTCTTCTCCAGGCTAAACATGCCCAGCTCCCTTAGCCGTTCCTCATAAGGCATCGTTTCCAGGCCTTTGACCATTTTGGTTGCCCTTCTCTGGACACGTTCCAGTTTGTCAGTGTCCTTCTTGAATTGTGGTGCCCAGAACTGGACACAGTACTCCAGGTATGGTCTGACAAGAGCAGAATACAGTGGCACTATTACTTCCCTTGATCTAGATGCTATACTCCTATTGATGCAGCCCAGAATTGCATTGGCTTTTTTAGCTGCCGCGTCACACTGTTAGCTCATGTCAAGTTTGTGGTCAACCAAGACTCCTAGATCCTTTTCACATGTACTGCTCTCAAGCCAGGTGTCCCCCATCTTGTATTTGTGCCTCTCATTTTTTTTGCCCAAGTGCAATACTTTACATTTCTCCCTGTTAAAATTCATCTTGTTTGTTTTTGCCCAGTTCTCTAATCTGTCAAGGTCGTTTTGAAGTGTGATCCTGTCCTCTGGGGTGTTAGCCACCCCTCCCAGTTTGGTGTCATCTGCAAATTTGATCAGGATGCCCTTGAGTCCATCATCCAAGTCGTTGATAAAGATGTTGAATAAGACCGGGCCCAAGACAGAACCCTGTGGCACCCCACTAGTCACTCTTCTCCAGGATGAAGAGGAACCATTGATGAGCACCCTTTGGGTTCGGTCAGTCAGCCAGTTACAAATCCACTGAGTGGTAGCATAGTCAAGACTGCATTTTACCAGCTTCTTTACAAGAATATCATGGGGCACCTTGTCAAATGCCTTGCTGAAATCAAGGTAGACTACATCCACTGCGTTCCCTTCATCTACCAAGCTTGTAATTCTGTCAAAAAACGAGATCAGGTTAGTCTGACATGACTTATTGTTCAGAAATCCATACTGACTATTGGTGATCACAGCATTCCTTTCTAGGTGCTCACAGACTGTTTGCTTAATGATCTGCTCCAGAATCTTCCCTGCTATTGATGTCAGACTGACTGGGCGGTAATTATTCGGGTCCTCTCTTTTCCCCTTTTTGAAAATAGGGACAACATTTGCCCTCCTCCAGTCTGCCGGGACTTCGCCTGTTCTCCAGGAATTCTCAAAGATGACTGCCAGTGGTTCTGAGATCACATCTGCCAGTTCTTTTAATACTCTTGGATGCAGTTCATCTGGCCCTGGAGACTTGAATACATCTAAACTAGCCAAATATACTTGTACTATCTCCTTAGTTATTCTGGGCTGTGTTTCCTTTGCTGAATCATTTGCTCCAAATTCTTCAGGTCGGGCATTGTTTTCTTTATCGGAGAAGACTGAGGCAAAGAAGGCATTGAGGAGTTCAGCCCTTTCTGTGTCCCCTGTTTGCATTTCACCATCTTCTCCTCTGAGTGACCCCACTGTTTCTTTGTTCTTCCTTTTGCTACGAACATACCCATAAAAGCCTTTTTTGTTGCTTTTAACCTCTCTAGCAAGCCTGAGTTCATTCTGTGCTTTAGCTTTTCTGACTTTGTGTCTACACGTGCTGGCTATTTGTTTGAATTCCTCTTTGGTGGTTTCCCCCCTTTTCCATTTTTTGTACACATCCTTTTTTAATCTTAATTCAGTTAAACGTTCTTTAGATAGCCACCCTGGTGTAGTGTAGTGTGGTGTGGTGTGGTGGTTAAGAGCGGTAGTCACGTAATCTGGGAAACCGGGTTCGTGTCTCCACTCCTCCACATGCAGCTGCTGGGTGACCTTGGGCTAGTCACACTTCTCTGAAGTCTCTCAGCCCCACTCACCTCACAGAGTGTTTGTTGTGGGGGAGGAAGGGAAAGGAGAATGTTAGCCGCTTTGAGACTCCTGAAGGGGAGTGAAAGGCGGGATATCAAATCCAAACTCTTCTTCTTCTTCTTTAGGCACCTTCCATGTTTCCGTCTCATTGGTATTGCCTGACGTTGTGCTTTTACTATCTCCCTCTTAACAAACTCCCAGCCATCATGAACTCCCTTTCCTTTTAGTATTGCTGTCCATGGGATCTCACCCAGCACTTCCCTAAGTTTTATGAAGTCGGCTTTCTTAAAGTCAAGAGTCCTATTATGCTTGGCTGCTCCTTTCCGCTGTATAGTAAACTTCAAGACCAGGCTGGAGCCTGAGGGTTGGATCCAAGTAACTTCTGCTCAGAGTAGACTCACTAAAATTAATGGACCTGTTAGCCATGTTCATTAATTTCAATGCATCTCCTCTTAGTAGGACTGGTGATTTGGGGTGGTGCTGCATTTGTGTTTTAATTATTGTAAACAAGCCTTGGGACCTGGGGGTGAAGGATGCATAATAAATAGTAGTAATAATAATAACAACTTTAAATGAGCCTTGTTTAAATGAGCTGTGCTAGAAGAAGAAGAAGAAGAGTTTGGATTTGATATCCCGCCTTTCACTCCCTTTAAGGAGTCTCAAAGCGGCTAACATTCTCCTTTCCCTTCCTCCCCCACAACAAACACTCTGTGAGTTGAGTGGGGCTGAGAGACTTCAAAGAAGTGTGACTGGCCCAAGGTCACCCAGCAGCTGCATGTGGAGGAGCGGAGACGCGAACCCGGTTCCCCAGATTACGAGACTACCGCTCTTAACCACTACACCACACTGGCTCTCTATCACACTGCTACTATCAGAACTCTTTCTAGCGTGTCCAAGTTACAGATAGGTAGCCGTGTTGGTCTGCCATAGTCAAAATAAAAATAAATAAATAAATAGTCAAAATAAAAAAAATTCCTTCCAGTAGCACCTTAAAGACCAACTAAGTTAGTTCTTGGTATGAGCTTTCGTGTGCATGCACACTTCTTCAGATACACTGAAAACCACATGTAAAAAATGCACATGTAAGTCAGACTCTGTCATGTTTAACTGTTGTGGTTTCCAGCTAAAGAGTTTTAGCAGGGAGAAGTCTAGACACCTTGCTAAAATGACATTTGTAAGACTTTGTGGAGAGGGAACCCATGAAAAAAGTCAATATTCCTTGTCAATATTTCCTAGACCCAGTGATGTTTCTGTGTCCTCTGCTGGATTTCAGAGACAAGGGATATTCAACTGGATGGCTTAAGTATCTGATGCTTCAGACATAGAGGATATTGGGAGTCCACACTTTAGTGGCTCATTGGCAGAGCATGTGCTGTGCATGCAGAAGGACGCAGGGTCAATCCTCAGCTTCTCTGGATGGGGCTGACAAGGTCCCTTGCCTGGAGAACCACCCCCGGGCAGTGCAAATAGAACAGGCTAGAGGCACCGAAGATCTGGCTTGGTATAAGAGAGCTTCCCATGTACCCACAATGGTGTCCCAGCACCCTGTCAGGGCTCCAAGGCACACTTTTTAGACTGCTTCCTTCTTGGCCCTTCCCCCCACCCTGCCCTTGAAATGTTGGCTACCCCAAGCCACTCATGTGCTGGGGTTCAGAGGGTTGGGCTGGTGGCTGCACTGGCTCCTTCTCCTCTCTGCCTCTACAGAGGAGTCATCAGCTACAGAAAAATGCTGTGTCTTCATGCTGTGGGAAATCTTCCAGATAAGTGCCATGGCTGGTGAGGTCAGCTGGGATAGGATCCTGCTCAGTTCTAGGAACTGTTTATCTGTTGCTGCAGCAGCAAACGTTAGGGGAGAGGAAGGTGTCTCTCACTCAGGAAATTGCTCTGCCTAACGCCATCTCCACATTGGACAGGGGTTCTTCACCGGGTCTAGAAGAAGGCATTGGGCCATGTTCAGATCCTTGTGGGCAAAGTTAACCTATCCAGTAGTGAGTATTTGGAAATGGTGCTTGGATTTTGTGTGTGTGTGTGTGTGTGTGTGTGTGTGTGTGTGTGTCTTGGTGTGCTTTCTGGGGAGCAATATGTGGATTTTGCCTTTACATTTCTGTGTGGTCAGTAAACTTTTTAAAAGAAATATGTGCCTGTTCTGTATCACTCAGTTTCCCGCGGGCATCTGGTTGGCCACTGTGAGAACAGGAGGCTGGGCATGAGTACTCTGTTAGCCCTCTGCTCAGTTGGAGTGGAGACAGGAAACCTTGAGTAAAGTGACATTAAAATTGTCACCTGATTAAAATGTTGTGGTCAGTTTAATCACTTAAATATGTACATGTGTAAAAGCAATAGTTCTGTTTTATAGAATGCCCTTGGAGCAGCCTTCCCCCACCTAATGCCCTTCAGATGTTCTGGCCTGCAACCTGCATTGGCACCAGCCAGCATGGTTGTCTGGGAGTTGTAGTCCAAAACATTTGGAGGGCAGGAACCAAGATGGAGTAGGCTGACAACTTGGAGGCATTTTTTACAATGCAAAGGGAAACAGGCCACGTCTGCCCGCTGTTCCATCCTCTCTTTTTAAAAATTCATTGCATTAAAAATAGATTTAAAGATCACATTGAGTAATTGAGGGCACATTTTTAGTCAATGAAAGGGTTTTTAATCCATCTAGCTAAACATTGCAGCCACGGAACTGCAGGCACTCCTAAAGCTGTGCTGGTAGAAGGGGGTTGCTTGTTTTCCAGGCACAAGCTGCACGGGTTGACTGTGAAAGGAGGCTTGCAAGTAGCTAGTCACCAGGTTACCGGGGTTGCCTCTGGCAGTTCAAGCACTTTGCAAAAGTTGGTGGTTGTCTTACTTTAGGGTTGCAGGTGGCCCATAGCTTTTTAGGAAGGCTGGAGAAAGTTATCAGGGCAGGGGCATACTTTTGTAGTTGCACTGAAGCCAAAAGCGTATCCCAGAGACTGCCTCTCTGTGCCCCATCTTGGTATATCTGATCTCCCTCTGAGAGAAATTCCAATCCATCCACTGACTTAGAAACTAGGATGTGTGTGGACAAACATTTGTGAGAGTGGCTGGATTTCCTTTTTCTGAAAATTCACCCCAACCTGAGCCTAGCTAAGAGGTGCATGAGGGCTGGTGTATTTTAGCTGATTGTTTGGTTGTGTGTCATGTTTTCAGTGGGATAGTGTGGAGAACAGAACTGTATCTAACTAAGCAGGCACCAAGGATTGCTTGCTGCACCTTGAATGCATCATGTGGATTCTGGTGAGTAGTTACATTGCAAAGCAGTGACATAGAAGACTGCTACAGGTCTAGGGGAGCTATTGCTCAGCAACTTGGCTATGGGCGGGCACCTTGAACTCTTCATACAACTGCTTCTGTATGGTGAGGAAATTTCCGTGTTCTTAGGTTGCCTTTGTGATGACTTTTGCTTGCAGTGGTTAAGAACTGCTGGCTTAAAGAGCAGCCTGAACATCAGACTCTTTCAGATAAGGGCAAATTGTGTTTTTACTACTGGGGGGGGGGGCAGAGTGGCTGCGGCAACCTAGTCAGATGGGTGACATATAAATAATAAATTGTTATTGTTATATAAACCTTTTCACCAGCCACAGTCCCAACTGCAGCATAGATATTCTGAAAAAGGGGTGTATGGGGGGTGGGGGGTGTTTGTTTCTCACATACGTCACAGACTTGGGCTTTTTATTTTATTTTTTATTTTATTTTACAAAGTTTGTGATCAACCCGTGGAAGGAATTTGCAATCAAATGCTATCAGCTGAAATGCAAAGGATAAGAGACAGAGAGAGAGAGAGAGAGAGAGAGAGAGAGAGCGCCATTTTGCCACCAGAAGGTGCCAGCCTGTGTCTGTACCAGTCCTCTCACTTTATGCGGACAACATGGACCCACCAAGAAACAGCCTGTAGCAGAAGTGTGCAACTCAGCCTTGCATCTATGTGCCCCCCAACCACAAACTGGGGTGCAACTCTTTCAAATGTTTTGCCTGGAGGGTTTTTTGGGGTGTCTCTTGACACTTCCCATCATTGGTAGAAGAATTTCCATAGCACATTTTGATGTCTAAAGATAATCTTTCATGACACAGTCATGGGTTACACATTCAAGCTGTCCCTTTAGCAGACTTTTTACTCACAGGAGGAGTGTTAAAAATGTAGATTTTTCATTGTTCTCCATTTACTGGGTTTTTTTAATTCCCATTGCTGATGGTGATTGTGGTGAGTAACCAGGCTCCTGTCCAGCGGACTAGTTAGCGAGTTTCACCCAGAAGCTCCTGTAGGTTCACATGGCCTGCTCTGGCCAGCTGACTGCAGGGCCTTCTTTTGGTGGTGTGGCTCCCGACCTCACACCCTGCATGTTCCAGCAGGTATTTAATGTGTCGCATAAATAACATGTGGTGGCTGTATGCCTCAAGATATTCATTGAGCTGGAGGTTCTAAACTCTTTCCCCAAGACTGAGTCTAGAAACAAAAATGTTGTACCACGGAGTCTCCATTACCTTAGTAGAGCAGCTGTACTAATACACTGGAAACTTTCATATGGTTTGGGTCAAGTAGTTTAGAGCATTCCACAGTCTCTCACAATCCAAATCATTTCTCTCTATTTCTTATTTTTCCAACCTTAAATTTAGTTCTCCACATTCTTGCAACAATTTGAACTTTTCTCATGAAGCTCATGAAAGTTCATCAGCATTTCAGTGTGAATTTATCTGAATACATTCTGTATGCAATTGTGCCCAATATACACATTCATGCATACCAATTTCCCCGGCCTAACACAATGCATTTCACTAATCTGTGCAGCTTTTATCTGCACTTTTGGACACATTACTTGACTAGGGAACTATACTTGAATTTTTTTTAAGAAATGCACATTTCAAGGGATGGTTGTGATTTGAGTCACATTTGATTTGGAATATGGGAGTTTGGCCAGGTTGTCTTTAAATGCAGACTAAATAGAATTTTCCCCCTCCCTAAATCCAGGGCTTTTCTCACAATAAGCCTTTTTTCCCTGCCTGTGTTGCCCAGCCAGAAGCTCTTCTGAATTTTCCCTGTGGGTCAATGCAAAGTCACCCCTCTTTGGAGAGAGGAGAGCCCCAATCCATCAGGATGTTGGAGAGCCAGTGTGGTGTAGTGGTTAAGAGCGTTAGACTCCTAATCTGGGGAACCGGGTTCACGTCTCTGCTCCTCCACCTGCAGCTGCTGGGTGACCTTGGGCCAGTCACACTTCTTTGAAGTCTCTCAGCCCCACTCACCTCACAGAGTGTCTGTTGTGGGGGAGGAAGGGAAAGGAGATTGTTGGCCGCTTTGAGACTCCTTAAAGGGAGTGAAAGGCGGGATATCAAATCCAAACTCTTCTTCTGGCACAAGAACCCATAGATTATGGTCTGGTGAAGCTTACAGTGACTCAAACAAGGGGTTTGATTGTGCTTCTGAGTGGAAGGTGCCTTTCCAGTGTGCACAAGAATTTTTAAAGCAAATATTTAAAGGTCTTCTGTGGCTTCTGTTGGACAACAGCCCAGAGGACACCATGGCAAAGCTGTCCACTGGAGAAGTTCTTACTCAAGTTCTGCCTTGTCTCACCAGTAGCCACTTGGTCTGGTCTCAACTAAGACTATAACCTGGGTTCTGGGATCTGAGTAGATCCCCAGGGCTTAAACAGAGAGCCTCCTTGTTTGTGGCTGGGACTTGCCCTCCTGAGCTACCCCTGGGGCTGTACTTTCTCGCAGTTTCCTCAGGCAGAGAAAGGAGTGTGTGTCTATGTTGTAAAGGTCCCTGCCATTAGCAGTGCACAAGTTGGAATCCTTTGGAGTGGCCACTCTTGGTGTGTGTTGTTAGCAAATCACTCCTCTGTTGCTAACATTGTGGCTGGTGTGTCACATGTCTGTGTTTACTTCCCTGATCTGGGAAGGTTCTGAGGACGGAAGAGTGTGGCCAGCCAGCAGCTGAGCTTGAGGACCCTGGCAGTGCTTGAAGAACCTCCTCCTGTGTTTACTTCCCTTCTAGAGGCAAGCTGATGGCAGGACTGAGAGCAAATCAAATAACTTTTTTGGGTTTCAGAGGGCCTTGGCAAAGGAAGCACATAGTTCTTTTTTAATGAAAAGCGATTGTCATGATAGGCTGGGTGGAAGGGGCCAGAATCATTTGGTGGCTGGAATGGAACTGCATAAAACAAAGGGCTTTTATTGGGCTGACCTAGCTTTATTCTGCTCTTTCGCTTTGCTGTCTCCATTAATTAACATGTACCATATTATTTTTCAATAGCTTTGCCCGTTGGTAGTGACCTAATCGTGGCACAGTTGCCAAGTGAGAGAGAGAGAGAGAGAGCAGGCCTGTGATGGGCATTCCATAAACAAAAGGGGTTGGGCAAGATAAGAAGGACCTTGAACAGGTTAGCCCAGGGGTCAGCAAACTCTTTCAGCCATGGGCCGGTCCACTGTCCCTCAGACCTTTGGAGGGCCAGACTGTTTTTTTTTTTGGGGGGGATGAACAAATGCCTATGCCCCACAAATAACAGAGAGATGCATTTTAAATAAAAGCACACATTCTACTCATGAAGAAACACACAGATTGCTGGACCACCTGCGGGCCGGATTGAGAAGGCATAGACAAGAAGGTGTTGTTAGAATCTCAGTAAGTTAAAAAGTAGAGAAGTAAAAAAGGAAAAATTGCTTCCCTGTGTGAAGTAATTTTCTTTTAATTGTCAAATAATTCTGTGTACATTGCGGCAGCCTTTGGCTATGTGCAATAAAACTGACTGAGACTGAGACGGCGATTAGGCCGGATCTGGCCCCCGGGCCTTAGTTTGCCTACCCATGGGTTAGCCAAACAGAAAAGAAAAATGTATAAAGTGAGAGAAAGGAAGACTCAGTACCAGATTTTGGGGTGTTCACTGGTTTCTAAAACCAGCTTTGTCTAGGCAAGATGAGTCTATGCTATGTTTCCTAAGAGGAAAATTTGGCACATTTTGTGAGAGAACCCTGCTATTTTTCTGTGAGTCCTTCTAACTCTTTTCCCGCATGGTACAAGAAGGCTGACCCAGGAGCCCCACCCCCATTACTCTTCCTGGGAATCCCCTCTGTCAAACAGCCGGCTTTCTAGTCAAGGATGCTCATAGCCCTCACACAGCAACAATACCTAGAGCAGTTTAAGTGACACCAGGTTTCAGCCTCCTTGAAAGTTGTCCTTTTAAAGGTGACTTCCCCATATTTTTGGCCCTTTGCTGTATTGGGGTGGGGCTGTTTATAAGAACAAGCAAGCAGCCATGGAACAAGGGTACACCTCTCAGTTTCTACAGATGATTCCCTATAGAAGGTGGGGGTGGGATGCTTGGAAAGCCCCTTGGGGAAGCCACACCCTGCTAAGTGCCAGGAGGAAACAGACATCACAACCCTTTATTTGCCATCACTCCCTAGACCTGCTAGCTGTTCCTTGCCCTAGAAGGGGCTAATGCATGCTCTCCCCTCCCCCTTGTGTGTTGCAGGATCAGCTGAAGCAGTGCTTTGGCAGGCCAGCTGCAGAAGCCAAGGACACCGACACGCTTGTGCAAGAGACGGACAGTCAGTATGGCACCTGGAGCGACCAGCGGCACAGTGTGGACAGGTGAGGCTCCTGGGGTGGCAACCCTGAGCAGCCAAGGTCCACGGATCCCTTTGTAAGGGAGAAGGGCCTGCTCCCACCTGGAGTCAGGATCCACTTGGGATCTACCTTTCTCATTCCCAGTCTCTTACAATGGATGGGAGCTGGGCAGTGGCTCTTTCTGATCCCTGCACTTTTGCAATAGGCTTGAACCTTGGAAACTGAGCCCTTGATCTGTTTTGTGTCCTTGGGGAGAGGTGGTGCCTCTAAGCTTCAGGGCAGCAGTTGAAGAAGGAGCAAAAAGGGTTTTCTCTTGTGTGTTTGTGTTTCTTTGTGGCTGATTAGCTGTTCTCCCTGTGCCAAGGTCAGAGGGGGCAGGGTTTCTGTTGAGGCAGGTGATTAGCTGTGGGAGGAGCTTATCAGAGCTAGCAGGGAAGCAGTTGAAGAAGGAGCAAAAAGGGTTTTCTTGTGTGGGGGTGTTTTAAACGGCGTGCACAGTTTAATCCATCTTTTAGATCCTCATTCAATCTCCATCTAAAAGTGGATTATATTTCATTTTGCATTTCTAAAAATAAAGGATTGTAGTCTGAGATTGTTCTTGGCATTATTTATATTTTCCTTACCTTCAGTTCTAATTCTTTAGACAGCCATATCACATCTATCCTTGCACTGCTTTCATGCACTTTGAATGGAAAGTGAATTCCCTATCTAATAGATGTTTATTTCTCCAAATGTCTACCAAATTTTAATTGCCCACCATCTCACAGAAGGTTTTTGGGAGTCAGTCCTGTTCAGTATCCTTCTTCCTAATTGTTCTATCCATTTACAATGACACAACTCCATTCAGATTACCCATCAATATCATTTTCTGATCTGCGAAATCCATTAAATCAGTCTCTAATTTCTTGTAAAAGTCCGCTTTTTTATCAATAGGGGCATAGATTCCTATTAATAAAAATTGTTCGCCTTGCACCACGATCTGTACCACTATTACTCTTCCTTGGTCATCTTTAAAAATTTGTTTTGGCTCGAATTTTTATTTAATATAAAGGACCACTCCACTTTTTTTATCTATCTGCTGTTATAAATTCCATTCCTAATTTTTTATTACTTAGGACTCTTTGGTATTTGCTTGCTATATGTGTTTCTTGAAGACAAACTATCTAAATTTTGTTTGAGAATTATATATTTTATTCCTTTTTGTTTTATTATTTAAGCTGTTTACGTTCCAACTTAATACTTTTAAATTTGCCATTTTGTTTTACTGTTTGTTTTTACCTACGACCTTGTCTAATATTCCCCTTTGACTTGATTATATAAGTTATCTACATCCCCTCCTGTTGCTCCGCTTATTGGATCTCTGCCTGTCCCTCCTGCTGGTCCCATTGGATCTTGACCTGTCCCTCCTACCAGGCCGAGAGGGCCTAGTACTGTATATGGGTTATCAAATTCAAAATCTCTGCCATGTTTTTGCCAGAATTCGTGTGCTTGATCTTCATTTGCCAATCTATATTTTTTGCTTTTGTATTTAAAGGAAATTCCTTCTGGGAATTCCCATCTGAATTTTATTTTGGATTTAATCAAACCATTTGTTATATAATGGATTCTCTGGCATCTTTGTCATAAAATCGGGGGGATTTCCTTGTAAATGGCCACCTCATTACTGTCAACCTGGAGACTGTTTTCATAATTTTTTGGAGAATAGCTCCCCTGACCCCAAGCAGTCTCCAGGTTGTTTTCTAGCTCTAGAAGTCTTCAAACGAAACCCGGTAGCAACTTGATTCTTCCAGATACTCCTGACTTTCCCCCAACCAATCAGCAATTGTCTTGGCTATATATGTCAACAAATCTTGTTTCTCCCTCCTTCTCTGGCAAACCTCTTATTCTGAGAACATTGGATTTTTGCCTCATCTCAAGGAGGGCAAGCTGTAGCTCAAATTGGTCCTGCCTGCCCGACAGACCTCTCACGTCGCTCTTAATTACCTCTTGTTCTTCCTGCAATTCTTGGGTGACTTTTTCCGTTTTTTTAGTTTTGGTCTCCAAATTTTTAACGGTTATTTCCATGGCATCTGTCACCTTTTTTGTATGCTTTTCCATCTCCCCCCTAATATCCCCAAGCCAAACGGAGGACTATAGATCCCCAAGCCAAACGGAGGACATAGATGATGCCTTCCTGGAACAGATGGCCAAGCATGCAAAAGGAAGGGAGATAGTAGTAATGGGGGACTTCAATTACCCGGATATTTGTTGGACGTCAAACTCAGCCAAGAGCATAAGGTCAAACAGATTCCTCACTGGCCTTGCAGACAACTTCATTGTCCAGAAAGTGGGAGAAGCAACAAGAGGAACAGCCATTTTAGATCTGGTCCTAACCAATGTTGATGACCTGGTTAGTGGGGTAGAAGTGGAAGGATCATTAGGCGCGAGTGATCATGCTCTTCTGAAGTTTTCTATACAGCGGAAAGGAGCAGCCAAGCATACTAGGACTCAATTTCTTGACTTTAAGAAAGCCGACTTCATAAAACTTAAAGAAGTGCTGGGTGAGATCCCATGGACAACAATACTAAAAGGAAAGGGAGTTCATGATGGCTGGGAGTTTGTTAAGAGGGAGATACTAAAAGCACAACGTCAGGCAATACCAATGAGACGGAAACATGGAAGGTGCCTAAAGAAGCCAGGGTGGCTATCTAAAGAACTTTTAACTGAATTAAGATTAAAAAGGGATGTGTACAAAAAATGGAAAAGGGGGGAAACCACCAAAGAGGAATTCAAACAAATAGCCAGCACGTGTAGACACAAAGTCAGAAAAGCTAAAGCACAGAATGAACTCAGGCTTGCTAGAGAGGTTAAAAGCAACAAAAAAGGCTTTTATGGGTATGTTCGTAGCAAAAGGAAGAACAAAGAAACAATGGGGTCACTCAGAGGAGAAGATGGTGAAATGCAAACAGGGGACACAGAAAGGGCTGAACTACTCAATGCCTTCTTTGCCTCAGTCTTCTCCGATAAAGAAAACAATGCCCGACCTGAAGAATTTGGAGCAAATGATTCAGCAAAGGAAACACAGCCCAGAATAACTAAGGAGATAGTACAAGAATATTTGGCTAGTTTAGATGTATTCAAGTCTCCAGGGCCAGATGAACTGCATCCAAGAGTATTAAAAGAACTGGCAGATGTGATCTCAGAACCACTGGCAGTCATCTTTGAGAATTCCTGGAGAACAAGCGAAGTCCCAGCAGACTGGAGGAGGGCAAATGTTGTCCCTATTTTCAAAAAGGGGAAAAGAGAGGACCCAAATAATTACCGCCCAGTCAGTCTGACATCAATAGCAGGGAAGATTCTGGAGCAGATCATTAAGCAAACAGTCTGTGAGCACCTAGAAAGGAATGCTGTGATCACCAATAGTCAGCATGGATTTCTGAAAAATAAGTCATGTCAGACTAACCTGATCTCGTTTTTTGACAGAATTACAAGCCTGGTAGATGAAGGGAACGCAGTGGATGTAGCCTACCTTGATTTCAGCAAGGCATTTGACAAGGTGCCCCATGATATTCTTGTAAAGAAGCTGGTAAAATGTGGTCTTGACTATGCTACCACTCAGTGGATTTGTAACTGGCTGACTGACCGAACCCAAAGGGTGTTCATCAATGGTTCCTCTTCATCCTGGAGAAGAGTGACTAGTGGGGTGCCACAGGGTTCTGTCTTGGGCCCGGTCTTATTCAACATCTTTATCAACGACTTGGATGATGGACTCAAGGGCATCCTGATCAAATTTGCAGATGACACCAAACTGGGAGGGGTGGCTAACACCCCAGAGGACAGGATCACACTTCAAAATGACCTTGACAGATTAGAGAACTGGGCAAAAATAAACAAGATGAATTTTAACAGGGAGAAATGTAAAGTATTGCACTTGGGCAAAAAAAATGAGAGGCACAAATACAAGATGGGTGACACCTGGCTTGAGAGCAGTACATGTGAAAAGGATCTAGGAGTCTTGGTTGACCACAAACTTGACATGAGCCAACAGTGTGACGCGGCAGCTAAAAAAGCCAATGCAATTCTGGGCTGCATCAATAGGAGTATAGCATCTAGATCAAGGGAAGTAATAGTGCCACTGTATTCTGCTCTGGTCAGACCTCACCTGGAGTACTGTGTCCAGTTCTGGGCACCACAATTCAAGAAGGACACTGACAAACTGGAACGTGTCCAGAGGAGGGCAACCAAAATGGTCAAGGGCCTGGAAACGATGCCTTATGAGGAACGGCTAAGGGAGCTGGGCATGTTTAGCCTGGAGAAGAGGAGGTTAAGGGGTGATATGATAGCCATGTTCAAATATATAAAAGGATGTCACATAGAGGAGGGAGAAAGGTTGTTTTCTGCTGCTCCGGAGAAGCGGACACGGAGCAATGGATCCAAACTACAAGAAAGAAGATTCCACCTAAACATTAGGAAGAACTTCCTGACAGTAAGAGCTGTTCGACAGTGGAATTTGCTGCCAAGGAGTGTGGTGGAGTCTCCTACTTTGGAGGTCTTTAAGCAGAGGCTTGACAACCATATGTCAGGAGTGCTCTGATGGTGTTTCCTGCTTGGCAGGGGGTTGGACTCGATGGCCCTTGTGGTCTCTTCCAACTCTATGATTCTATGATTCTATGATTCTATCCTCCTTGACACTATCAAATTGTGTTTGCATTTGTGCCAGCATTTCCTTTTTAAAGTCTCCCAAAATGGAAACTATCTCAGATGCTATACTGCCCTCAGGAACTGAATCTCATCGACCTGAGAGGCCTTTACTTCTTTCTAGTTGGAGATGCCATCCCTTGCTTACTTACAATTTTATGTCTGTTTAAGAACAGACATTAAAAACACTGGCAAAACAATGGCTTCTCAGTGTCACTTTTATCCAGGGGTCGGCAAGGTTTATCTCGCTTGGGCTGGTTCACTCCACTGGAGATCCCTCCATGGGCCAGATCGTGCGCATACATAAGCATGCGCAGCCGTGATTTCCGGTGTCTGCTGCGCAGGTGAGATTTTCGGCGTCTGAGTATGCGCAGACGCGATTTTCGGCACCACAGAAGCGAGTCCCTGCGTTGCGCTGCACCGGTTTAGCACAGCGTGCGGGGGCTTGCTGAGCAGGCAGCTTGGTTCGGGGGCGGCTCGGGGGCTGGTTAAATGACCCCCGTGGGCCGCTTGTGGCCCATGGGCCTTAGCTTGCCTACCCCTGCTCTTATTAGTTGTTCAAGGCCACCTCTCAGATTTTTGTTTCAGTTCTCAACCTAATAACAAGAGCAAACAGGATGGAAATGGAAAAAATCAAACTGTTCGCAGAGACATAGTATGTTCACCAATACAAAGAGTACGCATTTAGCAAATATGGACAATGTAACTTAAGGTTTATAGGAATTTAAAGATTAAACAATTTAAAGATTAAACCGTAGGCACAGTTAATAAAAAAATAAAAAAATTGTAATGCTGCTCACGGCTGCTCAGTTCTTTTGATTTTATTTATTTATTATTATTATTGTTTACTGAATTTATATACCGCCCTATACCCGGGTCTTTTAGTACTTCCAAATAGTTCCTGTCACACGTGGGTAATTGTAAATTGTAAATCCAAAATGTTTATACATCCAAAATAATTGTAAATCCAAATTAATATGATATTTTCCTTACACACTGGTCTTCACCATTCTTCATATTATTTCTCACAACGTATGCCCTCCAGCTAATTCCAGGCACTCTCCCGTCCCGAGGGTCCCTCCCAGAGTTGGGTGAGTGTTCACCTGCTTAGCTTTGGGTCTGATTGTGGAGATCCAGGTGTTATTAATCCAAAATCCAGAAAGCCGGTGCTCTTTTGTCAAGCTCCAATTTAAAGGATATTATTCCAAATCAGGACTAATAGAGCACCTTCCAAGTTTAGTGTCAAAACCAATCCTGTTAAATTCCAAAAAAGAAAAAAATAGTTCTCTCTTAAAAAAAAAAAAAATTATTAAGTTTTCCATTTTAACAATCCAATCAAATCACATTAAGTATTCCAAATTATACATATACATATCAAATAATCCAAATATTCTGCTGAGTTATTAATTTTTTATTGAGACTTCCCATGCTTCAAGTTCAGGGGGGCGGGGCTCTGATCATCTCATATCTCTACTGCTTTTGATGGTAATTTCTAATAGTTCCTTTAAATCTTCCTGTTGTTTTCCTTCTTTCATGGCCTCTGAGTTGTTTCCACAAGCGAGTTGAAGTAAAATGGTGTGTTTCTGTGTGAATTTTATGTGTATGATACCCCTCTGTCCTTTGCAGTATCTCCTCACATGCTGGTATTTCTGCTGAATCAATCCAAAAGTCTTTTCGCTGCTGGCAGCCGCCATCTTCTCTCAGTTCCGATGTAATCAGTTATAAGCGTCTGCTCATTAATTTTCCCAGACCGGTTGCATCAAACATTAGCCTTTCTAGGGGAGATTTACCAAATCGGACTTGAAGTACAAATACAGTAGCATATTAAAGGCTCACTTCCCCCTATGACTATTTATAATTCTGCAGCTCGGTCTTATTCCATCATGGTGGATTTCCAAATTAAAAATGTGTCATGAATCCTCCAACACAATCTAGGAAACCATCCAAAACATTTTAACATCCTCCAGTGGCTAATGAGATCCTGCTTCTGTCTAATATCAACAGTTGGAGAATCTTTTATCTTCTTCCAAGCAATTCAAATATCAAAAGCTTTAATTATATAATATTGTTATTTCCACACAGTTTATAGTTTTAGAGCCATATTTATATCAACAAATAGAAAACTTTTCAGTCTCGCTTGCTATAAATGATGTAAACGGTTCTTCTGGGTTGTTGTTTTTTGCCAAGTATCATAATAAATCAGAATCAGAATACAATAGTAAAAAAGGCTTACCCCCCCCCTTTCCGTTCCGTTCAACGTACCAACTTATATGTTATCCTTTTTCCGTATCTCAGTGGCTGGCTTAATTGGCAGAATAATCTCCCCCTCCTCACTCGAAGCATGTCCAAAACTTAAATCCAGTTTTTCATCTTAAGAAATGGAACTTGGTGCACTTGCAGAGACAGCGTCTGGGAGATCCAGACTCCCTCGGGGGCTTTCCATCCAGTGTCCTCACCCCCTCCTTCTTTATGAAATTGGGGCTGGTTTGTTGGGCATCTGCGGATGACACTGCATCTTCCCATACCCCAGGAAGATTTTGGAAGGCTGATTACTCCCATCTCAGCCTCTAATTACTCCGTGGGAGCCGGAGTGATGGTATTTTCAGCCATCTTCCGTGGCGCCTCAAGCGGAAGTCCAGAAAATATAGTTCTCACCATAGAAGCGTCCAATATTGTCCTTTAAGCACTTACAAATCTTTCCCTTGCAGTTGGCAGATTGCCAGAAAACGGAAGTTGACTTCCTCTTTAATTTCTGTTTTGCCAAATTTAATTTTATTTGGATAAAATAACTTTTAAACTGCTTATTGTTCTTCAGCTTCAATTGTTGTTATGCAAATCTGCAAACTGACAAACTGGAACGTGTCCAGAGGAGGGCAACCAAAATGGTCAAAGGTCTGGAAACGATGCCTTATGAGGAACGGCTAAGGGAGCTGGGCATGTTTAGCCTGGAGAAGAGGAGGTTAAGGGGTGATATGATAGCCATGTTCAAATATATAAAAGGATGTCATATAGAGGAGGGAGAAAGGTTGTTTTCTGCTGCTCCAGAGAAGCGGACACGGAGCAATGGATCCAAACTACAAGAAAGAAGATTCCACCTAAACATTAGAAAGAACTTCCTGACAGTAAGAGCTGTTTGACAGTGGAATTTGCTGCCAAGGAGTGTGGTGGAGTCTCCTACTTTGGAGGTCTTTAAGCAGAGGCTTGACAACCATATGTCAGGAGTGCTCTGATGGTGTTTCCTGCTTGGCAGGGGGTTGGACTCGATGGCCCTTGTGGTCTCTTCCAACTCTATGATTCTATGATTCAGTGTGTGGGTTCCCAATCTGGCTAACCACTGTGGGGAAAGAGTAAGGGACAAGATGGTTCTTTGGGTATGATCACTGGGGCTTTTCTCTTAAAATGTCCATCATTCTCTTCACGGAAACTCCGAAATGGCAGTTCTGCACTTCCTTCCAAGATGCAGTCAGTGTGCACACTATGGCTTCCTTGCTCCTGGTACATTTGGTGTGCTTTTTCTTCAGGGTGTTTTCTTCCTTGGTACCTGGACTCTTCAGTGTTGCAGGGCATCCTGGGACCCGCTGCCTCTCCTTGGCTTTGTAAACATACCACTTCCTGTGCTCTGTGGCAAGAAAGGGGCAAGAAAGAATCATAGAATCATAGAGTTGGAAGAGACCACAAGGGCCATCGAGTCCAACCCCCTGCCAAACAGGAAACACCATCAGAGCACTCCTGACATATGGACATCAAGCCTCTGCTTAGGAAGAATGCCAAGTGAGATAATAGGTTATTGTCAGTATTACTACTGTTATTCATTAAGTCTCCTCCTCCCTAAGGTCCTAGGGCAGGTTACAACATTCAAAAACAGCATCGAAAACAGATTAAAACAATTTAGAATCACAGAACTAAGAAGGATCCTAAAGATACACATCTCAGGTGCCAAAGGCCAGGGTTTCAGCATTTTCCCAAGGCTGTATAGTGCAGGTCCCACAACTCAGGGGTTGCAACAGAGAAGGCCCTCTCCAGCCCCACACCCCCACCTTGCAATCCTGAGGGAGCTACCAAAAGGGCTCCCTCTGCTGATCTTAACATCTGGGTGGACCTCTAGGGAAAATAGCACTGCACATGTTGTTTGTGCCATTGAGTCAGTTCTGGGGGCAAGAAAGGTGGGCCCCCAAACACAGGAGGTGAGGTTGAGCTTTAAGCAGCCTGCTTCAAGAGGCAGCTGTCTCCTGGGTTGGGGGGTGATTGAGTCACCACCCAGCCTTCCCTGCTTTGTATTCCTCTGGCTAACCACTGCTCTGTTCCCCTTGGTTGTTGTAGCTTTGTGCCAGAGTCCCCTTCCTCAGAAAGCAACATGGCTTCAGCCCGGAAACAGCCCCCCAGCAGCCGGTTCTCGTCCTTCTCCTCTCAAACCGATCCTGCCTCTGCAACCGACCAGCACGATTCCTCCAGGGACCACAGGAGCACCAGTCTGGACCGCTTCAGCACAGATGTAGAATCTGCAGACGGGGCTAAGGCCCCTGCGTTAGCAGGGGACGGCCCAGACTTCTCCTTCCTGGAGGTAAGTTCTTGAGGCATGGCCCTGAGGGACACATTGCAGGCAGTGTTGCAGGTCTGTGTTTGACAGCATGTGTGTTTGTTCTTCTCAAAGCAAACTCCTGTGCTGGACTCCAGTGTCTTG
This sequence comes from Podarcis vaucheri, assembly GCF_965113315.1. Classification (NCBI taxonomy): domain Eukaryota; kingdom Metazoa; phylum Chordata; class Lepidosauria; order Squamata; family Lacertidae; genus Podarcis; species Podarcis vaucheri. The sequence goes on from NC_138751.1 coordinate 58,220,778, forward strand.
AAAACCCGCGTGCAGCTCAGCAAAAGGAGGCGCCAGCACCGAGCCCCAATTTCCCACTCGCTCAGAAGAAGCACCGGGGGAGACACTGAGCAGCGGCTCTCTGTGACAGAAGAGGCAGACAGCACGTGGTTGTTCAAGGGCTCCACAGGTAGCAGAGGGAAGGTGTCCTGTGCTATATAACCTGTCCCAAATCCCCAGAATCTGCCAAATACTTCCATGAGTGATACAAATAAGCGAGCCAAGCTGAAGGATCCCAGCCAATTTGAACCTGGATTACTTGCCATCCTTGAGCACGTTGAAAGGGTGTTGGATAGCACAGAGCTGTGTGCCTGGTCGTTGTGCCCTTAGAATAGTGTCCAACGGATACATTGTCAGGTGCAGCTTCATTCTCTCTCGCTTCCTATCTGGATGGTTCACTGTGAGGGAGAGGTGAGGTGGGAGACCTTAGCCAAAAGCACATGGAACTAGGCACTTCCCGCCTTTGTAGGTTGGAAGTACTCATCAGTGCGGGCTCCGAGACTTTCATCATCATCTTTGTCCACTTGTTTCTATACTGTTTTCTGGCCAAGACCCACAAAACGGTGAACAAATAAATATGAGAGACAATACAATAAAGCTGTAGTAAATACAAATGTGGACGTAAATCCATTTAGCAGCACACGGTGATTCATACTTCATACTTTCCCAAGCTGCATTTGTGCTCGGACCAAAACACAGCTGCCACCCACAACACAATGGCCCCTGCGACGGGCTTCTCTCTGGAAGCAGCTGTAGCTGTGGGACTCGCTGGCTCAGCCTTCTGGCTCTTCAACAGGCTGCAGTTCTCCAGGTGCAAATGCAGGAAAGAAGGGAGGGGGAGGCTAAACTTGATTTTCACCTCCCATCCAGCAAGGATCTTATTACTGCTGCCCTGCTACCTCTCCAGTCACCTCTGTACCTGGAAGGGTCAGGAAAGGTTGTGTAGACCCAGAATTCCCCCATGGTGCCTCTGGTTGCAAAGTGGGTGGTTGTTGGAGCAGCAGTGGGCCCTTGGCTAGTCTTGGGGCCACAGTGCCTGACCTTTCCACCACAGGGAGATTGGAGACAGAGGGACCTGGTCAGCAAAGTCACAGAGGCCTGGGCAGGAGCAAAGATGGCAGAGGGTGAAGTCGCATCCCCCGGCTGACCAAGCTGCTTTCTGGTGCTTCTGGCTTGGGAGAATTGATTGGAAAGTCATCCCAAGGACTGCTTTGAAAGGAGACAGAAGCTGCTGGTGGGAGGGGGCCAAGCAGTGGGTTTCTAGCCCTGTGTTTTGTGCCTTCCTTCCTTCCCTCCCTCCCTCCCTCCCTCCCTCCCAAAGTGTCTGAAGCCTCATGAGTAATCCTCATTCTTAAGCAGAAAACTCAGCCAAGAAAGAAGACTCTGGTGAGGACGGAAACCCACAGCCAACAGAGAGGTCGCCCATCTCTCAGCTGCAGAGGCTCCCTGTCTTTCCAGGGATGGACCACTCAGCCCTCAAGGTGAATGTTGGTGCACCCCCCCCCCATACACACTTGTCCTTAGCATTGGGAACCTGTCGTGGAGTATATTTCAGAGACACTGTGGAGAGGTTGATTCTGCCTCAACCTGCACTGAGAAACACGTGGTACTAGTTCATGTAATTTGGTAGCACAAGAAGAGAAATGTCATGGGGGCACTTTGGGTACCAATGGGAATACCTGGAGCCCATTCTGAGCCCCAAAGGCACCTGAGGGTGGGCTATGGAAATGGTGTCCCTCACATGTTGCATGCAAGGAGGCAGTGGAACGGTGTGGGGTGAAGGGGCCAGTGACTGGGGACTGGGAACAGGATGCCCAGTAGACAGCTGGGAGGCCCATGCCCTGTGCTGTGAGCCTCCATTCAACGCTGCCTGAAGATTTAGGAAGCTGCCCCTTCCTGTGTCAGAATGTTTGTATTATTGTATTATTGCTACAATTTATTGATTTATTGCCTTCCAAACCACCATCTCAAGGTGATTTACACGTCAGATAATTAAAAGCAGTTAGAAACACTAAAGTAACAAATACATTTGAAACAAGATTAAAACCATACAAAATAGGCATTCATGGCAAAGTCCATGGTTTATCTGGTTGGGAAAGCCTGTTGGAACAAAAATGTCTTCAGCTGTTTCCAGAAAGTGGACTCCTTCCTTCTCTCATCCGAGATGCTGTTCCACAGAACAGTTGCAGCTGCACTAAAAGCCCTGTCCTGAGTTACTGTGGAGTAGGGTTTTGGGAACTTGCAGGAGACACTGTCCTGCAAACTGCAGAGATCTGCTGGGTGTCTAAGTGTTAGGGCAGTCTGGTCTCAGCCTGGTCTCCCCTCAAAGGCCTCCTCAGGTCTTTTCCACGAGCTGCTCCTTGATTACTTGGTGACTGGATGCCCTAGCCGGGTGCTCCATCCCTGAAATCATTTCCCTCCACATGATGCATAACCACCCTTGCCTGGTGATGGCCAGAAGGCACCAGCCCTTGGCTAGACATTCCTTGGAGTGAGCTCAATGCTGATGGGTCCCTTTCTCACGCCTCCTTTTGTGAAACTTGTGATCCAACCGTGACATTTACCAGAGGGTTCCCCTCTCGCCACCCTCCAGGCTCAACTCAGGAAAAGACATGAACCAGATGGAACAGAAGTGCAGTTGTCCAAGTCACCAAAATTCCCATTTCAGGCTGGAGTTCCTGCTGGCAGAGTTCTGCCTGTTGGCACGGAGAAAGAAGAGAGGTGAGGAGGCTTGTTGTCAGGGTGACATTCTGATAAATTCACCTTTAAGTTTTTCTGCAGATTTTACTGCTTTGCTACTTGTGAAAGCCCCACCTTCTAGCTTCCCAAAAGTCTTCTGGTTTCTGAGATTCCAGCAGGGGTTGCCCAAATACTTTAAATCCTGCCTTTATAGTCATAAGGGCTGGTGACTTTAAAATTATAAATCTTGAAGTGGAATTCTACAGCTTATACAGTGGCACCTCAGTTTACGAACTTAATCCATTCTGGAAGTGCGTTCTTAAACCAAAGCCGTTCTTAGACTGAGGTGTGCTTTCCCTAATGAGACCTCCCACCGCCGGTGCCCTCCCACCATTCAACTTCTGTTCATAGACCAAGGTAAAGTTTGCTAACCGGAACACTACTTTCAGTTTTGCGGAGTTCGTATTCCAAATAGAATCATAGAATCATAGAGTTGGAATAGTCCACAAGGGCCATCGAGTCCAACCCCCTGCCAAGCAGGAAACACCATCAGAGCACTCCTGACATATGGTTGTCAAGCCTCTGCTTAAAGACCTCCAAAGTAGGAGACTCCACCACACTCCTTGGCAGCAAATTCCACTGTCAAACAGCTCTTACTGTCAGGAAGTTCTTCCTAATGTTTAGGTGGAATCTTCTTTCTTGTACTTTGGATCCATTGCTCCATGTCCGCTTCTCTGGAGCAGCAGAAAACAACCTTTCTCCCTCCTCTATGTGACATCCTTTTATATATTTGAACATGGCTATCATATCACCCCTTAACCTCCTCTTCTCCAGGCTAAACATGCCCAGCTCCCTTAGCCGTTCCTCATAAGGCATCGTTTCCAGGCCTTTGACCATTTTGGTTGCCCTCCTCTGGACACGTTCCAGTTTGTCAGTGTCCTTCTTGAACTGTGGTGCCCAGAACTGGACACAGTACTCCAGGTGTGGTCTGACAAGAGCAGAATACAGTGGCACTATTACTTCCCTTGATCTAGATGCTATACTCCTATTGATGCAGCCCAGAATTGCATTGGCTTTTTTAGCTGCCGTGTCACACTGTTGGCTCATGTCAAGTTTGTGGTCAACCAAGACTCCTAGATCCTTTTCACATGTACTGCTCTCAAGCCAGGTGTCCCCCATCTTGTAGTTGTGCCTCTCATTTTTTTTGCCCAAGTGCAATACTTTACATTTCTCCCTGTTAAAATTCATCTTGTTTGTTTTTGCCCAGTTCTCTAATCTGTCAAGGTCGTTTTGAAGTGTGATCCTGTCCTCTGGGGTGTTAGCCACCCCTCCCAGTTTGGTGTCATCTGCAAATTTGATCAGGATGCCCTTGAGTCCATCATCCAAGTCGTTGATAAGGATGTTGAATAAGACCGGGCCCAAGACAGAACCCTGTGGCACCCCACTAGTCACTCTTCTCCAGGATGAAGAGGAACCATTGATGAACACCCTTTGGGTTTGGTCAGTCAGCCGGTTACAAATCCACTGAGTGGTAGCATAGTCAAGACCACATTTTACCAGCTTCTTTATAAGAATATCATGGGGCACCTTGTCAAATGCCTTGCTGAAATCAAGGTAGGCTACATCCACTGCGTTCCCTTCATCTACCAGGCTTGTAATTCTGTCAAAAAACGAGATCAGGTTAGTCTGACATGACTTATTTTTCAGAAATCCATGCTGACTATTGGTGATCACAGCATTCCTTTCTAGGTGCTCACAGACTGTTTGCTTAATGATCTGCTCCAGAATCTTCCCTGGTATTGATGTCAGACTGACTGGGCAGTAATTATTTGGGTCCTCTCTTTTCCCCTTTTTGAAAATAGGGACAACATTTGCCCTCCTCCAGTCTGCCGGGACTTCGCCTGTTCTCCAGGAATTCTCAAAGATGACTGCCAGTAGTTCTGAGATCACATCTGCCAGTTCTTTTAATACTCTTGGATGCAGTTCATCTGGCCCTGGAGACTTGAATACATCTAAACTAGCCAAGTATTCTTGTACTATCTCCTTAGTTATTCTGGGCTGTGTTTCCTTTGCTGAATCATTTGCTCCAAATTCTTCAGGTCGGGCATTGTTTTCTTTATCGGAGAAGACTGAGGCAAAGAAGGCATTGAGGAGTTCAGCCCTTTCTGTGTCCCCTGTTTGCATTTCACCATCTTCTCCTCTGAGTGACCCCACTGTTTCTTTGCTCTTCCTTTTGCTACGAACATACCCATAAAAGCCTTTTTTGTTGCTTTTAACCTCTCTAGCAAGCCTGAGTTCATTCTGTGCTTTAGCTTTTCTGACTTTGTGTCTACACGTGCTGGCTATTTGTTTGAATTCCTCTTTGGTGGTTTCCCCCCTTTTCCATTTTTTGTACACATCCTTTTTAAATCTTAACTCAGTTAAAAGTTCTTAAATAGCCACCCTGGCTTCTTTAGGCACCTTCCATGTTTCCATCTCATTGGTATTGCCTGACGTTGTGCTTTTACTATCTCCCTCTTAACAAACTCCCAGCCATCATGAACTCCCTTTCCTTTTAGTATTACTGTCCGTGGGATCTCACCCAGCACTTCCCTAAGTTTTATGAAGTCGGCTTTCTTAAAGTCAAGAAATTGAGTCCTAGTATGCTTGGCTGCTCCTTTCCGCTGTATAGAAAACTTCAGAAGAGCATGATCACTCGCGCCTAATGATCCTTCCACTTCTACCCCACTAACCAGGTCATCAACATTGGTTAGGACCAGATCTAAAATGGCTGTTCCTCTTGTTGCTTCTCCCACTTTCTGGACAATGAAGTTGTCTGCAAGGCCAGTGAGGAATCTGTTTGAACTTAAGCTCTTGGCTGAGTTTGATATCCAACAAATATCCGGGTAATTGAAGTCCCCCGTTACTACTATCTCCTTTCCTTTTGCATGCTTGGCCATCTGTTCCAGGAAGACATCATCTATGTCCTCCGTTTGGCTTGGGGATCTATAGTAAACTCCCACAATGAGATCTCTGTTATTCTTCTCTCCCTTAATTTTGACCCAAATGCTCTCACTTTGGCTTTGAGGTTCTAAATCTTAGATCTCTTCACAGGTATACACATCCCTGACATATAACGCCACTCCTCCTCCTTTCTTGTCTGGTCTGTTTCTCTGAAATAGATTGTATCCCCCCATTATTACATTCCAATAGTGGGACTTATCCCACTAGGTTTCAGTGATGCCTATTATGTCATATTTAGTTTGCTGTACCAAGAGCTCAAGCTCATCTTGTTTATTTCCCATGCTTTGCGCATTAGTGTAGAGACATTGAAGTCCATTAATCATTCCCCCGTGTCTCTTATTTAAGGATTTTTTCCTCCCACCACTAGGTCTGCGTGCTGTTTGCTCCATTTGGTCTATAGAATCATAGAATCATAGAATCATAGAATCATAGAGTTGGAAGAGACCACAAGGGCCATCGAGTCCAACCCCCTGCCAAGCAGGAAACACCATCAGAGCACTCCTGACATATGGTTGTCAAGCCTCTGCTTAAAGACCTCCAAAGTAGGAGACTCCACCACACTCCTTGGCAGCAAATTCCACTGTCGAACAGCTCTCACTGTCAGGAAGTTCTTCCTAATGTTTAGGTGGAATCTTCTTTCTTGTAGTTTGGATCCATTGCTCCGTGTCCGCTTCTCTGGAGCATCAGAAAACAACCTTTCTCCCTCCTCTATGTGACATCCTTTTATATATTTGAACATGGCTATCATATCACCCCTTAACCTCCTCTTCTCCAGGCTAAACATGCCCAGCTCCCTTAGCCGTTCCTCATAAGGCATCGTTTCCAGGCCTTTGACCATTTTGGTTGCCCTCTTCTGGACACGTTCCAGTTTGTCAGTGTCCTTCTTGAATTGTGGTGCCCAGAACTGGACACAGTACTCCAGGTGTGGTCTGACCAGAGCAGAATACAGTGGCACTATTACTTCCCTTGATCTAGATGCTATACTCCTATTGATACAGCCCAGAATTGCATTGGCTTTTTTAGCTGCCGCGTCACACTGTTGGCTCATGTCAAGTTTGTGGTCAACCAAGACTCCTAGATCCTTTTCACATGTACTGCTCTCAAGCCAGGTGTCACCCATCTTGTATTTGTGCCTCTCATTTTTTTTGCCCAAGTGCAATACTTTACATTTCTCCCTGTTAAAATTCATCTTGTTTGTTTTTGCCCAGTTCTCTAATCTGTCAAGGTCGTTTTGAAGTGTGATCCTGTCCTCTGGGGTGTTAGCCACCCCTCCCAGTTTGGTGTCATCTGCAAATTTGATCAGGATGCCCTTGAGTCCATCATCCAAGTCGTTGATAAAGATGTTGAATAAGACCGGGCCCAAGACAGAACCCTGTGGCACCCCACTAGTCACTCTTCTCCAGGATGAAGAGGAACCATTGATGAGCACCCTTTGGGTTCGGTCAGTCAGCCAGTTACAAATCCACTGAGTGGTAGCATAGTCAAGACCACATTTTACCAGCTTCTTTACAAGAATATCATGGGGCACCTTGTCAAATGCCTTGCTGAAATCAAGGTAGGCTACATCCACTGCGTTCCCTTCATCTACCAGGCTTGTAATTCTGTCAAAAAACGAGATCAGGTTAGTCTGACATGACTTATTTTTCAGAAATCCATGCTGACTATTGGTGATCACAGCATTCCTTTCTAGGTGCTCACAGACTGTTTGCTTAATGATCTGCTCCAGAATCTTCCCTGGTATTGATGTCAGACTGACTGGGCGGTAATTATTTGGGTCCTCTCTTTTCCCCTTTTTGAAAATAGGGACAACATTTGCCCTCCTCCAGTCTGACATTTGCCCTCCTCCAGTCTGACATTTGGATGATCATCTTCATCAATTGATAGACTCCTACCTTCAGGAGCACTGTCTCCCTCCCCCACATTAGTCAGTTTAAAGCCCTCCTGATGAGGTTTCTGAGATTTTTGGCAAAAACATTTCTCCCAACCGTTGTGAGGTGCAGCCCATCACTTGCCAGAAGTCCATCTGTTTGATTATTTGATTGTTGTTAGCCGCCCTGAGCCCGGCTTCGGCTGGGGAGGGCGGGATAGAAATTAAATTTATTATTATTATTATTATCTTCAAGAAACTGCAGTCTGTGATCTAAGAATCCAAACCGTTCCTGTTTACACCATTTGCGAAGCCAGCTGTTCACTTCCACTATTTTTCCCTCTCTCCCTGGGCCACGTCGTTCAACTGGGAGGACAGATGAGATGACAATTTGTGCATTTAGTTGCTTCAATTTCCTGCCGAGAGCCTCGTAGTCTCTTTTGATCTTCTGGAGGCTATTGCTTGCAGTGTCATTGGTTCCCACATGAACCAAGGTATTTGTCAGTGGGTTTTATTATTCCTTGCAGTCGTTCAGCTACATCTTGGATCTTAGCCCCGGGGAGACAGCACACTTCCCGAGACATCTTGTCAGGCCCACAGATCACTGCTTCTGTTCCCCTCAGTAGGGAATCCCCTATCACCACTACACGCCTCCTCTTAGGTTTGGTCGGGGTTCTTCCGTGAGCTGTCCGTTCCAAGGTCGCCTGCACATTCCCTGAGGAATGACTTTGCTGCTCGTCTTCATATACCTGATCGACTGTAATGAGGGAGAGATCCTCAAATGGAGTCTGCTCTTCGTCTTCCATGCTTGAGGAGAGGACCTCAAAGTGATTGTGTATTTCTAAACAATCAGAGTGAACCCTGGGCCTCCTACTTCTTTGAGTCACGTTTCTCCATATATCTGGCTCCTGTGTTGGTGAACTAGCTTCCTTCTCAGGGAAGTCCCCTGTCTCCTCCTTGGTGGAGACGGTGTGCTCTGTTGCTTCCAAGAAGAGCTCCAGCTCTCTAATTCTTTGGAGCGTAGCTACACGTTCCTCCAGTTGCTGGACTTTGTCTTTTAAGAGGGCAATCAACATACAATTGCTGCAGGTAAAGCTGCCTGCAACCTTTTTAAGCTGCCGCGTCACACTGTTGGCTCATGTCAAGTTTGTGGTCAACCAAGACTCCTAGATCCTTTTCACATGTACTGCTCTCAAGCCAGGTGTCACGCATCTTGTATTTGTGCCTCTCATTTTTTTTGCCCAAGTGCAATACTTTACATTTCTCCCTGTTAAAATTCATCTTGTTTGTTTTTGCCCAGTTCTCTAATCTGTCAAGGTCGTTTTGAAGTGTGATCCTGTCCTCTGGGGTGTTAGCCACCCCTCCCAGTTTGGTGTCATCTGCAAATTTGATCAGGATGCCCTTGAGTCCATCATCCAAGTCGTTAATAAAGATGTTGAATAAGACTGGGCCCAAGGCAGAACCCTGTGGCACCCCACTAGTCACTCTTCTCCAGGATGAAGAGGAACCATTGATGAGCACCCTTTGGGTTCGGTCAGTCAGCCAGTTACAAATCCACTGAGTGGTAGCATAGTCAAGACCGCATTTTACCAGCTTCTTTACAAGAATATCATGGGGCACCTTGTCAAATGCCTTGCTGAAATCAAGGTAGGCTACATCCACTGCGTTCCCTTCATCTACCAGGCTTGTAATTCTGTCAAAAAACGAGATCAGGTTATTGATAGTTCATAAACAGGGCTGTTCTTGAACCAAGGTACCACTGTACTACATTCAAGACTACATACAGACCCTATTCTCGTCCCCAGTTTTGAGACTGTATTTACATAAATACCAGCACTTTGCTGAGTTTTTGCACTTTAAACATTTTTTAAATGAGAAGTGTGCTTTCGAAAGGCATGAAAAGCCTCTTGGGGAAACTTGGGGAACTCATGCAGTTTCTTTGTTTTTTGATTGCCCTGTTTCCAGCCCCAGATAAGCTACTATTTTCAATGTCCGTATTTTAAGTTTTTTCTTCTTGTTCTGTGAGTGAAGCCAATAAGGAATCACCCAGCAGAACTGTATCATCCTCAGATTTGGTCATCTGGCAGCATCTCAAAAGGCAAACAAAGGCTTCACTCATGGTGTCAGTGGGAGGAAGCGCAAAGCAGTTGCTGAGTTGTCTTTCTGGGTTCAGGCGACCATAATCACTAGCCAGGGCTGCATTGGCAAGACTTCCAAACTTCTGCCCCAGCCAAGCTCAGCATGATCAGCTGTGAGGGAGCAATGGCTGCACATTCCGCCATGCAGTGCAGAGGGAAAAGATCCTCCTTTAGATGCATTAGTAGGATTGAATCCAAAGGTTTTGCTGAAACTTTGGGCAACCAGGATGTGTTCCCCGCCTTCTCACCTGTGCACAAAGAGGACCAAACAAGGGCTAAGGGCAGAGGGAAAATGGGCTTGTGAGAAGCAGGCACCCTCCTTATTTCAGCTCCCCAGTAATGAATTTCTCATGGAAGGACCTCGAATGGGATGTGCATTTGTTTGTAAAGGGAGTGACCCAGGCCTGTTTCCTGCATTCCAGGTCGGAGGAGCTGTCTCCACGTTGGCTGAAGGAGCTGAAGTCCAAGAAGAGGCAGAGCCAATACGAGAACCAAGTGTGATGACCGAGGTCTGGAGGTGGCGGCAGTGGCGGTGATGGGGTTAGCTGCCTGTTGAGTGGAAGAGGGTCTGCAGAGCAAATGAGCCTGGCCCAATGCAGGGGGGAAAGGGCGGGGTGACCAGGGGCCATCAGCCATGATGTCTCATTGAGGAGCTCTGGATTCCAGATGCTTGGGTGGCAAGCATTTTTTAGAAACTTTTTGTTTTTTTGAAATCATTTTTAGTTGGTTTTACAAATACAGTGGTACCTCGGGATGCGAACAGGATCCGTTCCGGAGCCACATTCGCATCCTGAAGCGAACGTAACAAGCGACAGCGCGTGGGTGGGTTGCGGTTTGCTGCTTCCGTGCATGAGCGTGACGTCATTTTGAGCATCTGCGCATGCACGAGCGGCGAAACCTGGAAGTAACGCGCTCTGTTACTTCCAGGTTGCCGCGGAGCGCAACTCAAACATGCTCAATGTGAAGCACATTCAACCCGAGGTATGACTGTACAAAGTTATAAAAAGTATCCAAATATATATCCATATATAGAGATTTTTCCAAATCTGAGGACTTCCCCCGATCCACTCCATGGGGTCCCATTTTAAACATTTAATCAGTGATGGCCAAACTTGGCCCTCCATCTGTTTTGGGACTACCAATTCCCAACATCCCTGAAAACTGGTCCTGTTAGCTAAGGATGATGGGAGTTGTAATCCCAAAACAGATGGAAGGCCAATTTTGGCCATCACTGCATTTATTACTACATATTCTTCGCTACTGCAACTTTTATATCAATCCCTATTATACATGGTAATTGTTACACTACAAATGAAATCAAAGTCCTGCTAATGTTTCCATCTGCTTACAGTGGTTTCCTAAATAACTTATAAATTTTTCCCATTCTTTTATAAAGTTTTTGTCCTCTTGGTTTCTGAGTTTTCCAGTCAGTTTTGCCATCTCGGCATGGTCCATCAGTTTGGTTTGCCACTCCTTTCTGGTAGGGACTTTGTGTTCTTTCCATTTCTGGGCTAGTAACATCTGGGCAGCTGTTATTCCATACATGAAAAGTATTTTCTGTTCCTTTGGAATGTTGGTACCTGTAATTCCTAATAGAAAAGGTTTCTTAAGAAAGGTTATTTTAAGCATTTTTTTCATTTCATTATATATCATCTCCCAGAAAGCTTTTATTACCTTACAGTTCCACATATGGTAAAAGGTACCTTCTTTTTCTTTACATGTCCAGCAGGTATTTGTACTTGTCCTCTTACATTTTTGTCAGCTTAGTAGGCGTCAAATATCACTGGTACATCATTTTCATATAGTTTTCTTTCAGTGCACTGTAAATTTCAAGTCTGTTTTCCATAACCTTTCCCAATCTGCCATTTGGATATTATGTCCCAAACCCTTTGCCCAGTGTATCATTACTGACTTGTTCATGTTTGTATGCCACTCTAAAAGCAAACTAGACATTTTGGACAATAATTTAACATTATTTTCTAACAACTCTTTTTGAAATCTTGATATTTCACAACTAAAACTTCTCTTTTTATCTGTCTTAGAGATATAATCTAATTGGTGATACTGTAACCAATCCGTTAATAAATCTCTTATCGCCTCCTAGTTGGCCAATTTTTTCAGAGATATTGTTTCTAAAGCCACCAAGATGTTTTTTGTTCTAATAAGTTTTTATATTTCCCCCTTATCTTAAAAAAATATTTTCTTATTAAGTGGTTCTGAAAACCTTTATGCACCTTTACTTTTTCATAACATAAGTATTTGTGCCATCCAAATCTATTATCGTGTCCTTCTAGATTTAAAATATCTGCAATTTATTTCATGGAACGCTGGGGACAGTGGATTGGGTATTTCCTCTCGCATGACCTCAGGCAGGAGCAAAGACTTGTGGGAGGCAGGCACTTCCTCCTCGGTCATTTTCTCCTCCCTGACTCAGCAGTCTGTTTTGCCTGGCTTTCCTTCTTCAGATAAGTTTTTCAATTTTGATCTCATTTTATTATTGCTTTATTTTATCTAGTCCTGCTTAGTTTTAGCAACTTATCCCGTCCTTGAGTCTTGCACACACACACACACACTCCAAAAAATATTTCATCCCTCCCCACCCTGGTTGTTTCCCTTAGCAACCTTAGTTCTTCTTGTTTTTAGTTTATTTCGTATACTTCCTTGCAGAGCATCCTTGTATAATGTTCTCCTTCACGGTCACTGAATATGCTCGTTTTTTGCATGCTGTGGCTCCGTTTTGCCACATTTATCAGATTTAAAGATGGGGGGTGGGGTGGGATCCTACCCAAGTCTTTTTGCAATTGCAGCTCATTTTTAGTGGCTGCTGGCTCCAAATCACCACCTCATTTCTTTGGTGATTTCTACAGCCTTTAGCCATTATTTTCTGTATCATTTCAGGCTTCATTAAGGCTTCATATTGACTACTCTCCTAGTTCGTGGTACGGCAGAAGGAGTTGGGGTTATTATTCCTCAGCAATATATTCTCCTCCCAGTTCGCAGTCATGGCAACGGAGTGAGCAGGCACTGATAGACTGCTTCTGAACCTCCTAGTTAAGGAGTGATTCAATTGTTTATTATTATTTTCACTTATTATTCTGCGTCTTGCAGACCCAATCCACTTGTGACTGCATTGGAGAGATGTATGTTTGTGCCATTTCTCATAGTCCATGATTGTGGCATTGGAAGTGAATGCATTCATATATATCCATTCCTAGACGACCTCCTCCTCCAGGCAACATCCCTTCAACAGGCTCATCTCCATTTGCAGATCACCCTCAATCTCACAGCTTCTTGATCAACTACAAAAAAAGTTGCTTGGCTCCATCACAAAGGATCATTCACTTAGGCACCTGGCTAGATACAGTTCAAATCTCGTGACTCTTCACCAGAGCAGATCAGCAAAATCTCCACAGCGGCAGCTTCAATCTTAAAGACAAAAAAGATGGCAGCCAAACAACTGTCAACAATTCTAGGTCTCTGCATGTGAGCCTCTCAGATTACACCTTGAGCGAAACACCACACAAGAACCCTGCAGTGGTTTTTACTTCTGCATCAATGAGAGATCATTCAAAATTGGCCCAGGTCTTTGCTCTTATCTCCTCAACTCAAACTGTCCATGCTGCGCAAACCTCCAGTCTTTGGAAAGGCACTCCATTCAGAAATCCCTGCAGCACTCGGGTAACCATGTTTACAAGGTTTAATCTCTCTACACTCAATGCCTCCGAAGGCTAGAGTTGAGAGCAGCCAGACTGGCAATTGTTTGCTTCTCCTCTCGTCTTCAACTCCATCACGTCCTTCTTTGAACAGACAACTCAACAACAAAAGCCCACATATCTCGTTAAGGAGAGACCCATTTGGAATCTCTCCAGAAAGAGATGGCTCTTCTCTTCAGTTGGGCTGAGAGTCAACTCCTCAGCCTCACGGCAGATCTTACCACTGGTGACGGCAAACAGTTTGATTGAGCAGATCCCAGGTAAATCAAGGGGAATGGATACTGAATGAACAGGAGTTTCTTCAGATTCAACAATGCTGGGGTCCTCTACAAGTCGATCTCTTTGCTCACAAGCTAAACTGTCAGCTACCCCATTACTTTGGCAGGTTCAAAGACAACCAAGCAGACACCTGGGATGCCCTAATGACGCCATGGCCGAAGGAATTATTGTATGCCTTCCTTCCTCAAGCTATCATTCCGAGAGTCCTCTGAAAGATCAGGTTGGAAACAGCTCAGGTGGGTCTTGTTGCACCATTCTGGCCCCGCAGACCTTGGCTGTCAGAGATTCAGGCTTTCAGCGGCACCACCATTTCATCTTCCTGTATTTACCTCCAATTTACTTCGCCAGGAACCATTGACTCATCCAATCCTACAATGGTTGAACCTGACTGCATGGCGTTTGAGCACCATAGACTGAAATATTGTGGTCTGGATGAGATTGTGATCTCCACCATTCTAGCTTCCAGATGTCCATCCGCAAGATGTATTTATCAATCAACATGGTCAGCCTTTACCTCCTAGTGTAAAGCTGTGGCTACACAGAGTTCTCCACTATCTCCAACATGGTCTGCAAAATGGTCTATGGCCTAATACTTTAAAATGTCACCTTTCCACCATTTCTTCGACTTTAAGTTCTGCTGGCTGTCACAGAACATTGCTAATCAAACATTTCCTCAAAGGAACTATGTTACAGCATCCTCCAGTGAGTACCGTTTTCCATCATGGAACTTGCATTCTGTTCTGTCAGCACTGCAATGGCCTCCATTTGAACCACTATGCCAAATTTCCTTAAAGAACCTTTCTTTTGAAATCCTATTTTTGGTTACGATACCTCAGGTTATTTTTGGTTACGATACCTCAGGTGAGATGAGTTTCAGAACTGTCAGCCTTGTCAATAGCAAAGCATTTATGCATCTTCCATTAGGAGAAGGTGGAAGATCCCTCCTTTCTACCAAAAGATCTTACAAAATTCCACATTCGACAGGAACTCATTCTCCTGACTTTTTGTGCTGATCCAAAACATCCGTTGGAAAAGACTTGGCACTCTTTGGATGTCCGCAGAGCCTTAAAAGTGTATATACACTAATTCTTTGTTTGTGTCTTTTCATCCTTCCACCTTAGGAGCAAAGGGCACTTCAGTTTCCTTAGCTAGAGGGATTAGGGCGTGCATTTCCTTAGCTTATGATGCTATGAAATTGCCCCCCCCCATCTCATATTTTGCTCAGTCCTCTGGGTCAGCCTCGACTTCTGCTGCCTTTATGGCTGATGCCACTTTAATAGAGATTTGTAGGACAGCCACTTGGTCGCCTCCTTCCACTTTCACTAGGCATTGTGAGTTAAACTAAATGTCTTCAGCTGAGGCGGCTTTTGGCCATACAGTGTATATGTAGCTTTGTAGTCAGTGCGTAAGCCGGATTGGGAAGTGCTGTGGAATGTCCCAATCCACCGTTCCCAGCGTCCCATGAAATAAATAGAATGATTGGCTTACCTGAAGTGTAGATTTATGAATTGGGGATGCTGGGGACAGTGGAACCCTCCCTATGATGGTCTGCAGTCGCACTGATTTTTTTCCTTTAGGAGGGGTACTATTGACTGTTGCTTCTATTTTTATTGATTTATGAGCCAGGAAGGGAGGCAAGCTGCTATTATTGTTTCTGGTGCATTGGTGAACGTTACTGCTTGGCAAATCCGAAAAACTGAGGAAATGCCTGCCTCCCACAAGTCTTTGCTCTTGCCTGAGGTCATGTGAGAGGAAATACCCAATCCACTCTCCCCAGTGTCCCCATTTCATAAATCTACACCTCAGGTAAGCCAATTGTTCTTTTTCCAATGTTATCCATTCCCAGATCCAGCAACTGCAGAACACTTCATAATATAATTTAAAATCTGGCAGGGCGAAGCCTCCTCTCTCTTTAGCATCTGTTAACAATTTATATTATATCCTTGGTTTCGTTCCCTGCCAGATAAATCTAGAAATAACGTTTTGCCATTCCTTGAAGTGTCCTGTACTTCCAATCACCGGTATCACTCATATTCTTCCCCAAAAAGATAAATTCATCCTACCCGAAATCTCTAAATTTCTTTTTATAGTGGTACCTTGGTTCTCAAACTTAATCTGTTCCAGAAGTCTGTTCCAAAATCAAAGCATTCCAAAACCAAGACTCGCTTTCCCATAGAAAGTAATGCAAAATGGATTAATCCGTTCCAGACTTGTAAAAACAACCCCTAAAACAGCAATTTAACATGAATTTTACTATCTAACGAAACCACTGATCCATAAAATGAAAGCAATAACACTGGGCAACAATTTTTTACTTTTTGAATGTTGTCTAGATTTCTACAACTGATTTAGGGTATTTTTGCACTGCTGAATCAGGAAATGCCATCCGTTTCTCTCCATCAGGTCAGGTTTTCTGTAAACTGAATAGTGGGCATTGATAAAGGTAAGTACACGTAAATTGCATGTTGCTTCACCATTTTTCAAACTTCAGGGCTTGAACTTCTGTTTCTTGGAACTCCTGGAATGCTCAGCAGCACGGAGGTCTCTCTTCAGAGTCCAACAGTAGTCAGCCATCATGACTGCGTCCCAGCGACCCTGGTACCTGGTCTCCATCACTTTCATGTCCTGATGGAATCTCTCCCCCTGCTCGTCACTCATTGAACCCAGGTTCTCAGGAAACCGGTCCATATGTGAAAATAGGTAGTGCATCTTGACGCTCATGTTGCAGCCCAGGTTTCTGAAAGCAGTCAGCATGTTGTTGACAAATTCTGCGTAGTTTCTGGCCTTATTGCTGCCAAGAAAGTTCTTCACTACCAGAACAAATGCCTTCCACGCTTCCAGTTCCACTTCGTTCATTGAGTTTCCGAACTCTGGATCTCTGATGAGCTGACGGATCTGAGGACCGTCAAAGATGCCAGCTTTCAACTTCTCCATGGTCAATCCTGGAAAAGCCTGGCACAAGTAAGTGAAGCAGTCACCATCCTTGTCCAGAGCCTTGGTGAACTGCTTGATTAAGCCGAGCTTGATGTGCAGCGGTGGGAAGAGTATTCTGTCTCTGTCCACCAGAGGGTCGTTGATGACGTTCCTTTCTTTGCAAGGCACCAATTCCTCCCGCACAGGCCACTCCTTCTTCGTGTAAGGCTGAGCACGGTCCCTACTATCCCACATGCACAGAAAACATGGGTACTTGGTGAAGCCAGACTGTTGTCCCAACAAAAAGTTCACCATCTTCAGGTCAACACAAATAAACCACTTATGCTGATCATAACCAATTTTCTCCAGCACATACTTCACCGCTTCATAGTTCTCCTTCAGTGTAGTTGAGTGAGCCAGGGGTATAGAGGCAAACTGGTTGCCGTTGTGTAGCAGAACACATTTCAGTGATCGCTTGCTGCTGTCAATGAACAGTCTCCAATCTTTGGGTTCGTACTGTAGCACTCCAAGTTTGAGCAGAAGCTGTGCAATATCTGCACAGTACACCAAGTCCTTCTCTTCCGAGAAAAAACGGAGGTACTCTTGATGCCTGTTGCGCAAGAAGCTGATGCGAGCACTGTCAGAGAGGAGGTTTTTTTCCCTTCAATCTGGATGCCAACAGTTCGGCAGAGTCCTTTGACAAGCTGAGGTCACGAACTAGATCATTCAACTCCTTTTGGGAAAATGGATATGGAGCATCATCTTCAAGAACCACTTCTTCTTCTTCATGTCCTTCAACACTGGAGGCATCTTCGTCACTAATGTCAGGAACTTCTCCAAAGATAGGCACTGGAATTTCATCACAATGAGCTATAGGACGACGTGCTGATTGAAGATCAGGATACTTCGTGGGGCGGGTGCCCCATTAACTTAGTTTTGATCTCCCAACTTTATGCTTTGCTGGACCAATTTATGGAAGATTTCGAGGTTTTATGACTTCAAACTGATCCCTTTTCGACATAATCACCCAGAACTATCGGACCTGAATACTTCTTATCATTAAAATAATCATTTCCAATCAAAACAATTATTTGACAAGGTATTTTACCCCCACCAACTTCTTCTAAAATGCTCCACACAAGCGTACATGTGAACAAAAACGTAAAAAAAGACATGTGGCCATAGCTCAAAAACTTGACCTGATTGAGCAAAACCAATGTGATTTTTGGATTCAGCGCATCAGATTCATCCTAAATCAGCTGAAAAAATGCAGACAACAAATTTGTTGTTGACCATTGTAATCAATGTACTATACTATAAAATAAGTATTGTACATGATAAAAATTAAAATTATTTTTTTTCTTACCTGCACTGATGATAGTCAGTGTTTGGATGGGGGGCTTTTATCCATTTCTGCAGTCACACAATCAATCAATCAATAATAAAATGAAGAACAAGCCACAGTCACAAAAACGAAAAAGCCACACAAACAAAAATGCAAAAAATAGCAAAAACAAAAGCACCAAATATAAGCTCCAAATATCACCTCAGAACACTGCAATTGGAAAGGGAAGGCTTTGATTACAATGGGGGGGGGTGCAAATTAGCAGTGCAACAGTGAAAATGGGAGGAAAAAGGCTTTGATTACAATGGGGCAATGCAAATTAGCAGCTCAACAGTGAAAACGGAAGTTCAGGAGCATGTTCGGCTTCCGAAGCAAAGTTCGCAAACCAGAACACTGACTTTTGTAAGAACACTTGAATGATAGACAGCGTTCAAGTTCCAAGTTGTTCAGGAACTAAGCTGTTCAAAAACCGAGGTACCACTGTATTTCTTTCCAAGTGTTTATGTAATTGTCTTTAAATATATTAATGTTTTTAGCTGTCAGTCATACCCCCCAGATATTTAATGTGTAAGTCTGTAAGTTTCTGGAAACTTTATAAATGGGAAAACTTTTTGCCTCCCTAATTGACAAAGCTGGCCCACCTATGAGGCAAGGGGAAGCACCCGCCCCAGGCAGCGGAAATGCGAGAGGTGGTTCTCCACCTGCCCCACTGCTTCTCCTGCTCCCAGAATGTCTCCCTCTCACTGGTGAGAGGGGGTGTTCCAGCAGGAGGGGCCACCACTCAGCTTCCCTGTCCGCAGGCAGAGAAACACCTCAGCAACGCTTTGCAAATGCCAAGTGTTATAAATGCCAGCGTGGTTGCTCGAGAGAAAACAGGCAAGACTTCCTGTTGGTGTCTTTCCAAGGCTTTATTATCTGTCCAAAACGTTCACAATGCAGATTGACTCTTTTCCATGTCTGCTTAGTCACTAGCAGAATCTGGGAGTGGGCGGTCCTTAAAGTTTCCCCAGCAGAGCAGTTTTTTGACCCCTATCCTACGCCTCCGCTCTCTGCGCAGAGAGGGCATGGGCAAGGGGGGACCTGCCTCCCCCCCCCCGCTTTGCTCAGGTTCAGTGTTGCGGCTCTCCCTTGCATCTTCCGAGCCCTGCATCCCTTTCCCCGCTGGAGGCATGGCTTCACTCCTCCTCGGAGGACAAGCTGCTTCTCACAATCTTTGGCGGCTCCCTGTAACCCAACTGCCCTTCCACCTCCCGCCTCTGAGCTGATGGCAGTTCCCTGACACCAAGGCTCCTGCGGTGGAAGGGAAGGGATGGGGTGGGGAGGGGGAAGGAGGGAGAAATTCCCATTTTGCTTCAAGTGGTGAAATGGGCCACTCCTGCCTGTTGGAATTAGCAGACGCAAGTTACTTGTAGAATCCTAGAATTGTAGATTTGAAACAGACCTCAAGAATCATCCAGTCCAACCCCCTGCAATGCAGGAATCTCAACTAAAACAGCCGTGACAAAGGACCATCCAGCTTCTGCTTAAAAAGCTCCAAGGAAGGAGAGTCCACCCAAAGGAGACTGTTCCACAGTTGAACAGCTCTTCCTGTCAGAAAGTTTTTTTCTGATGTTTAGTCTGAATCTCCTTTCTTGTAACTTGAAGCCATTGGTTCAGGTCCTCCCCTCCAGAGCAGGAGAAAACAAGCTTGCTCCATCTTCCATGGGAGAGCCCTTCAGATATTTGAAGATGGCTATCGGGAATTTGAAGAGGGTTGTTAGCAGCTGAACAATAATAATAGTAATAATAGTAATAATTTATTGATGATGATAATGATAATAATAATAATAATATATGAAAGCATGGCCTCCTTTGGCTTGCAGTGGCTCTCCAGAGTCTGTGGCAAAGAAAGTTCTTCTCCATTGCCAGCCACCTGCTCTTATTTTAACAGAGATGCGAAGGAATAAATCTGAAGCTATCTGCGTGCAAAACATGTGTTCCGTCACTGAGCAACAGTTTCTCCCCAGGGGTTAAGTTAGACCCCAATGAGGGAAAGATGCCCTGCTCCTACGAACGCAGCAGCCCTTGCCCGCCTGCGTTTTCCAGCAGCATGGCTGCCTCTGGAGGCAGAGCAGAGCCACTGTGGCTGGAAGCCATCGACAGCCCTCCAAGTTGGTGGCCATCGCTGCCTCCTGCCTGTGAGAGTTCCACAGTTTAATTATGCGCTGTGTGAAGAAGGCCTTGTTCCACCAGCAGATATGAAATAGTGTTTCTCCCCCAACTTTCCAGGTGGAGTCCGGATGACTTGGAAGACAGAAGAAGCCTTAACTTGCTCACACCCCTCTCCCCTGCTGCTGCTGCTGCTGCTGCTGCTTCCCGCCCTGACTGCTGTGTGCGCAGTGCCTTTCCATCTGGTGTGGAGAATGTCCATGGTGGGCCTGATGCGGAAGGCTGTCCAACTCCTCAGGATCCATTCCGCCCCTCTGCAGCTGTGGGTCCTAGTTGTGCTGCAGAGCTGCCCCCCCCCACTCCAGCTGCCGGGGGGGGGGGCGGTGCTGTGCCTGACACACTGGCCTTCTGGCTGGGGAATTGGGCACACCAACCTGCTCTTTGTTGGCTTATGAACAAAGAGAGGATGTTGTAGCGGATGAACTTATAGGCTGGTCTCTTGCAAAAAGACTTGTTGCTGTCTGAGGATGGGAAATGGAAAGAGGAAGAAACAGATTATGTTTACTGCCATATTGAAAGATGAAACTTGACTGATTATTTTTTAAGAAAATTTTGATTGGCTGGTATTAACTTTGTGGATCATCTGTTCCGCCAAGACAATGTGATATATACTCTTCCTTTCTTTTTTAGGATCAAAGGAGATTTTATTGTTTAAGTGAGATTGTATGTGTGTGTGTTTTGTCAGCACACAGAGTAATGAGCATCCCATTTCTAGAGGGATAAAGCAATAACATCAGACAGTCCTCATTAAAATAGTTGTAAATAATCTGAGGGGTGGTTCCCCACCCCTCACTATTTACTGAAAAAAGAAGGGAAGTCTCACCTTGCCAGTATCAGGGCTGCATAGGAACCCTGCTGGGTTCTCTTGCTGGAAGTTTAAGTTTTTTCTTTCTGTAAATAAAGGGGTAAATAAATAGTTTATATTCCTCTGATTATTTCAAAAGTTCAGTTGCAGAAGTGTGTACCTATTTTTCCACAAATGTTAAACTTGGATGATATCAGTGAAGGAGCTTAGGGTCTCCTGCCTGTGGTCTCCAAGCATTCTTGAAGACAGACTCTAAGAAGCCTTTTTACCTTGTCACAATCTGTCAAAAGAAATCCAGGGTCGCTCATTCTTGTGAATGTATGGGGGGGGGGAACAGGTGAATTATGACCCTGCAAAGCACCTTCCTTCCTCTTTGGTCTTTTCCATTGCTGAGTCTCTGCTTTTGCCATCTAGGAAGCCTCTTTACCTGAACAAGTTCCCATGAAGGATCTGCAAGATTCTTTCTTCCATAGTGAGGTTTCTCTGTTGTTGTTTCCTTACCCAAAGCCCCCATGTTTGGGATTCCTTCTTTGGATGTTAAGAAAATAGCTCTAAGTGCTCTTCCCAGAAATGTTCTATTTTCAGAAAATTAAAGTTTATATTGTCACAGAATTAGACAGATTTCTATTGCATTGCACAGCTGTCCTCCATGGACATGCACACACGGTCTGTGGTGGGCAGAAGATTTCAGTGCTGAGCAGTGTCTCACAAGTTCACAGCCCTGTTGGAGTACAAAAATGCATCTGCACTGGCCCTTAGGAATGGGAAGGGGACGTGCCCACGGATCTAGGCCTAACCCTGAAGATGAGCATCCCCAATTTGCCCTTGTGGGCTTTCAGACATTCGTAATCTTTGTGCCAATTCCTCACGCAATTGGCTTTTTCTGCTCTTCCCTGCCCTGCCCCACGTGGGTTTTGCAGTCTTCGGCCTATGCCCAAGCCCCATGCAAATGGTGCTGTCTCCCAATCAGCCCCTCCCTTTCAGGAGACCATTCCTCAGCTAAGTGGCTGTGCCTGGGATGGAGCACCTTCTTCCTTGGGATGAGGCAGAATAACCTTTGTACGTCCCCTGGGGATCTGCCCCTATTAAACCAGACACCTCCCATGGGTTCCTCTCAGAGCAGAAATAGCAGTAGTATTTTGCCATAGGAAAACATAATATATTCTGCTCTAGGCACCACTGAGGATGTATCCTGGGGTCCTCAGTGCTGCTTAGCAGCATCCTCACCCCACTCCCAGCCCATAGGGAAGACCCAGTTGGCATGGTTTGGGAAGGGCGTGGGTATATCCAGGGGATTAGAGAGATGCTGTCACAATGCCCCTCCTTTTCAAGTAGCTGTGGGTATAGATTTCCCCCCAGACCTTGCCACTTCCTAAGACTCAGGATATTTTGGTTTGGCCCTAGTCTGTTTGTTTTGCTTGCTAGGTGGGTTGCCTGTGCTGTAGTGGCAAACGTGATTAGCACCAAAATGCCCCTGAAGGTGCTGACAATCTTCCCATTTGCTTCACTTTTTTTAAAAAAAATAATCAGTTGATTTTGTCCTGGTGTTCTCATTTGGTTTGATTTCCACCTGTGACTCTAATGTGTGCTAGAAGCCTTTCCTTAAATTGCACTGAGTATGCACACAGACACACACATCCTACAGACTCCTTCCCAGCCTAGCAGAAACCTTTTGCTGGGATGTGAGGGCCTGCAGCAAAGTTTGGGGCATCCACAGCATCTCTTTCATGTTGGGGGAGAGGCAGGGGGTTTGTTGGAATGTATGCAATGCCTGGATTCCCCGGGGAGCTGGCCCTGCACAAAGGAGCGAGATTAAGGTGTCATCAGGGCAAATCCCTCTGAATCTGTACACACACGGGTTCTCTTTTGTGCTTGTGCAAGGCACTGAAATTCTGTATTTTAGTAGTTTTACTACTAAGAAATGTTTGGACAACTATATCTGATTAAAAACAGCATTCAGAATGACTTTGCATGTCCATCTTTCATTTTTCTTTTAAACTATTCACATTTATTGAAGCAGAAGGTTTTCCTTCCCCTTTTCCTTCCCCATAGAAGACTCCACAGTCTGTTTTTAAATGTTACTCTCTCAGAACAGGATGGGGGGGGGCAAGGGCTGTTCACCTGCAGCAGCCTTGCTTGCTCTCTCTCTGAGGTAGCCAGAAAGAGGGAACAGGTAGCTGAAGAAGGGCCCCAGCATCTCTGCCTTCTTTTTCTCCCCCCTCCTATACATATAGTTTGGAAAGGAGAGAAGACTAGAGATGGGAGTTTGGCAGGGCCCTTTCTTACTCCTGAGGTGGCAGCTATACCATTTTCGGGCAGCTTGGGTCCCAGTTCCAACTCTTGCATCCTACCAGATGATGGCTGCTATGAAGCATTGCAAGACCACAAGTTGCTGGCTTCAGAGAATGATCTGAATGAGTGTTGTGATGCGTTCACCACTTTGCTGAAGCTAAGCTGGTTGGCACCTAGAGGAAGATGCATAGACATGCAAAACAGACAGAGCAAAATTCATAAATCACAGAATTGTACAGTTGGACGGAACACAAAGGGCCATCTAGTCCAACCCCCTGCAATGCAGGAATCTCAACTAAAACAGCTGTGACAGATGGCCGTGCAACCTCGGCTTAAAAGCCTCCAAGGAAGGGGAGTCCACCACCTCCCAAGGGAGACCTTGCCACTGTCAAACAGTTGAACAGCTCTTACTGTCAAAAAGTTCTTCCTGATGTTTAGCTGGAATCTCCTTTCTTGAACTTGAAGCCATGGGTTCGAGTCCTACCCTCCAGAGCAGGAGAAGACAAGCTTTGCTCCATCTTTTGTGTGATAGCCCTTAAGATATTTGAAGATAACAATCGTAACTCCTTTCATCCAGGCTAAATATACCCAACTCCTTCAACTCATAAGGCTTGATTTCCAGACCCTTAATCATCTTGGTTTCCCTTCTCCGCACATGTTCCAGCTTGTCAATATCCTCCTTACATTGCTGGTTCAAATCACTTCCACTTGCTAGAATAAACGCGTAGTTTTAATAACCTGGATGAGTATTCTCATGAGCCTGCCTTTTAAAGACCAGCAACATGAGACTGGAGGCACAGAATTCTTGCTCCTTTCAATGGAAAGGCCCTCCGCAACATCTCCCTGGCCTGGGACATACGGCATGCGTGTTTGTTGCTGCTGAAAGGGCTTTGTTTTGGGGTTGGAAAGCTGCTGACCCAGAACTTCTGTGAAGTTCTGGCAAGGAGCAGTGGCAACATGCTGATGGGCTGACTTGCAGGCAGGCTGTTAATCTTCTCCAAACTGTCAGCTGGGAGGCCTCTGCATAATGGCTCCGTATTGTGGAGTGGAGCCCTCACTATTGAAGTGAAAGGCAATGGGTGGGGTCTGCTGGATGGAGTTGCTGCTGCCTCAGCACCCCTCGAAAGCCAGGGCTGTGCTCAGAGGCAAGCGTATAAATAGGCGCCTGCTTCCTCTGCCTGCCTGCCTGCCTGTCTGCCAGAGTTTCCAACAGCATCTGGAAAAGGAGGTATGAATGTGTCCTCATCAGACCATGGTTACCCTGGATTCCTTCGCATAGCGCTTGCCTACCTCCAGCAAAAGCTTTTGAATGTCATACTTAAGCTTTTGATCCATGTTATCCCCCCACAGCCAAAAAAGGGGTAGATGAGACCTAAAGACAGTAAGTTGTATGTAACTGCATCTGTCTTTGTACCAGCGACAGCAGTGAGGGAAGGCCAGGGAGATGTCGCGGAGGGCCTTGGGAGGGTGGGGAACTGGAACACCAGGCAGTGGAATTCCAAGACTGAAACCTGAAGGAAGCTGCAAGTGAGGTGGCGTCTTGAACTACAACTCATTGTGGGTCAGTGGGTGGGCAGAGTGCTGAGAGGAATCTTACAGAGTTGATCTGTAGCAGCAAAAATGCAGTGTGCTGCTCTGCAGTTCCTTGAGGTGCAGAGCTTTGAGTCATGCACTCTTGGAGGAGAACCTTCCATGTGTCTCTGCCTCCCTGAAGCTTAGAACTACAGAGTTGGAAGGAATCCTAAGGGTCAACCAGCTTCACCAGTAATAAGGAATGAGAAAAAGACCAGCTGGGTGTAGGATGTGTTTACTCCCCACCCCTGTGTCCCCTGTCTCCAGTCCAATGAAGTTGACACTTGCCTCCATCACAAATAGGTTCCTCCCCAAAGCTCTCCTGCTCTTTTGGTCTTAAAGCTAGACAATAAAGTAGGAATGACCACTGCCTTACTTTGGCCAGTTCTTTGCAGGTCAATCTCCCAGAGTCCCTGGAGACTGGGAGTCTCCTTATGCAGATGATGATCTCTTCATTCTCATGCTCCCTGGCAGAAAGCCTGGCAGAAATCTTTGGCAGAGAGGATTTTCCTCCTTGGAGCAATAACCATCTCTAACTTGCACGGGGATGGGGGCGGGACAGGGTTTGATTGCAGACACCATGACTGAACAACAGACCCCTATGGAGGAGATGGCAGCTGCGGAGAGCCCAGAGGAAATGGGGCCAAATTACAAGGTATGGCAAGTGTTGAATTCATCCCTTCCCTGTCCCACAAAGCCCCTGAAGATTTTATACTGTTGCAGGTTTGGGCAGTCAGTCTGGATGATGCCCTGAGCCCCTTCTTGGGGTCCTGTACCCAGTGAGGGTAGAAATAAAGGGTTATATTGCTGAGCTGTTCAGACAAGTTTCTCTGTGAAACAAGAAGCTTAGCTGGCTACTTAAGTGTCCTCAATGTCATTCCCCCAAAAGAGCTAGATAACAAGGGCAACAACTAAATGATGGGGCCCTCCAGGCAGATGGGCCCTTTCCTCCGCCCCTCTCACCTAACTGTTAAGTAAGAGAACAATAGCCAGGAGAGAGAGTGAGTTTTGAGCTGAAAACAGGCTGGAAGCCAGAGACCCAGAGGCCTGCTTGCTCTGTGCTGGATCCCAAACTGTGACTTGACTAATGGAGAAACAAGATCCTTGGGAGTTTTAATGCTGTGAGTCCCTCCATTTGTGCTCATGTTGTAAATAATGTGTAAATAATTTCAATGCAGGTGGCGCTGTGGGTTAAACCACAGCCTAGGACTTTTCAATCAGAAGGTCGGCGGTTCGAATCCCCGTGACGGGGTGAGTTCCCGTTGCTCGGTCCCTGCTCCTGCCAACCTAGCAGTTCGAAAGCACGTCAAAGTGCAAGTAGATAAATAGGTACCGCTGCGGTGGGAAGGTAAACGGCGTTTCCGTGCGCTGCTCTGGTTTGCCAGAAGCGGCTTAGTCATGCTGGCCACATGACCCAGAAACTGTATGCCAGCTCCCTCGAAATGAGCACCGCAACCCCAGAGTCAGTCACGACTGGACCTAATGGTCAGGGGTCCCTTTACCTTTAATGTCATATAGCCTTAAGACTCAGTCTCCATTGACCTTCATTCCAAGGAATGCAACTAGGTGAGCTCCTGGAACTCCTGAATTCTCTCACTGCTCAGAGATTGAATAGGGGGCATGTAACAATACATGGTGCACGTTTTACTAGAAGCAGATACCAGTGGTACCTCAGGTTACATACGCTTCAGGTTACAGACTCTGCTAACCCAGAAATAGTGCTTCAGGTTAAGAAATTTGCTTCAGGACGAGAAGAGAAATCGGGCTTCAGTGGCGTGGCAGTAGCGGGAGGCCCCATTAGCTAAAGTGGTGCTTCAGGTTAAGTACAGTTTCAGGTTAAGTACAGACCTCCGGAACGAATTAAGTACTTAACCCGAGGTACCACTGTATTTTTTTCAGAGCTGGTTGTTATAGATTTAGACAGAAGATGGCACTCTTGACTTCTCCAACAAATCTTTTGCTTGCCAAGAGCAAGTCTGAGCACAGCCCGACCTCCCTGTACCAGCAAACATGCAAGGAGTGATGTGATATTTCCATAGCATGTAGTTTGTGGCCTTTGCCGGTGGCATGGTGTTGGGGCAGTTGTCTCAGGAGCAAAATCCTTAAGGGTGCAAAAACAGTGACGTTGCAAGCGTTGTAGCTTAGGACTCAGGCCGGAATTGGGATTGCTGGGCAATCGGCTCCTCTCGCACTTTGACCGGCAACCTTGCTCTCCCAACCCCGGGGACTAGTTGGATCTCCTGCAGGACTCACTGCCCAAGTGGCACCTTTTGGTGAGCTGGATCAGGGCAGGTGGTGGGGCAGCACGCTTGCCTCCCATGACAGCTGGGTAGGGGTGCTGCGCGGCCAACTTCTCACCAGGGTTGCCATTTCTGCATATCACTGGGCTAGGATGTGCCAGGCCACTGTCTTGCTAGCCACAGCCCTTTCAGCTGGGGTGGCAACTTGAATAAAAGTTGGGGGGGATGTAAGCCCCGTCCCCATAATTGATCACATGATGCAGTGCACACACACCATTTGAAAGGCAATGCCTATCCACTTTGGGGGGCAGCCCCTTAAATATTTAAGGGAGGGCAAAGACCCCTTCAGCCCTCCTGCTTGCACCTTGCACTCAAGGGCATTGCACTCGTCTAGGGCAGGGTATGGGTCTCACAGGTGCATCCCTTCCTCAGGCCCTCCCTGCTTCCCAAGCACTGGGCTCCCCATAGCTTCTCCCTCTCCCCAGCACATACACTTTCCCCAGCCTCTCCTTTCCTGCCCAACAACAGCCGGCTGTGGTAGGAGGTGTTTGTGGGCATGTGCTGCGCATGTGTGCAAAGACAGCCAAGGGTTTCTGCTACAACGTAACTGGTTAGTGCCCACTTCATCGTTCTGGGCTGTCTGTGTAAACTTTCTGGTGGTTTATACTAGACCACCTTCTGCTCCTTTTCTTCTTTTTCAAGGGTTTGGATACCTAAATTCAACTGCCTTCCCAGTGACCTCTTGAGCCTGTGGCATTGCTCCCTATCTCTGGAAAACTCGTCTGGGTATCAGAGAGATCTGAAATCTCAAGGCCTGGGGGGCTCCTGACCACTCTGTACTTGAGGCAGCTGCCTCACTGTGTCTAATGGTTGGGCTGACTGCTGAAGAGCCTCCTGTGTTCAGATATGCACAGCCTGTGGGGGATGAATGTTCTTGCAGTGGCATCAGGGCTGCCAGACTGGGCCTGGTGATGATGGTTGCCTTCATCCAGTGATGGTCTGAAACCTAAGAGTGGCCCCTGGTGATGTCATGGTAGGAGGCCCAGGAAACAGAGGTTACCTGGGAGAGCGGAGTGAAGGAAGGCAGGGACCCCCTCCCCCCAATTTGCAGCCAGCTCCTGCCAAGCTGAAGCTTGCAAGCTGTATGCACAGTCTTCTTAATATTTTTTCTTATTGATAAAGGTACTCTCACCCACCCTGAGAATCAAGTCCTCCAGCTGGAGGGGTCCAGGCAAACCCAGAGGCTTCAAATCAGACCTGGAGACCTGGCAATCATATCTTCAAGACCTTGTCGGCTTTCAAAGAGCTGGCCATCACTTGCTACATATTTGAACTATTACTTTCCTCAACACACACCTCTCCTTCACTTCCACCTCTTTTCTCTAAGGCTTTTGTTATGAGAATTCTAAGGTCTCAAATATAAATTAAATGTTCATAAATGTACAAGGCAAACACATACATACCATTTGTCTGAGAGAGCAATCCTAAAGCCATTTTGACTCTCCCAAATTGACCTCACTTTTTTTTTCTGCAAGGAGGAAGGAAATGGGAAATCCTCCCCATTGTCTTTTGCTTACAAATCCTGTCTTAAGGGCACATATTTGTGTATAAGAGTGAGCCTGGCTGCCCAGGTAATGCCCAGGTAATGTAATCAGTGCAATCAGTGACCATTATCAAGTATCCTGGCAGAAAGGATTTCTGCTGTAGACCACCTCCTGTGATTTATTTTTGCTGTAGACCGCCTCCTTCTGTGATGTATGTATGATTTTTTTTTTTTGGGGGGGGTCCTGAGCTACAGGGTGGGCAGTTTCAAAAGTCTTTGTGTAAGGACTCACACTTCATTGTTCAGGGTTCTCTCCTCCCTCCTGCATGTGGGGAGTGGGGACCCTGTTGCAACAGTTAATAAAGATCAGACTTACTAGCCACTTTGCTTCTCTATATACTCTGGTTGGCCTCTGTTTCTCCAACTGATAGGAAACCCACTTGGATACCCCATAAGGGGAAAGGAGCAGTTTTTTTCTTATAAAAATTTCCTTAACAAAAGTTTTCCTGCACCTTTCTTGGGCCTCTTGTTAGAAGCTACTTTTTGAACACTGTCCCCCTGCCTCTGTGGTTGTGTCCTTGTTGTCCCTGAATAAAGTCTTTCAAATTTCTCCACAATTGTGTCTTAATTGTGGTGTGGTGCAGTGGTTAGAGTGCTGGACCAGGGAGACCCGGGTTCAAATCCCCACTCAGCCAGACCTATGTCACAGGGTGGTTGTGGGGATTAAACGAGAAGCAGGAAAACTATGCATACCACCTCAGGCTCCATGGAGGAAAGGTGGAATACAAATGAAAAATAAGAGCTGCTGGAATCATAGAATCATAGAATCATAGAGTTGGAAGAGACCACAAGGGCCATCGAGTCCAACCCCCTGCCAAGCAGGAAACGAAGCTGCAAACATATTCCGAGAGTCTTCATTCTTTGGCCTTCCCTCCTCCACACAGAGAGAAACAGCTCTGTCTGTCCTAAAGGTGTCTGTGTCACCTTTGGTGGAGGGCATCTCAATTTGGGAATGCTTTTTTCTCCCCCTGCAAACAAGCTGACTGATAGCTTCTCTCCCAAAACTGTTTCTCCATCAGTACATGCTCCTTTTTGAGGCTCTTTACCCCTTGATGGCTGTTGGGCCACTTGACTTCTGTGCCCTTATCTAGGTCACCCTCTTCGAGATGGAGAATTTCCAGGGCAGGAAATGTGAGCTCATGGATGAGAACCCCAACGTGACGGAGAAGGAGTTGGACAAAGTGGGCTCCATCCAGGTGGAGGCTGGCCCGTGAGTACCAAGCATGGGAGAGAGCAGGGATCCACACCGGGCTAGAAGCACCTGTCTTGAAATTTGAGCATTCTCAAGGAAAGCTAGATTTTAAAAGCACCCAATTTTGATTTGGGTTTTATCCCAGAAGCTTTTGTGAGGAGTAAAAGTAGTTTGAGAGGTGTATAATGCCCCTAGTTGCCCCTTGAAGGCACCTCTTTTCTAGTTCTGGACTGCTGGCAAAGTTCTGGTTGGGGGGGGGGTGCCAGTCAGGAAAGGCCCGGGAGCTGCAAAGCTGCAGTGAACTCCCTTAGGTCTCCTCAGCTCTGTGCAGCCAATTATAGGCAGCTGTGTGTCCTTAAAAAAAAAGCTTTAAATGCTGTGCCCAGGTGATCCCAAAGGGAGCAAGCAGAGCAAGAGGTGAATTGGCTAAGAGGCTGAGCTACAAATCAGGGAATTGCTCCCGTCACAAACTCACTTCCAGAATCATAGAATTGTAGAGTTTCTGGAAATATAGATGCCAGAACTATTTGGCACCTAAACACCTCCTTTGTTCTCTTATAATAATGGCAATGGCACCCTCTCTGAATATGCCGGAACTGAGTTCTGGTGAGTTCCAGCTGCAAAAAAAAAAAAAAAAAGCCCTGGTTGGAAGGGACCCAACTACATCTAGCAGTAAGTAACCTGGCCCCTCAGCCTTCCTCTCTGAGTTATGGGGATAAAATTGGTACTGATTCTGATAACTGCTGTTCATAACCTGTGTTTTCTTTATTGACAGTCAGGCTCCTTACCTATAGAAAGCACAACCCACTAAGGAAGAGAAGAACAAAAAATAAAATAAAATTAAAACAGAAACAATTTTGCATATTCCCAAAATCAGGTTAAAACTTTACATGGCTGGGTCTAGGTCAGAGGGAAATTAATACACAAAATTTAGAGGTAGTGTTACAGGGGCCATTCACATGTTGATAACACAGACATTCTGGCAATGGGTAGCAAATTAACTATTGCTGGCAAGGAAAAAATAGATATAAAAGAATAATTTCCTGGATGCCAACATCCAGGTTTGGGGCATGTACTCTCTGATGAGACAAACCCAGCAGAGATTTAAAATCACAAAATCTACAGTAAAGTGAGGAAATATGGGAAATAAGTGAGGAGATATCCCGTTCTGAGTTCCTTCCAAAGTTCCCCTCTTCCCCAGTATAAAAAAAGACCACATGTTTAGTAAGTTAAAAATGGTTTATTTACAAACTTCCTAAAGGTCACATTCATGTGCTTTTCCATACAGTATTCAGAAAATGCTGCACAGGAATTCAATATTGGCTTATGATAGCCATGTAGTCTGAATTTGGAGCAACCTCTTTACACGCCAAGCTTCTCAGATTGACTGAGGAACAACAATAGGTTTGATTCCTCCCACAGGTGGCTCGGGTTTGAGCGTCAGGCATTCAGTGGCGAGCAGTTTGTGTTGGAGAAGGGTGACTACCCTCGCTGGGACTCCTGGTCCAACAGCCACTGCAGTGACAGCCTCCTCTCCATTCGCCCCCTGCTGATCGTAAGTCACAGATATTTGCCCACGAAAGGGCAGTGGCCATGGACTAAATTATGTGTATCTGCTGTTGTCCTGACCTACATTGGGGGAGGACACCCCAGTGCCTTGGGCAGCCCTTGTATGCCAGTTTCATGCTCCCTTTATCATATCCTGTGTGTTTGTTCAGGATATTTATCCTTCTAGCACCATGCTGTCCACTCTGGTTGGCAACAGCTTTCCAGGAGCTCAGGCAGAGAGATTCCTTCTCATCACCTGCCTTCTGTATGCATAGCAAATGTCCTGGTACAGCCCCTCCCTCTTCATTGTGAATATGTGGTTCATTGTGAATATGTGGTTGCAGGGGGAGAGGGTTCAGGGACCCATTCAGCCACCCCCACTCCACACCAGCTCCCATCACTTGTTCCCATTGCAGGACAGTGCAGACCACAAGATCCACCTCTTTGAAAACACCAGCTATGGGGGCAGGAAGATGGAGATCGTGGAGGATGACGTCCCCAGCTTGTGGGCTCATGGCTTCCAGGACCGCGTGGCCAGCATTAAGGCCCTGAATGGAATGTAAGGAGGGAGCGGGGTGGGGGTGGGTGGGGAGGCAAATCCTGTAGCCCCATGCGAAAGGTGGAGGGGGTGCCTCTGCTTCAGAAGGGGGCTTCTTTGCACAGTTGCTTCTCTTGGAAGAGCAAATCCCTAAATCAGCTTCCTTAGAATTAGTATATAAAGCCCTTAACAATTTGGGACCAGCTTGCCCCATATCTTTTCCCCCTTGACCGCTGCAATTGGCAGATCTGGCATTCTTGCAGGGGCTGCATAATATCTATTCCACATTTGTAGAAAATGGATATTTTAGTGTGGCAGCACCTACACTCTGGAACTCCCTTCCTATTGACATCAGGCAGGTGCCTTCACTGTACTCTTTTTAGCACCTGGGGCAGATCTACACTCAGGGTTTTTAACCTTGTTGTTGTTTAGTTGTTTAGTCGTGTCCGACTCTTCGTGACCCCATGGACCAGAGCACTCCAGGCACTCCTGTCTTCCACTGCCTCCCGCAGTTTGGTCAGACTCATGTTGCTAGCTTCAAGAACACTGTCCCACCATCTCGTCCTCTGTTGTCCCCTTCTCCTTGTGCCCTCCATCTTTCCCAACATCAGGGTCTTTTCCAGGGGTTTTTAACCTTAAGGAAGGGCTAAGAAATGGTTTTGACAGCCACAGGACACATTATGTCCTAATGAGTTGTTGAAAGGTGACACCAGAGGGCACTGCAGAGCAGCCAGCAACCGGCAGTAGGAAGACAGCCGCTTTGACAAATAAAAAGGTAAAAAAACCTGTGGCGTTTTAGAATGATATATCCCTGTTAAAACGATATAGAACGATATAGCCCTGTTAAAAACATTCTTGTTTAGCCAAACCTACCCAGTTGAAAGTTAGTGTGAGTTTTAATCCGCTTTTAGCCTTTAACTTTTTGAAAGTCTTAAATTGTTATTAATTCTTCTTATAGACAATTTTATTGTTTTATCTTTGTTGCAAACCACTTTGAGGGTTTTAATTTTTTACAATCAAGTGGAATATAAATTGTATGAAATAAATAATGATGGAACTCACTGAAGGTAATCCAACCGATTTTGGCTCATTCTGGCATGTGGGCTAATCTCCCCCCCCCAAAAAAAAGATGAAAAGAACAGGCAGGAGGCACGGAAACCCCAAAAATGCAGGAAGGAGAAGCTGGTTCCCCAAAGTGGTGGCTCTGAGCTACTGACTACAGCTCAAACACATTTGGAACAGACTTTCCTTCAGGAACAACCTTCAACTTCCTGAGCCATTTTGGCATTCCTGAAGCAACCCCCATAAATGTTTCTGCCAGGACTTGCTCTCATGTTAATTGTCCACACACCTTGTCCAGGCCCCCTTTTGCTCTTTGTCTTTCTCTCCCAGTCTCTGGCCTCCATCTTCACATTATTTGAAATCTGAGGAACAAGGGCCAAGACTATTAGCGTGGTTCTTGCTCTTAAAACCTGTCTCTCATTATAGATCTTTGTAAGCTACTCTGATAGTCTTTTCCAGCCAAAGAATTTGGGGTTGTGGCAGTAAAAATGCTTCAAATATTATAAATGAATGTAATACATAGTTGGCTCTGGGAGGGACAATGGCCAGTGAGAAAGATCTATTAACAATCATGCTTATAACCAGAGTGGCTGGTGGGTGCTTGAAGATCTTTGGGCAACATTTTGGTCTTATATATTTTATTAATCAGATGTCCAGTACAAATGCTCTCTAGGTGCTGCATAAAATGAGATTAAAACAGAAAAAAATGCAAAGCAATAATCTACAAGGTCTGGGCAAATAAAAATGGATTGGTCTCTGGTATCTTTCCCTGGGGAAAGCATTCCACAAAAAAGGGAATTAAAAAGTGACATGAACAATGAACAATGAAAAGAGAGTTGGATTCAAATTCTGACTAAACATTAGGAAGAACTTTCTGACAGTAGAGCTGTTCAGCAGTGGGACAGGTGACCTCAGAAGGTGATGAACCTTCACTGGAGTTTTTTTTAACAGATGTTGGATACCCATCTGCCAGGGATTCTTAAGTTGGGATTCCTGCATTGCAGGGATTTGGCTTATAATAAGGTTACCAGATATTTTTTTAATGAATCTGGGGACAGTTTAAATACATACATACATACATACATACATACATACATACTACATGTTCAGGACGTTGATGCTGCAGCAATGGCAGTGGCAGAGGGGCGGCCGGACCTTGACCTCAACCGCCATGTTTCCCCTTCCTCCGAGGCTTCTATCTCCTTTCTCCATGAGCCTGGGCAGCCCCTGAGTTGTTGGTTCTTCAGTGATGGTGGTGGGGGAAGCGGTGCGCAGTGGGTCATGCATGGAAGGCAGAGAAGGAGGGCCGAGAGCAGCGGCAGCAGCTGGGGCAGCGCAATACCTCCCTTCCCATTGGAGCAGCCCCAATCCCATTCCTACTTGTGTGCAAGCAGGAGGAGGCGGGGATCCCTCAGCTTCCTCTTGCCTAACTGAGAGATCCCCACCCTGTTCCTGCTTGCACGCAAGTAGGAGTTGGGAGGCTGCTCCAGTAGGCATCATGAAGCCTCCCTTCACAGCTTAATTGCTGGGGTCAGGGAAGGTGGAAGTAGCTCGGAAGCTCCACCTTAGAGCCCCTGTACCACCATCATATGGGGATTTCTGAGCAGCTCCTGAAGCCAGCCAGAGCCAACTGCTCCAGGCTGCTGAGACTGCCGCTGCTGCGTTTCCCGGGGATATTAGATGAAATCCAGGGACATTATTCGCAAATGCGGGAAGTATCCCAGGGAAATGGGGACTTCTGGTAACCCTAGCTTATAGGGCCATTGGGGTCCCTTGCAACCCTACAGCTCCATGATTCTGTGAGTCTATGAGTTGAAAACTGTAACAAGCAGCACAAGTGGCCATAAAATGCCCAGGAAAGCAACTTGAAGGACTATTTGACTAGTACTGAGATGTATTTCACCCAGAGGACACTGATGGGTGAGCAATCTATAAATGAATGAATTCCTTTGTAGCATTTATATCCTGCTTTTTTCCAGTCAGATGGCCTTTGTGGTGGCTTAAATGAACTAAAAATAACCCCAAAAAACATAGTAAGCAAATTAATTAGCGCCTGCATCACAAACAAATCTCAGAGACCTGGAATGTGTTGCTCAAAACTGAAGGATATGCAAGCATAATCAAGGATTGGGTTTTAAAATAAATAGTTTGAGGATGTCCTTAAAATCATGCCCCCCACCAATGCAATAGCAGCCCACAGGAAGGGGGCAGGGGGCAGGCTCCAATCCAGCTTATATTGTTGTAACCAGAGTTTGGGAAGTTCATTTTTGAAAGGAACTAATACTAGATCATGTTTGACATGCCCCAACAGAAAGTAATTCCAGTTCATGTTTGTCCCTTTACAAAACCAAGTGGTTCAGCTCCCAGTTTAGTTCAAGTTGTTGGCATCTCTTTCTTGAGAAAAAATGGAGCTCCCGTAATGCTTCTGAATACCAGTTGCTAGAAGCTCCTGGTTGAGGGCTTCTCCCCTTTAGTGCATCTAGGTGGCCACTGTGAGAACAGGATGCCGTACGAGATGGCTCTCTTTGGCCTGATCCAGTAGGCTCTGCTGATGTTGTTAAATTCATCTAAATGATCCTCCGGGGTGGGAGGGAATTCAGCATTCAGGATGTCAGCAGCTACTGTACTGGTGTGACATATACTTCAGAAGACACTGAACCACACAGACAGTGGAACGTGACTCAATGAGTTCATTTCCCTCAACAATTACGAACTTAGAGAGTAAAAAAAGTGTGTATAGGAAATGAAATTGAAGATAAACTAGAAACAAACCTAGTTTAGTTCAACCAGAAATCATGGGAACTACTTTTATGCATAGTTCAGAGATTTTTGAACTAATTCTGTGAACTAATTCTAACACACATTCTGCCTGAATTTGCCTTTGAACGGCACCTGGAAATTAAAACTGGTGCAAGATGATCTTATCTTCCTGGTACTTGTGCTGACGTCTAATTAATTTCAGGACCCAATTCAAGATGTTGCTAACTCCCTATTAAGGGAAACCATTCTTTCTCCAAGCTAGTGCCCAACAGACATTGCTGGACTCCATTCATGGGTGTAGCCAGGGGGCAGGGGGGACACTGCCCCCCAGATCAGGTAAATCAATAAAAATACATAACTAATGGAGGTTTGCCCCGCTAACATAAATCATGGCTACTCTCATGACTCCATTTCCCATCAGTCCCAGCCAGCATAACTGATCAGGGATGATGGGAACTGTAGTCCAATATCACCAGCTTGGGGAAGTGTGCCGTAAACCGTTTGGGACACGGCCTTCTTCCATATGAACCTGACAGCCCACCACGTTTACCTTGGGACCTTTGATCCGGGTTCTTCCACCAGGAGAAGTACATTTCGTTGGGATACAGGAGAAGACCTTTTCAGCTGTAATACCCTGATTGTGGAACTACTTCCCAAAAGAGGCTTCATGTGTGTGTTTGTGTATCCTTTTCATATTTTACACCAAGCTTTTTCAACTTTCATACCTAACCTACCATATAGCTCTGTTTTGTTGAATCTTATTATGTAAATGAAAATTTCATTTTGTAAATTGTCTTCGGAGAGGAACTGTTGAGAGCCCAAAGGCAGTAGTTCTGACTTCAATGAGTAGTTTGGATCTTTGGAAATGAGTTGTTACTGCGGTGAGCTGTGTTGGGAAGGATGCCTGGCTGAGCCTATCCTGATAGGTCCTCCTTCTCTTGCCCCTCTGTCTCTATAGATGGGTGGGATATGAGTATCCCGGGTACCGTGGCCGCCAGTACGTCTTTGAGAAGGGTGAGTACTGCCACTGGAATGAGTGGGATGCCAGCCAACCTTTGATCCAGTCAGTGCGGCGCATCCGGGACCAGCAATGGCACAAAAGAGGCTGCTTTGAGGAAAGCTAAAGTAATAGCGAGTGACATTCGTCAAGGAGAAGAAACAGAAATGAGACCCTCCCCTCCCTGAAGTGCTGGCAAAAGGCCGTGTTTTGCTGTCTAAATAAAAATAAAGCCTAATGTTCTCAATAAAGTTCTAAGCCTCCAAGGCTTCTGCTCTTTGCTGCGTCTCCTCTCGTTTGTCACTTGATGGCAGAACTTTGCAGGCAGCAGGTCCCCTGTTCAGTCCTCCACCGCTTTAGTTAAAAAGGACCTCAGGTGTTCACAGGGCTGGGGATGGCCACAGAGAGTGGACACAGCGACAGGCTAAGTGAATCTGGCACACTCCAAGGCAGCTTTGAATGTTCCTATGGCTTGTTCACTGGGAGCAAAGGTGGTTCCTGCCAGATCCTTAGGTAATATCACCATCAAGATGCAAGTGATCTTAAAACACATGGGGAAATCAAAGGCTTCACCTTGTGCCAAAAAATGCCATAATGCAAGGCTGCCAGTACTTAGCATTGGTTCATCCAGTTTTGCCCTTG
Source organism: Podarcis vaucheri (assembly GCF_965113315.1). Taxonomy (NCBI): domain Eukaryota; kingdom Metazoa; phylum Chordata; class Lepidosauria; order Squamata; family Lacertidae; genus Podarcis; species Podarcis vaucheri. The sequence goes on from NC_138751.1 coordinate 58,258,192, forward strand.
CACTCACATCAGCCCAAGCTCCATCCATCCTGTCTCTTAGGAGGTTTTTTGTCACACACACACACACACACACACACACACACACACACACACACGGATATGCAAAAGTTCATACCCAATGCATAGTATATTTTTATAATACACTGAAATAAAAGAAATGCTTAATCTAAAATGGAATGGAGGCGGAAAAAAGGAAAAAAGGGGGGAAAGGGAAATAAAGGTCTGGAGGTGGTCTGACCTGCCTGCCTTCCAATTGAATTAAGATTCTCATAGGGGTGGGGTCAAAGTGCCACCCCCAAAATCTCCTGAGCCCTCCAAGTCTGGGAGATTTGAGCCATCAGGACCCCCCAGGCACTGTGCCAGCTGTGGAGGATGCCAATTGGCATGCCTGTATGGAGCAGGAGGACCACCTTCACATTCCAATGGTCCTAGACTCAACATTCAGGTAAAGTTTGGTAAAGAAATTTCATACGATAGAAGTTTACAAATTATTGCATGACATGAGAGCGGACAAAGAAAGGTTTCTCTCTCTCCTAACACTGGAACTCGGGGCCACATCCAATGAAGCTGAATGTCAAGAGAGTCTGGATGGATAAAAGAAAGTCCTTCACGCAGCGCATAGTTTTCTTTTGATAAACTGCGGAGCTCCCTCCCACAGCAGGCAGGGATGGCCACCAATGTGGATGGCTTTCAAAGAGGACAAATTCATGAAGAAGGATAAGGCTATTGGTGCCCTCTAGCCCGGCTGGCTTTGTTCTGCCTCCATGGTCAGAGCCAGGGATGCTTCCAAAGGCCAGTTACTGGAGACCCCAGGAGGGGAGCATCCTGCAACCGGGGGCGGAGTGAGCCAAGGGAGGGTGCACTGCATGGAGCCCCTCCACAGCCTCCCCCTCAGCTGTAGGGCGGCTGAGGTGGTGGGCAGACACAAGCCCCATGCTGCTCGAAAAAGCCGCGCAGAGATTGCAGGCAGTCGGCCTGCCACCTCCCCCTCAGGAGAGATGCAGGCCCCGCACCTCACTTTGGAAGGGGGTGAGGGGGGTGTGGGAGTTATTTTAGGGTTGCCGGGCACCCTTGTTTTATAAAAACACACATATTTTTGCCATTTTGTCACCCCCCTCAGTGATTACACCCCAGGTGGTCCACACCCACTGCATCCCGCAGGGCGGGGAAGAGGGCGTGCTGGGCAGCTGCTGCTCCTGGCTGCCCCCCTCGCCCCTTGGCCTTCCTGGCAGTTGGGCACTGTGGCTGGGCTGGCGAGGGAGCCTGCACACACCCCAAGCGCCCCGATCCCGCTTGGTCGTGAGGCGCTGGCTCTGCCTCTTCCGGCCCTGCTCAGGGTTGGAGCCAGGATGGTCCACCAGCCCTGGCCCCTGATGCTGCCCGGTCCACCTCATTGCCTACGCCCCTGCCTCTCTGTTGCGCCTGTCAAGCCCAGGGCCCTCTTCTTTTTTTGATCCTGGGCTAAATGGTCTTACAGAGCAGGGGCTCTTTGGATGCCCAGGATGTCTACAGGCCTCAACATCATCTACAGTCATACCTCATGTTACTGACGCTTCAGGTTACGTGTTTTCGGGTTATGGAAGTACCCAGAAGTACCGGAACCCTGCCCTTCAGGATGCGGGTTGCAGACATGCCTCCGTCACGGATTACGTGGATTACCCAAGGTTCCACTGTACATGTGTTTACAAACCGTGACATGCCATTCTGTGTTGAGGGTTCCCATCTGCTTTGCATAAAATGAAGCTCCGTGATCCACATTTGCTGTAATGAGAAATCTTAAAAACTGCTGTTGCATCTTCTCCTTTTGGTCACAGGCAGGAGCTGGCAAATTTTTTTAGCTGCAGGCCGGTCCCCTGTCCCTCAGACCTTGTGGCGGGCTGGAGAAGGGGCATGCGGGGAGGGAGCTGGAAAAAGAGGCAAGGGGGCCCAGGCGCTGCGCTTAGCTTCCCAGGGGCACAATCCATAGCGCATTTCATTTCAGTGGGCTTCGGGCGCTGAACAAGCGGTCTTGAAACGATTGCAGCTTACTTGCGAGTAAGCGTGGCTTTAGGACTCTTAGTGTCTGTGCATCCAATGGCACGGCGTCTAAAGTGGACTTCCGAAGGTGGCAAGGCGGAAGGAGCCAATCGCTGCCCATCAAACGCCGCTGAGGCAAACCTTTTCCTCCCGTCACCATCGCCGGGAGTCTCGGCTTCACGGCGCAGGCCCTTGGTTTGCCTTGGCCTGCCAAAGTGATTGAAATCTATAGGAACAGGAGACCCTCGCCCCAGCTCCTCAAATTGATTAAATCTGCCACATTGCTGACAAATAGGCGCAGAAGCTTTTGTGGGAGAAAGTAAAAGGGACTCACTTTCCTCCCTAAACACGGGAGAGAAGGTGTTTTAAAGGGGGCCAAATGCTGGTGCATTTTTTAAAAAACTTGTTGCTTCCAGGTGACTTTCCCAGTTCCCTTTTGTGTCCAAAGAGCTATTTTAGTGCTCTGAGTTTGTGGGTGCCACACCCTCCTAGCAAGTGTTATAAGCTTATCAAGACAGACTAGCTTCCTGACGCTGGGCCATTAAGAGAGCAAAGGAAAGGGGCTCTGTGCCAGATGACAATGGAGAGAGGTTCCTCTAGTTCTTAGACAGGAGGACAAAGCCTGAGTTTGAGAGCAGTGTGTGCTAGAGGAAAAAGCTGCAGGCTGGAAAGGCAGAGCTCTCTCAACCATCACCCATGGTAGATTTATGCTTGAAACCAAGGCTGTGGCTTTGGGATAAACAAAAATACACCTTTGGGATGTTAATACTGTGAACCCCTCCATCCTAGACTCAGGTTATATATATGTATAAAGAAACCATATATCCTAAAGAAACCATAGTTTCTGCTGTGTGTCATTTCCAAAAGTTAACATGAACCCTGGGTAAGCACCTGGAATCTCACCCCCCTCAGAGATTGGAGAGGTATGCAACAATAGGCTTTGCAACATGAGACTATTGAGGGTGCTGCCCATGGCACTAAGGTTATTTGTTAAAGTACAGCAATGCAGTTAAAAAACAAAAAATTTAAATGAAGCTTTTAACTTAAAAACAAACAAAAATGTTAAAACAAAGTGGATTTTAAAGCTGTGCTTTAAAACAAAAAAAAAAAAAAAAAAAAAAACCACCAAATAATCCCAAACTCTCCAATGCTCTGCAAGCAGCATTTTAGACAGTCCCACTTCTTGCAAAGCCCACTGGACCTATTGAAACAGATTTGTGTGTATGTGAATGTGGGAGAAAGGAGACATGGATCACTCCAATTTGTCTTGGTGCACACCCTTATTAGATGGCAATGTGCTTCCTTCAAAATGTGGCATATCAGCCCTGGGCCCTCTTACACTTTTTGCAGAATGGACCCAAGCTCTTTGTGGATCTGTTGAGAAACACCAATTAGTACAGAATAACCCCGCAATGTTGCCTTATTTCCATTTGCAGTAGTTTTTGCAGGGTGCAGAGAAAGAGAGAGAGAGAGAGAGAGAGAGAGAGAGAGACTCTTCTGCTTCAAGGATCAAGCACAAGAAATGTGTAAATGTATCTATGGATCTAGCTATCCATGCCACAGTGATGACTCCCAAATATTATCATGGTTTGGTGTTATCAAGAATAGGGAAACCCCTAGGCCATGAGTATTGATGGTTTCTTGAAACTGGGCAGATCCCACACTATCTGAGCCTAGTTTTGCCCCATCTCAGTTATGGGGCATCATGTGCCCACCTGCAAGCAAAAGACATAATGGGCAAGAGGCACCAGGAGACCACTTCTTGTGATCAGCCAACCTGGTGTCTCCAGACGCTGATGGACTCCTATTATCACCAGTCAGGATGGCCTGAGGTCTGATGGCAAAAGGCCTTGGACTTTCCCTGGAGAAGCTCTATTGGACACCAACTGCCTCCACTTAGTGCTTAAGAGCTTAAGCTGCAGAGGTCCAATCAGGTTTAGCTTGTCAGAGTGTTGCATTGGTGGGTGGCTATATTTGAGCTGTTTTCTTTTTAGCATAATTTACAATCCCCAAAAAGGGGTACTTGTCAATTGCCAAGGAATAATAAATGATATGGGATGCGGGTGGCACTGTGGATAAAACCTCAGCGCCTAGGACTTGCCGATCGTCAGGTCAGCGGTTCGAATCCCCGCGGCGGGGTGCGCTCCGGCTGCTCGGTCCCAGCGCCTGCCAACCTAGCAGTTCGAAAGCACCCCCGGGTGCAAGGAGATAAATAGGGAACGCTTACTAACGGGAAGGTAAACAGCATTTCCATGTGCTGTGCTGGCTCACCAGATGCAGCTTCGTCACGCTGGCCACGTGACCCGGAAGTGTCTGCGAACAGCGCTGGCCCCCGGCCTCTTAAGTGAGATGGGCGCACAACCCTAGAGTCAGACACGACTGGCCTGTACGGGCAGATGTACCTTTACCTTTAATAAATGATATGGGTTGGGATCCCACTGGGAGCCCCAACTTTATGGGGCTGAGAACAGATCACCCCCCCCCCCAGAAAAGTATGCAGGAATGGGGCTGAGGCCTCCCAATCTTGATTGGCTGTGCCCTGCTGGGCCTCCCATCAGCAGTGGTGTGCCCTGGTGGGCTCTCTGTGGTGGCAGAGGGCCCTGCTGGGCCTACCTGTAGTGGGCAGGCCTGACAACCTCCTCCCAACTTATGAGACATTGCAAGTGTGTGTTGCACATGTGATGTTACACACACATGTCAAACCCCCCAGTGTCATGCAGAACTCGGTGCCTCTGCTCTCCTGTAAAGAAAGACTGCTGTATTTGCAACGTTTTAGTTCAGAGAAAGGGTGAGAAAGATATGGCATGAAATATACTTTTAAAATTATGCCTGGCATGGAGGACACAGATAGAAAAAAACTTTTTTTCTTCTCTCTGTGTGTCTCCTGTCAACCAGAACTCATAGACATCGGATGAAGCTGAATGTTTGAAGATGCAGGACAGATAAAAGAAATGACTTCTTCACGCAGTGCATAAACTATGGAACTCCCTCCCTCAGGAGGCAGGGATGGCTACTAACTTGGATGGCTTTAACGGAGGCTTGGAGAAATTCATAGCGCAGGAGAGGGCTCCCAGTGGCTCCTGGCCACAATGACTCTGCTCTGCCCAGGAGGGGAGAGTGTTGCTCTTCTGCTTGCATATTGTTCGCCCCTTTCCCTTTGGAGCCTTTGGGCAGCCAGTTGCTTCATGGGTCTCCCTGTGGTTGCTTCTTGCCAAACCAGCAGGGACTGTGGCCTGAGCAGCGGGCAGAATGTGTGCATAGCTGGAAAAACCCATCTTCCCTTAAAAAATAAACAAACAAAACTCCAACTTTGCAACTGCTGACCTTGGCATTTTTATTTCTATTATTTTGCCTCCTAAATGAGCTATATGGGTGTGTTGGGTTTATCAAAGAGGGACAGTCTCTCGTCCTCAAAATCCCCAGGCTGGACTGAGCTGGGAGCAACATTGTTCCAAAGGGATGCCGGGGGGGCTTGGCAAAGATCCTGCTGAGGTTGACAGAAATTCCCTTTTCTTGCCAACAGGCCTGACAAAGAGAGTGGCTCCAAAATGAAAAGCTCATGAAATAATTCTGCCTCTTGGTCTTTAGCAGGACAAAGGGTCGTGACGAGTCAGCTGATCTGGGTTTTCATTGCCCTTTAATCCAACCTTCTCGATTTTGATCACACATTCGTGAACTCGATAAATACTTCTGGTGCATTAATGTGCCGGTTGCCTATAAATTCTGGTGCTTGGCTGCAGCACTTCCAGTGGCATAAGCAAACTCTGGTGCAACTGGTAAGCATCTTATTCTTTTTTTAAATCCCCCCCCCCCACAAAGTTTTAAAGCTGGGGGGTTTGGGTTTTTTTTTGTTATATATTTTTTGGGGGGTCTTCTTCTTTCCATTCCAGGCGTGAATATCCTGTAAAGGAAATCCCAGAAGGAGAAATTAGAAAGCAGCTCTCTAGTTCTCAGCCAGTCTCAGCTTCCACTGAGGCACCTCAAGTTAGGCATCCAATATCTTTGTTCCAACCTGTCCTTACCTATGCTTTGAAAATCCAAACAGGAGAGCTGCCTCCATTGCCTAGGGAATATCTGTACAGTGGTACTTCGGGTTAAGAACTTAATGTGTTATGGAGGTCTGTTCTTAACATGAAACTGTTCTTAACCTGAAGCACCACTTTAGCTAATGGGGCCACTGGAGCATGATTTCTCTTCTCATCCTGAAGCAAAGTTCTTAACCTGAGGTACTATTTCTGGGTTAGCAGAGTCTGTAACCTGAAGCGTCTGTAACCTGAAGTGTATTTAGAGAGGCGGAAGAGGGACAGCAGCAATTGGGAGGGGAATGCCCTTTGGACAAGAGGGAATTGAGACAGGTGGTTCACAGCCTGCATTAAGCCGTGCTAAGTGCTTAAAAAAGTAAAGTAAAGGACAGTTAAGTCCAGTCGCAGACGACTCTGGGGTTGCGGCGCTCATCTCGCTTTACAGGCCGAAGGAGCTGACGTTTGTCCACAGACAGTTTTCCCGGGTCATGTTGCCAGCATGACTAAGCCGCTGGGACCAAGCAACGGGAGCTCACCCCGCCGCGGGGATTTGAACCACTGACTGGCAAGCCCAAGAGGCTCAGTGGTTTAGACCACAGCGCCACCCGCATCCCTATGCTAAGTGCTTAGTGGTGAGTAATTCCTCCTGGCTAGATGTGTCTGTGTCTGGACTGTTTGGGTATTTCCCAGCACCTTGGCAGCAATCAGAGGGTGTGGTCCCCACCCCCTATAGACCCCCCTTTTTTCTTTTGCAAACTGGCTGATTCCCTCTCCCTTTCAAATGTATATATTTTCTAGCTTCCTTTTACACAGCAGTCTCTTTAACCCTGGCAAGTGTTTGTGTGGCCACCTGCAAATGGGGACCTTTCTGTTAGGTTTCCTATCTAGAAATACATATGATGGGAAAGGGAGCTGGTTGCAGTGGCGCTTTATGACTGCTTTGCAAATGAAGAGAGCCAAGTAGGGACAGGAGAGCAAGACAGTTTCTGCCTAAACCGCACTTCCCCAAGTGATTTCTGGACCAAAATGCAACTATCTTTCAAAATTGGCACTTCTCTGAGTTTTGCGGTGCGATTCTCCAATCCTTGAAAATGTTACAAAAATGCATCTATCTATCGGGGTGGGTGAGAGGAGAGAGTATCAGGGGGCATAGCTTGCAAAAAGCATACATGTTAGGCACAGCTGCATACGTGACAATTAGGGAAATGGCACACTAAAAGGATGACTAATTTTCATGAGGACTCTTTAAAATAAAAAGTTCAGATTGGTGTGGAGAACAGATTGGGGCAAAAGAAAAATTGAGAGAAATTGAAACTGACAGATCAATCCTCTGTCCCTGCTTTGTCAGGAGATTGTCTCTTGCCAGCTCTGCCGCTCCAGCTACCTACCTCCCAGGACTAGTAAACCCAGCATTGCAGACAGCAATGCTTCTGAATACCAGTTGCTGGATATTGCAGGAGGGGAGAGAGCTCTAGTGCTCATGTTCTCCTTGCAGGATTCCCATCTGTTTGGCCACTGTGAGGATAGGATGCTGCACTAGATGGATCCAGCCAATGGCATTGCCGGGTTTCTGGTGCTCATGGAGCAGAGTGACCTGAACTTCCTCTGGGATGGCCCCTACCTAGCATTGTGTTTGTGCAATTTCTCCAATGTGGTGACTTTGCCCTTATCCTTCTAATCTGATGTGAGGTTCTCTCCCCAGGGAGCAGCTCAACCACTTTTCATGATGGCTTCAGACCACCAAGCATCAAAACAGCAGCAAGCCAGTTCCAAGGTCAGTAAGGGGCAGGCCAGGAAGCCCAGAGGGCTTGCAGCCCTGCAGAGGCTCTCCCTGGAAAGAACTCAACTGGGTGGAAAATTCCACTGCAGATCCAGAATCTTGCGGGGCAGCAGGAAGCAGTGACAAGAATAGATTTTGGTCCAATCTTACATTTTATCAATAAAATGAGAACATTTATAACAGGGGAGATCTTTCCTGTAAACAAAGGAGGTGTAAGATCAACAAAGAGTATTATAGCTCCTCAAAGACTAATGAATGCATCATGGCACAAGCTTTTGTGGACGTTTGTGCATGAAAGTGTTAAGTTGCTCAGAAGGCAAGCAGAATGCAAAATCATTAGCCCACCATTTCTACCCTGACTAGGAGAAAGGTAATCTCCATCTTGCTGGCTTCTGTGCAGAAAGAGAAAAGCAAGCCTGGCCACCTTCCCCATCAGCACCACACAGAAAAAGGCAGAAAGCACAGGAGCTCCAGCAGGGAGCTTGGGCATCCTTGACATAGGTGGGCTTCTTAACTGTATGTGTGGGCTGGTAGGGAGGACTCTCCAGAGTTTCAGGCAGAAGGACATTCCCAGCCCTACCTGGAAATGCCAAGGATTGAACTTGGGGACCTTCAGCATTCAAAGCAGATGCTCTGCCTCTGAGCAGAGTAGCACTGAGAAACCACGGAAGGATTTTCTGGGAGCTTGAGTGTGGTCTGGACTAGCTCACCACCCTCAACAGGGGGTGGTGTTGGTTCCTCCTGCCCCCCCATCAATTCTCATTTATTGCTCCTATGTGTAACCTGTGGGACAGGGGGTTGGTCTGTAAAAGGCAGCAAGTTGGTTATAAGCGAGGACCAGGGCAGGATTCATGAATACATCTCAAACTTCTACTCTGTGCAGCTTTTGCATCACTGAGGTTCCTCTTTAGCCCTACGGGAAGCAGGATCGCATGTGCCTGTTCAAGCTTCAAAGATGCTTCAAAGCATCCTGCCAACTTTTTACACACACAAAATGAACCAGAAAGTGGACAGAGCAGGGCAATGGAAAGGTGGTGGAATCCACCCTTGCCCCCCTCCCCATATTGGGCCATAATACAACAGAAGTTGCCAGGGACCCAAGCTTTGCAAAGTTCCCGAATGCCTCTCCTACCTCCCAGCCCTCCTGCCAGGGTCACAGGAAGTGTCCACACAAAGACAAACCCTGAAATGAGCTTGTTAATGCTGGAACTGGTTTCAGTAACAAAGCCATGTTACTTGGCCTTTTGCAGCAAAAAAGTCCAAGAGATCTGAGGCATCTAAGGGCCAATTTTCAGGAAACCTGTTTGTGTCTCAGTTCTCACTGGTCATCTTTTTTTACTCTCTGCTGTTGTGGTAGGCAGGAGGGGAGGCCTTGGGTCTATTATTTATTGCATTTATATCCCACATTTTTCTCTAAGGAGCTCAAGGTGAGTTACATGGTTCTTTCTCTCGTCACTTAATCCCCACAACAGCCCTGGGAGACAATGGCTGCCCCATGAGCTTTATGGCTGAGCTTTATGGATTTGAACCCTGGTCTCCCAGGCCCAACACTCTGACCTCTAGGCCACCCTTGCTCTCTCCCAGTGAGCCTGGTAGATGTTATGTATCTACCCTTGCTTTCCCTTTGGCCTGCTCCTCCTCCAGGCACTAGCATTCCCATCTTTTAGCTGGAACCTCAGTGGATGGTACAATCCATGGAGGTCTTGGGCCAAAAGTGGATAACTAGGTAGGTTAGGGAGGAAATTGGTGCAGGATGAAGTCACTCACAGTTAGGCCTGTCAAAACAATGTTACAGCATTGCTTGTAAAGTCCTGTTGCAAAGTCCCATTGCAAAGTCCTGTTTCCGCCTGTGAACAGCCCAGGGAGGTCCATGAAGTAGGTACCCACCACCTCCTGCTGCCATCCCAGTATCTGCTTCTCAGCAGGAGGCTGTTCTGAAGGTGCCACTGGAAATCATGTCCTCGGTGCACATTTCCACCTCCTTTGAAGTGTAAGTATTCTAACCCCTTCACCTGACCTGCTCCACTTGCTCCCTGCTCCAGGACTGAAAGGGAAATCTGAAAGAGGGAAGTTTATAGGAAAGTTCACTGACTTGATGAAACCTGAATGCAGCCAAAATTCCTGGTGGATCCACTGGCAGAGGAAGAGGAGCGTGGAGGGAGCACGCCGCCGCCGGCAGCACAATCCTGGTGGGGTGCCATCGCAGCTGCCCCCCCCGCCTGTGCTGGGTGCCACGCCCCCCGCAGGTGGTGCACCACACCCCCAGGACGTGCGCCAGCCCCGCCCCCGCCTGCTTTCTGCCACTGGGTGGATCATGACATTTGTAGCTCAGAGGTAGAGTATCTGCTTTGCATGCAGAACATCCCAGCTTCAGTCTTCAGGTAGAGCTTGAAGAGACCCTCCCTGAAACCCTGGAGGGCCACTGGCAGTCAGTGAAGACAGTACAGTACTGAGCAGTGGCCTAGCCGGGGGGGGGCTGGGGGGTTCTGGGTGCCCCCATGGCAGGTGGGGCAGGAGCACAGGGAAGATGCGCCCAGTCAGGGGTGGCACCCCCTTCCCCTTGTGGCCAGTGAAGGGGCACCCCTTGGCAGGCCAAGAGGCGGGGGGGGGGGAGGCACAGCCACTGCAACTACCTCCCCCCAGGGCGTGACCTGGGACAGAAACAGTGGACAGCAGGAGAGGTGATGGAGGCCTCTCCGCTCCTCTCCTCCGCTGGCCTCAGCATGTGATTGCACCCACCATACTGCATTGCGAGGCTGCAATCAGAAAGTCACAAAGGCGCACAGGGCTGCCAGGCACGTGCCCTTCAAATCAGTCCAATCAGACTAATTGCAAGCAGCTGCTCCCTCTGTGCCCCACCCCTGCCACTTTGTGCGCCTGCCCCGGGCAGCAGTAGCATACGCTCTGCCATTGGTCCTGAGCTAGCTGGACCAGCGCCCCAATGCCATATAAGGGAGCTTCCAATGTTCATACCCAGACACAGCTGTTCTCTCCATCTGCACGTTCGGCTAGCCACACCATGATGACTGCACCAACCTGTCCTCCTCTGTTCCTGCCTTCTCTGCCTATTTGGAGGCAGCTTCCCCTCCAGATGTTTGGACTGCAGCTTTCACCAGCCACCCAGCATCAAAAGGCTCTGGGTAGGCCCCCTGAGTAGGGTACCAGGTGTCTGTCTGTCTCTCTTTCTCGGGTTCCAGATTGTCGTCTTCGAGCAGGAGAATTTCCAGGGTCGCTGCCATGAGCTGAATGCGGCTTGTCCCAATTTGAAGGAGGTTGGGCTAGAGAAAGTGGGCTCCATCCTGGTGCATTCAGGCCCGTAAGTCTCCCCCTGTGCGAACAGGGGTCAGGAAAGATGCAAGGGCAAGCTTCTGTGCCAAGGTGGGGTTGGATCACACAGCTAGAAGGAGCTTCGTTTTTGACACTGCACAATTTCATGCAAGTGTCTTGTTTGTCCTTCAAAGGGCAAAATGAGGAGAACCTCCCGCCTCTTCAGATAATTATCTCAGATAGCCTCTGAGGTGAATCATGCTCCAACATGACTGTCATTTCAATGATGAGCAAATATGACACTCTTAGCCCTTTGTGGGAGAGGGAATGATGTATTTGGAGGAATGAGATTCCTTCAGCTCCAACTTTCATTTTAATTTTATTTCAGCAATTTTTGTTAGGGTGAGGTTTTGGGTTTGAGTTTATGAATGTATGGATCATTTGAGCAAGTTTGGGGTTATTCTGGGTTTAAGGCTGTTTATTTCCTGTTAGGTGAAGAATAGGTTGCAAATAGCAGAAGTAAATAAATAATTGAATTAAAATGTTGGAGTAGTTCCCCTCCTCTACACCAGAGGCATACACCAGAGATTTTCTTCTAAATCTGAAGTGAGGACAGATAATTTATCTGTACAGTGGTACCTCGGGTTAAGAATTTAATTCGTTCTGGAGATCCGTTCTTAACCTGAAACTGTTCTTAACCTGAGGTGCCATTTTAGCTAATGGGGCCTCCCACTGCCACTGTGCTGCTGCTGCACAATTTCTGTTCTCATCCTGAAGCAAAGTTCTTAAGCCGAGGTACTATTTCTGGGTTAGCGGAGTCTGTAGCCTGAAGCATCTGTAACCCGAGATACCACTGTACTGCCAGGAAAAAGTTAGTTCTGCTCCAGCTGATGGAGATTTTTTTGGGGGGTGGGGGGTATCTCTGTGCTTTTCCAGATGGGTTGGCTATGAGCAGGTGAACTGCAAAGGGGAGCAATTTGTCTTTGAGAAAGGAGAATATCCCCGCTGGGACTCGTGGACCAACAGCCGGAGGAGCGACAGCATCTCTGCCTTGAGGCCCATCAAAGTGGTGAGGAGGTGGGGAAGGGAGGGGGACATTCTGGCTGGTGGCGGGCAGCACTCCTGTAGTGAATGTCCTGCGCTGGATACAAGAATGGACAGGTTTGCAGCTGATCTTAGAAGATTTTGGAGTAGGCAGATGGAATCATTAAGCTGGGATCCCACTTTGGGGTCACTCAGTCCACCCCCTTGTAATGCTCTCCTAGGGATGTGTGCCCAGCAACATCAAATTCCCCATCCCTGCTCGAAATATGATGGGGCTGGACAGACATGGAACAGATGGCAGCTTCAGCAGCAAAAACAAAAGAGAGGAAGGAAAGAAGGGTGCAAATGATGACCTTCATGTGCCCTTTGTGGTTTGTTATTCCAGTTGGAAGGTGGGTCATGGCTTTATCTCCAAAGCAAAACTCTGAATCAGTGACACAAGTCATGCTGTCACAGGAACCACTTGGAGGAAAGAGGGGTTTTGTGGGCAGGGGGAGATGTAATATTCTGGAACACACAATAGCCTAGTTTTATGAGAGAGATTTCTCCCTACCACCACCAACCATATACTTGTGAGGAGGACCCACCCGTGGTGTGTTACCGTTTGGGTGGCTTTCAATGATTAAAAATGCAATGCATTAAAATTCATGCATGGTATTTTCAGTGCTATTTTTCTAGAAAAAGAGCCAGAACTCACCACGGACACCTCCCTTGTTCTCTTATAATGGCAATGGTGCCTACCTGAGAGGGACTGAGTTCCGGTTGAAAAAAAGCTGTGGGTATTTTAATATATTTTTATTAACAATAAAATTGCATTAAGTACATGGCATTGAAGTCCCTTCAAAAACCAAGAGCTGAAGTGGCTACAGCAGAGAAGTCCCTGCTGCCGCAGAAATTTTCCGATCAGCAAGGAGTGTGCAGCCCTTGCCGGAAGCCTCCAAGGAGAGCTTTCCCCCCACCCCCCTCCGGATCTCTCTGTTCATTCCTGCCTCCAAGGACCCCTTTTAATTACGGGATGTATTTCTTGGAGAAAGAGGTTTAGAAGAGAGATTCCTACTCTCTGGTAGGCACAATGGCGATAGCTACCAAGTACATTACAACTTGGTTAGATATTACATCTACCCTTATCCACTTTTAAACAAATGTTCTGTACAAAAATACAGAATAAAATCACAGATGCTTGGCTTTGCAAATAAGTAAATGTTTTACTCACAGAATTTCCAAAAGTTGCAGCAAGAAAGTCTCCATCTGCTGGCAGTCATACAAAGAAGAGGCTCTAAAAGACTTTAAAATAAAATTTTTTTTTAAAGGATCTATAAAATCTCCCTTTTGGAGAGGTTCAGCTCAATGGCAGCATTTGCAGAGCCCGGAGTCAAAGCTATATAGCAGGAAGAGAAAGAGACTGAGGGGGGGGGGAGGGGAGCCTGCTAAGCAACACCCCCTCTGATAGCTTGGGCTCAGGGTTAACCCTTTTATGCACACAGGTGTGTGTCAATAACTGCATATTACAGCATTTATACCCTGCCTTTTTCCCAAGCTGGGATTCAAGGAGGCGTCCAACATTTAAAAACACCATTATGAAATACAAAGTAATCCCAACAAGCTAGTTAAAAACCAATAGTTAAAATACATTAGAACGCCAGCAATTAAAATGCAGTTTGCCCCGACAGCAGCACTGTCTGCACCTTAGTTTCCAAAGACCTGTCCAAACAGGGAGGTCTCAACCTGCCAGCAGAAGGATGACAAAGAGGGAGCCAGTCTAGCCTCTCTTGGGAGGGAATCTCATATTCTGGGAGCAGCTGCAGAAAAGACTCATTCTTGGGTCACCACCAGCTGCGTTTCTGATGCTGTTGGGACCAAGATCTCACTCAAAGATCTCACCCAAAGATCTTAACACCTGGGCAGGTTTGCATGGGGAGATGTGATTTTTCAGGTAGCCTGGGCCCAATCATATAGGACTTTGTAAGTTACAAGCAGCACTTTGAAGTGTGCCTGGAATCAGATTGGTAGCCTGTGAAATTGTTTTAACTGGGCTGTAGCGTGCTGAGGTGGTCTGCATAATTCTCCCAGCCACCCCTTAATCCTTACAAGGATCCTACGATGTACAGCTAATCCAAGGGTTTGAGCCCAGAGGAGTGGAGCTGGCATGCTTCTGCTCCTGCCCAGTGAGCCAGGGTTTGCACGTGGCTTTTCCCCCATGGCCTCCTTCTTCCTTTGCTCTGTCACCCTTCCCCCTGCCTCTAACCTTGGCCTGGTGCGGCTTCCTCCTAGGACAGCCAGGAGCACAAGATCGTCCTCTATGAGAACCCCAGCTTCACTGGAAAGAAGATAGAGATCATCGATGATGACGTGCCCAGTTTCCATGCCCATGGCTACCAGGAGAAGGTGTCCTCTGTGCGCGTCCAGAGTGGCACGTAAGTCCTCTGCCAGGCAGCTTGGTCAAGCTTGGTTGGCTGAGAGAGCTCATTTCCTAAAGATTCCTGGGTGGAGTGGCACAAAAGCCTCTGAGGTGTTCCTGGACTCAACTGCAGGCCACTGGGGTTTTTGCAGGACACCACTGGCATGCACCTAGAAACATAGGTATCAGACCATTGGTCTATCTAGCTCAGTATTGCCTCTACTGACTGGCAGCGTCTCTCTTGCCCAGTCCTCCCTGGAGATGCCAGCAGAGATTGAACCTGGGACCTTCTGCTTGCAAGACAGATGCTCTTCTGTGACCCTCCATAAGGACAGTGCAAAAAAGGCGCTAGAGATGGAGGCGCAGGTGTGGGGCAGATGAAGAGGCTGGGCTTCGTTAGGGTCCAGTCTATGTCTTATAGGAAGTGCCCAGAGTCTGAGCCAGAGTGCTGCTTAGGACTGTCTGCAAGAATATTCCCCAACCTGGTGCCCTCCAGGTCTTTTGAATGACAGCTCTCATTAGCTCTGACCATTGGCCAGGGTGGGAGTTGTTGTTCAAAACACCTGGAAGGCACCAGGTTGGGGGTTCAGGTGGGGTCTTTCCCAGCCCTGCCTGGGGTGGGTTGAATCTAGGGCCATTTGCATGGGGGTCAGGGACCCTATTTCTCCTTGATAGGATCGTGCAAATTCATGTCTTCCTTGAGTTCCTTGGGTTCACGTGTTACACTCAGGCCACATTCATGCAAAACATTTGAAGCACTATAATACAGTGGTGCCTCGCAAGACAAAATTAATCCGTTCCGCAAGTCTCTTCGTCTAGCGGTTTTTTCGTCTTGCGAAGCAAGCCCATTGAAGGATTAGCGGATTAGCGCTATTAGCGGTTTAGCGGCTATTAAAGGCTTAGCGGCTACTAAAGGCTTAGCGGCTATTAAAGGCTTAGCGGATTAGCGGCTAAAAGGCTATTAGCGGCTTAGCGGATTAGAAAGGGGGGGGAGCGGAAAAAAAATGGAACACTTGCAAGACGTTTTCGTCTTGCGAAGCAAGCCCATAGGGAAAATCGTCTTGCGAAGCAGCTCAAAAACGGAAAACCCTTTCATCTAGCGGGTTTTCCGTCTTGCGAGGCATTCGTCTTGCGGGGCACCACTGTACTGCTTTAAAAAGTTGAGGCTTCCCGCAAAGAATTCTGGGAGCTGAAGCAGTGGCGTAGCGTGGGGGGTGCAGGGGGGGCCGGCCACACCGGGCGCAACATCTGGGGGTTAGGATTAGGGGCGCAAATCCACGGGTTAGGGGGCGCAAATTACTTGCCTTGCCCCGGGTGCTGACAACCCACGCTACGCCACTGAGCTGAAGTCTATTAAGGGCACCCTGTTCTCTGAATGGTTTGACAATCAGTCCCTCTTCCCAGGGAATTATGGGAATTGTGGCTCTGTGAGAAGCACAGGGGTATTCTAGCAATGCTCAGCACCCTTAACAGACTACAGCTCCCAGAATTCTTTGCAGGAAGTCATTGCTTCTTAAAGTGGCACCATAGCTCTTTAAATGCATGGTGTAGATGTGGCTCAGCCAAAGTGGCAGGCAGTGGCAGATCCATGATCATCCCCCCTGGATGGTGGAAGCATATAGAAAGGCCTTTTTTGCTTTTGGAAATAAATGAGATGCTGTAAATCTGCTTCCAAACTTTTCTTAATGTTCAGTTCTAAATATAACAAATGTGTTACAGACTGCAAGCAAAACAGAGCAGAAAGCCCTGTCCACTAGCCAGATCCCATCACCTGGGATGAATAGCTGGGAGGGGACTCCCACTGTGTGCTGCGCTGACTCCACTTCCCTTTTGCAGATGGGTGGGATACCAGTATCCTGGCTACCGAGGCTACCAATACCTCTTTGAGAAGGGGGACTATAAGGACAGCGCTGAGTTTGGTGCTCAGCAGCCCCAGATCCAGTCGGTGCGGCGAATCCGGGACATGCAGTGGCATCAGAGGGGGGCCTTCCATCCTGCCAGCTAAGCCTCCCACTCCCCTTCGCTGCTGCCTCCAGACTGGGGTGGTGGGGTGGTGAGAGTGCTCTGATAGAGCCAGCAAGGGCCCTGACCTGGTCATCTACCACCTCCCCACCAGCTGGGGCCGCCTCTTCTGCACGCTCATGTGTATGAGTAACCGTTCTTGCTACTGCTGCCATCACCATGGAATCGCCTGAATAAAGCTTTGCCATTCGAACACAGTTCTTGGTCTTTTCTGTTCTACTCATGATACTCCTAGAATCATGGAATTGTAGCATTGGAGGGGCTCTCTGAGGGTCATCTAGTCCAGCTCTCTGCCATGCAGGAATCAAAGCTACGGCATCCTTGACTTCTGTTTAAATACTTCCAGTGAAGGAGAGTCCACCACCTTCCCAGGGCGTCCATTCCACTGCCAAACGGTTCTTGCTGTCAGAAAGTTCTTTGTGAGGTTTAATCAGAATTTCCTTTCTTAGAATTTGAATCTACTGGTTTGGGTCCTGTCCTCTGAAGCAGGAGAAACAAAAGCTCACTTCACCCTCCATTGGCTATGCATTTTTATTGATTTGTATTGATTGGGGGCGGCAACTTTCCCCCCTGCCCCCCCCGCTACACCCATGAGTCCAATCCCCTTTGATGCAGGAAGAGCTGCAGTCCAGACTTACTCAGCCATGGTAAGTTACTTAAGGGCCCTACTTCACAGGGTTTTTGGAAGGATAAAAGGACAGAGGAAAACCATAGATGCCTTGTAGTTCAACCAACACAGAAAAATTACAAATTTTCCCTTCCAAACAAAGGCTCCCCCCCCCCTTTTTAAGGGGGAGGGTTGTGTGCATGGCTAGATTAGGTGTCTAATGTCTTCCTGTGTGTGGGGAAGAAGACAAAGACAAAGACAAAGGGAGAGAGAGGAAACAAGAGGCATAGAGTGAAGATATGAGGGAAGTGAGCAAGGAGAGCTTCACGCCTGATAACCCCCTATTCCCTCACCCCAGATTCCCCTCACTGGTGAAGTACATGGCAGCCTGTACTTGGGGGAAGCTTAGATAAGAGAGAGAGGGGACGAGAGACAGAGAAGCTGATGCTTGCCCTCCTAACCCCTCCACCCCAAATCGCATGGGAACTGCTGTGAACTGCTGCTCACCTGTGGGCAGCTGGCAGCCACTAGAGTTACCATATTTCAAACAGTGAAAATCAGGACAGAAAAGTTGTTGTTGTTTATTGAGTTTTTTTTAGTTTTGCCCAAAATTGTTGACACTGTTGACATGGATTGCCACATGTCCAGATTTTCCCAGACATTTTTTCATTTTTTCCTGTCCCTCCACTTTCAACCCTTTTGGAGGGGTCTCTTAGGGTCACTTCCCATCTCTCCACATCCCCATAGGTGAGATTACTGTGACATGTTATAGGCTCAAACCACCTATATGACATCAATCCTGGCCCAACTGCACTGGTTGCCACTTAGTTTCTGGACCCCATTCAAAGCCTTAAATGGCTCAGGATTGCAATACCTGACCAGACCCAGCATTCATCATCAGCTATCATTTTCTGATCATTCTCTATTGCTGTTGAAGGTGTGCACTGTTGAAAGTCTTCTGCCTCTGCTATTTACCATGGAGGGCTGTTTAACCCACAGCCACCATGCCACCCCAGTCATGTGCTGATAGCAGAGTTAACCAGGGTTCCATCTGCACCCCATGCAAATATTACTTGCCCAATGAGAGCACTTCCTCAATCTGGTGATCCTCTTTTGAGCCCCTCCCTGCTCTGTAGCCCTGCAGCCTCCAAACCAGCGAAGGAGAGGCCAAGTTCCCCTCTGTCCTCTTTGCTGGCACAGCCACAGCCTGTCCAAGAGGCACCTTGGGTGGCTATTTAAGCTGAAGCCCCCTGGCATGTCACTGGCTGTGATGAATGAGGTTCCAAGAAAATTTGCTATGTTCTGCTCCCAGACAGACAAGCGGATGTATCTTGAATGCCAGTGAGTCCCCCATCTGAGGAGGAACTGGGGAGACCAGGCAGCTGCTTTTCAGATTTGTATGTAAAAGCCCCCCCCTTCCAAGTTTCCCCTGCTGTGCCCGGGCGTGCCTTCCCCCTTCATCTATCATTCTAAAACATTTCTGTCTCGCTATTCAGCCACACACACCCCTGCAACGAAGCAGCTTACAAAATGTTATGTACTGAGTTGAATAGGATCCAAACTGCAGCAGTCTGATTGGTCCTAGAACAATAGGATCCAAAATGCGGCAGTCTGACTGGTCCTAGAACAATAGGATTCAGAATGCAGCAGTCTGATTGCTCCTAGAACAATGCAGCAGTATGATTGGTTGGCAGGATGCTCCAGATATAAGTGAATCCACAACCTGATTGGCTTACAGTAGAATTCCAGAATTAGCCAATCATGTGCAGCAGTGTAAATAATGTATATAAAGCAGATACTTTGAGGGGACATTCATTCATTCCTCCTCACCACTATGAGCTGAATAAAGAGCATGAAATCACTTTACGACTCTGAGTATATTTCACAAAAACTAGTAGACGGTTTTGCCCTTAGCTCTGCAATTTAAAATACACAACCCACAAGGAAAAAGAGATTGGGAGGGAGGAGGAAAACAAGAAGCTCAAGCAGGTGTTCTTAAAGTCACAGTTCTTCTAATGAACCGTTGGGATAGAAGAATCATAGAATCATAGAGTTGGAAGAGACCACAAGGGCCATCGAGTCCAACCCCCTGCCAAGCAGGAAACACCATCAGAGCACTCCTGACATATGGTTGTCAAGCCTCTGCTTAAAGACCTCCAAAGAAGGAGACTCCACCACACTCCTGGGCAGCAAATTCCACTGTCGAACAGCTCTTACTGTCAGGAAGTTCTTCCTAATGTTTAGGTGGAATCTTCTTTCTTGTAGTTTGGATCCATTGCTCCGTGTCCGCTTCTCTGGAGCAGCAGAAAACAGCCTTTCTCCCTCCTCTATGTGACATCCTTTTATGTATTTGAACATGGCTATCATATCACCCCTTAAGAGATGAACTGCTTCTCCCTTGGAGGTTAATTTTGAAAAACAAAGTGGCAAACTGCTATGGTTCTGCCTTGGACCAGTACACTTCCCATTTGCCTGAATAAAAGTACCCTCCCCCCAAAAAATTAGGTGGGATTTGGAGCCTTCCAGGAAGCATGGGAGGCCATGGCACCTCTCTTGGCTAGAAATTAAGCCATGGCTGAGCCCACCAGAAGTGGCACCTCAACGCAGCTAGGCTCGCTCTGGGATCCTGCGTCTGTTCCAGGTCTCATGGCTGAGGCACTGGCTTGGGCTTTCCCTGAGGGAAGCGGGGAACCCAAAGCAACCAGCCTTTGGTCAGGCATTTGGGTTGGGCTTTGCTCGTTCTGACTTGGTCAGATCCCACCTGGGATGTCCAGTTCTGGGCGCCACAGTTTAAGACCGGATATTGACAACTGGAAGGTGTGCAGAGGAGGGCAGCCAAGGTCTAGTTGATGGAGTCAGGGATGTTGAGGCTGCAAAGAAGAGACTGCGAGGGGACAGGATGGCCAGACGTACAGGGTATGAGAGCTGTCATCGGGAGGTTCTGCCCTCCCCAACAAAAGGCCTGCCCCCTCCATATAAAGTCCTGGCTTCACCCATGGTTGGACTAGATGAGCCTTCTATGATTCTAAGTCTGTTGGTGCCTTTAAAAGACTGACTGTTGCATAAACTCCATTGGACTGGTGTTGTGAGTGTGAGGGTACTACAGCAGACTTGGGAGTTTGTATGTGTGTTGTTCAGCTGAGTTCATTTGATAGGAGGTGGGCATTGTAGGCATGTTGCCCATGTTAATCCCCTGCTAGACTGGCACCTCTGCCCCGGCTCTGGCAGAGTTAGTGTTCCTTTAACAAATTATGGCAGGCAGAAATTCAGCAGGTCAGAACTAGCCTATGGGATTTAAATTAGGGTTACCAGACGTCCCCGTTTCCCCGTTTCCCGGGGACAGTCCCTGCATTTGCAAATAAGTTCCCGGACAAATTCCATCCCTGGAATGTCCCCGGATTTCATCTAATATCCCCGGGAAATGCAGCAGCGGCAGGTAGGAATGGGATTGGGGCTGCTCCGATGGGAAGGGAGGCATTATGCTACCCTTGCCTCGCCACCGCAACTGCTCTCGGCCCTCCTTCTCTGCCTTCCATGCACACCGCTTCCCCACCACCTCCACCACCATCGAAGAACCAACAACTCAGGGGCTGCCCAGGCTCACGGGGAAAGGAGATAGAAGCCTCAGAAGAAGGGGACACGTGGCTGTTGAGGTCAAGGCAGCAGCCGGCCCTCTGCCACCACCACTGCTGCAGCATCAATGTCCTGAACATGTAATATCTATTTATTTATTTCATTGAAAAAAATCTGGTAACCTTAATTTAAATTCCTACTTGTAACAGTTTAAAAAGGTTGCAGATCCCTTTGTGTGCACTTACTGACTTGAATGGGACAGCATGTGCATAAGATTTCAGATTGCGCACACTTGTATTTGAACTTGTGTTTGCTTAGACGTAAGGCCTATTGGGGCAGCTCAGCCAACCCCACCCTTTTCCTGTAGTCCATGGGCAGAGCACGTATCTAGGGTGTCAGGTGGGGACACCAATGCAAAACAGAATGTCCATATTTTCATCTGAAAAATGTTGGCGTCAACAGCTGTTAATAGTGATGGGCAAATAGAAACTCCAGGTTCAGAGACAGCAGAGGAGACAATTGCCTTCATGCCTTGCTTGTGTGCTGGTCCTGTGGGTTTCCCTGAGGCATGGTCCAAGTCCAGTCCGAGGTCGAGGGTGCAGTATTGAGGTCGTCCGTCAAAGTTGAAGCTGGGTCCAAAGCAGGGAGTCGGGCGAGATCAGGAGATCTGGCAGGACAGGGTGCAGGCAGGAACTGGCTACCAACAACGTTGCTCCTGCAACCTGGGACTGGGGCTGCCTGGGTTACCGGACCCAGAGGCAACCTCAGCTTCCCCTGACGGGGCTGAGAGTGGAGCACCTGCAGGCAATGGGTCCTCTATCACCTCAGGAGCCAGAGCAGACTCAGCTGGTGCCTGCACCTGAGGATCCAGCACAAGTGAGGACCCTTCAGGCTCAAGCCCCAGCCCCGGCTCAGCTGCTTCTGGAGGCGGGGAATCCTGTGCAGGCTGGGATTCCTCAGGTTCAGCTTCTGAGTCCAATTCCCAGGCCATCACAGCTTGTGATGGCCTTTGTGAGAAGCAGGACGAGTGTCTCTGGACTCTTTGCCTACCACCCCACCTTTGTTGTGTAAAACTCACCCGTGGTGCTCCTACCATGGTGCCCATGTCCCCGCCAAGGACTATTTTTATCCATCTCCTTTGTTTATAGTTTTGAGTGTGGTTTTAAATCTTCTCCTTCATGTGAAATGTATTTTCTTCCCTCCAATAATTTTCCATTTCATGGTCTGAGCTGCAGCAGCCAAGTCTCCAGATTAGAACTGAGAAGGAAATGAGCTGTGACGGATGGACCCCTTGCCGTGGAGGGTACCAGGCCTCTTTCTTGTCAGTTGGGGGCCCGAGCGGGTGGCCCACAGTTGAGGGAGGTGGAGGGGCTGTCTTTGCAGCCCTCAGCCCAAAGAGCTACTCAGTAGTCCTGTGTGGGTCAGAGGAGGGTGGCATTCACTGCTGCTCTTTAGCACCACCAGGCTCTCATGCCCAGGCTAGCCTCTATCCAAAAGGAAGGTGCGTCCCAATCCACCCACAAGAAATTCTCCTTCTCCAGCCTCATGGGAATGAAAAAAGACTGAGACATTTCCCCCTGGGATGTAGTGATTAGGAAACTTGACCTGTTGAATGTCCTTGGCACACAGCTCTTAGAACTACACGTCCCCTGGCCTGCTTCCTTGCAATCTAAAATACATAGCACAAAAGGAAAAAGAGATGAGGAGGGAAGAGGATATCCTGCTCCCCAACATAAATCCTGGCTATGTCCATCCTTACTGGGGCTGCTGGAAGGTCATGGGTGGCAAATGAGCAGCAGCAAGTGGGTGGTCAAGTTGGTTGAAGGAAGGAAGGAAGGAAGGAAGGAAGGAAGGAAAGAAAGAAAGAAAGAAAGAAAGAAAGAAAGAAAGAAAGAAAGAAAGTGTTCCATTTTGGGAAGTGTGAATGATGGAAGTTTGCAAATATGAACTGAACTATCTTTCTCCCGCTCTCCCAGAGAGGAGACCCTCCTGCCACGTTTGGGTCAAAGGCATGTTCCTGCAGGAACATTGTTTCTGCTGATCCTCACAGCTTTGGATTGACTGGAGGGTCTGTGCATTGGCTTCTTCTTCAAAAGAAAACAGATCTTCATACTTGACAGTGCCTGTGTCAGACTAGTCAGCTGCAGCCACGCCTGGCTGACCTACCCTCCTAGTGCCCCCAAACACGTCATCCTAATATAACTGTTGCCAAGGGAAGGGGGGAATAGCACAAAAGAGTGATCATTAGAGAGCCAGCAGGTGGCCACCAGGCATTGTATAATATCTGGTAGCAAAAATAACTGCTTGGAATTTCTCAACAAATGTCATTGACGAGAAACAGCAGGTGCAATCCCCCTACCCCTCCCAAAGCAGAGAGAGGCAACTCTAGATGTTGTTGGACTCTCAACTCCAGGCAGCTCCAAGGCAGCATGTACAATGGTCAGTGAGGAAGGGAATTGCAGCCCAGCAAGAGCTGGAAGGAGACACAGCATGTTCCCCATGTCTTGTGAAAGAGATTGTGGGAACAGGATTCTGTTCTTGGTTCATAGGGGCAAAAGAAAGCAGAGATTGACCCATTAGAAAAAAGCATCCCAAACCCACTATTGGATAGAACCCATGAAAATGTCAAGAGGTTCTGGCAAGTTTGTTTGAGTCCTCCAGAATGCTGTTGGGAAAGATGTTACCCAAAGCAGAGGGCCAGTGCTTTTTTTAAAAAAATGTTTAGGGGTACTCTCATTTTGACTCAAGAAAATCATCATTTTACAGTTCAAATCGGGGGAAATAAATACAGTAGATGGAGAAAAGTACAGAGATCCATAAAATGTTTAGGGGTATGCGTACCCCTGTGTACCCCCAGAAAAAGCACTAACAACAACAACAACATGTACAAATAATAGGCTGATGGTGTAGTCACAGGAGAGCAGGGCAGATCAGCAGACAACAGGTAAAAACAGGTAAAAACTCAACATCAGCAGTTCAGCAATTTCAGATATCCTCTGCATTTGAACTCTGCCACAACTTCATTCATTCCTCAAAACCAAACAGTGCAAAAACAATTTCATAACACAGAAAAAGAACACAGCAGCAGATATAGCCTAGGGGAATTTTTTTTAAAAAATATTTTTATTAAGTTTTACATAACAAATTTAAATTCAAACAAATCCACATCATCATTTAGGATTCCCTGAATCCTTTGACTTCCCTCTGTCCTTCCACGGTTACCATTAACAACCCCCCCCCCGCTTATTTTCTCTATTTAAAAAAAAAGAATAGTAATCCGTTTTTCCATAGTTTTTCGTACATTACAAGCATTACTTCAATCCTGCCAAAGGATTTTTAGTTGTTTACAGTATTCTCTTAAATACATTATAATTTTTTCCCATCCCTTCTTAAAATTCTTCTCTTCCTCATTTCTGATTTTCCCAGTCAGTTTTGCCATTTTGGTGTACTCCATCATCTTCATCGGATGTCAGGGAGAAGGAGAGGGTCTCTGATTCTGCAGGAGAAGGTCCCAGCGCTAGGGGGAGACTCAGCTGGGAAGGAGGGGAAGAGAATGAGTGTAACACCAGGGATCCAGGAGAGCAACGGGACAGGAAGGTGCAGGGGCTCCAGGACTCTTCGTTGGAAATTAGTGAGGAGAGCCCAAGCACCCCGCTGCCCATGCCCACCCTGCGCAGGAGACTCCCGCGCAGTGAGAGGCGGAGACGCTTAGGCATCAAACAACTCTTATGTTGGCAGCGTTTTAAGAAACGCCCACAGACAGATTCTACGAGTGACTAAGGGCAGCCACGCTGAGATGGGCTGTGCAGTCCGGAGGGTTTAACCAGGCAATCCAATGCTCAAACAGGGCAGGATTACGCACGAGTAACTCCCAACCACTACAGCAATCTGTCTGTGTCTGAAAGTTGCTCGTGCGCAACAAGCAGAAGGGGGCATCATGAGTAAGACCGGAGAAGTCGGAGCCACGGGAGGGGCGGCTGGAGGCCAGTCGCTGGAGGAGAGAAACCACGACTTGGAAGAGCACATAGCCATCCTGACGGCGAGGCTGGACGAACGACGGTCGCTGGATGCTCAGGGGAAACCCACCCCCATAGCGAGGAAGGTACCGGGACTGGTGCACAGGTTTGGGGGAAAGCCTCAAGAGTATGGGGCGTTTAGAACAGAAATAGAATATGCCTTGAAGCTGCAGCAAAACGATTTTGAAAATGACGCAGCCAAAGTTGCTTATATTGTGGGGCACTTGCAGGACGGGGCAAGAGAGTGGATTTGACCGCTTATGGCGACGCAGAATGACGCCATGGAGGATCTACCGAAATTCTTTCAGGCGATGGATGCTATGTTCAGTAGCGATGTGCAACAGAGTGTGACCAAACGGGAACTGCTGAGCTGTAAGCAGGGAGAAGGGTCAGTTAGAGACTATTGGTCACGTTTTGCCATGATCGTTCATCGCCTGGGGTGGCAACTGGACTCGGAACCCATACAAATGCTATTTGAGGAGGGGTTGTCACCAACGGTCAAAGATGAGCTTTCGCGCACACCCCGCCCACAGTCTATGGATCAGCTGACCAAGGCAGCCCTTGCGATTGGCGTAAGACAGGAAGCGCGGGCTCAAGAGAGGCGGGAAGGGAGAGAGCAGCGTTGTCATGACTACCGCATTCCTAGAATACCTAGGCAGCCTTCCCCGCCGGCGGAGCCAATGGAAATAGGCGGTGCGCGTGCCCAGGAAGTTTCAAACTCCAGCGAGAGTCGCAAAAAGGAGGGAAAGGATGTAAAAACGACCAAGAAATGTTTCCTTTGCCAACGGCCAGGACATTTTGCCAGAGTCTGCCCACAAAGAAAGGCCTGGCAAGGAATGGTGGGGGCCGTGGGGGGCGAGGAGGAGGAACCCCAGACCCCGGAGCAGGGAAACGGAAACGCTTGGCTGCCAATCAGCGGGCACAGCAGCCGAGCCAACAACCAATGAATGTGCCCAAACCAGATTCTCCAATAGCAGCAATTGCCATTGAGGTGGTGCTTGAACTCCCAAATGGGCACCCAGTGAAGGTTCAGGGTATGCTGGACTCAGGAAGCTCATGCAACTTTTTTAGCAGGGACTTTGCCTTAGAGCATCAGCTTCACCTGCTACCTTTGGATGCATCTCTGCAAGTCACCACCATTGATGGGAGGGAACTGATTGGGGGGAAGTTACCCACCAGACCCCACTGATGAGAATGAGAGTGTCTAGGCACTCAGAGACAATCGCCTTCCACGTTGCCTCATTAGCGGGTCCCCCAATAATATTAGGGATGAGCTGGCTAGCGCAACATGATCCGGTGGTGGCGTGGCATCAGAGGACCATCAGCTTTGGGTCTGACTACTGCCTGCAGCACTGCCTAGGTGGGGAAATGCCAAGGATGAGCGTAGCCAGAGTGGCAAGCACTGCAGTGGAGGGTAAAGGGAAGGTGCCACCACAATATGCTGATCTGAAGGAGGTTTTTAGTGAAAAGGAGGCAGATAGACTGCCACCACACCGGCCGTTCGATTGCCAGATCAATTTGCTCCCTGGGGCGCAGCTGCCTGTGGGTAAGCTGTATGCCATGTCAGACAGAGAGATGAAGGAGTTACGGGACTTTATCGACAAAAACCTAAAGAGAGGGTTTATAAGAGAGTCAAAGGCAGTGGGGGGCAGTCCAGTATTTTTTGTGGACAAAAAGGACACTGATAAACCGAGGCTGGTGGTGGACTTCAGGGCGGTAAATTTGGTGTCAGAACCTGTGACTTTCCCTATGCCCAGAATTGACGACATTCTGACGAGAGTGAGGAAGGGAGAGATTTTCACCAAGCTAGACCTTAGGGGGGCTTACAACTTAATCCGAATGAGAGAGGGAGATGAATGGAAGACCACCATGTTCACACCCCTGGGGGCCTTTGAATATCTCGTTATGCCTTTCGGATTACAGTCAGGCTCCGCCTGTTTTCAAGCGTTCAAGCACCACGTGTTGGGGTCTCTGCTTTACAAGAACTGTGTAGCATTCCTGGACGACGTCTTGATATATTCAGAAAATGAGGAGCAACATGTGAGAGATGTCAGGGAAGTGCTACAACGCTTGCAGAAACACCAGTTGTGGGTCAAGCTAGAGAAATGTCAGTTTCATGCCTGAGAGGTGGAGTTCCTGGGGTACAAGTTATCTGACAAAGGTTTAGCGATGGACCCAAGCAAGGTGCAAGCAGTATTGAAGTGGAAAACCCCAAAGACACGAAAGGATGTGCAGAGGTTCCTAGGTTTTGGCAATTTCTACAGGAAGTTCATCAATAATTTTGCACACTTGACAGCCCCAATCACGGACTGTCTCAGTAGTAAAAGAAAGTTTGTGTGGACGGAGGAAGCCCAGCAATCCTTTGAAAGATTGAAGAAGGCGTTCACGTCGGAAGAACAATTACTACATGTGGATTTGGAGAAACCACTGAGGTTGGAGACGGACGCGTCAGACAGAGCCATCGGGGCGGTTCTGTTGCAGCCAGGACTGAACAAGCAAGAATGAAAACCGTGCGCCTTTTTCTCGAGGAAGCTGAGCAAGTCGGAACAAAACTACACCGTGTACGACCGAGAACTGCTAGCAATTTACGCCGCCTTTCGTCGGTGGCGCCATTTGCTGATAGGGGCGCAGCACAAGATCCAGGTCTGCACAGATCACAAGAACTTGGAATATTGGCGGACAGCACGGGTGCTCAACCAGAGATAGATTCGCTGGGCGCAGGAGTTTTCCAAGTTTTCCTTCGAAATCCAGTATGTGCCAGGCGAGCAAAACGTGAGAGCAGACGCTCTCTCGTGGAAACCAGAGTACTTCGAAGGAGAGGGGCCGCCGGAGACCCGACACGTCATACCTGAGGACCGATGGGTGTGTGGGGGTACTCTAGTGGGCACGAGAGAACTGGCAGGACTCACTAGGGATGAATTCGCACGAACAAAAATCAGGGAACTCCAAGAGGGGAGGGGAGCACCAGAGGGGTTCAAAGAGAAGAAAGGGGTGTTGTACTACAGGGGGACGATGTACGTACCGGGGGAGGCTCTAAGAAGAAGGGTACTCAAGCAACTACATGACATCCCCACAGCGGGGCACTTTGGGCAACACAAAACCATGATGCTGGTGACTCGACAATTTTGGTGGCCACGGGTGAGGGAAGATGTACGCGAATATGTAAGAGGGTGTGACCGCTGCCAGAGGGCCAAAGGGGAACGCACTGTACCAGCGGGTTTGCTGGAACCCTTACCCACACCCAACAAACCCTGGGAGGTGGTGTCAATTGATTTCATGACGGATTTGCCCAAATCGAGGGGGGAAACAGCAGTGATGGTAGTAGTCGACTTGCTAACCAAAATGTGCCATTTCATCGCCGGCAGAAGAAACGGCACGGTTGTTTGTAGAACACATTTTCAGGCTGCATGGCGCCCCCTTGAGGGTTCTCTCAGACCGCGGAAAACAATTTACTTCCCGGTTCTGGAGGAAGCTCATGAGCCTACTGCAAGTCGAGGTCAGCTTCTCGACCACGAGACACCCAGAAACCAATGGGCAAGCGGAAAGGGCAAACAGCGTACTCCAGCAATACTTACGCTGCTATGTAAGCGAGAGGCAGAATAATTGGGTAGAGAAACTAGCGTTAGCAGAATTTGCGTACAATAACGCTGAACATGTATCCACAGGAATGAGTCCATTTTTGGCCAATTATGGGTGTCATCCCAGGGCATTCCCGGGTAATAAGGAACAGAGCTGGAGTGTGCCCGCAGCTGAGCAGTTTGTGGAAGAAATGGAAGCGTTACATCAACAGCTCAAGATGAACCTAGAAAGGGCCAAAGCCAATTACAAGAAGCAAGCAGATAAACACCGAAGGGAAGGGGAAACCATAAGGGTGGGGGATCGCGTGTGGCTGTCCACTCAAGGATTACCCTTTAAGGGAGGGTGCAAGAAGTTGCAGCCCAGATGACTGGGGCCATTTGAAGTTATACAACAGATAAACCCCGTGGCGTTCAAGCTCAGGTTGCCCGACAACATGAAAATACATCCTGTGTTCCACAGGTCCTTACTCTCACCACACAGAGAGGGGCGGGAATTCGAGGGGCGGGAAGTAGAAGTCACGCCACCACCACAGGTAGAAGAAAGGGAACACCAAAGTTCGGCCGCAGAGATAGTTGATTCAAGGTGGCGAGGTCGGCAAGTGTAGTACTTGGTGGCGTGGGAAGGAGAGCCCTGGTCGGAAAACACGTGGGTGCCCGCAGAAGCAGTTGGCGACGAGCATATGGTGGAAGTGTTCCACCGACGGTTCCCAGATAAGCCCCAGCCCTTAGAGCGATTCTGGGAGGAACAATTCGGTACCACAGAGGAGGAAGAGAGTTTCGAAGGGTTTTCAGAATCCGAAGAAGAATCGGATTGGGAGGGTCATTCCTTGGGTGGGAACCTTAGCAGGTGGGAAGAGGTTTTCGCACCCACAGATGAGGAGGACAGCTCATTCCGGGGTTTTCTTGGCTCACCGACCAGAGCAGAGGCTACAATAGAGCCCACAGGTAGGAGGGGGAGTGAAGGGGGCCCTGGGAGGGAGGTGGATGTCAGGGAACTGACATCAGAGGCACGGGAGAAGGAGAGGGTCTCTGATTCTGCAGGAGAAGGTCCCAGCGCTAGGGGGAGACTCAGCTGGGAAGGAGGGGAAGAGAATGAGTGTAACACCAGGGATCCAGGAGAGCAACGGGACAGGGAGGTGCAGGGGCTCCAGGACTCTTCGTTGGAAGTTAGTGAGGAGAGCCCAAGCACCCCGCTGCCCACGCCCACCCTGCGCAGGAGACTCCCGCGCAGGGAGAGGCGGAGACGCTTAGGCATCAAACAACTCTTATGTTGGCAGCTGTCAGGGCTGCCTCAGGTCTAAGCTCACAAAAGACCAACGCCAAGCTCTTCTTATATACAAGGATGTTTATTGCAGTTCATTATTGGTTCCACAACCGAGGCGTGCAGCCCCGCGTCTCTTTCTCCTAGACATTAGAAGTCCCCTCTGAATCGGTCCCTCCCCTACACCAGTTTAATAAGCTAACGCTGCCCCACCTCTTTCTCTCTTTCCTTTTCCGCAGGGTCTTTCTGCCCGTCGGGGTTCCTTCCCTCCTGGATTCTCCTGAAGTGGAGTCTCCAGACTGCTCCTGCCCTCTCCTGCGGGCTTTGGGACCTGGCCCCTCCTCCTCCGGGCTCCCTGTTCTCCCGCGCGCCTCCTCATTTGAACTTGGCATGCGCGCCCAACTTCTGACCTTCCTTTTGACAGTTATGCTACTCCCCTCACTGCTTTCATCACCTGCCGGGAGAACGGCTTGCTCTGATCCCTCCCCTTTCTCTGTCGCCGGAGCTGCTCCCTCTGACACACTGGAACCTCCCCCTCCCTCGCTGCGCTCTGGTGGGGAGGCTGGCCCTGATTCCCAGCTGCCGCTTTGGGGTCCCCTGCTGCCCCCCCGCTCCTGACACTTTCCCCCCGGGGCTCCCCTTGCCCTTACCACAGGCGCCCCTTTCTGGGAATCCTCTGATTCGCTGGAGAGACTCATGGAACCCCCTGCGTCATTGCTATCCTCTTCCTCGCTCTCCTGGGATTCCTCTCCATCGCTCTCCATTTCCTGCCTTCCCTGTGCCTCTGTCCCTGTACCCCTGACAGCAGCGTTTTAAGAATCGCCCACAGACAGATTCTACGAGTGACTAAGGGCAGCCACGCTGAGATGGGCTGTGCAGTCCGGAGGGTTTAACCAGGCAATCCAATGCTCAAACGGGGCAGGATTACGCACAAGTAACTCCCAACCACTACATCAGCCATTCATCTTCTTTCCATCTCTGGGCCAGTAGTATCCGCACTGCTGTCATTGCATACATGAATAGTTGTTTCTGCTCCTTCAGAATCTCTGTACCTAGAATAGCTAGCAAAAAAGCATCTGTTTCCCCCCACAAATGTTATTTTAAACATTTTTTCAACTCTTTGTAAATCATTTCCCAGAATGCTTTTGTTATCTTGCACGTCCACCACATATGGTAGAACATGTGTTCTTTCTCCTTACATTTCCAGCAAACATTTGAAGCAGTTCTATACATTTTTACTAATTTTACAGGTGTTTTGTTGTTGTTTAGTCGTTTAGTCGTGTCCGACTCTTTGTGACCCCATGGACTAGAGCACGCCAGGCACTTCTGTCTTCCACTGCCTCCTGCAGTTATGAGAAAGGTGAATTCCACACTAGGAATTATTAGGAAAGGGATTGAAAATAAAACTGCCTATATTGCGATGTCTCTACAAATCTGGGTTGCAACCAGACTTGGGAGTCCTGTGTATAATCCTGCTGGCCTCATGTCAAGAATGATTTAGTAAAGGTTCAGAAAAGGGCAACCCATGTGATCAAGGGGACGGAGTGTCACCCATAGAAGGAAAGGTTACAGGATTAGAGGCTTTTATGTTCTGATGAAATGCAAGCAAGAGGTGACATGCATCACAGAATTGTAGAGTTGGAAGGAACCACCTTCCACGAGAGACCGTTCCACTGTCAAACAGTGCCAGAAAGTTCTTCCTGATGTTTAGTCAGTATCGCCTTTCTTCTAACTGGAAGCCATTGGTTTGAGTCCTACTCTCCAGAGCAGGCGAAAACAAGCTTGCATCCTCTTCCATGTGACAGCCCTTTAGATAGTTGAAGATGGCTATCTTCTCAGTCTCCTCATTTCCAGACTGTTGTTGTTTAGTCCTTCAGTCGTGTCCGACTCTTCCTGACCCCATGGACCAGAGCATGCCAGGCACTCCTGTCTTCCACTTCCTCCCACAGTTTGGTCAAACTCATGCTGGAAGCTTCAAGAACACTATCCAACCATCTTGTCCTCTGTCATCCCCTTCTCCTTGTGCCCCCCATCTTTCCCAACATCAAGGTTTTTTCCAGGGAGTCTTCTCTTCTCACGAGGTGGCCAAAGTATTGGAGCCTCAGCTTCACGATCTGTCCTTCCAGTGAGCACTCAGGGCTGATTTCCTTCAGAATGGATAGGTTTGATCTTCTTGCGGTCCATAGGACTCTCAAGAGTCTCCTCCAGCACCATAATTCAAAAGCATCAATTCTTCGGCGATCAGCCTTCTTTATGGTCCAGCTCTCACTTCCATACATCACTACTGGGAAAACCATGGCTTTTACTATACGGACCTTTGTTGGCAAGGTGATGTCTCTGCTTTTTAAGATGCTGTCCAGGTTTGTCATTGCTTTTCTCCCAAGAAGCAGGCGTATTTTAATTTTGTGGCTGCTGTCACCATCTACAGTGATCATGGAGCCCAAGAAAGTAAAATCTATCACTGCCTCCATTTCTTCCCCTTCTATTTGTCAGAGGGTGATGGGACCAGTGGCCATGATCTTCGTTTTTTTGATGTTGAGCTTCAGACCATATTTTGTGCTCTCCTCTCATTAAAAGATTCTTTAATTCCTCCTCACTTTCTGCCATCAAGGTTGTGTCATCTGCATATCTGAGGTTGTTGATATTTCTTCCAGCAATCTTAATTCCAGCTAGGGATTCATCCAGCCCAGCCTTTCACATGATGAATTCTGCATATAATAAGCATGGAGACACTATACAGCCTTGTCATACTCCTTTTCCAATTTTGAACCAATCCGTTGTTCCATATCCAGTTCTAACTGTAGCTTCTTGTCCCACATAGAGATTTCTCAGGAGACAGATGAGGTGATCAGGCACTCCCATTTCTTTAAGAACTTGCCATGGTTTGCTGTGGTCAGCACAGTCAAAGGCTTTTGCATAGTCAGTGAAGCAGAAGTAGAATCATAGAATCATAGAGTTGGAAGAGACCACAAGGGCCATCGAGTCCAACCCCCTGCCAAGCAGGAAACACCATCAGAGCACTCCAGACATATGGTTGTCAAGCCTCTGCTTAAAGACCTCCAAAGTAGGAGACTCCACCACACTCCTTGGCAGCAAATTCCACTGTCGAACAGCTCTTACTGTCAGGAAGTTCTTCCTAATGTTTAGGTGGAATCTTCTTTCTTGTGGTTTGGATCCATTGCTCCGTGTCCGCTTTTCTGGAGCAGCAGAAAACAACCTTTCTCCCTCCTCTATGTGACATCCTTTTATATATTTGAACATGGCTATCATATCACCCCTTTACCTCCTCTTCTCCAGGCTAAACATGCCCAGCTCCCTTAGTCGTTCCTCATAAGGCATCGTTTCCAGGCCTTTGACCATTTTGGTTGTCCTCCTCTGGACACGTTCCAGTTTGTCAGTGTCCTTCTTGAATTGTGGTGCCCAGAACTGGACACAGTACTCCAGGTGAGGTCTGACCAGAGCAGAATACAGTGGCACTATTACTTCCCTTGATCTAGATGCTATACTCCTATTGATGCAGCCCAGAATTGCATTGGCTTGTTTAGCTGCCGCGTCACACTGTTGGCTCATGTCAAGTTTGTGGTCAACCAAGACTCCTAGATCCTTTTCACATGTACTGCTCTCAAGCCAGGTGTCACCCATCTTGTATTTGTGCCTCTCATTTTTTTTGCCCAAGTGCAATACTTTACATTTCTCCCTGTTAAACTTCAACTTGTTTGTTTTTGCCCAGTTCTCTAATCTGTCAAGGTCGTTTTGAAGTGTGATCCTGTCCTCTGGGGTGTTAGCCACCCCTCCCAGTTTGGTGTCATCTGCAAATTTGATCAGGATGCCCCTGAGTCCATCATCCAAGTCGTTGATAAAGATGTTGATGTCTTTCTGGAACTCTCTAGCTTTCTCCATAATCCAGCGCATGTTTGCAGTTTGGTCCCTGGTTCCTCTGCCTCTTCTAAATCCAGCTTGCACTTCTGGGAGTTCTCGTTCCACATACTGCTTGAGCCTTCCTTGTAGAATTTTAAGCATAACTTTGCTAGTGTGTGAAATGAGTCCAATTGTGCGGTAGTTGGAGCATTCTTTGGCACTGCCCTTCTTTGGGATTGGGATGTAGACTGATCTTCTCCAATCCTCTGGCCACTGCTGAGTTTTCCAAATTTGCGGGCATATTGAGTGTAGCACCTTAACGGCATCATCTTTTAAAATTTTGAATAGTTCAGCTGGAATACCATCACTTCCACTGGCCTTGTTATTAGCAGTGCTTTCTAAGGCCTATTTGACTTCATTCTCCAGGATGCCTGGCTCAAGGTCAGCAACCATACTACCTGGGGGTATACGAGCCATCCATATCTTTCTGGTATAATTCCTCTGTGTATTCTTGCCACCTCTTCTTGATGTCTTCTGCTTCTGTTAGGTCCTTGCCACTTTTGTCCTTTATTATGGAAATCTTTGTACGAAATGTTCCTTTCATAGCTCCAATTTTCTTGAACAGATCTCTGGTTTTTCCCATTCTATTGTTTTCCTCTATTTCTTTGCATTGCTCGTTTAAGAAGGCCTTCTTGTCTTTCCTTGCTATTTTCTGGAAATCTGCATTCAATTTCCTCTATCTTTCACTATCTCCCTCGCATTTTGCTTGCCTTCTCCCCCCCCCCACTTTTTGTAAGTCCTCATTGGACAGCCACTTTGCTTTGTTGCATTTCCTTTTCATTGGGATGGTTTTCATTGCTGCCTCCTGTATAATGTTGCGAGCCTCCATCCATAGTTCTTCAGGCACTCTGTCCAGCAAATCTAAATCTAAATCCTTAAACCTGTTCCTCACTTCCACTGGGATTTGATTTAGATTGTATCTTACCAGCCCAGTGGTTTTTCCTACTTTCTTCAGTTTAAGCTTGAATTTTCTATAAGAAGCTGATGCTCTGAGCCACAGTCAGCTCCAGGTCTTGTTTTTGCTGACTGTATAGAGCTTCTCCATCTTTGGCTGCAGAGAATATAACCAATCAAATTTCGATGCTGCCCATCTGGTGATGTCCATGTCGTCTCTTGTGAGCCAGTGTGGTGTAGTGGTTAAGAGTGGTAGTCTCGTAATCTGGGGAACCGGGTTCGCGTCCCCGCTCCTCCACATGCAGCTGCTGGGTGACCTTGGGCTAGTCACACTTCTCTGCTCAGCCCCACTCACCTCACAGAGTGTATGTGGGGGAGGAAGGGAAAGGAGAATGTTAGCCGCTTTGAGACTCCTTAAAGGGAGACTCCTTAAAGGGAGTGAAAGGCGGGATATCAAATCCAAACTCTTCTTCTTCTTCTTCTTGTGTTGTTGGGAAAGCATGTTTGTGATGACCAGCTTGTTCTCTTGACAGAACTCTATTAGCCTTTGCCCTGCTTCATTTTGAACTCCAAGGCCAAATTTGCCAGTTGTTCCTTTTATCTCTTGATTCCTCTATAATGAGAAGAACATCCTTCTTTGGTGTCACTTCTATAAGGTGTTGTAAGTCTTCATAGAATTGGTCAATTTCAGTTTCTTCAGCACCAGTAGTTGGTGCATAAACTTGGATTACTGTGATGTTAAACAGTCTGCCTTGGATTCGTGTCAAGATCATTGTCAGGGGTTCAGGAGCAGAGGCGAGGGCAAGGGAGGAAACAGAGAGCGAGGGGGAGGAGGCAGAAGAAAAGATGAGTGATGACGACGACCCGAGATCTCCGAGTCTTTCCAGTGAATCAGAAGATTCACAGGAAGGAGCGCCAGTGGCCAGAGCAAGGGGGGAGCTTAGGGGGACACCCCAGGAAGAAGGGTCCAGAGGGGGCTCAGAGAGCAGCAGTTGGAAATCGGGGCCAGCATCACCAACAGAACGTAGTGGAGAGGAAGGGCACCAGGTACCGAGCTCTGGCAGCTCGCAGCAGGAGGGAGGGCATGAGTCAGGAGTGGCCACACCTCCATTGGGGAGCGAGGAAACGGTCAGGCGGCAAGTGGAAGGTTGGGCGCGCGCGCCAAGTTCAAATACACAGGAAGGTGGAGCAGTAAGCAGCCCGGAAAGGGAGCCAGGTCCTAAAGCCCGACGCAAGGAGACAGAAGGATCCGGGGGGTCAGCGTCAGAAGCGTCCAGAAAGGAAGAGACCACGGGGGGCAGAGGGACCCAGAGAAGAACGGTCAGGCGGAAAAGGTGGAGTAAGGCTAGGGTACTTAGCTGGTGTACAGGGGGCGGAGACTCAGACGGAGCTTCGCCGGTCTAACCCATAAGACGTAGAGTTGCACGCAGCAGCTTGAGAATGGAAACTGTAATTCAATAAAGACTTTTACTAAGTAACCGCTGGCTAGCGTGATCCTCTGTGAGCTAGGATCTTGAAGCAGCTCTGACAATCATTCTATCATTTTTGAGATTACATCCCAGTACAGCTCTCGCCACTCTTTTGTTGACTATCCTTTTACAGGATTCTTGCCCACAGTAGTAGATATGATGGTCATCCAAACTGATTTCGCCCATTCCCGTCCATTTTAGTTCACTGATGCCCAGGATGTCAATATTTATTCTTGCCATCTCATTTTTGACCACATCCAACTTACCCAGGTTCATGGATCTTACATTCCAGGTTCCTATGCAATATTTTTCTTTACAGCATTGGACTTTCCTTTCGCTTCCAGGCATATCCGCAACTGAGCAACCTTTCGGCTTTGGCCCAGCCGCTTCATCAGCTCTGAATCTACTTGTACTTGTCCTCCGCTCTTCCTCAGTAGCATGTTGGACGCCTTCCGACCTGAGGGGCTCATCTTCCAGCGTCATAACTTTAAATGCCTGTTGTCTTTGTCCATGGAGTTTTCTTGGCAGGGGTACTGGAGTGGCTTGCCGGTTCCTGCTCCAGGTGGATCACGTTTGGTCAAAACTCTCCACTATGACCTGTCCATCTTGGGTGCCCTGCACGGCATAGTTCATAGCTTCTCTGAGTTATTCAAGCCCCTTCGCCATGGCAAGGCAGTGATTCATGAAGGGGCATTTCCAGACTAAACATACCCAACTCCGTCAACCATTTCTCCTAAGACCTGGTTTCCAGTAACTTGACCAGCTACAAAGCCATCTAACAGTTACCTCAACCAGTCCACATTTTACCAGCTTCTCTACAATAATATTGGGGGGAGGGGCTTTATCAAAAGCCTTAATGAAACTCACAGCATTCCTCTGATCCAACAAGCTTGTAACTATCAAAAAAAGAAATGAGATTCATCTGGCATGACTTGTTTTGGAGAAACCCATGCTGGGTCTTAGCAATTACAAAATCCTTTTTTAAGTGCTCACAGACCAACTGTTTAATTATCTGTTCTAGGACCTTTCATAGATTCATTGAATTGTAGAGTTGGAAGGACCACAAGGGTCATCTAGTGCAACCCCCAGCAATGCAGGAAACTTTTGGGACTCAAATCCATTACCTTGAGATTAAGAGTGTCATGCTCTACCAACTCAGCTATCCCAGGAGATTTATCAGTGCTAAGCTCACAGAACAAAAGTTACCTGTGTCTTCTTTTTGCTCAGTTTCTACATTCCAGTCATGAGTCTCATCCCACCATGTTTCACTAATGCCTATTAGGTCATATTTTCTATTTTGTATTAAAAGCTCAAATTTGTCTTGCTTATTTCCTGTACTCTGTGCATTAGTATAGAGATACTGTAACGGAAACCACAAGTCATTCCCTCCAGCTGCTTCCTTCTTGTTGTTTCCTGCCCTTTAGCAGGGCATAAAATTATGTGGAGAATCTGAACAGAGAGAAGTTTTTCTTTCTCACTCATAAATAATGCTAGAATCCAATGGAATGATCCAAAGATCCTGAATGTTGAAAGATATAGAACAGATTAAAAGAATGACTTCTTCACAAAGTGCATAGTCAGACTATGAAATTCACTCTCCCAAGAAGTAGTGATGGCTGCCAACTTGGATAGTTTTAAATGACTTTTAAATTTACTCACAATGCCCCAGTGTAGTATTGTCCAAGGGAACGGTGGTTAACTAAAATAGTGGGTGGCTCACAGCTGTCCACCTGCCAGTGATAAGTCCTGCTAGGGCACCAGAAGTCCCAGCAACTGTCTGGTATGCCAGTCCTGCACATGGTTTATATAAGCCTCATATCATTGAAGTCTGGTAGAGTCCACATTTTGAATCAACGTCTTTATAAGGAATAGAGGGGATGCTCATCAAATTTGCAGCAGGCACCAAACTGGGAGAGGGAGCTAATGCTGCAGAAGACAGAATCAGAATTCAAAATGACCTTAACAGATTGAAGAACTGGGCCCAAGGTAACAAGATGAATTTCAATAGGGACAAAAGTAAGGTTCTGCAGTTAGGCAGGAAGAACCAGGTGCACAAGTATAAGATGGAGGCACCTGACTTACTAACAGTACATGTGAAAAGGATCTTGGGGTCTTGGTGGACCACAAACTTAACATGAGTCAACAGTGTGATGCAGCAGCAAAAAAAAAAGCTAATGTTCTTCTAGGTTGCATTAAGAGGGAAGTCATAGTCCCACTCTCTTCTGCCTTGGTCAGACCACACCTGGAATACTGTGCCCAATTCTGGGCACCACAATTTAAGAAGGATGTTGACAAACTGGAGGGTGTGCAGAGGAGTGCAACCAAGAGGATCAAGGAGCTGGAAACCAAGCCTTATAAGGAATGGTTGAAGGAGCTGGGCATGTTTATTCTGGAAAAGAGGAGATTGAGAGGAGATATGATAACCATCTTCAAATATCTTAAGGGCTGTCACATGGAAGAGGGAGCAAGCTTGTTTTCTCTTGCACTGGAGGGTAGGACTCGAACCAATGGCTTCCAGTTAGAAGAAAGGAGATTCTGACAAAACATCAAGAAGAACTTTCTGACCGTAAGAGCTGCTTGTCAGTGGAATGGTCTCCCTCGGTAGCTTGTGGACTCTCTTTCCTTGGAGGCCATCTGTCCTGGATGCTTTAGCTGAGATTCCTGCATTGCAGGGGGTTGGACTAGATGACCCTTGGGGGTACCTCCCAACTCTTTTATGATTCTAATCTGACCTCTTCTGTGATAAACTCAGTGGAAAGCCTTAGCTCTCACTCTCGCCAGCAGTCTCCTACCTGCTTCTACTGTGATGGGGAGATAAGAGCTTCTTCTTCTTTGGCGATCAGACTCCAGATCTGAAAGCAGGGGAAGGCTGAAAGCACAAGCTTTGCACACAGAAGGTTCCAGTACATACTTTGATAGCCTGCATGGGAAGAGATGTAAAAACTGTAATAAAGTATGTGAAAGGATATTGTTAGGAGAATCTGCTTACTCAGACTGTATTACAAATGTGTCAATGATGTTATGCAGCAAAAACTCTTCTTTCTGAATCAGGCATCCAGCTCTGATAATGCAAGCTTCTCCTCTGAGAATG
The DNA here is from genome assembly GCF_965113315.1 of Podarcis vaucheri. NCBI lineage: Eukaryota > Metazoa > Chordata > Lepidosauria > Squamata > Lacertidae > Podarcis > Podarcis vaucheri. The sequence continues at coordinate 58,297,148 of NC_138751.1, forward strand.
TGACTTAATTTCTACATGTGTAAAGAAAGCTAAGGTGAGGGAATGCCTTTCTATAAGCCCGTGCCTTTTATGGGTCTGAGTACTCTTTCTTTTATGGGTTCCCCAGTAGCCACTGTTATGACCAAGTAAGGCCTTCTCCAACATCACGATGATGCGATTATTGAGGACATCTACTGCAGACACCCTTGCTCTCCCTTCTGATGGCTCTTCCTCTTTAAACTGATCTTGGGCTGGACAGTCTTTCAAAGAGAGGACTGCTTCCAAATAGCGGACTGCCCTCTTTCAAACAGGACACATGCAGACTTTCCTTGAACATTCAAAACATGCTACATAAGTGCTGGTTTCTGACTGATTTGTTTTTTGAAATTGCATTAGCACATAGAGCCCCAAGGACCTTTCTGCTGGACCTTCGCCACCTCTCCTGTAAGCCAGCTAGGGGAGGTGGAATCTCTCCTCTTACCAGTTGCTGTGATGCCTGAGGACTTGAGTGGCATTCCCAAGAAGGTTTTAAAAGGGACCCCTGATCATTAGGTCCAGTCGTGACCGACTCTGGGGTTACGGCGCTCATCTCGCTTTATTGGCTGAGGGAGCTGGCGTACAGCTTCCGGGTGATGTGGCCAGCATGACTAAGCCACTTCTAGTGAACCAGAGCAGCACATGGAAACATTGTTTACCTTCCCGCCGGACCTATTTATCTACTTGCACTTTGATGTGCTTTCAAACTGCTGGTTGGCAAGAGCAGGGATCAAGCAACGGGAGCTCACCCCGTCGCGGGGATTCGAACCGCGACCTTCTGATTGGCAAGTCCTAGGCTCTGTGGTTTAACCCACAGCGCCACACACATCCCTAAGAAGGTTTTAGAGGACTATTATAGAAGGTGATTAGTGCTAAAATTAGTGCCTGTGGGCTGAGATGGCTCTTTTTTTTGTTGAGAGAAGGAAATCCTCTGGGTGATCCACTCTGTCCCTGGCCCCCACAAGGAATGCAAGCCCCAACCTTCATTGCATGGATTGGGGGATGAGGCTGTGGATTGTAGCTTTACTGCACTGATGCACACTTCTAAGTACACCCGTCATTAACAGAGCTGGCTTAGGCTGGGTGTGTGTGATTGTGATGGGCAGTAGTGGAGGAAGGGGGGGCGAGGGAGGTCTGCCCCAGGTGCCATCTCTAAGGGGAGTGACAAGAAGGCACCTTGCAGGGGGCACAAGTCGCTGCCATCGTGCTGCCACCGCCACATGTAGAGGATCCTCCGCTCACGGCTGTGGCGGTGGCAGGATCCCACTGCCGTCTGCACGGCGCTCAAGCGGTTCGTATGGCACTCGTACAGATCCCTCCGCTGCCACTGCAGCCATGAGCAGAAGATCCTGCTGCCGTCTGTACGGCACTTAAGCGGCTCCGGTGGCAAACTGCCCCACAGCGCATGCACAGCATCATAACGTATTGCACATGTGCATGCACAATATGTAGTAGCACCGCGCATGTGCCGTACATATGGTGCAAGCGCCGCTGGGCAGTTTGTCCTGCCCCCGAAACCCTGCCCCGGGTGCTGGTTAGCGTTCCTTTGCCCCTGGTGACAGGCAGCTTCTCTCATCCAACCAAAATGGTCAAAGGCCTGGAAACGATGCCTTATGAGGAACGGCTAAGGGAGCTGGGCATGTTTAGCCTGGAGAAGAGGAGGTTAAGGGGTGATATGATAGCCATGTTCAAATATATAAAAGGATGTCACATAGAGGAGGGAGAAAGGTTGTTTTCTGCTGCTCCAGAGAAGCGGACACGGAGCAATGGATCCAAACTACAAGAAAGAAGATTCCACCTAAACATTAGGAAGAACTTCCTGACAGTAAGAGCTGTTCGACAGTGGAATTTGCTGCCAAGGAGTGTGGTGGAGTCTCCTACTTTGGAGGTCTTTAAGCAGAGGCTTGACAACCATATGTCAGGAGTGCTCTGATGGTGTTTCCTGCTTGGCAGGGGGTTGGACTCGATGGCCCTTGTGGTCTCTTCCAACTCTAGGATTCTATGATTCTATCAATCCATGAATGATTTCATAGGATCCTAGACTTAGATGAAACTTTGCAGGACATCTAAACCAACCCTCCCGGAAACCCAGACCCAGAGCATCCCTAGCAGATGGCTGCCTGGTCACCCCATATCTAATGACTGAGTGCTGCTGACTCTCCATGGTGGTCTTTGTGCAAATATGACAGAGAGGGGCAACTAAAGCAATGGGGGGGGGGGAGGAAATGCTCAAAGTGCATTGGGGACCTCTTAGTTCAGAACAGGGATGGGGAACCTGGTGTCCTCTGGAATGTGCTATTGGATTCTGGCTGCACTCTTCCCTGTGACCAGTGGCTCTGCAGGCTGGGGCTGGTGGGAGTTGGAGGGCAGCAATAGCTGGACAAGCTCCACGGGTCACCAATACTAAGGTGGGACCAACACTGAAGCCTGTCAGTTACATGGTACAGTGCAGAAAGTGGTTGGAGAGTTTCACATGCAAATAGAACTTGGGCTCCACAAATGAAATTGATGCACAGTAGACTCAGGACAAACCAAAAGTCTTCACACTATGCCTTATGGAACTCAGCACCATCACCAGGTGGGGTGATGGTCCCTGGCAGAGGGCTATAGGTGGTCCCTGGTGTTATAAGAATTCTAAGGTGTCATTAACAAAATGAATATTCATAAGTGCACAAGGTAAACACACATCCATAAGTATATAAACCACATGTCTGAAATAGTACAGGAGAGCAATCCTGAAGCCATTTTGACTCTTAATGACCCCAAATATTTCTCTGCAGAAGGAAAAACCTTTCCCAATAGTTCTTTTCACTTACAAACCCTTCAAATCCTATCTTACGGGCATATTATCTGTTGTAGATACCGTATTTTTTGCACCACAACACTCACTTTTTCCCTCCTAGAAAGTAAGGGGAAATGTCTGTGCGCGTTATGGAGCGAATGCCTACGGGTGGCGGGGGGGGGGATCTGCTGCAGTCATGAGCAGAGGATCCATGGTTCCCCTTCCTTCCCTCCTCCGTGGCTCGCTTTGAAACAGCAAAGAGGGAGAAGAGCCGCTGAGTGGGGAGGAGAGAGGGACAGAGAGCCTGCTTGCTTTAAAGGAGCAAAGCGGGAGAGGAGAGGAGTGTAAGTGGCTCCTGTCCGGTTGGCTCCTTTAAAGCAAACAGGCTCTCTGTCCCTCTCTCCTCCCCACTCAGCTGGCTAAATAGCAGCAAAGTTTTTCAGCGAGCCGGGGAGGAGGGAGAGAAGCAGAGCCTGCTTGCTTCTCCTCTTATACCCCTCTTCTGCATTATTAACAGCATCCTTCTCCACCTACCCCACGCGTGTTCCTTGGCCCTTGAGTGCTTTTCCTTCCCTCCCCACTTAAAACGTGGTTACAAAGCATGGATCCGCATGGATCCTCAGGATTTTTGCATTGGGCTACCTCAAACTCACCATCAGATCACATGTCTGTGGCCACAGCATGAACCACAAAAATCATACATACACTGTTTCGTTTAGAATATTTTTTTTCTTGTTTTCCTCCTCTAAAAACTAGAATCATAGAATCATAGAATCATAGAGTTGGAAGAGACCACAAGGGCCATCGAGTCCAACCCCCTGCCAAGCAGGAAACACCATCAGAGCACTCCTGACATATGGTTGTCAAGCCTCTGCTTAAAGACGTCCAAAGTAGGAGACTCCACCACACTCCTTGGCAGCAAATTCCACTGTCGAACAGCTCTTACTGTCAGGAAGTTCTTCCTAATGTTTAGGTGGAATCTTCTTTCTTGTAGTTTGGATCCATTGCTCCGTGTCCGCTTCTCCGGAGCAGCAGAAAACAACCTTTCTCCCTCCTCTATGTGACATCCTTTTATATATTTGAACATGGCTATCATATCACCCCTTAACCTCCTCTTCTCCAGGCTAAACATGCCCAGCTCCCTTAGCCGTTCCTCATAAGGCATCGTTTCCAGGCCTTTGACCATTTTGGTTGCCCTCCTCTGGACACGTTCCAGTTTGTCAGTGTCCTTCTTGAATTGTGGTGCCCAGAACTGGACACAGTACTCCAGGTGTGGTCTGACCAGAGCAGAATACAGTGGCACTATTACTTCCCTTGATCTAGATGCTATACTCCTATTGATGCAGCCCAGAATTGCATTGGCTTTTTTAGCTGCCGCGTCACACTGTTGGCTCATGTCAAGTTTGTGGTCAACCAAGACTCCTAGATCCTTTTCACATGTACTGCTCTCAAGCCAGGTGTCACCCATCTTGTATTTGTGCCTCTCATTTTTTTTGCCCAAGTGCAATACTTTACATTTCTCCCTGTTAAAATTCATCTTGTTTATTTTTGCCCAGTTCTCTAATCTGTCAAGGTCGTTTTGAAGTGTGATCCTGTCCTCTGGGGTGTTAGCCACCCCTCCCAGTTTGGTGTCATCTGCAAATTTGATCAGGATGCCCTTGAGTCCATCATCCAAGTCGTTGATAAAGATGTTGAATAAGACCGGGCCCAAGACAGAACCCTGTGGCACCCCACTAGTCACTCTTCTCCAGGATGAAGAGGAACCATTGATGAGCACCCTTTGGGTTCGGTCAGTCAGCCAGTTACAAATCCACTGAGTGGTAGCATAGTCAAGACCGCATTTTACCAGCTTCTTTACAAGAATATCATGGGGCACCTTGTCAAATGCCTTGCTGAAATCAAGGTAGGCTACATCCACTGCGTTCCCTTCATCTACCAGGCTTGTAATTCTGTCAAAAAACGAGATCAGGTTAGTCTGACATGACTTATTTTTCAGAAATCCATGCTGACTATTGGTGATCACAGCATTCCTTTCTAGGTGCTCACAGACTGTTTGCTTAATGATCTGCTCCAGAATCTTCCCTGCTATTGATGTCAGACTGACTGGGCGGTAATTATTTGGGTCCTCTCTTTTCCCCTTTTTGAAAATAGGGACAACATTTGCCCTCCTCCAGTCTACAGTATGTGCATGTTATGGTTGGGTGCGTGTTATAGAGCGAAAAATACGGTACCTCTTTCTGTGAGGTATGATGTTTTTACATGGTCTTTGACTAAGGTAGGCATAGGCAAACTCGGCCCTCCAGATGTTTTGTGACTACAACTCCCATCATCCCTAGCTAACAGGACCAGTGGTCAGTGGCTTGGGCAATTTCAAAAGTCTTTGTCAATTGGGACCTCACCTCCTTGCAAGTTGCAGGGAGGCGGGGGGGGGGGGGCTCTGTTGCAACAGAAAAATAAAGATCTGCCTTGCTTTGATTGGTTCCTACCTCCATCCCTTCTTATCTGATTAAATGATGGGCTTAGGGGACATGGAATCCCATTATGGGGAGTTGGGCTGTAAAAGCCAACCCCATTTTTTTGTATAATATCAGTATCTATTCAAGAGCCCTTGCCTGGAAACAGGGCACCACATGGTGCCTTCTGCAGAAGAAACCAGAGGCCTTTCTCCTTGGAATAACAGGTTCTGAATTGCCCAAAAAAGATGTATAAGTATTTTTGTACGCCACAACTGCTGCACGGATTTCATTAGCCAAAAAATGGAAAACACAAGAATTACCAACGGTAGAAGAATGGCAGATGAAGATGATGGACTTTATGGAGTTGGCTGATCTCAATGGGAGAATCCGCGACCAGAAAGAAGAGGAATATCAAGAAGATTGGAAGAAATTTAAAGACTATTTGAATAAATATTGTAACATTAAAGATTTGTAACTACTTTAAAGAACTAATTAGGCCTAGGATTAAATTAGGATTAAATAAACAAATAAGAAACAGTACGATAAGAAAAGTTAGGAAATTTGATTATGACCAGAATATTGTTATATGGAATAATGATATTGGAAACTGCTACATTCAATTACAAGGAAATTCAGTTGGAAGAGATTAGAGGAAGTCAAGTAATATGTTTATGAAGTTGGATTTTAATTATTTAACTAAGTCTTATTGTATTTATGTATGTGGTGGTATAGGTGAGGTCTGTAATACTTTATTTACTTTAATTTATTTTCTCTTTTTCTTTTATTATTGTCTTCTTTTTTCTGTTATGTTAAAGTTATGTCTTTGTATGAAATTTAATAAATGTTATGGGGGGGGGGAATTGGCAGGGGAGATGCAGCTCCTTGGGAGGAGAGGAGGAACAGATGGCAGGTTGCAATTCCTTGTCTCCCACCAGCCTTGCAGAAGTCAGTGCCACTGCGGCTTTCAAAACTGCTGAACCAGCTGGGCAGGAACTTGAACATGGAGCTCTCCAGGCTATAAAGCACTCCCAAGCACATGCTTATCAGACATTTAAGCATCTCTGCCCAATAATATTTCGAATTGTAGTTCACCTCTCACAGAACTACATTTCCCATCACCCTTAACAGACACATTTCCCAAAACATTGGGGGGGGGCAGTGTGTGTTTGCACGCATGCGTGTTAAATAAATGGTTTGCACACAGCCACGGCAGGATGTTTTTGCAATACTCATTAAGGTGCATGGCATTTATGCAAGTGCAGGAGGAAAATAAATGGTTAAACTGTGGCCCATCTAGCTTTGCATCGTCTCCATGGGCTAGTTGTGGTTCTCCAGGATTTCACGCAAGGAGACTCTCCCAACCACGTGCCAATTTGCCCCCGCAATTGAGGGGGCCAAGGCTGCGCGATATCGGTACACCCGACAGCCTGTGCACATGACATCCGCACGCCCCGCGTCATGCTCATGCCATGCGCACACGTCCCATAGCGTGCTGACATTGCTTTGAGGGGGCCTGGCCCCTTCATTGAAAATATTTGAGTGGGCCTGGCCTGCCTGCCGCCCCTACATGGTGAGACTGCTCCCAACCCTACCTGGAAATGCCTCTGAGGATTGAACCTGGCATCTTCTGCATGCAAAGCAGGCACTCAATTGCTTCCCAATGGGCCTTCTTGCTTTTTTCACATAAAAGTCTGCTCCTGGTTAGCTTTCTTCATTTCAGAAGCCTAATTAAAGTGGAAATAAGGCATTCTGTTGCTGCTTTTGTTAAATAATTGGGAATCAGAAATCCTTCCTGCTTTACTGCAGATTGCCCAGATATCTACTAGCTAATCCTGAGATCTTCCTCCTGATGCCTCGCTGCACAAAATCACCCCAGAAGTCGAACCAAGATGTGTCACACCAAGTCCTGAATACCTTGCTCCAATTTATATATTTGCCCTGCCAATATGAACTTAGAACGTTTTCCTTTGATAACAATGCCAGCACTTTTCAAAGCCTCAAAACCGCTGGCTTTTTTCTTCTTCCTACAGTGCTAGATTAATGTGCCTCTTCTCATAAATGATTCCGTTTAGAATTTTCACACAGGACTGCTTTCTATTGAAACAACAGTCAATTATTCCGAGAAAGTCAGTGAATGGATGTAATATGGTGTATAACTGATGTTGTCCACTACCCCCCATGATCGCAATCAATCTCAGAAAGTCATTAATTCTATTTTTGTGAGGGGGTGGAGAAATAAATTTGTGTAAAGCAGAACTATTAAGGCAATGCTGCTAATGGGCTGATGTTGGCTTTTCTCTTTGTTTCCCAATTAGATGGTTGTCTGGATATTTAGCAACAAGTGTGGAAGATCATTTCAGCTGATGTTCTTGTCATGAATGTTTCATGCCGAAAGTGTTTCAGAAGGGAACAGTTCCTTTTCCTTGGAAAAAGAAAGAAAAAGTTCATTTGAAGTCATAACCACAGAAGGTTACAGAGACCAAGATCTGATATATAGCCCATTTTATGGGCATGGCAGTAAATAATGCAAAATATAGCAAGGATTATTTATTTATTTATTTATTTATTCATTCATTTATCAAAATGTGCACATGACTTCTGCTTTAACAACAGCTTTTGGATTTGAAAGCTGAAATGAACAGAATCTCAAACAAAATTTGCTTTGGAGATATCAAAAATGGGAGAATTTATGGAACATACAGGACCTGTTGGAAAGAAGGTGGAATGCAGGGAGCCAGTGCAGGAAATAGCTATGGAAGGCAAATCCCAACAGTTACTTGAAAAATTGGAAAGGAAAGCTGTTTTGCTTACGGAAGAACTAAATGAAGCTATGGTCAGAGAAGATGGAAGACGTCTACAAGTGGTGGAGCTTAAAGGTAAAGAGATGGCTGCAAGACAAGAAGCTTCTAGGCCATTGATGGCTGGTGTAAGAATTGGAAAAAGCATAGAAAGGACTTTAATATTAAGATCTGATGGAATTTTTGGAAAGAATTTACTGAATTGTGATAAAAGGGTTATTGGTTTATTTTCTCTCTCTCTTGCCTCTTTGTTTCTTGTTTATTATTATTTATTATTTATTAAATGTGTATACCAGCCTATACCTCCCTGCTGCACCAAGCATTCCCTGCCCAAGCTGCTTCAGGTTGTGGCGGATGTTCTCCTGGAGACACCTAGTTTGGTTGTCCTAGGGGATTTTAACATCCATGCTGACATGACCTTACAAGGCGCTGCTTGGAACTTTGTGGAAAGCATGGGCTCCATGAATAAGTTTGGCCCAACTCATAGTCATGGACATGCCTTAGACCTGGTGTTCACCTCTAGTGACGTGGGTGATCTGACACTAAGTAAAAGTGAAACAAAAGAAGTGCCATGGTCAGATCACTTCCTGGTGCAACTGGACTTCTCGGCGACCCTTCACCTCTGCAGGGAGGTGGGACCATTTCGGATGATCCGCCCCCACAACTTAATGGATCCATTTGGCTTCCAGAAAGTGGTAGGGGATGCTTTATTCCATGTTGATGGTCTTTCAGCTGATTCCCTGGTAGCCCATTGGAATGCGGAGTTAATCGCATCTGTCTATCGACTGTCTGGCTCCGAAGTGCCCTCTCCGATTGCATGGAGCCCGGACAGCCCCATGGTTTCCCCCGGAGCTGGGGGTGAGGAAACAATCGCTGAGACGGCTAGAACACCGGTGGCAGAAAACTCATTCTGAATCGGACCGGACACAGGTTAGAGCTCAACGTTGAGCCTACCAAGCGGTGATAGCGACAGCGAAGAAGACTTTCTTCACCGCCTCTATTGCATCTGCAGAAAACAGTAGCAGGAGACTCTTTCAGGTAGTTCACAATTTAACGGAACCACCTTTACCATCGGGGCCTTGTAAAGACCCCAAGATCTCCTGCAAAGATTTCGCAAAGTTTTTTTTGCAGATAGAGTCACTCAGATTCGGAAGGAGGTAGGCACCACCATGGGAGCAGGGCCGGGTCGGGAGAGTGCTAGAGCCCTGTCTGGTCGACTTGCAAGGAATCAATTTCAATCCGTTACCCCCGGGGATGTGAACAGGCTGCTTGGATGCGTGAAACCAACCACCTGTCTCCTTGATCCTTGCCCATCCTGGCTAATAAAAGGAGGTCGGGAAGGGCTGGGCAATGGGCTCTGTGGGGTAGTGAATGCTTCCTTCTGTGAGGGAGCGTTCCCAGACCCGCTGAAAGAGGTGGTCATTAAACCGCTTCTTAAAAAAACATCTTTAGACCCGGCCAGTATGGCCAACTATCGCCCAGCCTCAAATCTTCCATTCTTGGGCAAGGTGATTGAGCCGGGTGGTTGCTGAACAACTCCAAGCACGCCTTGAGGATGCGGACCATTCGGATCCCTTTCCAATCGGGATTCAGGCCTCACCATGGGACTGAAACTGCCTTGGTCGCGCTGGTTGATGATCTCCAGCGGGCTAGGGACAAAGGTGAGAGCTGTTTCCTAGTTTTGCTGGATCTCTCAGTGGCTTTTGATACTATCGATCATAACATCCTTCTGGACCATCTAGAGGAGCTGGGAGCACTGTTGTGCTGGACCCGGGGGGGGGGGTTACCGAGAGGCGTGGTCAGAGTCCGGCCCTGGGTCGAGGGTCTGGAGACTGTCCACCAAGGGCGAAGCGGGGTCCAAAGCAAGAAGCCGGGTGTGGTCAGGAACTCCGGAAGAACAGGTCTGGGTGCTGGCAGAAACAGGTTTCCAACAATGTTGCTCCCGCAACCTGGGACTGGGCTGACTGGCCTTTATCTCCTCTGAGGCCAGGGGCGGTCCCAGCCCCACAGGTGACCCGCCTCTCCTGGCCTTAAGGCGAGCACTCCTCCTGAGAGAACTTAGTTCCCTCCGCCTCTCTGCCCTGAGCCTCTGCAGCTCAGTAGAGGCTGGAGGGTTACTGGACCCAGGGGCAGCTTCACCTTCCGCTGACAAGGCTGGGAGAGGAGCACCTGCAGGCAATGGGTCCTCAATCACCTCCGGAGCCAGAGTGGATACATCTGGTGTCTACATCTGGTGTCTGATCCTAAGGATCCAGCACAGGTGCAGGCCCTTCAGATTCAAGCCCCTGCCCCGGCTCAGCCGGCCCTGTAGGCGGGGACTCCTCGGGTTCAGCTTCTGAATCAGATTCCCAGGCCATCACAACTGTTATACAGTGGTTCCGCTCCTTCCTCCTGGGCCATGTCCAGAAAGTGGTTGGGGGATGAGTATTTAGACCCCTGGGCTCTCACTTGTGGGGTGCCTTAGGGTTGCATCTTCTCCCCTATGGTTTTTAACATCTACATGAAGGCAGTGAAGGTCCTGTCTGAGTCTCTGGAGGCGGTTGGAGGATGGATGGCGACAAGACAGAAGTACTGTTTTGGGGGGACAGGAGGTGGGCAGGTGTGGAGGACTCAGTGGTCCTGAATAGGGTAACTGTGCTAGGACCAGGTACGCAGACTGGGAGTCATTTTGGACTCACAGCTGTCTATGGAGGCACAGGTCAAATCTGTGTCCAGGGCAGCTGTTTACCAGCTCCATCTGGTACATAGGCTGAGACCCTATCTGCCTGCGGACTGTCTCGCCAGTGGTGCATGCTCTAGTTATCTCCCACTTGGACTACTGCAATGTGCTCTACGTGGGGCTACCTTTGAAGGTGACCCAGAAACTACAACTAATCCAGAATGCGGCAGCTAGAATGGTGACTGGTGATTGGGAGCGGCCGCCGAGACCATATAACACCGGTCTTGAAAGACCGACATTGGCTCCCAGTACGTTTCCGAGCACAATTCAAAGTGTTGGAAGTGAACAGCTGGCTTCGCAAATTGTGTAAACAGGAACGGTTTGGATTCTTAGATCACGGACTGCAGTTTCTTGAAGATGGACTTCTGGCAAGTGATGGGCTGCACCTCACAACGGTTGGGAGAAATGTTTTTGCCAAAAATCTCAGAAACCTCATCAGGAGGGCTTTAAACTGACTAATGTGGGGGAGGGAGACAGTGCTCCTGAAGGTAGGGGTCTATCAATTAATGAAGATGATCATCCAAATGTCATAGACCAAATGGAGCAAACAGCACGCGGACCTAGTGGTGGGAGGAAAAAATCCTTAAATAAGAGACACGGGGGAATGATTAATGGACTTCAATGTCTGTACACTAATGCGCAAAGCATGGGAAATAAACAAGATGAGCTTGAGCTCTTGGTACAGCAAACTAAATATGACATAATAGGCATCACTGAAACCTGGTGGGATAAGTCCCACGATTGGAATGTAATAATGGGGGGATACAATCTATTTCAGAGAAACAGACCAGACAAGAAAGGAGGAGGAGTGGCGTTATATGTCAGGGATGTGTATACCTGTGAAGAGATCCAAGATTTAGATCCTCAAAGCCAAAGTGAGAGCATTTGGATCAAAATTAAGGGAGAGAAGAATAACAGAGACCTCATTGTGGGAGTTTACTATAGATCCCCAAGCCAAACGGAGGACATAGATGATGCCTTCCTGGAACAGATGGCCAAGCATGCAAAAGGAAGGGAGATAGTAGTAATGGGGGACTTCAATTACCCGGATATTTGTTGGACGTCAAACTCAGCCAAGAGCATAAGGTCAAACAGATTCCTCACTGGCCTTGCAGACAACTTCATTGTCCAGAAAGTGGGAGAAGCAACAAGAGGAACAGCCATTTTAGATCTGGTCCTAACCAATGTTGATGACCTGATTAGTGGGGTAGAAGTGGAAGGATCATTAGGCGCGAGTGATCATGCTCTTCTGAAGTTTACTATACAGCGGAAAGGAGCAGCCAAGCATACTAGGACTCAATTTCTTGACTTTAAGAAAGCCGACTTCATAAAACTTAGGGAAGTGATGGGTGAGATCCCATGGACAACAATACTAAAAGGAAAGGGAGTTCATGATGGCTGGGAGTTTGTTAAGAGGGAGATACTAAAAGCACAACGTCAGGCAATACCAATGAGACGGAAACATGGAAGGTGCCTAAAGAAGCCAGGGTGGCTATCTAAAGAACTTTTAACTGAATTAAGATTAAAAAAGGATGTGTACAAAAAATGGAAAAGGGGGGAAATCACCAAAGAGGAATTCAAACAAATAGCCAGCACGTGTAGACACAACGTCAGAAAAGCTAAAGCACAGAATGAACTCAGGCTTGCTAGAGAGGTTAAAAGCAACAAAAAAGGCTTTTATGGGTATGTTCGTAGCAAAAGGAAGAACAAAGAAACAATGGGGTCACTCAGAGGAGAAGATGGTGAAATGCAAACAGGGGACACAGAAAGGGCTGAACTCCTCAATGCCTTCTTTGCCTCAGTCTTCTCCGATAAAGAAAACAATGCCCGACCTGAAGAATTTGGAGCAAATGATTCAGCAAAGGAAACACAGCCCAGAATAACTAAGGAGATAGTACAAGAATATTTGGCTAGTTTAGATGTATTCAAGTCTCCAGGGCCAGATGAACTGCATCCAAGAGTATTAAAAGAACTGGCAGATGTGATCTCAGAACCACTGGCAGTCATCTTTGAGAATTCCTGGAGAACAGGCGAAGTCCCGGCAGACTGGAGGAGGGCAAATGTTGTCCCTATTTTCAAAAAGGGGAAAAGAGAGGACCCAAATAATTACCGCCCAGTCAGTCTGACATCAATAGCAGGGAAGATTCTGGAGCAGATCATTAAGCAAACAGTCTGTGAGCACCTAGAAAGGAATGCTGTGATCACCAATAGTCAGCATGGATTTCTGAAAAATAAGTCATGTCAGACTAACCTGATCTCGTTTTTTGACAGAATTACAAGCCTGGTAGATGAAGGGAACGCAGTGGATGTAGCCTACCTTGATTTCAGCAAGGCATTTGACAAGGTACCCCATGATATTCTTGTAAAGAAGCTGGTAAAATGCGGTCTTGACTATGCTACCACTCAGTGGATTTGTAACTGGCTGACTGACCGAACCCAAAGGGTGCTCATCAATGGTTCCTCTTCATCCCGGAGAAGAGTGACTAGTGGGGTGCCACAGGGTTCTGTCTTGGGCCCGGTCTTATTCAACATCTTTATCAACGACTTGGATGATGGACTCAAGGGCATCCTGATCAAATTTGCAGATGACACCAAACTGGGAGGGGTGGCTAACACCCCAGAGGACAGGATCACACTTCAAAACGACCTTGACAGATTAGAGAACTGGGCAAAAATAAACAAGATGAATTTTAACAGGGAGAAATGTAAAGTATTGCACTTGGGCAAAAAAAATGAGAGGCACAAATACAAGATGGGTGACACCTGGCTTGAGAGCAGTACATGTGAAAAGGATCTAGGAGTCTTGGTTGACCACAAACTTGACATGAGCCAACAGTGTGACGCGGCAGCTAAAAAAGCCAATGCAATTCTGGGCTGCATCAATAGGAGTATAGCATCTAGATCAAGGGAAGTAATAGTGCCACTGTATTCTGCTCTGGTCAGACCACACCTGGAGTACTGTGTCCAGTTCTGGGCACCACAGTTCAAGAAGGACACTGACAAACTGGAACGTGTCCAGAGGAGGGCAACCAAAATGGTCAAAGGCCTGGAAACGATGCCTTATGAGGAACGGCTAAGGGAGCTGGGCATGTTTAGCCTGGAGAAGAGGAGGTTAAGGGGTGATATGATAGCCATGTTCAAATATATAAATGGATGTCACATAGAGGAGGGAGAAAGGTTGTTTTCTGCTGCTCCAGAGAAGCGGACACGGAGCAATGGATCCAAACTACAAGAAAGAAGATTCCACCTAAACATTCGGAAGAACTTCCTGACAGTAAGAGCTGTTCGACAGTGGAATTTGCTGCCAAGGAGTGTGGTGGAGTCTCCTACTTTGGAGGTCTTTAAGCAGAGGCTTGACAACCATATGTCAGGAGTGCTCTGATGATGTTTACTGCTTGGCAGGGGGTTGGACTCGATGGCCCGTGTGGTCTCTTCCAACTCTATGATTCTATGATTCTATGATTCTAATAATATTTTTGGGTTAGCGGAGTCTGTAACCTGAAGCTTATGTAACCCGAGGTACCAGTGTAGTGGAAAACAAGTCCCTGGAGTTGGCTGGCCTGGAGAAGAGACCATTAAGAGGCAATATGATGGCCACCTTCAACTATGTGCAGGGCTGTTACACACACAATGGCTCAAATTTATTTTATGTTGCTCCCAGAGGGTAGCTATTGAACCAGTGGATACAAATCAGAAGGAAAAGGATTTAGCCTAAATACTAGGAAGAAGTCCCTGGTGGTTTGAGCTTTTGGACAGGGGAACCGGTGGCCTCTCCTTCACTGGCAGTTTTTGAGTAGGGGCTGAATGGCTACTGCTAGTAGGGGGGTAGACAAGATGATTCCTGAGGTCTCTTCCAACCCCAAGTTTCCACTTTTATTTAAAATAATGACCTTTATAAAGCTTACCTGGCTGATCTGAGGTGCCCCTTTAGTTGAAACCCTTTTGCTCTATATATTCAAGGCTGCAGCTGTTATATACTGTTTTTAATAATAATTGCCTCCCACTGAGGCGTCCAGGCTCACAGGTCAGCAGGAGAGCAGCAGCTTTCCAGGCAGGTCGGAGCTTCAGTCTGCAGCACCTCCAGTTTAAAAGGAAGGAAGGATTAGGCCTCAGCTATGAGGAGAGGCTTTTCTCTTCCCTGGTGGGCTAGGAGATGAACCAGGGGCCCGACTGCCGGCCTAAACCAGCTTCCTCTTATGCTCCTGGATGAAGCAGAACTTCTAATCGGAATCAGAAGCCCACGGTCCATATTGCGGACCAGGAAATCGCTTCGTGTGAGGAAGCTCAGCGCTGCGCAGGAGGCCGCTTGGAGGCAGCAGTCTGGCCCCCGCCCCGCTATTCCGCAGCGGCTCGGCTTCTTACTGCCGTCCGGAGCGGCGGGGAAATCGATCCAGCGCCGGAGTTTGGAAGGCGCCGCCGCCTCGTCCTTGCAGTCCTTCTCCTCCTTCTGGGCCGGGAGAGGAAGCTCAGCCTCGGCGGGCAGAAGCACCAGAAGCCCGCAAAGGAGGAGCGGGGGGCGGCGCGCCAAGGCGGCTGCTGCTGCTGCTGCAAGGAAGCTGCGTCGGGGCGTTTGCGCCGGATTGCCCAGCGGCAGCGTCCCTTCTGCGCCCCCCCCGGGCAGTAGGAAAGGAGCCGCCTTGGGGGGCGGCACAGCTCTCTGCGCCCCCGGCGTGCATTGCCCTCTCCGGGCAGAGGCTGCTTTTTCCTTCTTTGCAACGGCCCCCCCAGCCGCTCTCCCTCGCTGCCCCTGCCGAAAGAGGGGCGCTGAGGGCGGGGGGAGCAGCTCGGGGGGGGGGGCTAGTCTGCGCTGCGCCCCCCAAGCCTTTCCCATCTTTTGCTCCCTCGCGATGGGAAGGCGGCGGTGGCAGCAGTTGCTTCTTCTTTGAGGGTCTCGGCTTGGCGAGGAGGGGGGGGTCCCCGGTAGCCTCCCAGGCCACGGGGGGGATGGCCCCCCAGGACTAGCAGAACTCCGAGCCCCCTCCCCACCTCAGGTATATAGGGTGGGAACTGGCAAGGCTTCGGGGGACCTGGAGGAGGGGAAAGCGGGGCCCAAAGGGGTTTTTCCGGGGGGGGGGGTTAGGCCGTAAATGAAGGGGAGCGGTCTCTTCAGAGCAGGGGAATTTCGTGTGAGAGAGTTTAGGGGGTTCATTTAGAAGAGCCAAGGTGAGGGGGTAGTCTATATATAAAAGGAGGGACGGGGGGGGGGAGTCTGTTGGTCATTTTAGCCCCTATTGGGAAATGGGGACATAAAGTGAGGGTATTGGGGGTCAATCATAGGATCCTGGGTTAGGGGTGTGTGCCAGTTAGCAGGGGAGAAGGGCTTGCTTACATGGGGGGGGATCCTTTGTTTTTAGGGAGGAGGAGGGGCTAGCCAGCTGAGAAGGGGGCCTCCTGGGGAGAGAAGGAGGGACACCCCACCCTCACCTGACAGGTGTTTTTTGCCAAGTGCGGGCCCTGGCCAGAGTCCCAGGCCAAAGGCCCAGGCCTGTGGGCAGCCAAGATGGCGGACCTGGAGGCCGTGTTGGCGGACGTCAGCTACCTCATGGCCATGGAAAAGAGCAAGAGTTCGCCTGCCGCTCGCGCCAGCAAGAAGATCACCCTCCCCGAGCCCAGGTGAGAGCAGCTGGCGGGAGGTGTTGGGGGGGGGGGCTTGCAGTGTGCTCCTCCTCCCCACCAGTACTTTATTTAATTTATTACTTATTTGCTTCATTTCTATCCCAACCTTTTCTCTTTCCAAGGAGTTCCACATGGGTGTAAATGGTCCTTGCCCCTCCCCGTTTGATACCCCCACGACAACCTTGTTTCCCAAGTTCTAATCCTTTTTTATCCTGACAGCAACCACCACAATCCTGAGAGGAAGGCTAGGCTGAAAGGCAGTGCCTGGCCCAAGATCACACCCAGAGAGCTTTGTGGCTGAGTGGAGGGATTTGAACTCAAACCACTGTGCCACGCAGGCTATCTCCACCACCACCACCACCGCCAACACCTGCAGGCCCAAAGCACCTGTGATGGAACTCTGCCAAGGAGGATGAGCCAGGATTAGTACTGCCCATCATCCTTGTTATCATCAATATTATTACTGCATTTCTGTCCCACCTTTTCTCCAAGGAGTTCCAGGGTCCTTGTCAGACACTAACTCCTGCACCACCCTGGCTCCAATTATGAGTCTCCCCTTCCTATGAATATCTTCTAGAGCCTGCTTCTCCTATCCAGATACCCCTCTCCAATATCCCAGATACAACTCCTCCACCATGACGGCTGACTGAAGGGTCAGCCAGGACAGATCCCTCTTTGCTCTTTCCCAGCACCATACTTTTATAAACCCCTCACCCTTGTCTCCCCCAAATTGCCCCCCAAACCAGCACTCTGTGAGAGTTGGGGTACAGTGAATGTGAACCAAATGAAGGATTGCAACCCACCCCCCTTTTTCTTTTGCATGTGGTCCGCTTGGATTCCCTTCAGGAGGTGGAAGCTGCTTCAGGTCTTTGCATTCCCCTGACCCTGGCCTTTGACTGCTCTTAAGTTATGTTTGACTTATTTATTACATTTTATATCCTAACTTTCCCCCTGTGGAACTCAAGGTGGCATGCATGGTTCTCCCTCATTTCATTTAATCCCTACTACAACTCTGAAGTAGGTTAGGCTGAGAGGTAGTGACTGGCCAAAGGCCACCCAGTGAGCTTGGTGGCTGTGTGAGGATTCGAACCCTTGTCTCCCAAGGTCAGAGTCTAACACCTTTAAGCATTACATCACACTGGTGCTTAAATCACACAGTCACAAGACCATCCAAGAGCATAACCCAAGAGGGTCTGAGCATATCTGGTTTGACTGCACTGGCTACTACTGATTAGTTTGGGGACTGGTTTTTGACCTATAAAGCCTTAAGTGACTCAAGATCCTGCTACTTCAAGGACCGCCTTTACCCACATGAACCAACGTGGACTCTGCCCTTCATTGTGGTCTTTGTGAGGGAGGCAGAGAGGATGTCAACATGAGAGTGGGCCTTTTCAGAGGGGGTTCCCTGTTGGCAAGCACGATTTTAGGTGCCAGGCAAAACCACCCTTATTTAGGCTTCTGGTTTTTAATTGCAAGGGTAGTTCGTTAAGCCAATGGCCTTTGCTTAGCCACTGAGGATGACCTTTAGGTGAAGTGGGGATGGTCTGTTCATTTTAAATTTATTGTCTGATGTTTGCTGCTCTTTTCATCTAATGCCTTTGTCATTTTATTTTTTCCTTCTTAAGTAGCTTTGAGGTACATGAGTCCAAAAATGTGACAAATAAATAGAATAAATAAAAAAGTTTATAATGACCCCTCTCCTCTACATAAAAGGATTCCCACCCCCACCCTGGCAAGTTGTTCCAATGATGCTTCTTTGACTTCAGTTGTCCTTCATCCTACTACTCTTTTTACTATTATTTAAATTAAAATGATACTGTTATTAAGTGACCATAGTAAACCTCCACTTATGGTTGGTGGATGTTTTGTGTCGTTTGGTGGTGCCCACAACCAGACACCTGGGTCATATAAATAATCAAATTGACCCTTTCCATGTCAGATCCTTCCCCTGACCCCTTCAACTTAAAGTTTGACAAAGAAATTATGGAAATAGCTGGGCTTTTGCAAGGCTTTTCAGAGCTGCTGTCCCTGGTAGCAACTGTCTTTCTCCAGTGTCACCAAAGTCAGCGTAAACGTTGGCAAGCACCTCTGCTGCAGCGCTTTAGTGGGAATTCACATCTTGGTCTTCTTCCTCTACCTGCTACTCTTAGCTACCTTGGTACCATTCTCTTTGGCCTCCAGTTGTCTAAAATCTTGAGTGGCCAAGGTTTTTCCTCTGCCCCCCAAAGTCCCCTTAGAGATGGGACACCCAGACATCTTATTCTGTTTCATGGGAGCTGATGTGAATATACAAAGGTGCCATTGGCCCATTTATGCCCAGCTTTCTCTGCTCTGACCAGTGGCAGCTCTTAAAGGCTTCAGGACTTTCCCAGGTTTGTGCATCCCCCTTCCTTCCTCCTTTTAGCTGGAGATGTCAGGGCTTGCACCCAGAACCATTTACATGTAAACCTGATGCTCTACCACTGAGCTGTGTTGGTCCTTGTCGTTAGGCTGCTACTTCTTCCTGGAATGGTCCTCCCTGTGATTGGATGGGGAACCAAAAGCCTCCTCTCTGCTTCCAGGGATTGAAAAGCCTCCCTCCCTCCCTATTTTCATCCAGCTACTCTTATCCCTTTGGGGGATATTTCTGTCCCTGATTCCACCCCACCCCCCGCCCCTCCTGAGCTCACCAACCTTGTATCTAAGCTTCCTAGGGAACCAGTGTGGTGTAGTGGTTAAGAGCGGTAGACTTGTAATCTGGGGAACTGGGTTCGCGTCTCCGCTCCTCCACATGCAGCTGCTGGGTGACCTTGGGCTAGTCACATTTCTCAGAAGTCTCTCAGCCCCACTCACCTCACAGATGTTTGTTGTGGGGAGGAAGGGAAAGGAGAATGTTAGCTGCTTTGAGACTCCTTCAGGTTGTGATAAAGTGGGATATCAAATCCAAACTCTTCTTCTATTAGCACCTCTGTGTCTTCTGCTACAAATCGCCATCCCAGCCATGTGGGATGTTCTGCACCCTCTTTTGACTCCATGTCAAACAAAGGACAGGTACAACAAACACTTTCCTGATTGCTGTTTGTAAAAAGTACAGACAAAAAGGGGAGTGGGAGTGGTAATTGGGAGTTTCGTATATGCCCACATCAGACCACCTAGCCTAGTATTGTCTACACTGACTGGCAGCAGTTTTCCAGGGTTCCAGGCAGCTGTCAGGGATTGAACTTGGGACCTTTTTTTATACAAAGCAGAAACTGCCCTTGCCCATGGACTTGCGTTGGAAGGCTTCAAATTGCCCGAGACATGGACTTCAGAATTTGGGAATCCTAAAAGGACATGTGGACTGTGAGATTGAAATGTTTCTGATCAAATGAGGAAGTGTGTTGTGAGGGAAAACATTCTTTCCCAGGAAGAGACCATATTTCTCCAGTTATCTTTAGACAGGGTGCTGAACCAGCAATAATATTGGCTTCCTGCAGCTCCGTATCTCCATGTGCTTGACTTCCATGGAGCCCTTCGTGGTCAAAGTTCCTGTTTTCTACCTTGTTTTTTGGCCTTGTTCGTGCAAGTTTGGGTTGCCTTGTAAGGGGGAAAGAGCTCATCCTTTTTGGGATAAATGTAGATGCATTTCTCTCTTGAAAGATACAGTAAAGGGACCCCTGACCATTAGGTCCAGTCGTGGCCGACTTGGGATTACGGCGCTCATCTCGCTTTATTGGCCGAGGGAGCTGACGTACAGCTTCCGGGTCATGTGGCCAGCATGACTAAGCTGCTTCTGGCGAACCAGAGCAGTGCATTGAAACGCCGTTTACCTTTCCGCCGGAGCGGTACCTTTATCTACTTGCACTTTGACGTGCTTTCGAACTGCTAGGTTGGCAGGGACCGAGCAACGGGAGCTCAACCCGTTGCGGGGATTCGAACCACTAACCTTCTGATCGGCAAGTCCTAGGCTCTGGTTTAACCCACAGCGCCACCTGCGTCCCATTTGTCTCTTAGAGGACACATAAATGTTCCCTCCCTGAACTGATGGTGAATGATGTTCCTACTCCTGTTTTTTAGGCTAGCCAGGAGATCAAGAACTGGAGTATAGCTAGAGGGAGGAAATCTCTCCCCGCCCCTTTAAGGTGGGCACTGTTGGGGTCATTTCACATGGTTTTAAGTGCACCATCTGTGTGTGTACATTTGAGTGCACCCTCTCCTGTGTAGGACAGGCAATTACCAGGCTGGCTTTTAAATCTCAATGAGTCATCACCATTATCCCTTGCTGGGTTTCCTTTTGACCACTTACTTGACAGGTATTTCTCTATTTCTAGACCAGGGGTCAGCAAGCGTTTTCAGCAGGAGGCCGGTCCATTGTGCCTCAGACCTTGTGGGGGGCTGGACTATATTTTTTCTTTTTTGGGGGGGAATGAACAAATTCCTATGCCCCACAAATAACTCAGAGATGCATTTTAAATAAAAGCACACATTCTACTAATGTAAAACATGCTGATTCCTGGACCATCCGCAAGCCAGATTTAGAAGGCGATTTGGCCATATCTGGCCCCCGGGCCTTAGTTTGCCTACTCATGTACTAGACAGGCAGGGCTGAGTCTTACGCATGCACTGAATGTCAATGCTTCTGGCCTAGGTGGTTGTGGAGGGATGCGGTGCTTGTCTGCTCAGAAAGAGAGAGAGATGACTGTGCTGATGCAATCCTAGACTGATACCCAGACAAGAAAGAAACACCCCCATGTGATACTTGCTGTTGAATGGGATGGAACAACTGCAGTGTGATTTAAATCAAGTGCTGAGCAGCACTGAAGGTTTTTCCTTTTCTTTCAGGAGAACATTTTTTTCTTTTTTTAGAAAGAGTATGAGGCAAGGAGAAAAATGTCTACTCTCCTGTCCTTCAAAATTAGGGTTGCTTCCCAAGTGTAGCATATAGGTTTTTTAAAATCCTGACATTGGTGTTTTCTGCAAAAGAATATAGTGAAGAAGCAACATTAAGATGATGTTGGTGCAAACAAATGGATTGGCCTTGTAGGTGCTCTTGTCAGCTCCAGTCTGGTTGGCTGGCCTGGCAGAGAACAGGGCAAGGAGAGAGCAGTTTTAAGTGTGTGTGTATTTATGTTTGTGAGCCAGGTAGCTCCCTGCTCAATAGGAAATATCCCTGAGAGGTAATTGCTGAGTGATTAGGGGCAGGCACACCTGCAGTGATCCCCTCCTGCCCTCAAATCACATAGATCAGGATGTGTTTAAACCAGATTCTTTAGCTTAAACATAGATTTCAAAGCAACAAAGTCTATTTGGTTTTTATGTATGTTAGCTCCACTGCTTGTAGGATCAAAGAGGTGAGAGCAGGCTTTCCTAATTAGATTACAGGTAACAGTCTTTGTCCTAGGAAATGGTTGAGAGCTTAGGTGTCCTGAATCCTTCAGAGACAACACAACAAATGGCAAATGACAACAGGATGATGAGAACCCCAGGTGTTTCCTTCCATGTCTCACCTGATGTTTAATATGCTGGCAGTGAGCTTTTGAGTCATACAGATCTCTTGAAACCAAGGAAAACAGAAATTTCCAGATGTGCACTCCCAGGACAGTTGCCTGGATGTTCACTCCTGCACAAACCTGAGAAAAATGAATGGCTCAAATGGCAGAGCTCATGCTTTGCGTGTCTCCAGGTTCAATCCCTGGCAACATCTCCAGGTAAGGTTGATAAAATATCCTTGCCTGAAACCCTTGAGAGCTGCTGCTGGCCAGTGAAGGTAATACTGAGCCAGCTGCTTTAATGGTCTGACTTGGGATTGGTGAGGCAGATTCTGATGGGATCAGAAGTTGCACTCACTTCAGTGGGACTTGTGCAAGGAGCTGGGGGGGGTTCTTTTGCCTCCTAACTTTTGCTGTTCAGCAGCCAACCTCTGTCCCACCAGCTCCGCTGGCCCTCTGCCTCGTCCTGGAACTGCCATTGACTTTGTGTGTCTCAGTGACTGTTAGCCGTGGAGATGACCATCTTTCCTCATGATCAGTCTTCATGTGCACATGTAGGGGATTTTCTTGAAATGCTGGCAGCCATGGGGGCAGCCTGTGCATGAGGTAGGTGACATGGTCCTCATACTGAGCTACTGCAGTAGTAAATTTGAACATCCTGTAATTGGCCACTCACCCTGGGCTTAGCAACAGTTCCCAGCAACTTAATTCAGTCTGCCATTTATCCATCTTGTCTCACACAGGGTTCATTGGTAGGTTTTGCTTCGCTCGTGTCCTTCTGGAAGAATTTATTTAGATGGGAGGGCCTGCAGCTCAGGGCTAGAGTGCCTAAGGTTGCAAGTCTCAGCCTGGCCCTGTGCTGGGATGTTTCTGCTAGCCAGGATTGTCTGCAGTGAGCTAGATGTCAGACATGGAGTAAACAAGATGGAGGAGGGCCCACAGCCCAGTGTTAAGGCATCCCACTTAAGGGGGGGAAAGGATGATTGAAAAAGGAGCTGAATTTTTCCTATAGGTTGTAACAATTGTAATTGACAATTGCATTTGAGTAAGATGGCAACCAAGGAGCGGACAACACCAATGATGACTAGGAGGGCCTCGGTTCAAGAGTCCCACTCTGAATTATTTGATATGATTTCTGAGATGAAATCAGATTTGGCCAAGGAGATAACACAGCACTCAGACAAATTAGCAGATAACTTACTAGCCCGAATTGATAAAAATACGGAAATGGTGACACAATTGTCAAGTACAGCAGTACCTTGGGTTAATAACTTAATTCGTTCTGGAGGTCCGTTCTTAACCTGAAACTGTTCTTAACCTGAGGTACCACTTTAGCTAATGGGGCCTACCGCTGCCACTGTGCCACTGCTGCACGATTTCTGTTCTCATCCTGAAGCAAAGTTCTTGACCCGAGGTACTATTTTTGGGTTAGCGGAGTCTGTAACCTGAAGCGTCTGTAACCCGAGGTACCACTGTAAGATTGACTCACTGACTAAGAAAACAGAAGCGTTTGATGTCTCTCTGAAAGGCTTGGAGGAAAAATCAGGGAAACTGGAGACTGAAACCAAAGATTTAAAAAACTTTCAGGAACCGCCAAAGGAGGATGTGTCCTGGCAGACAGGAATCATTTGCGGATTCTCTAGTGGTCCTTGAAATGAAACAGAACAGACTGAGAGAATGATGGGCGTCCCTGAGGAGGGTGCATTTTGCTTGCCTTCTCCCCCCGCTATTTGTAAGGCCTCATTGGACAGCCACTTTGCTTTCTTGCATTTTCTTTTCATTGGGATGGTTTTCGTTGCTGCCTCCTGTATAATGTTACGGGCCTCCATCCATAGTTCTTCAGGCACTCTGTCCAGCAAATCTAAATCCTTAAGCCTGTTCCTCACTTCCACGGTGTATTCATAAGGGATTTGATTTAGATTGTATTTTACCGGCCCAGTGGCTTTTCCTACTTTCTTCAGTTTAATCTTGAATTTTGCTATAAGAAGCTGATGATCTGAGCAACAGTCAGCTCCAGGTCTTGTTTTTGCTGACTGTATAGAGCTTCTCCGTCTTTGGCTGCAGAGAATATAATCAATCTGATTTCGATGCTGCCCATCTGGTGATGTCCACGTGTAGAGTCGTCTCTTGTGTTGTTGGAAAAGAGTGTTTGTGATGACCAGCTTGTTCTCTTGGCAGAACTCTTATTAGCCTTTGCCCTGCTTCGTTATGAACTCCAAGGCCAAACTTGCCAGTTGTATCTTTTATCTCTTGATTCCCTACTTTAGCATTCCAATCCCCTATAATGAGAATAATATCCTTCTTTGGTGTCATTTCTATAAGGTGTTGTAAGTCTTCATAGAATTGGTCAATTTCAGTTTCTTCAGCACCGGTGGTTGGTGCATAAACTTGGATTACTGTGATTTTAAAAGGTCTGTCTTGATACTGGTGATTAAAATGAACGTATTGCCAAAAATGTTATTTCTATTTCAGTCAGTCCCAGTGGTAAGCAATATGAGATGCTTCAAAGAATGGCAGAAAGATATCGCGAGATTTATCTGGAAACAGAGGATACTGAGAATAAAATATAAACTCCTTATGGATGTTGAAGAAATAAGAGATTTCTCCCTACCAGATTTAAAGTTATATTATGAAGTATCTTGTATCTGTTGGTGTCAGGGGTTCAGGAGCAGAGGCGAGGGCAAGGGAGGAAACAGAGAGTGAAGGGGAGGAGTCCGAAGGAAAGATGAGCGATGACGACGACCCGAGATCTCCGAGTCTTTCCAGTGAATTGGAAGATTCACAGAAAGGAGTGCCAGTGACCAGAGCAAGGGGGGAGCTTAGGGGGACACCCCAGGAAGAAGGGACAAAAGGGGGTTCAGAGAGCAGCAGTTGGAAATCGGGGCCAACATCCCCAACAGAGCGCAGTGGGGAAGAAGGGCGTCAGGCATCGGGATCAGGCGGCTCGCCGCAGGGGGGAGGACATGAGTCAGGAGTGGCCACACCTCCATCGGAGAGAGAAGAAACGGTCAAACGGGAAGTGGGAGGTTGGGCGCGCACGCCAAGTTCAAATGCACAGGAAGGCAGCACAGTAAGCAGCCCGGAAAGGGAGCCAGGTCCTAAAGCCCGCCGCAAGGAGACAGAAGGGTCCGGGGGGTCAGCGTCAGAAGAGTCCCGGAAGGAAGAGACCACGGGGGGGCAGAGGGACCCAGAGAAGAACGGTCAGGAGGAAAAGGTGGAGTAAGGCTAGGGTATTAAGTTGGTGTACAGGAGGCGGAGACTCAGACGGAGCTTCGCCGGTCTAGCTTATAAGACGTAGAGTTGCATGCTACAGCTTGAAAATGGAAACTGTAAATCAATAAAGACTTTTATACAGTGAATGCTGGCTAGCGTGATCCTCTGTGAGCTCGGATCTGGAAGCAGCTCTGACAGTTGGATTCGGGATTAAATTAGAAAACATGGACCTTCTAGATTTGGAAGGGCATGACAATAGATTTGGTTGGCATGTGTATTTATGGTATAATAAAGCCAAAGTCCACAAAGGATTCCAGAACTACATAATAAGAAATGCAATTTTAAAAGTATGGGAGAGATACAAGGATTTACTAGAACAAAAGACACCATGGTGGATCTCACTGACAGAAGTAATATCAGTAATATCAGTAAAAAAAGTGAACATGAGCTGTTAACAGAAGTGGATAATCAATTAAAGTTGAAAGATTTTGAGGAAATCAGCGAGAAAGTTATAGATTGGTTACAATACTTTCAACTAAGTGAAAACTTTAAAAATGATAAAAAGAAAGGATTTAGTTACACCATATCAAGATTTCAAAGAGAAATAGTGGAGGATAATATAAATTATTGTCAAAAATTCTCATTGCTGTTGGAATGGGAAACAAAAGACAAAGAGGTTAAGTGTGTAATGATAAAGTGGGCAAAGGATCTGGGACATAACATACAAATGAATGATTGGGAAAAACTTTGGAAGGCGGATCTCAATTTTTTTAAAAATAAGATATTTATTGAGATTTTTTAACATATTACAGTAAAAATGGAAAAAGAAAAAACAAAAATACAAAATAAAAACAGTTAAAAACACATTAATTTTCCGTTTCTTATTTTCCTTAAGCTTATTTCCCCGGACCTCCTCATACCTCCCTTTTTTGTATTCCACTTAGATTTATTAGTTCAGCAAATCCTTGCCATTAAGCTTTTACCCATTTATAAAACTTTTTTCAAATTCTCTTAAAGCATTACAGCTAGAAACCACTTAATTTCTATCCAACATCATTCTAACATTCATTCATTTTACAATATTTCTGTAAATAATCTTTAAATTTCTTCCAATCTTCTTCTACCGACTCTTCTTCCGGGTCCCGGATTCTGCCAGTCATTTCTGCCAATTCCATATAGTCTATCACCTTCATCTGCCATTCTTCCAAAGTGGGTAGATCTTGTGTCTTTCAATATTTTGCAATGAGAATTCTTGCTGCTGTTGTAGCATACATAAAAAAAAGTTCTATCCTTCTTTGGCACCAATTGGCTGACTATGCCCAGGAGAAAGGCCTCTGGTTTCTTCAAGAAGGTATACTTAAATACCTTTTTCAATTCATTATATATCATTTCCCAGAAAGCCTTAATCCTTGGGCACGTCCACCAGAGGTGAAAGAATGTACCTTCAGTTTCTTTACATTTCCAACATTTATTATCGGGCAAGTGATAGATTTTTCAAACTTGACTGGGGTC
This sequence comes from Podarcis vaucheri, assembly GCF_965113315.1. Classification (NCBI taxonomy): domain Eukaryota; kingdom Metazoa; phylum Chordata; class Lepidosauria; order Squamata; family Lacertidae; genus Podarcis; species Podarcis vaucheri. The sequence goes on from NC_138751.1 coordinate 58,323,706, forward strand.
ATGTACCACCTGTATATCATTTTCATAATATTCTCTCTTAGGGCATTACATGCTGTAAACTTCATACCTGTGGTCCATAACTGTTCCCAGTCAGCAAACATAATATTATGTCCAACATAATATTTTGTTGGGGGAAATTTATTGTGTATATGCAGAAATACTGTAAACAAGTTGGTACATTGGCAGGTTTAGATTAAGCACTTGTAAGTCGTAAATAATTAGATAATGTAAAGGTGTATCAAGTGGATAAAAATGATAACAAAATGCAGAGAATGATGTAAGATGTAAAGAACCAGTAGAAGGGGGTGGAAGGAAGTCTTGAGGTTTAAAGAACCTCAAAAGAAGGTTTGTAAAATAGTAGAATCTTTTATTAGAAGTATAAATGTTAATGGTGGTTTGATTTTTGTATCCTTATTTTATTGATTATTATTTTTGGAAAAAAAATTTACAAAAGAAAGAAAGAAAAAGAGTCACTGCCCATCAGTATTAAGCCAGAGGGACAAGTGTCTTGGTGATCAGAGAGCTTTATGTGCCCAAGAGACATGTACCTTAGCCTTGTTTGAGGTCTGAGCCCTAACCATTTTTCAATAATCCTTAGCAGAAATAAAATAGTTTTTAAAGCAGAGAATCATTTCCTATTTTAGACAGCTGGATGGCTCCATTAAAAAGTTTGTCTCCCCCGTTCCAGGTTGTTGCTGGTATATTTGTCCCCCTAACTCTAAGCAGGACAGGATGGTGCACATTTGATTATCCTGTGTTGTGTTTCCAGGGTGAAAGCATGTGACTTTTGTAGGTCTGTCCAGGGGGGATCACAGCTGAATCCAGATTAGCCCTCAAGTGTAGCCTATGCTAGCTGTTTGGTTGAAGGAAACTGATCTCTGTACAACATGATGTTGGGTTGGGTTGTTCCTTTAAACCAAGAGGCGGCAAATTGTGTAGCTGTTTATCTGGAGCAGGTGACTAGCGACTGTGCTTTGTTCCAGTTACATTATCACTTGAAAGAAATACACCAAGTGCAGTTTGGTTGCTCCTTCATGGTTTGTCAGCCGTCTAAAGCTACGGCACCTGCCTTCCATAGGTAAGTTGGGTCCTAAAGGAAGGAAAGGACTTGATGGCAGTGGCGTAGCATGGGGGGTGCAGGGGGGGCTGGCCGCACTGGGCGCAACATCTGGGGGTTAGGGTTAGGGGGCGCAAATCCACGGGTTAGAGGGTGCAAAATACTTGCCTTGCCCCGGGTGCTGACAACCCACGCTACGCCACTGCTTGATGGAATGGAAATTTTGAAGCTCCTTTCTTGTTTTATTGTGGCATAACTGAACTGTTGGCTCAACTGACCCCTACACACACAAATCTTTTTTGTGCTGTGGCCTTTGTAGCATGAAAGGCAAACATGAGTAGTTTATTGGCCGTGCTTAGGGGAGTTGCAGAAGGTTGATTTCAAGGCTATTTACTAATGTATCATCAAACCTTTTATTGGCATCACATGCAAACATCCATAGCAAATCAATACAGAATTACCACCTTCCCAGTGACACAAAACATTTGTCAAATGAAAGAGGCAAAGCAGTCTAACATTACATCTCTAGGTCTCCAGGGAGATCAGACGTCTGCAATGTGTTTCAATGACAAAAAACCAGATAAAGATATTTAGCCACTAACTTGGTGAGCTCCTGATTATTCCCCAATAATAGAAAATATATGACCTCTGACTCTGGTTTCCATTTGGGGATGCAGAGTTGTTCTAGGAACTGCTGGTGGAGATCCACATATAGTTTACATTTAAGAACCATATGTGTAAGAGTTTCCACCTGATGGACTTCACATGGGCAAATTCTTTCTCCTTCCACCATTCCCGAGAAGCTTCCCCATAGGAGGTTTGAAGGATTTGAATTAAACCTGGCCAGCGAAAATGCCCTTCTTTCTTGAGGATTAAGCAAAAATGCAAGATAATTGTGGTTAATTTCATGTGCCCAAGAAAGTTGAAAGTTAAGAGGGGAACATGTTTTCGCTGTTGCTGCTGCTGTTAGTTCCTGGCGTTCAATGTCCCACAACCTAGCTTTTAGTATAGCCTTGGCAGATGGTGGGGACATCGATTGCAAAAATTCCACTGACAGCCCAAGTTGCTGTACCATTAGATTAAACTGTTGTAGCCCTGGGAAAAGAAAGGGATCTAGCAAAACTTCACTAAGGAGAGGATCTTTTTTTAAAAAAATCATTTTTTTTATTTTCCAATAAAAAACATTCAATTAATATATCTAATCATAATACTCCAATTAAAGTAAAAAACTAAAAAAGAGACCAAATTATAGTCCAAATTATAATTATCTTTTCAGAGCTCCCCACAGTCTGGATCTCTGAAGCATATCTCCACATCTCAGTCCTGCCTCTCCTCGTTGTTTCCATATTTTCCACATCTCGATTTTGATGCTTTATAATTCTCCGTCCCTGAGTCCACGATTCTCAATCATGTCAAACATCATATACTTTTATCCATCGAATACAGCTTTATTAGTATATATTTTTCCAACTGTCTTTTTATCAGCGCAGCTTCCTCTGACTCCGTTCCAATCCGGGATGTTGTCCAAGTCTGTTATCTAAAGTTTAATGGTGCAGCAACTCCCAATCATTAATTGTCCAAACCTTCCTTTTGAGCTTTATTGAACCAGTACCTTCCAAGTTAAATTGTTAGGCAAAACTGTTTGCAATATTACAATGTAGATAAACTGTATTTCACAAATATCAGTCATTTGGCAATCGATCAGCCTTTGGAAACCGTGTTCTCCCCCCTCCAGACCCTAGAGGGAGGGCTGCTAGACACAACTTAACCTTCTTATGATTCTATGATTCTACGATTCTATGATTCTCTCTTGCTCATAATAAATATAAAAAAATCTTCAAACAGCTGCACTGTATATTGTTCCAGGTTGTTCTCTCAAATCATTGCAAAATCAGCCAGCACATAACTCCTGCTTCCCTTGAAGAAAGGAAGGAATAAATTTTTACATGCTGCGTCATATTAGCGGCATCTTGCCTCCTCTTCCATCTTTATCAAGTCCTTCAAGTCTTAAGTAAAGCTGCTCAATTAAATGTCTAATTATAAATAGAAGTCCATCTGTACTCTTTTTTTTTAAAAGTTCTTAATGAGGCTTGGCATTGAAAACCAATTGTAGATGTTAAGTGGGGGGAGGGGCATACCAAACACCTCCGTTATCCAAACTCCATGATGAGAATCTTTTTGAAGTCTGAGCTTAAACCCCCAGGGACTGTACACTTCTGCAGGTTTTTTCTTAAGCTTCTTCGATCCAGTCCCATGTCTGTTTATTGTCCAAATCTGTTCATTTTTTCAAACAGATGTTCCCGGCTATGAGAATAGTATTGGAGAGTGCCGGCCGTACCGTGCTCTGCGACCCAGTGTTCTGCCGCTTGCACCTTGATGCAAGTCAGCATTCTCGGACAATCTGCGGGTCTACGAGACAGTCCTCCCCCAACCTGGGGAGTCTGCCAGGGCTAATTACCCCCATATCAGCCTTGAATTACCGGCACAGCTGGGGTCCGGCTGTATGGGAGTCAGCCATTTCCCACCGCCAGAAACAGGAAGCTCCAAGGAGAGGATTTTTATCTGTTGTGAGGCAGATGTTTAACCAGCATGTAAGAAATCTCGCCCAGGCTATGGTTGCCCAGGTAGTTGAATTTGAATACCTACTGGATGGGTTTTCCACCAAATACCTAGCTATAGCTTTTGCGTGAATTCCCAAAAACCATCATTTTGCTTTTATCAAAGTTCATAGAATCATAGAATCATAGAGTTGGAAGAGACCACAAGGGCCATCGAGTCCAACCCCCTGCCAAGCAGGAAATGCACAATTTCATTCTGGACAGATAGTCAATTCAGGAATTTAACAAACGTTTTAGGCCAATTCTTGTCCATGAAAGCAAAATCATATCATCTGCATATAGAAGGATGGGAATGCTTGATGCGTTGAGTTTTGGGCTGTGGGCATCCATCTGTTTTAGTAAAGAAGTGAGGTCGTTAAGAGAATATTAAAAATAGAGGGAGCAAGTACACAGCCCTGCATTACTCCTCTGTTTATAATGACAGGATCTGTCATTACATTCGTTGGTGGTGTTCTTATGCAACAGGTGTTCTTTGTGTAAAGTTTTTTAATCAAGTAAAGTAATCTAGGTTCTAGGCCCATTGTCTCCAATTTGGACCATAACAGCCCCCTGTCAACAGTGTCAAAAGCAGCCTCGATATCAATGCTATCAATAGGAGTATAGCATCTAGATCAAGGGAAGTAATAGTGCCACTGTATTCTGCTCTGGTCAGACCTCACCTGGAGTACTGTGTCCAGTTCTGGGCACCACAATTCAAGAAGGACACTGACAAACTGGAACGTGTCCAGAGGAGGGCAACCAAAATGGTCAAAGGCCTGGAAACGATGCCTTATGAGGAACGGCTAAGGGAGCTGGGCATGTTTAGCCTGGAGAAGAGGAGGTTAAGGGGTGATATGATAGCCATGTTCAAATATATAAAAGGATGTCACATAGAGGAGGGAGAAAGGTTGTTTTCTGCTGCTCCAGAGAAGCGGACACGGAGCAATGGATCCAAACTACAAGAAAGAAGATTCCACCTAAACATTAGGAAGAACGTCCTGACAGTAAGAGCTGTTCGACAGTGGAATTTGCTGCCAAGGAGTGTGGTGGAGTCTCCTACTTTGGAGGTCTTTAAGCAGAAGCTTGGCAACCATATGTCAGGAGTGCTCTGATGGTGTTTCCTGCTTGGCAGGGGGTTGGACTCGATGGCCCTTGTGGTCTCTTCCAACTCTATGATTCTATGATTCTATGTTTCTATATCAAGGAAGGCCGCATAAAGACATTCTTTATGAAGCCACGTGTACTTAGCAGCTAAATGAGTTAACACCAAACAGTTGCGTAAAGTAGATTTCCCTGGCCTGAACCCTGCCTGCTCTGGACCTATGATGTTATTCTCATCAAGCCAAGTAGTTAGTTTATTTAACAGATGTTTAGCATACAATTTCCCGATGTTTGACAGTAGACTAATTGGCCGATAATTGGATGACAGCTTTTTGTCACTCTTTTTAAAGATTGGGATAATTATAGATTGCTGCCATGAGTTAAGTATAATACCAGATCTATCTATCATAGTGAATAGTTCCGCTAGTATCAGAGCCCACCACTCTGGCTTGGCATTGATCAGTTCAGATGGAATAGCATCAGGGCCGGCAGCCTTTCCTGCTTTCATCTGGTCAGCTAAAGTTACAACTTCAGTGATGGAGACAGGGGGCCACTCATCCGCGAAAGTAAAAGTGGTACGGTCATGACTATCTGGTAGAATACAGTCATCAAAGAAAACTGCCTTAAAATGCTCTACCCATGACAAAGATGGAATCAATGTCAGCGAATCATCCTGTGTCTGTGGGGAGACTGCTACAGCCTTCCAAAATTTCTTATGATCTTTCATTAGGATGGCTGAGAGTAGCGTATCCCAGCATGCCTGATTATATCTTATCCGGCTGAGCTGGATAGTTTCCCTAAGTTGTTGAGATTTGGAGAAGTATATGTCGGGCAATGGAGAGCTGCCCGTCTCTCTGAACTCTCTATAGATTCTTCTAACCTCAGTTTTAATTGCTATGGTTTCTTTGTCAGTCCAGTCGCGAATCCCCCTCTTCTTAGGTGGCCTGTGCGAGTGTAAATGGGACAGTTCAGTTGTTAAAGTGTCAATAAGTTCTTCAAACCGAGTGACTCCAACAACATGGAAAGTTCACCTTTCTCTACCGCAAACAAATGAATCACACGGTCAGAATTCACCAAGCTTTGGTAAAGAGATAGTGTATGCTCGTTAACTTGTATCGTTGTGTGCTGGAAACTCGGTTCCTGGGGGGATGGATTAATTAACTCTTCTGACTTCCTCAATGGAAAGACAAGTTTGCAATGTAGAGGGAGATGGTCATTGAGCATAGGATCACCTATGTAGAACTCAGCCACATAGGGCATCAAATTGGTATCAGAATATAGTCCACCACACTATTTCCCTGCAGGGAGATATAGGTAAAATTCCCAGAGCCTTCCCAGTCAGTTAGCCCATTGAGCCACATCAGGGCCCTGGTGGTGGTCAGCTTGGTGAGTCACAGACCAGCCAGACTGATTACTGGATCCTGGGATCTACATTCCCAAAACCAGAAGTCTGGGAGAACAGAGGTATCCAAGATTTCCCATGCTTTTGTATACACTTCCTACCCTTGCCCTAGGCGGGCATTAAAGTCGCCAATCAATGTAATAGGTAGGTCAGGGCAGATGAAGTCCAGATTCTTGAGCACATGTGCAATAAATTCCCATTGTAGGTTCTTGGCTGTGACAGTAGGAGTGGGAGGGATATACACATTAATCAGTAACATTTCCTGGCATACTAGCTCTATCCTTGTTACTAGTAATATACAGCTAGCATTTGCACAGCTGTCAACTTTTCCCTTTTCTTGCAAGGAATCCTATTCAGAATAAGGGAATTTCCCTTAAAAAAAAGGAAAACATTTACAGCTATGCATTTGTCGACAGGATGTGTTCACTTTTTATATGGGGAGCCACCAGGGTTAACAATCCACCCGAAGGCGTACCTTTCTTGTGGCTTTTGGTTGCTGGAACTGAAAAGGCATTAAAACCTGCAAGTTTGATGTGACATAATGACCAGGTTTCTTGTAAACAGACTAGAGTGGTACCTCGGGTTACAGACGCTTCAGGTTACAGACTCTGCTAACCCAGAAATAGTACCTCGGGTTAAGAACTTTGCTTCATGATGAGAACAGAAAGCGCACAACAGCGGTGCAGCAGCAGCGGGAGGCCCCATTTGCTAAAGTGGTGCTTCAGGTTAAGAACAGTTTCAGGTTAAGAACGGACCTCCAGAATGAATTAAGTTCTTAACCCGAGGTACCACTGTATATCATGTGCCCTTATTAACTTTGTAGAGTCAGGGAGACACAGCTTAGAAAACCACCCTGCCACATTCCACGATAACAGCTTCAAAGAGGAATGTTACACCAAGTTCCCAGGCATGGCATAAAGTCAATCTAGGTGCATGTCGGAAGGTTGGCTATCATTTGGAGCCCCAGACGGTTCCTGATTTATTTCCTCCACTACCTCTGGGGTGCCAGTTGTTAGTCCGTTGACCCTGGTGTCATCACTTCTTGAACTTGCAACTGTCATCTCCTTGATCGTGCTCGAGTTAGCGATTTGATGGGTGAGTCCACTAGAACTTGGAGCAATGTTAGAATTATACTCCCCTGTAATTTCTCCTGGTGCCAGTGTTAGCTGATTTGCTGAGATCATGGGGGGGGGGGGAGGCTTCATCAAAGACAATTAGATCTATCTCTGACTTTCTGTGTGTCACGTTACCCTTGGGAGGAGTGTCATTTGTCATTGGCTGAACAGATTTCAGACGGGGTAAATAATGGTGAAATTCAGGATTTGCCAAAGGTCTGATGGATCTTTGACTTATCTAGATTGTGCTTGCGGTCTTTATGTGTTTGGCCTATTTGCTCTGAAGTTTTCCTCTCCAAGGGAGTATTACAGCTAGGTTCACTGCACATATCCATCTTTGACGGCCCTTCTGAATGAATCGTGGCCCTATGACAAAATCTCTTCAGCAGAGAGGGCATTGGTTTCTTTGGGCTGATCGGCTATACGGCAACTTTGGTAGTAGTTGTTTTCGTTCCGTATCTTTAAAAACGTGCCTCAAATCAATATTATAGTCCTGTAAGACGGCCCTATAATTCAGGAGCTTTTTAGGAGTAGCCGAGTCAAAAAATGTCAGCATGAGTCTAGTGTGCTGGGGGTCCGTGCAAAGCAAGTTTATCGTGATCAAATTGTCGTACTGGATGTTTAGTAAAAGCTTAAAGTTTCTCTTCACGCTGTCAATTGTTTTCCAGTAAGGCAGCTTACCACTGAAAGGCTATATATCGAGAGCTACTTGAGTGCTTTGTAGGATTAGGTCCCTACTTTCACTATTGTTATTTTTACTATTTGTAGTCTCTTGGTTATCAAGTCCAGACTGATTACATGCCTGTACATGATGGTCATGGGGGAGGGCAACGCTGTGGTTGGCCTCTTTAGAATTGAGGGTGCTATTTCTGGTCGCCAGAAGCACCAATTCAGTCAAAAGAGACATTACTTTTTTTAATTTGCTGTTAATTTCCTCCACTGTTCTCGCAGTCAGCAAACAGTGGTCCGCAAGTATTTCCACATAGAGCGGTGCCCCCTCTGATGTTCATTGGATAGTTCATGGGCACTCGTCTCAGCATTCTCCCCTGGGTGATCTCCACCCATTAAAGTGTTCCCACCTACCTGGGAATGTGCTCTGTTGGATGTGGTAGGTTCTGAATTCTGTGCTCTTACAAAATCATCCAGTTTACTCTGCTTGCACTTCTGCTGTGGGCTCACTTGTGGAGAAGAGACTGGTTGCTTCTTTTTCCTAGTCATTTTCCTGGAGATGCAGCCACTACTAATTTCAGCTGTGAATCCGAAAGCTTGGCGTCCTCCTAAAAGAGAGCAATTAATCTCCACTCTTGCTGATAAGTAGTTGGTAGATTGAGTTGAGCTAGAGCTAACTCCCCGAGACTTTCCAGGACTTTTTCTAAGACTTTTAACTTGAGCTTTTAACTCAAGCTTTGTGAATATATTAGTTAAGGAACAGCCGGCAAATGTTGTAGATAAAATACTGAGGCTGATAAAAGCTGAATAAAAGCTGATAAAACTAATAAAAACTAATAAAAACCGCACAACTGCTGCGGAGCTCAAGTCAATGCTTCCACTAACGACGCCATCTTGGTGCCTCTCCAATTCACTAATCCTATTTGCATGTCACCCAAATAATTATTGTTTCTGGCTAGTTTACTGAAACATTAGACAGATACAGATACAGAACTTTACAGAACAGCAAGAGTAGTCTAAACTCACCACAAGCACAGCAGCCAAAACATTTTAGGATTTGAAATGCAGGGCTAGGAAAGTGGTGCATGAAGAGTCCAGAAGGGACCTGGTCATCTGCTCTTTCCCCCTTTGGCCTCATTCCCTTTCTCCCCAGAAGACCTGTGAGATCTTATTTCCAGCATGAGAGTCAGTTTGCTTTCTCCTTGAGATGAAACTGTTGGGATACTGCCAGGGAGACATCATCCATCAAGTCTCCACGTCGCCTCCGGACGTCCATCGATCTCCTGTAGACACGCAGTATCAGCAATTAGCGACACGAGCTCCAGAAATAGCTTGCCACATTCCAGAGCTGATGCACGCTCTATCATCAGATAATGCACAGCGAAAGATGCACTAAGGAGAGCATTGTTTAAGTTTATTCAGCGTTGGTCAGAACAAAGAAAAAAACATGACTGCCTGCTTCAGTGTCCAGGCACAGAGAGAGAAACGAAAGCAATAGAAAACATAAACTTCCTGTGAACAGGAAATACGCAGACTCTGTGACTCACAAAGCCTGCTCCCTTTTAAGGTGGAACGGAAATATCCTAACATCCTCCCCCTTTCTATGTAACCTGTAGTACCTGTGGTGCAACCCAATTGCAACCTCTGTACATAAACCTTAAGTTGTTCTCTGTTAACAACCTTAGACAACAGATCAGCAGGAATTTCATTTCCTGGCATGTAGGACAGCTGAATGAGTCCTTTCTGAATACACTCTCTTGCATGATGTAGCTTAATCTGCAAGTCCTTGGTTCTTTGCTTGCAATTCTCTGAGTTCAGCAAAGCCAAACAGGATCTATTGTCTTGATACACTTGTATAGGACATTTCACAGAAACTCTGATGTCCTTAAACAGTTGCATCAACCATTCACAATCCATGAGTGAAAATGACAGAGCATTGAGTTCTGCTTCACAGGAACTTAGGCTTACTGTCGTCTGCTTCCTGCACAGCCAGTCAAACAGACAGTGGTTGTACATGTAGCATACTCCAGAAGGGCTTTTACCATCCGTGGTGTCACTTCCAAAACTTGCATCTGCAAAGATTTCAAGACCTCCAGTCTTCTGACTGGTGAACCTCAGCCTGTAGTGCAGAGCTTTCCAATCCTGAACAGTAGGATTGTTAGCATGTCTGCTAAGCAGGTTAGTGCTTACAGCTATGTTGGGTCTTGAGCATCTAGCAATGAAATTCAACTTGCCTAGAATGCATCTGTAGAGCGTAGTGTCAGAAAACGCTTCAGCAGTACTATCTACCTGGTAACCTGTCACCATCGGTGTGTCTGCTGGGTTTGCATCAACCAAATTCAACCTGGTTAATACATCAGCAATTTTCTGTGTTTGGTGTACCAGAAAATTACCTGCTCGGTCCCTCTCCACCTGCAGAGAAAGATAGTTGGATACCTCACCAAGATCCTTCATGTCAAAGTGCTCCTTCAGCTGAGCTAGGGTGCTTTGGTAGAAAGCCTGATTCTTCCAAAACATCAGAAGATCGTCAACAAAACATAAACAATACAGTTTGTTTTGCCCCTCCTCCTTGACAAACACACATGGATCAGCCTTGCTCTGGTGAAAACCTAGAGAAATCAATGTCTCACTGAGTTTTGTGTTCCGACACCTGGCACTCTGCTTGAGACCATATAAGGATTTCCGAAGTTTACAGACCATTCCCTTCTGTATCTGCATTCCATCAGGTGGAAGCATAAACAGCTCCTCCCCCAAAACCCCGTACAAAAAGGCTGTATTAATGTCATGATGGGAAACATGCAGTTTCTCCTCCGCAATCTTGAGCATTAGCCGAATGCTCTCATATTTGACGGTGGGAGAGTAGGTCTTGTGGTAATCCTGTCCTGGTACCTGTGAAAAACCTCTGGCAACCAATCTGGCTTTGTGTCTGACAACCTTGCCATTCTGGTCTGTCTTGGCTTTGAAGACCCATTTGCTGCCAACCAGTCTCATCCCTGGGACTACCGGTACCAGCTCCCAAGTTTGGTTCCTATTCAAGGAATCAACTTCAGCCTTCATGGCATTAAGCCCAAGGCTCAGCATCTTTACAGGTTAACTCCTGAACCTCTTTGAAGCTTGAAGGTTCCCATACCTTCTCTGAGCTACTAAGAACAGCAGTTGCCGTCTTAGCAAACTCATCAGCAAATCTCTTTGGAGGTCTGCCCTTCATCGCTCTTTCAGATCTGCGTACTAGACGCAAGTCTTCTGGACTCATCTCCTCTTTCTTAGGAGAAAAGTGACCAATGGTGAACAGTGGTTCTTCCAGTTCATTGTCAGACGCATCAGATGGTCTGATGGAGGCCTTTGCGCTCTTGTAGTCTGCTGTGTCATCACTGTCACTGACATCAGCAGCAGCGCCGCCCACTGAGCTGGAATCCGAACTCTGATCATCATCATCACCATCCTCAGCTTCCTCAGCTTCCTCAGCATTTTTCACATCACCTTCATCTTCCTCTGGGTAACTCTGGAAAATTCCCACATCCCCCCCCCACTTAGGATTGAACTCAACACTCTTTGTGAACTTAATGGACTTAGAGTCTGTCATTCATACCCTGTATGCACCTTTTTCGTACCCCATGAACAAACCATGTGCCCCACACTTCCCGAGCTTGTTGCTCTGTGGGGTGTGTACCCACATGTCAGAACCAAAGATTCTCATGTGCTTGACGTGAGGTTTCTTCCCAAACATCTTATAGGGAGTACAACCAATAGGTGATGACAATCTGCGATTATAAGTGTAAACAAAAGTCGACAGAGCCTCCCCCCAATACTTATCAGTAGCCCATTCATCCATGGCGATCTAGGCGTTGACAAGTCATGCTGGATTCCCTTCTCAGTCAGGAAAGCTTCAAACTGCTGAGAAGTGAATTCCCCGCCTCGATCAGTAAAGAGACAGCTGATACGTTTACTGTGAACATTCTACAACCAAGCACAGAATGCCTTGAACCTAGGAAACGCTTGCGATTTCTGCTCGAGCATAAACACATGAATGTACCTGGAAAAAGAATCAATTAGAACCTTGAAGTACCTTGCTCCACCCACAGAGGGCGCAAGTGGACCAACCAGGTCTGCGTGGACTAGCTGATAGGGTTTGGAAGCCTGCCTGCTAGACTCCTTGCCTTTTGGAGCAACCTTCACCTTGTTCTCTGCACAAGATACACATTTCATGTGATACCTACAGGGTTTGATGTTCAAACCCTCAACCCACTCAGGCATCTTGGCCAGTGTCTGCCAAGACATGTGACAAAATCTTCTGTGTGCATCATGAATGCATCCTGCATGAAGAACTTTGTTAGTTTGTGCAACACAACAAGAATCAACATTAGACACAGCAACAGCACCACTGTCATCATAAGTTAAACAGAACAAACCATCTATAAACTTTGCATGCAAAATGTCCTATTTGCCTTTCCTGATGACACAGACGCTCCTCTTGAAGGAAATCTCAAAGCCACACCCAGTCAGCTGTGGGACACTGAGCAAATTGTCTGCAGCACCTGGAACATAAAGTACATCTTTGATGGTAGTGTGCAGACTTGCCAGTTTCACAGTCCCTTCTCCTGCAATTCGCAACGTCTTTCCATCAGCCAGGTGGATCTCACCATCTTGAGGCTTGAAGGAGATAAAAAGATGCTTATCTTTTGCCAGATGGCGAGTGCATCCAGAATCTACAATAAATCTGGCCTTGGCCTTTGGAGCAGCTTTTGCAGCAAGCAAAACCTTGTTTTCCACTGGCGTGGGCTTTTGCTGCTTGCCCCCCTGCTCCTGGCCATCAGACTTGCCTTTAGCCTTTGGTGAAGCTGTGCCAGCAAACAAAGCCTTGTTTTCCACTGGCGTGGGCTCTTCACCCCCCTTCTGCTCCAGGCCATCTGCAGGCATCTGTCTCTGTTTACCTCTGGCCTTCCAGTATCTGTGAGGATGACCTTGGCTCCCATGAGAAACAGAGCTCACAGCTGCCGACTCCTTGGCTCCCCCTGGAGGCTGGAATGCTGCCTGGGATGACATCACAGTCAGCTCCCTCTGCAGCTTGCAACCGGTGCCCTTAGCATCCCTGCATTCACTCGCATTCTGGGAAACAGCCAGGACCTCCGACGCAGTCAAACTCTGGGCTGGGATGATTGGCAGATGGGCTACTTTCAAAGCATTCCACATCTGACGTGCTGTAGTGTTGCCAGCTAGCGTAGTAATTTCCTCCAGAGAGACAGACAAGACTATTACGTCTATGGCCCTTAAATCTTGGGCCCTCCATCTATCTGTCAGAGGAACTGGAGGGGCTTCACACACAGTATGCCACACTCCAAACTGTCGTAGTAAACTCTCATACCACACAGCCCAGGTCTCATAATTGTGCCCATTTAGCTTTGGGCACTGAGCAGCTTCAGAAGCTTGGAAAAACTCCATTCCAGCTCTTTACTTGAGCTGTGAGTCTTATACACTTCAGAAACTTCTTATTATGGCAGCTCATAAATTATGAAGCCTCTGGCGCAGCTCCCAGGCCAATTAGCCGCCGGAGTTCAAAGAGACTCTGCCGTGGCAACGAAAAGCCTCACTTTCGCTTTTCCCCCACAGACCTCTCCCGCAGTCTTACTCTCCTGTAAGTGCCGTTAATCTGGGCCCGAAACCTGTTGTTGGGATACTGCCAGGGAGACATCATCCATTAAGTCTCCACGTCACCTCCGGATGTCCATCGATCTCCCGTAGACACGCAGTATCAGCAATTAGCGACACGAGCTCCAGAAATAGCTTGCCACATTCCAGAGCTGATGCACGCTCTATCATCAGATAATGCACAGTGAAAGATGCACTAAGGAGAGCATTGTTTAAGTTTATTCAGCGTTGGTCAGAACAAAGAAAAAAACATGACTGCCTGCTTCAGTGTCCAGGCACAGAGAGAGAAACGAAAGCAATAGAAAACATAAACTTCCTGTGAACAGGAAATACGCAGACTCTGTGACTCACAAAGCCTGCTCCCTTTTAAGGTGGAACGGAAATATCCTAACAGAAACATGCCTTGAAGGGAAGGCCTGTCCCATTTCAGTGACATCCCACATGGTCTGGTAGATGTTCTGGGACACATATGGGCAGGCAGCCTGCAGTGCTTGGATTCTGAGTGGCTGCGGACCTGACTTCATCATGGGAGTGCCAAGGGCAGGGAATGGGAGAAAGGAAGTGGCAGAGAGAGACTGGGGAAGGAAGGTAGAAGGAAAAGTGGGTGGCCCTGCCCATCACCATTAAGTGACCTGGCAGATTCTCCCCATTTCTGAACAACAATAGAAGTTTCTCACCTGTATTTCTGATGCTAATTTGCAAGGCAGGGCACCAGTGCCAACTTGCACCTCACTCATTAAAAGCCTGGCACACCTAACCATGATAGCCATGTTCAAATATATAAAAGGATGTCACATAGAGGAGGGAGAAAGGTTGTTTTCTGCTGCTCCGGAGAAGCGGACACGGAGCAATGGATCCAAACTACAAGAAAGAAGATTCCACCTAAACATTAGGAAGAACTTCCTGACAGTAAGAGCTGTTCGACAGTGGAATTTGCTGCCAAGGAGTGTGGTGGAGTCTCCTACTTTGGAGGTCTTTAAGCAGAGGCTTGACAACCATATGTCAGGAGTGCTCTGATGGTGTTTCCTGCTTGGCAGGGGGTTGGACTCGATGGCCCTTGTGGTCTCTTCCAACTCTATGATTCTATGATTCTATGATTCTAACCCCAATGTGCTTTATTTGTCCTGATGCACAGAGCACAGCAGATGCCAAAATAACTGCAGTCACAAGGTGACAGAAGAAAGTGGCTGTTGCTCAAAAAAAAGGGCAGGAAGCTTGTAAAGCGACACTCATTTCCAGCTGCTGGGGTTCTTTGGGTGGGAAATCGCTTCTCCCCTCCTGCCCCCCTTTTGGGATGCCTTCCTTGAAGGGAGCTGCTTGAAACAACATTAGCTTGAGTTTGAGCTACAGAAATGAGTGTGCCAGAACGGGACCAACCTTGGATGAACCAGGCTACTGGTGCTGGGTCAGCCAGAGCTCCTCTGTAGCCCTTGGCATCATCTCTGGTGGAATAGAGAAGTGTGTCACCATGCCACACCTTAGATCTTTATGCACCTCTCCTGCTGGGCAGGTAGACATCTTAGCATGGCAGCAGCAGCAGCAGCAGGTGGTCTGGCTGCCTTCCAGCAGAACTAGGAAGCAGTCCCAGCTGTGCACAGAGGGCAGTTCTGCTGCTTTGACAAGCTGCCTGCCAGGCTTTGACCAGGGCCAGGCTACAGGTAGGCCTGGTTGTTTGCCCAAGTAGAAGCAAATGTCTTAAGATTTGGCTTTCTGTCCAGCAGTGCCTAAGAAATGCAAACAGGTCCTTGCTAGTGTGGTTTTCTGTGTGCAAGATATTCTCATGGTCTTCAGTACAATTTTTACAGACCTGTACTGATTCCTCCCTATCTCCTTACAAAGTCATTTCCTCAGCATCTTCTTTCAGTCCCCACTGAAATATGATTCATTCCTACTATCTCCACATGTGACTAATGTGGCGATCCTCATTTATTTGAACAAATGGCAGGTCTTGTGTTCCCTTTGGGAAGAAGCACCTCTCCATTTCTTAAGAACACAAGAAGAGCCTGCTGGATCAGACCCAAAGGGGCACGTCTCGCCCAACATCCTGTTCTCAGTGTGGTGTAGTGGTTAAGAGCGGTGGACTCGTAATCTGGTGAACTGGGTTTGTGTCTCCGCTCCTCCACATGCAGCTGCTGGGTGACCTTGGGCTAGTCACACTTCTCAGAAGTCTCTTAGCCCCACTCACCTCACAGAGTGTTTGTTGTGGGGGAGAAAGGGAAAAGAGAATGTTAGCCGTTTTGAGACTGCTTAGGGTATTTCTGCCTCAGACCATGAAGGCATAGCTTAGCTTTAAAGTCTCCTCTCCCTTAAAGACTTCCTGTAGTTGCAAAACATGGCCAAGTCCTAGCTGCCTCATGTTTCCTACTGAGTTGGGGAGGCAGAAGATCAAACCTTCTCAAGCTGGTCCTAGTCTGCCCTTGTGTTTTCCACCCCCATCGTTCTGCCCACACACTGAGGTCCAGCGCCGAGGGCCTTCTGGTGGTTCCCTCACTGCAAGAAGTGAGGCTACAGGGAACCAGGCAGAGGGCCTTCTCAGTAGTGGTGCCTGACCTGTGGAATACCCTCCCATCAGATGTCAAGGAAATAAACAACTATCTTTTAGAAGACATCTGAAGGCGGCAGCCCTGTTTAGGGAAGTTTTTAATGTTTGATGTTTTATTCTGTTTTTAATCTGTTTGGAGCTGCCTAGATGGGCTGGGTAAACCCAGCCGGATGGGCGGGGTATTATATATATATATATATATATATATATATATATATATATATATATATATATATGAGAAAAACAGGGGGACTCTCATCACACTTGCACACTCTGCATAAGCAAATGAACCACAACTCATTTGTAAGACAAACCAATCCTCACATCTGGTCACTCACGCAAAGGCAAAGAACCGTTTCTGCATTTAAACATGAGCTTGCAGAAATACTTGTGAGAGGTGGGGATCTTAGCAGGAAGAGGGCAACCCAAATGATCAAGGGCAAGGAGCAACTCCCCCGTGAAGAAAAGTTACAGTGTTTGGAACATTTTACTTTAGCGAGTGGTTTAGAGGTACTGTATATAAAATTATGCATTGTGTGAAAAAAGTTCAATAGAGAGATGGTTTTCTTCCTCTCTTGTAACACAAGAGCCCAACTGAGAGATCCACTGAAGCTGAATATGGAGAGATTCATGACAGGCAAAATGAGGGACTTCTACACACAGCAAGCACATAGTTAAACTGTGACCTTTATTCCCACAACAGTTATTGATAGCTACCAACTCGGATGGCTTTATAAGGGGACTGGGCAAATTCACGGAGGATAAGGCTATCGCTGGCTACTGTCAAGGGCCCTCGCCAGCCAAAGGAGTACAAAATTGACACAGTCATTTCTACATACCCACACACACCAGTTTAGCATCTAGGCAGCCATGCCCTGTTCTGCATCTATGGAGCACTAACAGGGGGGGCTCACCCCCTCCACCAGTTTATGCACAGTGAAGAATCCCCCACTTCTGTATGATTCCTATAAGTATATTTCTAACCACCAAAGGCTATCTCTTGGATTTAGTGTGAAGGAATTCTTAGGAACTTGGAAACTCAGGCAAAAGTTGAACAAAGAAAGATTTATTTTACAGAACAAAGTGGATAAAACAAAGGTTATATCAGGAAGCAATGTTCTTTCAGAAAATGATTAACTTAATAATTATATTAAAACTAATGGATGTGACAGGCTTCTAATCAAGCACAGCTTCTTTTAAACTTCAGTTGCTTATGTTCAGTTATTACGTTTCAGGTAGATGTTACAGGTTTCTAGACTAGATGGTAAATGCTCAGCTTATTTTCAGTTATTTCACTTCAGTTCCTTAACTCAGTTGTTGTGTTTGTGGCGTTTGCCCTCCTAGGTGTGTGACATCATACTGGGTCATAAGGAAAGGGTTAACTAAGTGTAAAATGATTAACCAATAGGAACCCAAGGGGAGGAGTTAGAGTTGTTAAGAAGTGAGTCTGGAGTTAGAGAAGAGAGAGGGAGGATAAGTCGGTGGGTTGGGCAAGTCTGATGTGAGAGAGTGAGAGAATCTGTTAAGAGGAGTCAGTTAAACAGTTGGGATAATCAGTCAGAAGGTATTAGGAAGGTACAGGCCGTAAAGAAACTAAGGTTAAGAGACTGACAAGAAAAATTATCTGAAACCATAAACTTGTTAATGCTTATAAAATAAACTTGGTTATTTGGTTCAATTTTAAAAACTGTCTGGACTCAGTGTGTACCCGAGAGTAACGGGCTGGTGGCAGCGGCGAAGCGAGCACGGTGGCACAGGGATCAATAGACTGTCAAACATCCGGGGACCCTGTGTGATCGCCATAGTGTTACATCTTAATACTTTGGTTCTTAAACCAGGTGGTACTTTCTGTCAGTTACCCAACCTTTTAACAGTCACACCCCTGAGGTGCTTCAAATAATACAACAGACCCAGGGGATCCCCACACCCCTCTTAACTGGACTTAGGTTCTTCTTTTCTTTCTAGAAGATGTCCCCTCTCCTGACTGGAAGGAGACCCAAGGAGACAGCTTCTACTTCTCCTGGCTCATGCTCAGCCCTCCAATTCACTCCTCTCTGAATACTCTCCCAATACACACAACATTGTCTTCCAGCCTAAGCTCAGAGGCTCTTTTCTCTAGCTGTAGATATTTTCCTTAGGGTAGATGTTCCACACACTGATCAGAACCAAATTCCTCCCTCTCCATCTCCATCTCTCAGAAACAGCTCCTTTTATTCTCCCTCCCAAAGTGCTGTCTCCACCCTCTGTGGCTTGGTGGCCAATCAGAGAGAGGCTCCAGCCCCCTGGTGGAATTCTGAGGCACTGCATCCCCAGAGCCTAGTCTCACTCTGCTGTCTGTCACATGCACCTTCCATGTTGGGCTGCATGCACACAGGTGGGGACTACAGCTGCATAAGAACTGCCTCTGTTCTTCCCTCTTCAATCTCCTCCTGGTTCTGGGAGAGGGTGGGGAAGCATTTGGCCCTTCACTTGCCTGATCTGCCTCTTCCTCCTCGTCTACCAACCCATCCTGAACTCTACCCTCCAACTCTGAAGGTTTTCCTGCCCCTGCCTCTTGCCTCCTGGCTGGTTCACAGGGCCCCTCTCCCGAGTCAGCCAGCAGCCCCCTTCCCCTGGTGCACACTTGTCTGGGTCCTGCCAGTCCCCGACAGCTACTAGTCATGATGGTTATTGTCAGGGGTACAGGGACAGAGGCACAGGGAAGGGAGGAAATGGAGAGCGATGGAGAGGAATCCCAGGACAGCGAGGAAGAGGATAGCAATGATGCAAGGGATTCCATGAGTCTCTCCAGCGAATCAGAGGATTCCCAGAAGGGGGCGCCTGTGGTAAGGGCAAGGGGAACCCCAGGGGGAAAGTGTCAGGAGCGGGGGGCCAGCAGGGGACCCCAAAGCGGCAGCTGGGAATCAGGGCCAGCCTCCCCACCAGAGCGCAGCGAAGGGGGGGGAGGTTCCAGTGTGTCAGAGGGAGCAGCTCCGGCGACAGAGAAAGGGGAGGGATCAGAGCAAGCCGTTCTCCCGGAAGAGGAGGAGGGCAGTGAAGGGAGTAGCATAACTGTCAAAAGGAAGGTTAGAGGTTGGGCGCGCGCGCCAAGTTCAAATGAGGAGGCGCGCGGAAGAACAGGGAGCCCGGAGGAGGAGGGGCCAGGCCCTAAAGCCCGCAGGAGGGGGGAGGAGCAGTCTGGAGATTCCGCTTCAGGAGAATCCAGGAGGGGAGGAGCCCCGGCGGGCAGAAAGACCCTGCGGAAAAGGAAAGAGAGAAAAAGGTGGAGCAGCGTTAGCTTATTAAACTGGTGTAGGGGAGGGACCGATTCAGAGGGGACTTCTAACGTCTAAGCCTAAGACACGCGGGGCTGCACGCCTCGGTTGTGGAACCAAGAATGAACTGCAATAAACATCCTTGTATATAAGAAGAACTTGGCGTTGGTCTTTTGTGAGCTGAGACCTGAGGCAGCCCTGACAGTAAGTCCCCTCCCAAAAGAACGCAAAATTTTTTTTTGCGCAGCTCACAAAGTTTGGCGGCCATGAATATGGAGGAGCAGATAACGGCCCTGCGCAACGCAGTCTCCGAGCTTACCACTGCGGTAGTGGTTTCCCAGAAGAAGAGGGACGAGGCGGAAAAGCGATGCCAGGATCTGCAAGCCAGGTGGGATCATGCATGCCAAGTGGGGTTCCCGGGGTCCAGATCTGCAGGAGTAGGACTGGGCCGAAGGGGGGGGGCAATTTGGTAGCCCACTTCGATGGGAACCTGAAGCAGTACCCCAGTTTTCGAGCAGACGTTGTATATGCGTTGCATTTGCTTCGCGAGGACTTTAAAGATGAGGAGGAAAAAGTGGGTTTCATTGTGTCCCACTTGCATGGGGAAGCGAGGGCTTGGCTGCGCAATTTGTGGCGCGAAGACTGTCCTGCTCGAAGGGACTCCGATGAATTTATCAAAGCCATGGACGCTTGCTTCCAATCTACCGTGGATGTGGATGTAGCACGCAAAGAGATGCATGGTTTAAGGCAAGGCAAGGCTACAGTACGTCAGTACCATGCTCGCTTTTTCGCTTTGCTGAATGTGCTGAGGTGGGAGAAAGACTCCCTGGCAGTAAGAGACTTGTTTTGGGAGGGGTTGTCTGGCGCTGTAAAAGATGAATTGGCTAGGGGGGACAGACCTCAAACCCTAGCAGAAGTTGTGCAGCGGGCGCTCGCCATTGGGGTGCGCCACGAAGAACGCCCTTGGCGTAATGAGGAGGGTCGCCAGATCTATGCACCGTCTAGAGTGCCTCCTTTCCTTCCCAGAGATCTAGGACGTACGCGTCCCTCACCTCAGCTGCAGGCAGGGGAGGAACCAATGGAACTTGGTGGTGCAAAGGCTCAGACAGCTACCGGAGCCCCAGCGTCCGGAGCAGTCAAGGCGAAGCCTCCTAGAGGGAACAGGAAGTGTTACATCTGTGACAGTGCGATGCACATGGCCAAAGAGTGTCCCCAGAGGCTCCACAAGCACACTGCAGCCTTAGCAACAGTAACTGCAGCAGCACAACATGAAGAGCAGTTTCAGGGAAACGACAATGCCTGGCTGGAAGCAGAAATGCTGGGGCACAGCCAGGCGAGTCAGTAGGGCAGTCCCCAGCGCTTTTGCAGCATACAGACCCCCTGCCACCCAAGCCAGTGGTGCAGCTCACTGCAACTCTTCGGCTACCCAATGGACGCACCCTGGAAGTCCCCATCACAATTGACAGTGGGAGCAACGCAGACTTCGTGGGGGTGCAGTTCGTCAAGCAGCATCGCATACAGCTTCTACCAGCCACGCTGCCCCTGAACGTCGTCATGGTAGATGGCAGGAAGCTGCTGGGTGGGCAGGTGGTACAACAAACGCCACCCATGGTGATGCAGATTGGGAATCACCGAGAAGTCATCGGTTTCAACGTCACCCACCTGTCAGACACGCCTATAGTGTTAGGCATGAGTTGGCTGGATAGGCACAGCCCGGCCATGGCGTGGTTCCAGTGGCAGCTCACCTTTTGCTCGTCCTACTGCGCGCAGCATTGCATCCAGACCGGTCAGGAGGAGGAGGGCCAAGAGGAGGGGCAGCAGTTACATCTCAGCATGGCGCAAGCAGTACCTCTCAAGTACAAGGGGTTCTTGGAGGTCTTTTGCGAAAAGGAGGCTGACCAGTTGCCACCTCACCGACCCTACGACTGCGCCATCGACCTTTTGCCTGGGACAACGCTGCCGCCTGTGAAGCTGTATTCCATGTCCGAGGATGAGCTACAGGAGCTCAGGGAGTTCATAGATCACAACCTGCAGCGGGGATTCATCCGGGAATCCAAGGCAGTAGGGGGCAGTCCTGTGTTTTTTGTGAAGAAGAAAGACACGCCCCAAAAAAGGCTGATCATAGATTATAGGATCACACTTCAAAACGACCTTGACAGATTAGAGAACTGGGCAAAAATAAACAAGATGAATTTTAACAGGGAGAAATGTAAAGTATTGCACTTGGGCAAAAAAAATGAGAGGCACAAATACAAGATGGGCGACACCTGGCTCGAGAGCAGTACATGTGAAAAGGATCTAGGAGTCTTGGTTGACCACAAACTTGACATGAGCCAACAGTGTGACGCGGCAGCTAAAAAAGCCAATGCAATTCTGGGCTGCATCAATAGGAGTATAGCATCTAGATCAAGGGAAGTAATAGTGCCACTGTATTCTGCTCTGGTCAGACCACATCTGGAGTACTGTGTCCAGTTCTGGGCACCACAATTCAAGAAGGACACTGACAAACTGGAACGTGTCCAGAGGAGGGCAACCAAAATGGTCAAAGGCCTGGAAACGATGCCTTATGAGGAACGGCTAAGGGAGCTGGGCATGTTTAGCCTGGAGAAGAGGAGGTTAAGGGGTGATATGATAGCCATGTTCAAATATATAAAAGGATGTCACATGGAGGAGGGAGAAAGGTTGTTTTCTGCTGCTCCGGAGAAGCGGACACGGAGCAATGGATCCAAACTACAAGAAAGAAGATTCCACCTAAACATTAGGAAGAACTTCCTGACAGTGAGAGCTGTTCGACAGTGGAATTTGCTGCCAAGGAGTGTGGTGGAGTCTCCTACTTTGGAGGTCTTTAAGCAGAGGCTTGACATCCATATGTCAGGAGTGCTCTGATGGTGTTTCCTGCTTGGCAGGGGGTTGGACTCGATGGCCCTTGTGCTCTCTTCCAACTCTATGATTCTATGATTCTATAGATTCATAAACTCGAGGACAAAGCCCACGGCCTTTCCCATGCCCAAAATTGATGATCTGCTTGCGACGGTGAGGAAGGAGAGGATCTTCACCAAGTTGGATCTGCGCAGAGCATACAATCTCATACGCATGCGAGAGGGTGATGAGTGGAAGACGGCCATGTTCATGCCGTTGGGCACCTATGAATACAGAGTTATGCCATTCGGTCTCCAAAATGGCTCCCACTGTTTCCAAGCATTCATGCACCACGTGCTAGCGGGACTACTCTACAAGAAGTGCGTCTGCTTCCTCGACGACATCCTGATCTTCTTGGAATCCCAGGAGGCTCACGAAAGTGACGTCAAGGAGGTCCTGCAGAGGCTACGGGAGCACAGGCTCTACGCCAAGCTGGAGAAGTGCCAATTCGACGTGACGGAGGTGGATTTCCTGGGCTATAGGCTGTCCGACAAGGGACTAGCCATGGACAGCGCCAAGGTCCGCGCGGTGTTGGACTGGAAGAGCCCGCGAAATCGAAAGGAGGTACAGAGGTTCGTCGGTTTCGCCAACTTTTACCGCAAGTTCATCAGGGGCTTCGCCAAGGAGACGGCAGCTATCACGGACACCCTCAGTTCCAAGAAGAAGAAATTCGCCTGGACAGATCAGGCGGAGCAGTCCTTCAGGAAGCTTAAGAGCCTTTTCGCGTCCGAAGAACAGCTGCTTCACGTGAATCCCGGCAGGCCCATGAGGGTTGAGACTGACGCATCTGACAGAGCGGTGGGGGCCGTCCTCTTACAGGAAGACCCGCAGGGGAACTGGAGACCCTGCGCTTTCTACTCCCGGAAGCTCAGCAAGTCCAGTTTGTCAGTGTCCTTCTTGAATTGTGGTGTCCAGTTCTGGGCACCACAATTCAAGAAGGACACTGACAAACTGGAACGTGTCCAGAGGAGGGCAACCAAAATGGTCAAAGGCCTGGAAACGATGCCTTATGAGGAACAGCTAAGGGAGCTGGGCATGTTTAGCCTGGAGAAGAGGAGGTTAAGGGGTGATATGATAGCCATGTTCAAATATATAAAAGGATGTCACATGGAGGAGGGAGAAAGGTTGTTTTCTGCTGCTCCGGAGAAGGGGACACGGAGCAATGGATCCAAACTACAAGAAAGAAGATTCCACCTAAACATTAGGAAGAACTTCCTGACAGTGAGAGCTGTTCGACAGTGGAATTTGCTGCCAAGGAGTGTGGTGGAGTCTCCTACTTTGGAGGTCTTTAAGCAGAGGCTTGATAACCATATGTCAGGAGTGCTCTGATGGTGTTTCCTGCTTGGCAGGGGGTTGGACTCGATGGCCCTTGTGGTCTCTTCCAACTCTATGATTCTATGATTCTATGATTCTAAGTCGGAACAGAACTACACCATCTGGGACAGGGAGTTGCTGGCCATCCACGCAGCTTTCAAGGCGTGGAGGCACTTCCTCATCGAAGCCAAGCACACCGTGCAGTTCCGCACGGACCACAAGAACCTAGAGTACTGGCGCACGGCGAAGCTCCAGAGCCAGAGGCACATACGCTGGGCGGAATTTTTTGCGGATTTCGATTTCAGAATAGAGTACATCCCAGGCGACAACAATGTCATAGCAGATGCGCTCTCCAGGAAACCGCAGTATCTCGAGGAAGCGGCACCTGTGGCAGCCAAGCACATTTTCGCACCGCAGGCGTGGGCGTGTGCTTCAGCCGTCGTGGACCTGGAGGCGGTGCGTCGCGCGCTGCAGACGGATCCGTTCGCACAGTCCAAGATGGAAGAGGTGCGGAGAGGCACAGCGAAGGCCGACGAGTTCCAGATACGCGACGGCCTGCTAACCCGTAAAGGTGCTCTCTACGTTCCGGGAGACGATCTCCGCGTGAAGGTTCTGCAGCAGTTGCACGACGCACCCAGCGCTGGCCACTTCGGCAAAGAAAAGACGGCGGAATTAGTAGCCAGAGACTTTTGGTGGCCCCAGATGCAAGGGGAGGTCGCGGATTACGTCGCCAGGTGTGACACTTGCCAAAGGTCCAAGCCAGTGCACCAGAAGCCGGCGGGACTGCTGGAACCGTTGGAGACACCACTACAACCGTGGGAGAGGGTAGCGCTGGACTTTGTTACTGATCTGCCCAGTTCGCGAGGCAAGACGGCGGTGCTTGTGGTTGTAGACCTGTTCACCAAGATGGCGCATTTCATTCCTTGCGCGAAGGTGGTGACAGCGAAGCAGACCGCCAAACTGTTCATAGACCACGTGTTCAGAGTGCACGGCTTGCCGCGGTCCATCCTGTCCAACCGCGGTCGCCAGTTCGTTTCTAGTTTCTGGCAGAAGCTCCTGGGTATCCTGAACGTCAAGATCAACTTAGCCTCGGCGAGACACCTGCAGACCAACGGCCAAGCGGAGAGGGTCAACGCCATCATGCAGCAGTACCTGCGATGTTACGCCAATCAACGGCCTGCGACTTGGGTGGACTACTTGCCGATGGCCGAGTTTGCCTACAACAACACGAAGCACGCGTCCACGGGGGTGACGCCGTTCTTCGCCAACAATGGGCGGCATCCCAGAACCTTTCCGGGAGTGGAGACGACGGTGCAGGGAGAGACGCAGGGAGCTGAGCATTTGGCGGCAGAATTGCAGGAGGTCCACGAGGAGCTCCGACGGCACTTAGAGCTAGCTAAACACGCCTACAAGGTGCAGGCAGACTGGCACAGGAGGGCAGGAGAAGACATACAGGTGGGGGACTGGGTATGGTTAGCAGCCCAGGCTATGCCTGCTAAGTCATTAGCTAAGAAGAAGCTAGGCCACAAACAGCTGGGGCCATACCAAGTTGAGGCCAGGATCAACCCCGTAGCTTATCGGTTGACCCTCCCAGAAGGTTCCCGAATGCACCCGGTCTTTCATAGGTCAGTGCTTACGCCCTACAAAGCCCCACACAGGTTTCAGGAGCCAGGGACGGCACCGGACCCACGCAGGGAGTCCCCGGGGGGGGGGGGAGTCACCGAAGGCCGAGACACTCAACGAGGTCACGGAAATTCTGGACTCGAGATGGGGGGAGGAGGGAGTAGAATACCTCCTCGCCAGAGAGGGTACCCCGGCCAGTGCCAATAGTTGGGTGCCGGACTATGCTCTGGAGGAACCCCTCCTTAAGGACGAGTTCCATGCACTCTTCCCACACAGGCCCATGCCAGTGGAATTTTTCGACGACTGGCTTTTTACGCCCACACTTTCAGGCAGCACCTTCCAGGGGTTCTCCTCAGCAGAGGAGACCACGCCAGAATCGAGTCCTCCAAGGGGATCGTGTTCGGGAGTGGACACGGATCGCTCTTACTGGTGGGACGACCACCCAGAGGAGGAGTGGCGCAGGAGATTGCTGAGAGGGCCCTGGCAAACAGCATCGTCCGAAGAAACAGGGGGAGGGGAGGACATGGACGTATTGGGAGAGGACACATACAATGAACTGGAAGCAGAGGAGATTGACGTCGACGAACTGTATCCAAGATCTACCCCGGCAACTGAGGAGCTTCCGGAACCTGCACCCGAACAGCGGGAGGGGGGAAGGGGGGGCTTCGAGGGGGGGATGGATGTCAGGGGTACAGGGACAGAGGCACAGGGAAGGGAGGAAATGGAGAGCGATGGAGAGGAATCCCAGGACAGCGAGGAAGAGGATAGCAATGATGCAAGGGATTCCATGAGTCTCTCCAGCGAATCAGAGGATTCCCAGAAGGGGGCGCCTGTGGTAAGGGCAAGGGGAACCCCAGGGGGAAAGTGTCAGGAGCGGGGGGCCAGCAGGGGACCCCAAAGCGGCAGCTGGGAATCAGGGCCAGCCTCCCCACCAGAGCGCAGCGAAGGGGGGGAGAGGTTCAAGTGTGTCAGAGGGAGCAGCTCCGGCGACAGAGAAAGGGGAGGGATCAGAGCAAGCCGTTCTCCCGGAAGAGGAGGAGGGCAGTGAAGGGAATAGCATAACTGTCAAAAGGAAGGTCAGAGGTTGGGCGCGCGCGCCAAGTTCAAATGAGGAGGCGCGCGGAAGAACGGAGCCCGGAGGAGGAGGGGCCAGGTCCTAAAGCCCGCAGGAGGGGGGAGGAGCAGTCTGGAGATTCCGCTTCAGGAGAATCCAGGAGGGGAGGAGCCCCGGCGGGCAGAAAGACCCTGCGGAAAAGGAAAGAGAGAAAAAGGTGGAGCAGCGTTAGCTTATTAAACTGGTGTAGGGGAGGGACCGATTCAGAGGGGACTTCTAACGTCTAAGCCTAAGACACGCGGGGCTGCACGCCTCGGTTGTGGAACCAAGAATGAACTGCAATAAACATCCTTGTATATAAGAAGAACTTGGCGTTGGTCTTTTGTGAGCTGAGATGAGACCTGAGGCAGCCCTGACAGTTATATTCTGCCTCTGGTACTGGAGACAGTGTGCCTCAAAACCAGTTGCTGCGGAACAACAGCAGAAAGGGGCAGTTGCTAATGCTGTGTGTGTTTGTGGGCTTCTCAGAGTCATGTTTACAGAAGAAGAGCCCTGCTGGATCAGGCCAGTGGGTGTCCATCTAGTCCAGCATCCTGTTCTCACAGTGCCAACCAGATACCCCAGTGGGAAGCCCACAGGCAGGATGGAAGCCCCACAGCACTCTACACAATTGTGATTCTCAGCAACTGATATTCAGAGGCATACTGCCTCCGACCATGGAGGTTAGAGATGGGGAAAGAGCGGGGGGGGGGTAACAGGAATTAGAGGAGAGATGGCGTCAGAATAATGCAGGATATGTGGGGGAGGCCAGAGAAGGCCATATGCAATGAAATTTGAAATTTGCAAATTATTTTTGCCTACAGTCTCCCCCCCCCCCAACTGCCATCAAATCACCAATCATGTATTTTTCCACTGATATAACTGATCTGAATTCACTGATCTGGTGGTTTCCAGTGCTGCTGTGGTACAAAAACATAGAATTGAGGCACAGATCCTTTGGGATCCTCACAATTATTTAAAAGGGATCCCCTCCAAACCACCAACAAATCTGTTGGGAGAGGAGCAAGCAAAGTGGGTGGTGCCCACGGCCCTCTCTCAAAATCCCAAATATGTCTACTGGCCTCCAAAAGGTAGCAACCACTAATACTCACATACATGCATGTGAAAGTAAATCCCATGCAGACATTTTCTGTTTGATTTATCCATTTCTGATTGAAAACCAAAACCCCAAATCCTTCAGGATGACATCTTCAGGGTTTTGTAGTTGATTTGGCCTGTTGTTCACCATATCTAGCTTTTAAAGGTACCTTTTTATACCTCTCTTTCTTCATTTCCTTGTTGTGTGTGTGGTTGCAAGGAGTAATGTGTGTCTGTGATTTCTCTTTCAGTATCCGCAGCGTGATGCAGAAGTATTTGGAGGAGAGAGGTGAATTAACCTTTGACAAGATTTTTAGTCAGAAGATTGGTAAGCCGCCATGTGCTTTTTTTTACTCCTCCCACGCTGATGTTCAGAACTGCATGCTATACATTGGTGTTTTCCAAAATGTGGATATCTGGGGCAGAGTTGTGTGCTTTCCTGAGGGGAAATTGGGAGGCAAATGGTGCTTCACATACAAAGCAAGATGTGAGATATATTTTTGATAATGTGACAGAACAATGGGCTGCGAGTTAAGAGTCCAGTTGGTTTTTGATTCTGGGATTTTTGTTGGAAATTGGGGTGCAACTCAGCTGGCAGAAAAGGATTTGCATGGGCTTAAAACAGCAAGAGACCTCCTGACTATCCCTGTACCTTTGACCCTATCCTTCAAAGTTTGGACTGATACAGCTTAGGTTGCAGCCTGTTTAGAGCTCCATCCTCCTCCTTACACTTCTCTCTTGGACCACAGAGAAAAAATTATCACTGTCTTTGTCTCTAGACTAGTTAGTTAGTTTAGAAACATTTATTTCCAAGTTATGTACTTCCTATGATAAGCAACTTTGTTATTTTTCTTACTCTGCAAGCATCTCCGTCTGTGTGTGATGGCAACAGGTAAAGTCTGCTCTCCAACCAGCTTCACAAGCCATACTCTGCACACGGTGCGTAACAACAGACTCCCAATAGATCTGTCCTCTTGGCTCAGGGATAGGACTGTGCTTTCCTGGCAAGGGTGGGGCTTTTGACATTTCCCACTGGACCAGCTATGTGTAGCAGCTTTCCCCAACCTGGTGCCCTCGAGATGCTTTGGACTACAACTTCCATCAGCCATGACAATTGGCTGTGCTGCTTGGGGCTGATGGGAGTTGACCTCTGGAGGGCTCCAGGTAGGAGGAAGGTTCAGCTGAAGCCTGGGCCTGTGATCTAACACCTCCCTTGTGGGTGTGGGAAGGGGTGTCAGTCTTCCATGAGGCCTCCCCAGTCTGAGGAACATAGACTGATGGATGCATCCAGTAAGGTGGCTCATGTCCAGGATGGTAACTTGATTGTTCAAGGCATGCCTTAGTCTCTCTCACCACCACAACATCATACAGTTTGGAAATGTTTGCCATAGCTATGCCTTGTCTGTTTTTGTGGAACCATAGTTCTAACTGTGGCTTAGCAGTGCAAGTGGTTGGGATTGCAGTCTCCAATCTTCCATTCTTGGGCAAGCTGATTGAGCAGGTGGTTCCTGAACAACTCCAGGTACTCCTGGAGGATGCAGACCATTTGGATCCCTTCTAATTGGGATTCAAGCCTCATCATGGGGCTGAAACTGCCTTGGTTGCGCTGGTTGATGATCTCCGGTGGGCTAGGGACAAAAGTGAGAGCTGTTTCCTAGTTTTGCTGGATCTCTCAATGGCCTTTGACACCATCAACCATAACATCCTTCTGGACCATCTAGAGGAGCTGGCGGCACTGTTATACAGTGGTTCCGCTCCTTCCTCCTGGGCTGTGTCCAGGGGGATGAGTGTTCAGACCCCTAGGCTCTCACTTGTGGGGTGCCTTAGGGTTCTGTCCTCTCCCCCATGTTTTTTAACATCTATATGAAGCCGCTGGGAGTGATCATTAGGGGGTTTGGGATGAGTGTTCATCAGTGTGTGGATGATACCCAGCTCTACCTCTCTTTTAAATCGGAACCAGTGAGGGCAGTGAAGGTCCTGTGTGAGTGTCTGGAGGCAATTGGAAGATGGATGGCAGCTAACGGACTGAGGTTGATTCCTGACAAGGCAGAAGTGCTGTTTTGGGGGGACGGGGCAGGCAGCTGTGGGGGACTCCTTGGTCCTGAATGGGGTATCTGTGCCCCTGAAGGACCAGGTGTGCAGCCTGGGAGTCATATTCGACTCACAGCTGTCCATGGAAGCGCAGGTCAATTCTGTGTCCAGGGAAGCTATCTACCAGTTCCATCTGGTACGCAGGCTGAGATCCTATCTGCCCACGGACTGTCTCGCCAGAGTGGTGCATGCTCTAGTTATCTCCTGCTTGGACTACTGCAATGCACTCTACATGGGGCTACCTTTCAAGGTGACCCAAAAACTACAACTAATCCAGAATGTGGCAGCTAGACTGGTGCCTGGGAGTAGCCACCAAGGCCATATAACACTGGTCCTGAAAGACCTCCCAGTACATTTCCAAGCACAATTCAAAGTGTTGGTGCTGACCTTTAAAGCCCTAAACGGCCTTGGCCCAGTATACCTGAAGGAGTGTCTCCACCCCCATCGTTCAGCCCAGACAATGAGGTCCAGTTCTGAGGGCCTTCTGCTGGTTCCCTCACTGCGAGAAGCGAGGTTACAGGGAAGCACTCGCTCGCTGGATCACATTGGATCACTCACATTGTCATGGTGAGTGGTGCCCTAAACCTAGGTGCCCTAAACCTAGTCTGCCTCCCCTTTCCCCTGACCACCCAGTAGTCGTAAAAGAAAATTGAAGTTTAGAACAGGGAATATATGGACTTTGTCGGGTAACACAGATAATAAGCATCCCGAACGCAGAACTTGCCAATATTGCAAGACAGCTGTGACGCTTTAACATTGATCTTGCAGCGCTTCAAGAAACTCAAAGATCAGGTGAGGGACTACTGAAGGAAGAAAAAGGAGGCTACACATTTTTCTAGAAAGATGTACCTGAACAAGAACATCAAATACATGGGGTAAAAAGGTAAAGGAACCTCTGACCGTTAAGTCTCTCCCTCATTACAGTCGATCAGGTATATGAAGACGAGCAGCAAAGTCAGTCCTCAGGGAATGTGCAGGCGACCTCAGAACGGACAGCTCACGGAAGAACCCCGACCAAACCCAAGAGGAGGCGTGTAGTGGTGATAGGGGATTCCCTACTGAGGGGAACAGAAGCAGTGATCTGTGGGCCTGACAAGATGTCTCGGGAAGTGTGCTGTCTCCCCGGGGCTAAGATCCAAGATGTAACTGAACGACTGCAAGGAATCATAAAACCCACTGACAAATACCCCTTCCTCTTGGTTCATGTGGGAACCAATGACACTGCAAGCAATAGCCTCCAGAAGATCAAAAGAGACTACAAGGCTCTCGGCAGGAAATTGAAGCAACTAAATGCACAAATTGTCATCTCATCTGTCCTCCCAGTTGAACGACGTGGCCCAGGGAGAGAGGGGAAAATAGTGGAAGTGAACAGCTGGCTTCGCAAATGGTGTAAACAGGAACGGTTTGGATTCTTAGATCACGGACTGCAGTTTCTTGAAGATGGACTTCTGGCAAGTGATGGGCTGCATCTCACAACGGTTGGGAGAAATGTTTTTGCAAAAAATCTCAGAAACCTCATCAGGAGGGCTTTAAACTGACTAATGTGGGGGAGGGAGACAGTGCTCCTGAAGGTAGGAGTCTATCAATTAATGAAGATGATCATCCAAATGTCATAGACCAAATGGAG
The DNA here is from genome assembly GCF_965113315.1 of Podarcis vaucheri. Taxonomy (NCBI): domain Eukaryota; kingdom Metazoa; phylum Chordata; class Lepidosauria; order Squamata; family Lacertidae; genus Podarcis; species Podarcis vaucheri. The sequence continues at coordinate 58,354,854 of NC_138751.1, forward strand.
CAAACAGCATGCGGACCTAGTGGTGGGAGGAAAAAATCCTTAAATAAGAGACACGGGGGAATGATTAATGGACTTCAATGTCTGTACACTAATGCGCAAAGCATGGGAAATAAACAAGATGAGCTTGAGCTCTTGGTACAGCAAACTAAATATGACATAATAGGCATCACTGAAACCTGGTGGGATAAGTCCCACGATTGGAATGTAATAATGGGGGGATACAATCTATTTCAGAGAAACAGACCAGACAAGAAAGGAGGAGGAGTGGCGTTATATGTCAGGGATGTGTATACCTGTGAAGAGACCCAAGATTTAGATCCTCAAAGCCAAAGTGAGAGCATTTGGGTCAAAATTAAGGGAGAGAAGAATAACAGAGACCTCATTGTGGGAGTTTACTATAGATCCCCAAGCCAAACGGAGGACATAGATGATGCCTTCCTGGAACAGATGGCCAAGCATGCAAAAGGAAGGGAGATAGTAGTAATGGGGGACTTCAATTACCCAGATATTTGTTGGACGTCAAACTCAGCCAAGAGCATAAGGTCAAACAGATTCCTCACTGGCCTTGCAGGCAACTTCATTGTCCAGAAAGTGGGAGAAGCAACAAGAGGAACAGCCATTTTAGATCTGGTCCTAACCAATGTTGATGACCTGGTTAGTGGGGTAGAAGTGGAAGGATCATTAGGCGCGAGTGATCATGCTCTTCTGAAGTTTACTATACAGCGGAAAGGAGTAGCCAAGCATACTAGGACTCAATTTCTTGACTTTAAGAAAGCCGACTTCATAAAACTTAGGGAAGTGCTGGGTGAGATCCCATGGACAACAATACTAAAAGGAAAGGGAGTTCATGATGGCTGGGAGTTTGTTAAGAGGGAGATACTAAAAGCAAAACGTCAGGCAATACCAATGAGACGGAAACATGGAAGGTGCCTAAAGAAGCCAGGGTGGTTATCTAAAGAACTTTTAACTGAATTAAGATTAAAAAAGGATGTGTACAAAAAATGGAAAAGGGGGGAAACCACCAAAGAGGAATTCAAACAAATAGCCAGCACGTGTAGACACAACGTCAGAAAAGCTAAAGCACAGAATGAACTCAGGCTTGCTAGAGAGGTTAAAAGCAACAAAAAAGGCTTTTATGGGTATGTTCGTAGCAAAAGGAAGAACAAAGAAACAGTGGGGTCACTCAGAGGAGAAGATGGTGAAATGCAAACAGGGGACACAGAAAGGGCTGAACTCCTCAATGCCTTCTTTGTCTCAGTCTTCTCCGATAAAGAAAACAATGCCCAACCTGAAGAATTTGGAGCAAATGATTCAGCAAAGGAAACACAGCCCAGAATAACTAAGGAGATGGTACAAGAATATTTGGCTAGTTTAGATGTATTCAAGTCTCCAGGGCCAGATGAACTGCATCCAAGAGTATTAAAAGAACTGGCAGATGTGATCTCAGAACCACTGGCAGTCATCTTTGAGAATTCCTGGAGAACAGGCGAAGTCCCGGCAGACTGGAGGAGGGCAAATGTTGTCCCTATTTTCAAAAAGGGGAAAAGAGAGGACCCAAATAATTACCGCCCAGTCAGTCTGACATCAATAGCAGGGAAGATTCTGGAGCAGATCATTAAGCAAACAGTCTGTGAGCACCTAGAAAGGAATGCTGTGATCACCAATAGTCAGCATGGATTTCTGAAAAATAAGTCATGTCAGACTAACCTGATCTCGTTTTTTGACAGAATTACAAGCCTGGTAGATGAAGGGAACGCAGTGGATGTAGCCTACCTTGATTTCAGCAAGGCATTTGACAAGGTGCCCCATGATATTCTTGTAAAGAAGCTGGTAAAATGCGGTCTTGACTATGCTACCACTCAGTGGATTTGTAACTGGCTGGCTGACCGAACCCAAAGGGTGCTCATCAATGGTTCCTCTTCATCCTGGAAAAGAGTGACTAGTGGGGTGCCACAGGGTTCTGTCTTGGGCCCGGTCTTATTCAACATCTTTATCAACGACTTGGATGATGGACTCAAGGGCATCCTGATCAAATTTGCAGATGACACCAAACTGGGAGGGGTGGCTAACACCCCAGAGGACAGGATCACACTTCAAAACGACCTTGACAGATTAGAGAACTGGGCAAAAATAAACAAGATGAATTTTAACAGGGAGAAATGTAAAGTATTGCACTTGGGCAAAAAAAATGAGAGGCACAAATACAAGATGGGTGACACCTGGCTTGAGAGCAGTACATGTGAAAAGGATCTAGGAGTCTTGGTTGACCACAAACTTGACATGAGCCAACAGTGTGACGTGGCAGCTAAAAAAGCCAATGCAATTCTGGGCTGCATCAATAGGAGTATAGCATCTAGATCAAGGGAAGTAATAGTGCCACTGTATTCTGCTCTGGTCAGACCACACCTGGAGTACTGTGTCCAGTTCTGGGCACCACAATTCAAGAAGGACACTGACAAACTGGAACGTGTCCAGAGGAGGGCAACCAAAATGGTCAAAGGCCTGGAAACGATGCCTTATGAGGAACGGCTAAGGGAGCTGGGCATGTTTAGCCTGGAGAAGAGGAGGTTAAGGGGTGATATGATAGCCATGTTCAAATATATAAAAGGATGTCACATAGAGGAGGGAGAAAGGTTGTTTTCTGCTGCTCCGGAGAAGCGGACACGGAGCAATGGATCCAAACTACAAGAAAGAAGATTCCACCTAAACATTAGGAAGAACTTCCTGACAGTAAGAGCTGTTCGACAGTGGAATTTGCTGCCAAGGAGTGTGGTGGAGTCTCCTACTTTGGAGGTCTTTAAGCAGAGGCTTGACAACCATATGTCAGGAGTGCTCTGATGGTGTTTCCTGCTTGGCAGGGGGTTGGACTCGATGGCCCTTGTGGTCTCTTCCAACTCTATGATTCTATGATTCTATGATTCTAAGTCCAATTGCGGACGACTCTGGGGTGCTCATCTTGCTTTACTGGCTGAGGGAGCCGGCAAATAGCTTCTGGGTCATGTGGCCAGAATGACTAAGTTGCTTCTGGCGAAACCAGAGCAGCGCATGGAAATGCCGTTTACCTTCCCGCCGGAGCAGTGCCTATTTATCTACTTGCACTTTGTGCTTTCGAACAGCTAGGTTGGCAGGAGCGGGGACCAAGCAACGGGAGCTCAACCCATCGCGGGGATTCAAACCGCCGACCTTCTGATTGGCCAGCCCTAGGCTCTGTGGTTTTAGACCACAGCGCCACCCATGTCCCTTAGATGTGGTAGTGTGATGGCCTGGGAATCTGATTCAGAGGCTGAACCTGAGGAATCCCAGCCTGCACAGGAGTCCCCGCCACCAGAACTCTTCTGGAGTTCCTGACCACGCCCAGCTTCTTGCCTTGGACCCCACCTTGACCTTGACGGACAGCCTCCAGACCCTCGACACAGGACCGGACTCAGACCTCGCCGCATGGTAACACCCGCCCCCCCGGGACCAGCACAGATAGGCTTTGCTATTAAAAATGATCTTGTGAGGCTCTTGTCAGAAGTTATCTCCCGCTTGGACTACTGCAATGCGCTCTACCTGGGGCTACCTTTGAAGGTGACCCAGAAACTACAACTAATTCAGAATAACACTGGTCCTGAAATACCTACATTGGCTCCTGTCACCGCTGCCTCAGGTCCCAGCTCACAAAGGACCAACGCCAGTTTCTCTTTATAAACAAAAGTCTTTATTGAAGTCCATTTGCTGTTTCACAGTAGTGGCGCGCAGCCATACGTCTGTAACCCTAGACCGTTGAAGCTCCCTCTGAGTCGGTTCCGCCCCGACACCAGTTTAAGATCCTTGCCTTGCTCCACCTCCTCCTTCGTTCCCTTTTCCGCTGGGTCCTCCTGCCCCCTGGGGTTTCGCCCTTCCTAGACTCTTCCGACACTGATGATTCCCCGGATTGTTCCCCCTCCCTCCGGCGTGCTTTAGGACCTGGCTCCCAATCCAGAGGCTCTGCTGTCCCGCGCGCCTGCACATTTGAACTTGGCGCGCGCGCCCAGCCCCCAACCTTTCTTCTGACCGTTACACTACTCCCGTCACTGCTTTCTATCCCTTCCGGGAGGATGGCCGGTTCTGACCTCCCCTCCATTCCCCCTTTCTCTGATGGAGGCGCGGTCAGCCCTGACTCATCCCCCCTCCCTGCTGGAGGGGATGCTGCCCCTGACACACAGGAACCTTCCCCCCCCCCCGCTATGCTCTGGTGGGGAAGCTGGTCCTGATCTCCAACCGCCGCTCTGGGAATCTCCGCTGGCCCCTTGTTCCTGGTGCGTCCCCCCCGGGAACCTCCTTGTCCTGACCACCGGCATCCCCTTCTGGGAATCCTCTGATTCGCTGGAGAGACTCATGGAATCCCTCTGATCACTGTCATTCTCCTCCCCGCTGTCCCCAGATTCCTCCCATTCGCTCTCCATCTCCTGTCTCCGCTGTGCCTCCGTCCCTGAACCCCTGACAGCTCCCATTACGTTTTTAAGCACCATTCAAAGTCCTGGTGCTGACCTTTAAAGCCCTAAATGGCCTCAGCCCAGTATACCTGAAGGAGTGCCTCCACCTCCATCATTCTTCCCGGACACTGAGGTCCAGCTCTGAGGGCCTTCTGGCGGTTCCCTCACTGTGAGAAGTGAGGTTAGAGGGAACCAGGCAGAGGGCCTTCTCAGTAGTGGCACCCACCCTGTGGAACGTCTTCCCATCAGATGTCGAGGAAATAAACAACTACCTGACTTTTAGAAGACATCTGAAGACAGCCCTGTTTAGGGAAGTTTTTAAATGACTGATGTTTTATCATGTTTTTAATATTCTAGTGGGAGCCACCTAGAGTGGCTGGAGAAACCCAGCCAGATGGACGATAAATAAATAAATAAAATTATTAATCATCATTATCATTATAATCACTATTGGCATCAGAAAGTGTGTGTCCAGCTGTTTTGGGGAAGGGTTCATAAGCAGATGGTTTTAGCTGTCCATTGTTAACTCCAGCTGCTTTTCAGCTTTACTCACTTGTAGGGCTAACAGGCTTATCTTCTAGAGCAGGTGTGGGGAACCTTGAGTAGCTGCTGTTGGACTCCAACTCTCACCAGCCCCAGCCAGCGTTGGAGTCTTAAAAAATAAATTTATGGCAGTTGCTGTCAGTATACCTGGTTACATCTAGGAGCAAGCCCATGACTTACAATAGGTTCTGGGATATCTTCCTTGGGACATTCCTATGCATGCTCATGGTCTTCTGAGCATTACTCTGGTACCCCAGGAGGTGCCACAAAAATGAGATGGCTCACAATTTTCCTTCACCTCCTTTCTTTAACGCCCATGGTGCAGGATAGAGAATTGAGGGAATATTTACATCACAGACTAGGACGGTTGCTTCCATTTCCCTAGAGAGCCCTGTGAACTGTAGTTCTCTCTCTTGCGCGCGATCACTCTCAGCCTTGCAATCATTCTTAGGATTTTGGGAGTAAGGACTGTCAGGACTGGTCGTTGTCCTCTTCAGATCACAACACAAACGCTTCTTGTTTTATAACTTTTTGTTATGTATTAACAAAACAAGCTTATAAACGGTTCTTCTCTTTAACTACTACAGTGGTGCCCCGCAAGACGAATGCCTTGCAATACAAAAAACTCGCTAGATGAAAGTTTTTTCCGTTCGTGATTTGCCTCGCAAGACGAATTTCCCCTATGGGCTTGCTTCGCAAGACGAAAACGTCTCGCGACTTTTTTTCTTTGACTAAAAACAAAGACATGTTTTGTTTATAAAGTTAATTTATTTTCCCTTAAATTTTTGAACTGCTCTTTACAGTATGTGTGACTTTAAAGAGCAGTTAATAAACTGTTGTTGTACCAAATTTGGCTTTGTTTGGACTTTTTTTGACCATAGGAACGCATTAATTGATTTTCAATGCATTCCTATGGGATTTCGTGCTTCGCAAGACGAAAAATTCGCTAGACGACAAAAATTGCGGAACAAATTAATTTCGTCTTGCGGGGCACCACTGTATTCCTCAGAGTCACTTACTTCAGCTACCTTCTGAGCTCTGCTTCCTCATGATCAGCCACTCTCAAAATGGTGAAGGTGCCCTTCCCTTCGCTTTCCCGCTCTTTTTCCTACCCTCCTGGCTAGAGCTGGCTTGTATCTCCCCTCCTCCCAATCTGAGCTAGAACTGAACCCTTGCCTTTCCTGGGAACAGCTGGTCAGTGGCGTAGCGTGGGGGGTGCAGGGGGGCCCAGCCGCACCGGGCGCAACATCGGGGGGGGGGGCGCTCGCACTCGCAGCTCTCTGCCCCTACCTGGCTCACTCACTCTCTCTCACTGCAGTGCTGGCTGTGCAAATCTGATCCAAGCCGCTGGGTCTCCGCCCACTGTGGAGGGGGTGGGTGCCAGGCGTGCGGTGCGGAGAGAGAGCGAGGGACTATCTGGGGGAGGGACAGTGCAGCGGCCGTCCAGCACAGCGCTGAGCGCGGGAGAGAACCACACCAGACCAGACCAGGCAGCAGCAAGAAGAAGATGGCAGCGGCGGCAGGTTAGGGGTTAGGGGGCGCAAATTACTTGCCTTGCCCCGGGTGCTGACAACCCACGCTACGCCGCTGCAGCTGATCCCTCCCTGTTGTTCCTGTTAGATTCACTGCTCTCCTCCTGGCCTTGGGGAAAACATTCTCCCTCTGGGAAACTAGAAACTTCTAACTCTAACTCTTCCCTGACAAAAGCCATGGCATTTAAATATATAAAACCCTTCCTTCTCCAGTTACTAGGGCCTGGTGATACCTGGTTTTCAACATTACGATATGCAACCAGTTAAATATTGTGATATTTCAGTAGATCACAATATCTGAAATAAGGCTGGAGCTATGTAGAGGTGAACATGGTCCTGGCAACTGCTATTACTTATGGCTCTAACTCTAAAACTGATAAAATTTTACTTAACGTATTGTTGCAACTGTTATGTTATAGTACTACTGTACCGATAATAGCACATTTTCTCTAAAATTAAAGCTGTGGAAGTAATTAGAAGCTAGATACCAAAGGTTCCCTAAACATTTAATTACATTACTAAACAAGAAAAAAGCAAATTCAATGTCACACTTTTAGATATTCAAATATAATTCACTATCGAGTCTTAGTTGAATGTATACATCGCACACCAGTTATTTGATTGTTTGTTAATTTTCTTTTCTAAACAAGGCCAAAATAGAAAGAATGGAATGGATAAATTTTAACAGAACAAAATATAAACAAAATTTATATTTTTATTGCCAAGAAAATTTGCATTTCTTTTATAAACCAGGCCAAACCGGAAAGCATGGATAAAATTTTACAGAACAAAAACTATTAAACACAATTTATATTTTTTGCAAGGGATGCCCTTTGTATTTGAAGAACATTGCCAGCCGAGCTGAACACACTTTCAGATTGCACACTTGTTCTTGGAATAGCCATAAACTTTTTTGCAAGCTCCTTCAACATTGGGAAGGATGCCTAATGCGCCTTCCACCCCATCCGAGGGCATTTGTAAGTGTCCACTCTTGGCGTAGCCATCTAGGAGAAAATGGGCAGCATAAGGAGGTGGGGGGGCACCCAGAAGAGGCTCAAACGCAAAGCAGGGTGGGGCTTTTTTCTTTTACTCTGAAGCAACTTGCAAGCCAACAAGCATCTCAAGAGCGTATTTCCCTCCTGTTTGCGTCAGGGGAGGGGAGAGCTGAAGACTGGCAGAGCTAACCTGAGGCTGACAGCGTAGGCTGGGTTAGTAAGAAACCTGTGGGCTGCTTCTTCCCCCAAAGAAAGGCACACACAACAAACACTGGGTGTTTTCCCCCTTTTATTCTGAAGAAACATCCGAAAACACACACACAGAGAGAGAGAAGCAGGGGAGGCGAGCAAGAAAGGGAGAGAGAGAGCGTGCAAGCGAAGCCCTGCAGGGCAGACTGAGCTCAAGAAACCTGGGGCTCCCGAAGCTTCTCTGGAGATGGAGATTGAACCTGGAGGCCCATTGCCTGACTAGGATGTGCTCTGCCACAGAGGTGGAGCCCTTCCCACCAAGCAGGTCAGGTTCCAAAATTTCCGTGACTTCGTTGATGCGCTCCTCCTGTGCCATCCCCGCGTGCCCGGTTCTTTCCCTGAGCGGACTCGGCGCCGTTCCGGGTTCCTGAAACCTGTGCGGTGCCTTGTAGGGAGTGAGCACCGATCTGTGGAACACCGGATGCATTCTGGAACCCTCCGGAAGCGCCAGCCTGAAAGCCACCGGGTTGACCTGCTCTTCGACTTGGTAGGGCCCCAGTTGCTTATGCCCTAGTTTCTTCTTGGCCAACGACCTGGCCGGCACTGCGTGGGCTGCTAACCAGACCCAGTCTCCCACATGGATCTCTTCGCCAACCCTTCTGTGTTTGTCCGCCTGCACCTTGTATGCGTGTTTGGCCAGCTCCAGGTGCCGCCGCAGCTGATCGTGGACCTCCTGCAACTCCGACGCGAACGCATCTGCTGTCTGCGGCTCCCCCTCCACCATTCTTTCCAGTCCCGGGAAGGTTCTGGGGTGCCTCCCGTTGTTGGCGAAGAACGGCGTGACCCCCGTGGACACGTGCTTCGTGTTGTTGTAGGCGAACTCGGCGAGCGGCAGGTAATCCACCCACGTCACAGGCTGTTGATTCGCATAGCATCTCAGGTACTGCTGCATGATGGCATTGACCCGCTCCGCTTGCCCGTTGGTCTGCGGGTGTCTCGCCGATGCCAGGTTGATCTTGACGTTTAGGAAGCCCATCAGCTTCTGCCAGAAATTCGAGATGAACTGCCGCCCGCGGTCGGACAGAATAGACCGTGGCAGACCGTGGACCTTGAACACGTGGTCTATGAACAGTTTGGCGGTTTGTTCCGCCGTGGCCACCTTCGCACACGGGATGAAATGTGCCATCTTGGAGAACAAGTCCACCACCACCAGCACGGCCGTCTTGCCCCTCGAGCTGGGCAGATCCGTGACGAAGTCCAGGGCGACTCTCTCCCATGGTTCGACCGGAGTTTGCAGCGGTTCCAACAGTCCGGCCGGCGGTCTGTGCACTGGTTTGGCCCTCTGGCAGGTGTCGCACCTCGCCACGTAGTCCGCGACCTCCCCTCTCATTCCGGGCCACCAGAAATCCCTGGCGACTAATTCCACCGTCTTCTCCTTGCCAAAGTGCCCGGCAGTGGGCGCGTCGTGCAGCTGATGCAGTACCTTGGCGCGAAGTTCGTCTCCCGGCACGTAGATGGCCCCTTTACGGATGAGCAATCCATCTCTCAGCTGGAACCCGTCGGTCGCTGCCGTGCCCCTTTGCATCTCTGCCATCTTTGCTTGCGCGAAGGAGTCATTCTGCAACGCTCGTCGCACCGCCTCCAGGTCCACTGTCGCCGCAGCGCACGCCCACACTGTTGGTGCGAAGATGTGCATGGCGGCCGCTGGCGTGGCGTCCTCCAGATACTGTGGCTTACGGGAGAGCGCGTCCGCCATGATGTTGGTGTCCCCCGGGACATACTCTATTCGGAAGTCGAAGTTCGCAAAGAACTCAGCCCAACGTATCTGCCTCTGGTTCAGGAACTGTGCCGTGCGCCAGTGCTCCAGATTCTTGTGGTCCGTGCAGACCTGCACCGTGTGCTTGGCGCCGATCAGGAAGTGCCTCCACGCTTTGAATGCTGCATGAATGGCCAGCAACTCCCTGTCCCAGATGGTGTAGTTCTGTTCAGACTTGCTGAGCTTCCTGGAGTAAAACGCCCCCGGCCGCCAAACCCCCTGCGGGTCTTTCTGCAGCAGGACTGCTCCCACGGCTCTGTCCGAGGCGTCTGTCTCGACCCTCATCGGCCTGCTGGGGTCGACATGCAGCAGCTGCTCTTCCGACGCGAAGAGACGTTTGAGTGCCTGAAAGGACCGCTCCGCCTGCTCCGTCCAGATGAACTTCTTTTTCTTGGAGCTAAGCGTGTCCGTGATGGCCGCTGTCTGCATAGCGAAGCCTTTGATGAACTTGCGATAGAAATTCGCGAAGCCGACAAATCGTTGGACCTCCTTCCGGTTGCGCGGGCTTTTCCAATCCAACACCGCTCGAACCTTGGCGCTGTCCATTGCGAGCCCCTTGTCAGACAACTTGTAGCCCAGAAAATCCACCTCCGTCACGTCGAACTGGCACTTCTCCAGCTTGGCGTAGAGCCTATGCTGCTGCAGCCTGGTCAGCACTTCCTTGACGTGTCTGTCATGCTCCTGCTGCGATTCCGAAAAGATCAGGATGTCATCTAAGAAACAGACTCACGTCTTGTAGAGGAGCCCCGCCAACACGTGATGCATGAACGCTTGAAAAACGTGGGAGCCATTTTGCAATCCAAAAGGCATAACTCTATACTCGTAGGTGCCCAGTGGCGTGAACATGGCTGTCTTCCACTCATCTCCCTCCCGCATGCGAATGAGGTTGTACGCCCCCCGCAGGTCTAACTTGGTGAACACGCTGCCCTTCCGTACCTTTGCGAGGAGGTCGTCAATTCGGGGCATGGGGAAGTCCGATGGCTTGGTCACACTGTTTAAGATGCGATAGTCCACGACCAGCCTTTTTTTGGGCGTGTCCCGCTTCTTAACAAAGAATACAGGACTGCCCCCCGCTGCCTTGGACTCCCGGATGAAACCGCGCTCCAAATTATGATCTATGAACTCTTTGAGTTCCTGCAGTTCGTCCTCAGACATGGAATACAGCTTCCCTTTAGGCAGCGCCGCCCCCGGCAGCAGGTCAATTTTGCAGTCATATGGTCTGTGGGGGGGTAGCCTGTCTGCCTCCTTCTCGCAGAAAACCTCCAAAAATTATGCGTACTTGTGGGGAATCGCTTGCAGCGTGCCTAGCAGCAGCTGTGACTCCTCTTGCTCCCCTTCCTGCCGGGGCATGATGCAGTGTTCAGCACAAAAGGAAGAGCCGAAGGTCAGCTGCCTCTGGTACCAAGCCAGCGTCGGGCTGTGCTTGTCCAGCCAACTCATGCCCAATACAATAGGCGTGTCCGACAGTTGAGTGACGTTGAAGCTGATGATTTCCCTGTGATTTCCAAGCCGCAGCACCATAGGTGGCGTCTGCTTCACCACTTGCCCCCCCCTAGCAGCTCCCTGCCATCCACCGTGACAACCTGCAGGGGCAGCGTGGCAGGCAGCAACTGTATAGCGTGCCGGTCGACAAAGTCCTGCCCTATGAAGTCTGCATTGCTTCCCGAGTCGACGGTGATTGGCACATCCATGGTGATTCCATTGGGTAGCTGGAGCGATGCGGTGAGCCTCACTACTGGCTTGGGCGGGAGGGGGTCCATGGGCGGTAAAATCCCTGGGGACTGCTTCACTGACACGTCTGGCTGGGCCCCAGTGCCTCTTCCTCCAGCCAGACATCGTCGTTTCCCTGCTGCGGTTCTCCTTGCTGCGTTGCTGCAGTCACCATTGCTGAGGCTGCAGTGTGCTTGTGGAGCCTCCGGGGACACTCTTTCGCCATATGCCCTGGATCCTCGCAGATATAACACTTCCTGTTCCCTCTAGGAGGCTTCGCTTTCACTGCTGCCGGTGCTAGGGCTCTGGCTGCTGACTGAGCCCTTGCACTTCCAACCTCCATCGGTTCCACCCCTCCCCCTGTTGGAGGCGTGGATTGCGCACGCGCTGCTTCTCTGGGAAGGAAGGAGGAGCCCCTGGCTGGTTCGCGCCCGCTACGCCCTTCGTCCCTGCTCCACGGACGTTCTTCCAGCCGCACCCCCACCGCCAGCGCCCTCTGAACGATCTCCTGCGTGGTCCGGGGTCTCTCCCCCCTCGCAATTTCATCTTTAACCGAGCTGTGCAATCCCTCCCAAAACAGGTCTCTTACCGGAGCCGAATCTCTGTCCCATTCCAGGGCACTGACCAAGGCGAAAAAGCGTGCATGATACTGCCTTACGCTGGCCCTCCCTTGTTTCAATCCATGTATCTGCTGCCGAGCAAGATCCACGTCAATACTTGATAAGAAACATCCATCCATCACTTTAATAAAGGCATCCGCATTTTGGAGCGCCGGATCCCCATCCCTCCACAAATTGCGCAGCCACGCTTTGGCATCTCCATGCAAATGAGACATGATGAATCCCACTTTCTCTTGCTCATCTCTAAAGTCTCTTTTCAGCAGTTGCAGTGCACACATTACATCTGCTCTAAAGTTGGGGTACTGTTGCAGATTCCCATCGAAGTGAGAGACCAGACCACCTGTTCGTCTCGCCAACCTAATTCCCTCCTGTTTGGGTGTCAGTTGCCCTTGCTTAGTAAGCATGTCCAACCTGATCTGGAGATCCCTGCAGGCGGCAGCTGCCTCCTCCTCTCTCTTCCTGGATGCGAGAGCCTCGGCATTCAGTTGTGACACTGCTTCTCTGAGTTCCGCTATCTGCTGCTCAGCCGTCATGTCGTCTGCCGTTCGTGAGCTCGCTAGTAGGCACCTGCTTCTCTCCTCTCCTCGAGGCTGTAGATGCCCAGAATTAAGGAGACGGGACTTACTGTCAGAGCTGCTTCCAGATCCTAGCTCACAGAGGATCACGCTAGCCAGAGATCATTAAGTAAAGTCTTTATTGAGTTACATTTTCCATTCTCAAGCTGCTGCGTGCAACTCTACGTCTAATGGCTAGATCGGCGAATTCCCGTCTGAGTCTCCGCCCCTTGCGCACCAACTTAATATCCTAGCCCTGCTCCACCTTTTCCGCCTGACTGTTCTCCTCTGGGTCCCTCTGCCCCCGGGGTCTCTTCCTTCCTGGATTCTTCTGACGCCGACCCCCCGGACTCTCCTGTCTCCTTGCGCCGGGCTTTAGGACCTGGCTCTCTTTCAGGGCTGCCTACTGCGTCACTTCCCTGTGCATTTGAACTTGGCGCGCGCGCCCAACTTTCCACTTTCCGTCTGACCGTTTCTTCGCTCCCCGATGGAGGTGTGGCCACTCCTGACTCATGCCCTCCCCCCTGTTGTGAGCTGCCAGCGCTTGATCCCTGGCTCTCTTCCTTTTCCCTGCTCTCTGGCGGTGACGCTGGTCCCGATTTCCAACTGCTCTCCTCTGAGTCCCCTCTGGCTCTATCTCCCTGGGGTGTCCCCCTAGGCTCCCCCCTTGCCCTGGCCACTGGTGCTCCTTTCTGTGAATCTTCTGATTCACTGGAAAGACTCGGAGATCTCGGGTCGTCGTCATCACTCATCTTTTCCTCTGCCTCCTCCCCCTCGCTCTCTGTTTCCTCCCTTGCCCTTGCCTCTGCTCCTGAACCCCTGACAATATCCTTTACAGTTAATGGCTACCTTGGCTATATAATTTGCTCTAATTTTCCTAGCAGCAGTTGCAAAAAGTACTACCCGCCAGGTCACATACTTATCTGTGTCTGCAAGGAGATAGTTACAGATAGGTAGCCGTGTTGGTCTGCCATAGTCAAAATAAAAAAAATCCTTCCAGTAGCACCTTAAAGACCAACTAAGTTAGTTCTTGGTATGAGCTTTCGTGTGCATGCACACTTCTTCAGATACACTGAAACAGAAGTTGCCAGATCCTTCTATATAGTGAGAAGGTCTATATAGAAGGATCTGGCAACTTCTGTTTCAGTGTATCTGAAGAAGTGTGCATGCACACGAAAGCTCATACCAAGAACTAACTTAGTTGGTCTTTAAGGTGTTACTGGAAGGATTTTTTTTATTTTGCAAGGAGATATAACATCATATCAAGGGAGTTCTGGCCAGGGGACCCTGTCATTATAGGTACCAAAAATCTTTTTCTTGCATCATTATATAATGGACAGTGCAAGATATAATGCATAAGGTCCTCTACTTCAGAACATCCCCTAATGCAAACACGTTCGTTTTTTGGTATGCCTCTATGTCTCCCATCTCTATAAGCAGATCTTATTGTATTTAGTCGTAGCTCTGTAAAAGCTTTTCGAAGCTGTGCAAAAGTCAATTCATTAAAATAAGATATGTGTTCATTGACCTCTCTAAGTTTAAAATACAATGGGGCGCATGTAGATGTGCACATAGAGTTTAGATCGTTTTTAGTTGCCACTGCCCTTGTGGTTCGTTTAAAAATATTTTTCTGTGAATATAAGGGGAGTTCTTTAATCTCAGTCATTGAGGTCATATTTGCCCATCAGTTGGGCAGCATGATGTACCCAGTTTTTAAAGGGTAATCCATTTGAGAGCTCAATCAGGCATTTTTTTGGTAGCCTAGTGTTGTCCATCTATTGAACTCTAAACCAGTAACAGAGAATTCTTTTATCAATTTGGCTCTCTATGCTCAACATGCGAGTTTCCAACCTGACCATGGCAGATTGCACGTCTTTGGGTAAACCTAAAAGAACTCTTAAAAAATAATTCTGTGGGGGTTCCAGACCAGAGACCTTTGAGGTACCCCAAACCTCTGCACCATATAAAATCTGGGCCATTGTTTTTGCTTTATACACAGATAGAGCTGGGTTGACCAGATTTCCACCTTTACATGCAGCGAATTTCAGAATGGCTTTTGCTGATTTAAAGGCTTGCAATTTAATATTGGATAGCTGTGTATTCCAAGATGCCGTTTCTGAATAAATCAATCCCAGATATTTAAACGTATTTACTTGGTTTATGATGTGTTCATCCAGGTGCCAAACATGCTTTTTAGAACGCTTCCCAAATACAATGACCTGCGTCCTTCAATATCTAAACAGTAATCTGCATGTTAACCCCTCCTTAGATCTAAGTAGGGGACAACGCAAAATGCAAAAAGACAGAACAGAACAAGACAGAAACACAAACTCAGCAAAAAGAGAAAACAAGAAAAGGAAAAAGGAAAAGGAAAGGAAAGAGAGGCAAGAGATAAGGATATTAAAGGAGATAATAAAAAAAATTAAAAAAGAAGAAACAAATCAGAAAAAGGACTTCCTACTATCCCTCTGTTGGCTATACTGTATAAAAGTGTTCTTCAAGTGTTCTTCAAGATAGTCAAATGTTCAATCCAGAGTAATACCCAGATGTTCCTCCCTCTGCTAGGCAATGTGCTTTCAGTCTTCAGTTCAGGCATTTCAAGTTCATTCATTTTTCTTTCAGAACAAAAAGCACAAAAGAGGTTCTCCGGTAATTGTTATAGATAAACATCAACCATAGTGTTCCTTCAGTCCCACATCACAACTTTATCTCCAATGTTAAGAAACATTCAGTCCTTGTTCCTTATTCACTCAAAAGTTTCTTCATTGTTGTGATGGGAATTGGGGTTGCTTGTGCGTAAACTGCAAACTGCTCCAAGCTAGCCGTGTAGCTAAAACTTTCCCCGGTTGGCAGCCCTTGAAATGCGACTGTCTTAGTCACTGGCAGAATCCGTCAGTGGGCGGGACCTAAATTTCTTCCAACATAAAAGTTGCTTGACACCAAGTCTCCTCCTAGATTCTCTGCGTGGAAGCCTTCTGCGCAGCGTGGGCGTGCCAAGCGGAGGTCCTGTGCTCTCTCCACTGATTTCACTGGAAGAGTCTCTGAGCCTCCCCTCCACCTTGCTCCCGGCTTCCCTTTTCTCCCTGGTGTCCCCTGGATTTCTTTCCCCTGTGGAAACCCTCTCTCTCTCCCTGCTAGTTCCCTCCCCTGCATCACTGGAGCGACTTTCCTCTCCTCTTCCCTCCGATGGCAGTTCCCTGACATCCACCTCCCTCCCAGGGCCCTCCCCCTCTCCCCTCCTTTCCTCGGACAGCGATGCGGGAAACCCCTGGAAGGAGCTCTCCCCTTCCTCAGAGGATTCAAACACCGCTCTCCATCTGTTGCTATCTCCTTCCGCTGCCCAATCTCCCCAGTCGGATTCCTCTTCCTCGGCTTCCCCTCCTTCCTCCTCTTCTGAGGCTGGCCACCCCTCAAACTCTTCTTCATCCTCCGTGGTGCCAAATTGCTCTCTCCAGAACCTGCCAAGGGGTTTGGGCTTCCTTGGGAACCTGCTATGAAACTCCTCCTGCAGATACTCATCCCTGATTTCTTCCGCAGGAACCCAAGCGTTTTCCGACTCTGGTTCCCCTTCCCAGGCCACCAAATATTCCACCCTTCTCCCTCTCCACCTTGAACCGAGGATTTCTGCTGCCTGCCCACTGAATTCCCTTTCCTCCACCTGTGGATGCCTGGGGATTTTTCTTTCTCCTCCCTGCCATTCCCACCCCTCCCGGTACGGTGAGAGCAAGGACCTGTGGAACACCGGGTGTAGCTTCATGTTGGTGGGCAATCTCAGCCTAAAGGTTACCGGGTTTACCTGCTGCGTTACTTCAAAGGGTCCCAGCCGTCTCGGCTGTAATTTCCTACACCCCCCTTTGAACGGTAACCCTTTGGTTGACAACCACACCTGATCTCCCACCCTTATAGTCTCCCCTTCTCTTCGGTGCTTGTCTGCCTGCCTCTTGTATACTTCTTTAGCTCTCTCCAGGTTAACCTTAAGTTGTTGGTGTAAAGCTTCCATTTCTTCCACAAATTGTTCGGCCGCCGGCACACTCCCCCTCCCCTCCCCCTCCCCTGGGAAGGCCCTGGGGTGACACCCGTAATTGGCCATGAAGGGACTCATCCCCGTGGACACATGTTCAGCGTTATTGTATGCAAATTCGGCCAGCGCTAGCTTTTCCACCCAATCGTTTCCCCTTTCGTTGACGTAGCACCGAAGGTACTGCTGAAGTACGCTATTAGCTCTTTCTGCTTGTCCGTTGGTCTCCGGGTGTCTGGCCGTCGAGAAGCTCACTTCGATGTCCAGCAGACCCATGAGCTTCTTCCAGAACCTGGAAGTAAATTGTTTGCCTCTGTCGGACAAAACCCTCAAGGGTGCGCCATGCAACCTGAAAACGTGATCTATAAACAGTCTAGCTGTCTCCTCTGCTGTCACTGCATGCGAGCAAGCAATAAAATGGCACATTTTGGTCATCAAGTCCACTACCACCATGACTGCTGTTTTCCCCCTGGACTTGGGTAAATCGGTCATAAAATCTATGGATACCACCTCCCATGGCCTTTCCGGGATGGGTAAGGGCTCCAGTAACCCCGCGGGTGGTGCCCTCTCCCCTTTAGCCCTCTGGCAGCGCTCGCACCCCCGTACTTATTCTCGAACATCTTCCCTCACTCTTGGCCACCAGAACTGCCTGGTGACTAGTAACATGGTCTTGTGTTGACCAAAATGTCCCGCCGTGGGGTTATCATGGAGTTGTTTAAGTACTTTTCTCCTCAAGTCCCCTTCTGGTATGTACAATGCTCCCTTATAGTATAGCGCCCCCTCCTTTTCCTCAACCCCCCCTGATTTTCTGCATCTCGTATCTCCCTGATTTTAGTCTGTGCGTACTCATCATTCCTCGTCAACCCGGTTAGTTCTTGTCTCCCTATCAACACTCCCCCCCACACCCATCGGTCCTCGGGTATCACATGTCGTGCTTCTGGCTCTTCCTCCACGTACTCTGGTTTACGGGAGAGGGCGACTGCCCTGACGTTTTCTTTTCCGGGCACATACTGAATTTCAAAGAAGAACTTGGAAAACTCCTGTGCCCATCGCACTTGTCTTTGGTTGAGAACTCGAGCAGTCCTCCAATATTCCAGGTTTTTGTGGTCCGTGCACACCTGAATCTTGTGCTTCGCGCCTATCAGGAAATGTCTCCAACGTCGAAAGGCTTCATGAATTGCCAGTAATTCCCGGTCATACACTGTGTAATTCTGCTCCGACTTGTTCAGCTTCCTAGAAAAAAAGCACACGGCTTCCACTCTGATCGATTTCCTGGCTGGAGCAGCACGGCTCCGATAGCTCTGTCTGACGCGTCTGTCTCCACCCTCATAGGCTTTTGCAGATCCACGTGTAAGAGTTGCTCCTCCGAAACAAACACCCTCTTTAGCTTTTCAAAAGATTCCTGCGCTGCTGCTGTCCATTCGAACTTCTTCTTGCTGCTGAGACAATCAGTTATGGGTGCCATCAGGTGGGCGAAGTTCTTGATGAACTTTCTATAGAAGTTGCCAAACCCCAGGAACCTCTGCACGTCCTTCCGGGTCTTAGGAACCTTCCATTCTAGTACTGCCTGCACCTTGCCTGGGTCCATTGCCAGACCTTTGTCTGACAACCTGTAGCCCAGGAACTCCACCCCTCTGGCATGGAATTGGCATTTCTCCAGTTTGACCCACAGCTGATGCTCCTGCAGCCTTTTCAGCACTTCCCTGACATCTTTCACATGCTGCTCCTCGTTCTCTGAGTAGATAAGCATGTCGTCCAGGAAGGCCACGCAATTCTTGTACAGTAGGGACCCCAGCACGTGGTGCATGAATGCTTGAAATGTGCTGGATCCCGATTGTAATCCGAAGGGCATAACGAGATACTCAAAGGCTCCCAGAGGGGTGAACATCGTGGTATTCCATTCATCCCCCTCCCTCATCCTTATCAAATTGTACGCCCCTCGAAGGTCCAACTTGGTAAAAACCTTCCCTTTCCTTACCCTGGCCAAAATGTCATCAATCCTGGGCATTGGGAAGGTCACTGGTTCCGACACCCGGTTGACGGACCTATAATCTGCGATTAAGCGGGGTTCCTTGGAGTCTCTTTTGTCCACAAAGAACACTGGACTGCCCCCCACCGCCCTTGATTCACGTATAAAGCCCCTCTTCAGATTCTTGTCGATGAACTTCCGCAACTCCTGCATCTCCCTGTCTGACATGGCATACAGCTTACCCACTGGTAACTGAGCCCCTGGGAGTAGGTTGATCTGACAGTCAAAGGACCGGTGAGGGGGTAGTCTATCCGCCTCTTTCTCGCTGAAGACTTCTTCCAGGTCTGCATACTTCTTCCACTGCCATCCCTGCCACCCTGGCTACTGCCATCCTCGGGGTTTCCCCTTCGTGGCAGTGCTCTACGCAGTGAGCTGACCCAAAGGTAACTGTTCGCTGGTGCCACCCCACTATGGGATCGTGCAGGGCTAGCCAGCTCATTCCCAGTATGATTGGTGGCCCTGCTAATGTGGCAACGTGAAAGGCAATTGTCTCAGTGTGTCTGGAGACCCTCATTTTCATGGGAGGGGTCTGGTGGGTCACTTCCCCCCCAAGAGTTCTCTCCCATCAATGGTAGTTACTTGGAGGGGGTGTTCGAGAGGCACCACCTGGGACTTCCGGTCGGCGCCAGCGTTAATGGCGGTCCTCTTTCCGAGCTCCGGAGGAGGACTGCTCTGCGAGTTTGGGTCTGACCCGCTACAGCAAGCGGGGGACCCCTAAAATCACAGGCGCTGAAGCCTGTGAACAAGGAGACTCGGTGGGTACCAGAAGCGCCCCCCTTACTGCTTCCAGAGCCTTTTTAAAGGCTCTGGAACGGCATCGGGAGAGCGCGGTGCTGAGAGTCGCTACCCAGCCCGCAGGGTGAAGCCGCGTCGCCATTGACGGAGAGCGCCGATTCCTTCCTGTAAATCTGGGACTGAAAAACCTGTGAGTAAGACTGAACGCTAATTTGGAACCTTTTAAAAGAAAATCTGGCTGAAAACGGGAAAGGCAAAAATTAAGGAAGTCTGCCTTCCCCTGACTGCATGACAGCTAAAGCAACGGAATTTTAAAGCTGCATCCGCAAGAGATTTTTTTCTTTGACTATTTAAACCTGACATTGAACTTAGACCTCCCCTCTAGCAAGCAGGGCAGAGGGGGGGGGAAAGGACATTAAGAACTGCATGATTTCTTTAATAAAGGAAAACCCTTCTGTTGCCTCACTGCCCTGAAGCGGACTGCCAAATAAGATAGTGGAACACTGAACTGTTTTTAACTCTGGGGAAAGTTACATAGTTGAAGTTTCTGTTGATACAAAGTTTTTGGACTCTGTTGCTACAGTCTATTGGAGTATGTTGAAATTGTATCTACGGGAAAAAGTGTTGTAAAAGACTTTTACAAGCCTCCTGATATACTTGTTTTTAAACTTCTTTGTCTCTATACTTATTTTTTTTGGCCTGCTCCCCCTAGAGGGCTAAAGTAACAGCTGTAAAGCCTAGGACAGTGGAATTTTCCATTAGGGGACTGCTTTCCTGGGAACGACCTTGGGACATGAGTGGCTCAGCGGAAGAGATAACCACAAGAGCTAAGGCTAAGCAACAACAATACCAGCAACAACAACAACAAAAAAGAGGCTCGATCACTGACGCAACTCCTACAGGAACAACAGGACAAGAAAAAGTGACAGCTACTTCCATGGAGTCAGTGACACAAGCGCTTCTCAAGATAAATCAGTCTTTGGAGAACTTGACAAAGCAGAGTACAGAAAACACACAGAAATTAACAGAGCTAACAGCAAGATTGGACTTAAATACAGAATCTATAAACAAGCTGGTCCAAGAAAATTCCGCAACACGTAAGATTGCAGAGGAAGCCAGAACTATTGCTGGAGAGACTCAACAGAATTTGCAACCGATTGCTAAAAAAGTTTACGAACATGATACAACTCTGGCTTTGTGGGATTTACAGAGAAAGGAAAGAAATCTGAAATTAAGACTGATTCCCGAGAGCGAAGGAGACAATTTGTGGAGTTTTTAACATGAGAGTTTGCTGATTTCTGGGAAGACTTGGAGGACGAAGAAATTAAAATAACAACAGCATTTAGACTGGGCAGAAGACAGAACAGAAAGACCCCGAGGGACTGTTTGATCACCCTTAGATCGAAGGAAGAAAGAGACAAAATATTAAGATTACATTACGGAAGGGCCTTGCAAATTGAAAACTCATCTATACAGATTTTTAAAGATATCCCTAAACACATCTTGGAGTTGAGATCCTTCTACAAGGACTTGGTCTATCTGCTGAAGAAGAACATCATCCCTTTCAGGTGGGAGTTCCCACAAGGACTGTCTTTTGACTATAAGGGAAAGAAGGTGAAAATAAAGACCATACAAGACAAAGAAAGATTCTTGGAAAGAAATCAAGAGGATTTACAGAAGGGAACGGTGGACCCAATTGCAGAACAAAGGAGAGCAATAGACATTCTTAATTTATCGTATGGACTTGACTCAGCACCATCAGAGGAAGAGCAAAAACTTGGAGCGGTTGAAGGAGTAACAGAAAAATAACAAGATGGCCCTGCAATTCCTTAGTTGGAATTGTAATGGGCTGAACATGCCTTTGAGGAGACGCCAAGTATTTCATATTTTGAAAAGAGAACAATTGGATTTGATTTGCTTACAAGAAACTCATATAACCAGAGCACACAGGAAACTACTTATAAATAAAAGATTAGGACAAGAATTCATCTCTTCGGATAAAGTTAAGACAGTGTTTCCCAACCTTTTTTGGGCAACGGCACACCTGTTTAATGAAAAAAATCTCGTGGCACACCACCATTACAGCCCCGTGACGTCAGCGCGCAGCGTCACGCCGGGAGGGACGCACGAAAGTGAAAGTTTTTTCCCTCCCCCTTGCCGGGGAACCTCCAAGCTTTGGGGGTGGGAGGAGGCAGCAGAGCGAGGGACTGAGGGACGGCGGCAACTGAGGCGGCGGCGGCTGTTGTGGTGGTGGCGGCGATAGCGGGCGGAGGAGGGGGCGGCGGCGGGGCTTGAGGAGCCGTCGCCGGGAGTTGCTGCTGCTGTTGTTGCTGCTGCTGCCCGGACATGCCGGCCTCTTCCTCCTCCGCTGTCTCGTGCTCCTCCCTTTTGCACGCGCTGCCCCGCCGCTCGGCACCACCACCGCGGAGCCGCCCCCGGCTCGACGCGGATCCTCGCCGCCGCCGCCTCTCACCGCCCGACTCGCCCGCCTCCCTCCCACGGCACACCAGCCAACGTCTCACGGCACAGTAGTGTGCCGCGGAACACCGGTTGGGAAACACTGAGTTAAGAAAAGAGGAGTCGTGATTTATGTAAAGGAAAAATGGGCCCCAAAAATGATGTTTAAAGACGAACAAGGAAGATATCTGGCAGTCGAAATACAAGTACAAGGAGAAAAATATTTAATAGTTGGAATTTATGCACCAAATGAGGGCAAAGCGGAATTTTTCAAGAAACTACATGAAACTTTGACGGACTATCTGGACTACAATATGATAATCATGGGAGACATGAATGGTGTAGTCTCTACAAATATGGATAAGGCACAAAGATTGACAATCTCCAATGAAGGGAGACTTCCGAAGACTTTTTTTGAGATGACGGAAAATATGGACTTAATAGATATATGGAGAACAAGGAACCCACTGGAGAGAGAGGGAACCTTTTTCTCCCAAGCAATGATGACCTGGACCAGAATTGACCAAATCTGGATCACTAGTGGGATGGCTCCAAAGATCAAGAAAATAGAAATCTGCCCAAAAACCTGCTCCGACCATAACGCCTTGAAGATGGAAATGAAACTTACAACAATTCAGATGGAGGATGAATGACACCCTGTTTCGAGATAAAGAGATCCACATGAAGGCCCAAAAAACATTAAAGGACTATTTTGAAATAAACCTAAAGGCCGATGTGGAAAAAAGAGTGATCTGGGACGCAAGTAAAGCTGTGATGCGAGGATTTTTGATTCAACAAAACTCAATTAAAAAGAGAAAGCAGAATGAGAAGAAGGAAAAGATTTTGGAAAAGATAAAAGAAGGAGAGAAAAAATTAAGATCAAAACCGAAGTCCCAGGAGATCTTGAGAGAGATTAAGTTATATCAAACACAATACATGGAATTGATGAATCAAGAGATTGAATGGAAGATAAAGCAAATGAAACAAAAGACATTCGAATCGGCAGATAAATGTGGCAAACTTCTGGCATGGCAATTGAAGAAAAGGCAGAAACTAAATACAGTTACAAGTCTAGAAGTGGATGGAAAGAATATATCTAAACCCAATGAGATTAGAAACTGCTTTTTGAGTTATTTCAAAAAACTTTATTCTCAAGGATCACAAAATGAAGAGGATATAGATAAATTCCTCAATAAATATGGATTACAAAAAATCTCTCATCAAAGCAAGGTGGATCTAAACCAGAGAATAACAGAACAAGAGATAGAGGGTGCCATTCAAGACATGCAATTGGGCAAATCTCCAGGGCCAGATGGATTGACTTCCAGATATTACAAATCTTTGAAGGAGTGGTTGGTCCACCCGTTAAAGGAAGTCTGCAACGAGATCTTAGAGGGGAAAAAGGCACCAGAATCGTGGAAAGAAGCGTATATTTCACTCATACCAAAGACAGAGACTGAAAAGACTCAAGAACTACTGCCCAATATCATTACTTAATGTGGATTACAAAATTTTTGCAGACATTTTGGCAAAAAGATTTAAAAGAGTATTGATGGAGAAGATTCATAAGGACCAAGCAGGCTTTCTCCCAAAAAGACACCTATCAGACAATGTAAGGAATATAATAGACATTTTGGAATTGCTAGAGGTGAAAATTAACACTAAAGCAGTGCTGATTTTTGTGGACGCGGAGAAAGCCTTCAAAAATATTTCTTGGAGTTTTATGAAAAAGAATCTTCATGGGATGGGGGTAGGCCAAGGATTTGAGAACGGTATGGGTGCGATATACTCTGAACAAAAAGCTAAGCTGATTGTAAATAATGTGGTAACTGAGGAACTTAAGATAGAAAAAGGAACACGACAGGGATGCCCAGTTTCCCCATTGCTTTTTATTTCGGTTCTGGAGGTGTTGCTGAATATGATTAGAAATGACCAGCAGGTTAAAGGTGTACAGGTCGGAGATAAACATTATAAGTTAAGGGCGTTTGCATATGACTTAGTATTGACCCTACAAGAGCCAAACACTAGTACGAAAAGGGTGTTGGAGATAATTCAACAATTTGGCCAGGTAGCTGGATTTAAACTGAATAAACAAAAAACTAAAGTCTTAGAAAAAAATTTAACAGTCATGGAGAAGGAGAAATTTCAAGAAGAGACAGGTCTGACACTGGTTAAGAAGGTGAAATACCTAGGGGTTTATTTGACATCTAAAAATTTGAACTTGTATAAGGACAACTATGAAAAATGCTGGTTAGAAATTAAAAAAGATCTAGAAATATGGTCAAATTTGAAACTGTCGATGTTAGGCCGAATTGCAGTGATCAAGATGAATGTATTGCCTAGAATGTTATTCTTGTTTCAAACTTTGCAGATTCTTGACAAGATGGACTGTTTCAAGAGGTGGCAGAAAGATATTTCGAAATTTGTCTGGCAGGGCAAAAAGCCCAGAATTAAATTTAAAATACTGACAGATGCTAAAGAAAGAGGGGGATTTGCCCTGCCAGACTTAAAATTGTACTATGAAGCAGCAGCATTTTGCTGGCTGAAAGAGTGGATGCTCCTCGAGAACACAGACATTTTGGACTTGGAAGGTTTTAATAATGCATTTGGTTGGCATGCATATCTATGGTATGATAAAATCAAGGTGCATAGGGCCTTTAAAAACCATATTGTTAGAAAAGCATTGTTTAATGTCTGGATAAGATATAAGGATCTGTTGGAAAACAAAACCCCTAGATGGTTGTCACCCTTGGAGGCTAAGGCATTGAAGAAACTCAATATGGAGGCCGGATGGCCGAAGTATTGGGAAATCTTGGAACAGGAGGGAGATAAATTGCAATTACAAAGTCATGAGAAATTGAAACCTAAAGTACAAGACTGGCTTCAATATTACCAAATAATGGAGATTTATAAACAGGACAGGAAAATTGGCTTTCAGGTGGAAAAATCAAAATTAGAGACTGAATTGTTAGAACCCAATACTAAGAACTTGTCAAGAATGTATAATTTGCTGCTGAAATGGAATACACAAGATGAAACAGTTAAATCGGCTATGATTAAGTGGGCACAGGATATTGGTCATAACATTATGTTTGCTGACTGGGAATGGTTGTGGAACACCGGTATTAAATTCACGGCATGTAATGCCTTAAAGGAAAACATTATGAAAATGATTTACAGGTGGTACATGACCCCAGTCAAGCTAGCAAAAATCTACCATTTGCCTGACAATAAGTGTTGGAAATGTAAAGAAACTGAAGGTACTTTCTATCACCTTTGGTGGACATGCCCGAAGATTAAGGCTTTCTGGGAAATGATATATAATGAAATGAAAAAGATACTTAAATGCACTTTTCCTAAAAAACCAGAGGCCTTTCTCTTGGGCATTGTCGGCCAATTGGTGTCAAAGAAGGATAGAACTTTCTTTATGTATGCTACAACAGCAGCAAGAATACTCATCGCAAAGTATTGGAAGACACAAGATTTACCCACCCTGGAAGAATGGCAGATGAAAGTGATGGACTATATGACATTAGCCGAGATGACTGGCAGAATCCGCGATCAGGGAAAGGAGACGGCGGAAGAAGAATGGAAGAAATTTAAAATCTATCTGTCAGGGAACTGACATCAGAGGAAAGGGAGTTGGTAGGGCTCCCAGAGACTGGGAGAGAGTCAGCAGCCAAAGCAGGGACCAGCAGGGGGAGCGCGGGGTCTCTGGAGGAGGATCTCGGTAATGCTGAGAGAGACGCAGCAGCCCAGGCAGGAAACAGCAGGGGAGAGAAAGGGGTGAGAGACACGTCCAGCGAAAATAGCGGGGAGGTGTCAGAAGCAACTGTAGGGAGACCCATACTTCGCCGGAAGCTGCCACGTCGTGAGTCCAGGAGACGCGTTTCCGTTAAGGAGCTTCTTTGCTGGAAACGCTTCCGCAGGCAGCCACTGTCAGACTCTACTAGTGACTAGAGCAGACATGTCTGAGGAGCTCTGTCACACACAGAGGTTTGTGGAGCCGCACAAACTCTGAGGGGGCACAATTTTAAGCACAAGCAGCTAATCATCCCCTGACAGCAGTCTGACAGTCTCTGTACGCTGCCTGTGCAGGAGAAAGCATCATGAGCAACCCAGCCGGAACCGGAGAGGCAGGGGTTGGAGCTGGTCCAAGCTTGGAAGAAAGGTATCAAGCTCTGGAGGTCCAACTTGCGCTGCAGACGGCGAGGCTCGAGGAGAGAAGGGCTCAGGATGCAGACAAAAAGGGGAGAACCACTCAGTTCCCCAGAAAGGTACCAGGATTGGTGCAGAAGTTTGGGGGGGACCCCAAGGATTACCATGCCTTTAGGACAGAGATGCAATATGCCCTTAATGTGCAGTTTGATGAGTTCCCTGATGAGGAATCGCGAGTTGCTTTCGTAATTGGGCATCTTGAGAAGGGGGCGCGAGACTGGGTTCGACCCCTGATGGCAACGCACAATGATATCCTAAAGGACACTATGAAGTTCTTTCGTGCAATGGATATCATGTTTTCCAGCGATATTGAGGAAGGGGTGGTGCGCAGACAGCTAATGGCTTGCAAGCAGGGAAGCAGATCTGTCCGTGAGTACTGGACTGAATTTACCATGCTGATTCACAGATTGGGGTGGGATTTATCGGCGGCACCCATTCAGATGCTATTTGAAGAAGGTCTTTCTTCGGCTGTGAAAGACGAGCTGTCCCGGAGCCCCAGGGCGGTGTCTATGGATCAGCTGACCAAATCTGCGCTGACCATTGGAGCGCGCCAGGAGTCCGCATTCCAGACATTCCTGAGCCAGCTTTCCCGCCGGCAGAGCCGATGGAAATCGGAACAGCCCGCGCGCGCGCAGTTTCAAAGCCCAGTGAGGGGGCTAAGAAGGAGGGAAAAGGAGCCCGGAAATGCTATCTCTGCCAACAGCCAGGCCACTTTGCCAGAGTCTGCCCCCAGAGGAAGGAATGGCAAGGGATGGTGGGAGCTGTTGAGGGGGGAGAGCAGGGAGAAACGGAGCAGGTAAAAGCCAACGCCTGGTTGCCACCGTCAGGGCACTGCAGCCAGGCCAAAGAGCAGTGAAAGTGCCCGTGCCAGAAGCTCCTCGACCTGCTCTAGTGATTGAAGTGTCGCTAGAGCTGCAAAATGGACACCCCCTAAAAATAAAGGCGCTGTTGGACTCAGGCAGCTCCTGCAATTTTATGAGCAAGGAGTTTGCTGCTGAACACCAGATACAGACGATCCCTTTAAGCAACCCCCTGCAGGTGACCACGATCGATGGCAGGGAACTGTTGGGAGGAGGAGTCAGCTTGCAGACCGTCACAATGATAATGAGGGTGGCAAGGCACACAGAACTGATAGCGTTTAATGTGGCCACCTTGGGAGGCGCTCCCATTATTTTGGGAATGAGCTGGCTAGCCCTACATGATCCGCTGGTGGGCTGGCATCAAAGAGTGGTTTCCTTCGGTTCAGCACATTGCTTAGAACACTGCAGGGGGGGAAAGGGGTCAGCAGGGGCCCAAGCCACCCTGGCAGGGACTGAAGTAATGGAGAAGGGGAAGGTGCCACCACAGTATGCTGATCTCAGCGACGTGTTCAGCGAGAAGGAAGCTGACCAACTACCCCCGCATAGGCCCTTTGATTGCCAGATCAATTTACTCCCTGGAGCACAGCTTCCTGTAGGCAAGTTGTATGCCATGTCAGACAGGGAAATGCAGGAGTTGCGAGAGTTCATTGACAAGAACCTGAAGAGAGGCTTCATCAGAGAGTCCAAGGCAGCGGGGGGTAGCCCAGTGTTTTTTGTGGATAAAAAGCACACGGACAAGCCGAGACTTGTATGTGATTTCAGGCGGTTAAATGCAGTGACAGAGCCGGCGGCTTTTCCTATGCCCAGGATTGATGATATTTTGACCAGGGTGCGGAAAGGAAAGATTTTTACAAAGCTGGACCTAAGGGGGGCGTACAACCTGATACGTATAAGGAAAGGGGATGAATGGAAAACCACCATGTTCACCCCTTTGGGGGCATTTGAATACCTCGTTATGCCTTTTGGATTACAAACAGGCTCCGCGTGTTTTCAAGCCTTCATGAACCACGTACTGGGGCCTTTGCTCTACAAGAATTGCGTGGCCTTCCTAGATGATGTGTTGGTGTATTCGGAGAATGAGGAGCAACATGTGAGAGACGTCAGAGAAGTGTTGAGCAGGCTGCAAGCCAACAGGCTGTGGGTGAAACTGGAGAAGTGTCAGTTTCATACCAAGGAGGTGGAATTCCTGGGGTACCGCTTGTCAGACAAGGGGTTGGCCATGGACCCCGGCAAGGTTCAAGCAGTGCTGGAATGGAAAACACCCAAAACCAAGAAGGATGTGCAGAGGTTCCTAGGGTTTGGAAACTTTTATCGTAAGTTCATCCGAAACTTCGCCCACCTGACGGCGCCCATCACGGACTGTCTCAGCAGTAAAAAGAAGTTTGTTTGGACGGCGGAGGCGGAGCGAGCGTTTGAGGAACTGAAAAGGGCCTTCGCCTCTGATGAACAACTTCTGCATGTGGATTTACAAAAAAAGCTGAGGGTCGAAACAGACGCTTCTGACAGAGCCATAGGGGCGGTGCTTCTTCTGCAGCCGGGGAAGGAGGAGTCAGAGTGGCGACCGTGTGCCTTCTTTTCGCGAAAGCTGAACAAATCCGAGAGGAACTACACGGTGTACGACCGGGAACTTCTTGCGATTCATGAGGCTTTCCGGAGATGGAGGCACCTGCTAATTGGTGCACAACATAAGGTGCAAGTGTGCACGGACCATAAGAATCTAGAGTATTGGAGAACTGCGCGAGTGCTCAACCAACGGCAGTTGAGATGGGCCCAGGAGTTCTCCAAATTTAACTTTGAGATTTGTTACGTGCCAGGCCCAGAGAACGTTAGGGCGGACGCTCTCTCACGCAAACCTGAATATTTGGAGGGGGAGGGAGCACCCGAAGAGACCCATGTCATTCCAGAGGACCGCTGGGTGTGTGGGGCGGCATTGGTGGGGCAAAGGGAACTGGTAGAGGGAACGGTGCAGGATGAATACGCCCAGGACAAACTCAGGGGTCTCAGGAGGGAGGGAGACAAACCCGGGGGTTTTGAGGAGAGAAACGGGGCGTTGTACTACAAGGGAGCGTTATATATACCTGAAGGGGAATTGAGGGAAAAGGTACTCAAGCAACTGCACGATAGCCCCACAGCAGGGCATTTTGGGCAACACAAAACCATGTGGCTGGTTACCAGGGAATTCTGGTGGCCCAAGGTCAGGGAAGATGTGCGGGAGTATGTGAGAGGGTGTGACCAATGCCAACGAGCCAAGGGGGAGAGGCGGGCACCGGCAGGTTTATTAGAACCACTACCCACGCCGGAAAGGCCATGGGAGGCAGTGGCAATAGATTTCATGACTGATCTGCCAAGGTCCAGAGGGAAAACAGCCATCATGGTTGTGGTAGACCTGTTAACCAAGATGGCCCACTTTATAGCCTGCTCACATGCGGTCACAGCGGAAGAAACCGCTAAATTGTTTGTGGAAAATGTGTTTAGGCTGCATGGCGCCCCCTTGAGGGTGGTTTCTGACCGAGGAAAACAATTTACTTCCAGGTTCTGGAGGAAGCTCATGAGCTTATTGCATGTAGAGGTGAATTTCTCAACTGCCCGTCATCCAGAAACCAACGGGCAGGCGGAAAGAGCTAATGGTGTCCTCCAGCAATATTTGAGGTGTTATGTGAATGACAGAGAGAATGATTGGGTGGAGAAGCTGGCGTTGGCAGAATTTGCCTACAACAATGCAGAGAACGTGTCCACGGGGATGAGCCACTTTTTGGCTAATCACGGGTGTCATCCCCGAGCCTTCCCAGGGGGGGAAGGGGAGAACTGGAGCGTTCCAGCTGCAGAACAGTTCGTTGAAGAAATGGAAGCGATCCATCGCCAGCTCCAACTTAACTTAAACAGGGCTACGGAGGAATATAAGAGGCAGGCAGACAAAACCAGAAGGGAAGGGGAAAGCATTAGGGTGGGGGACCAGGTGTGGCTGTCCACCCAAGGGTTACCATTCAAAGGGGGTTGTAAGAAGTTAAGACCCAAAAGGCTGGGCCCATTTGAAGTCACGCAGCAGGTCAACCCAGTGGCTTTCAGACTCTGGTTACCGAACCACATGAAGCTGCACCCAGTGTTCCACAGGTCGTTGCTGTCACCGTATAAAGGGGACAGAGAAGGGAGGGTCAATAGGGGACCAGCTATGGAGGAAAAAGAACACAGCTACCATGTAGCGGAGATTCTCGATTCCAGGTGGAAGGGAGATCAAGTAGAGTATTTGGTAATGTGGGAAGGGGAGCCGGAGTCGGAAAACACCTGGGTCATGGCAGAGGATGTAGATGACGAGGTTTTGATAGAAACTTTTCATCAGAGATTCCCTCGTAAACCTCAGCCAGTGGCGAGGTTCCGGAGGGAATACTTCGCCACCACCGACGAAGAAGAAGAGTTGGAGGGGTTCTCTGATTCCGAGGCGGAGGAGGATTCAGCGAGCCGGAACGAAGACCGATGGAGGGAAATGTTCGAGACGTCTGAAGATGAAGAGGATTCTTTTCGGGGTTTTAGCTCCTCACCGCCCAGAGGAGAGAGTAGGGGCGGGGGGGAAGGGGGCCCTGGAGGGGAGGTGGATGTCAGGGAACTGACATCAGAGGAAAGGGAGTTGGTAGGGCTCCCAGAGACTGGGAGAGAGTCAGCAGCCAAAGCAGGGACCAGCAGGGGGAGCGCGGGGTCTCTGGAGGAGGATCTCGGTAATGCTGAGAGAGACGCAGCAGCCCAGGCAGGAAACAGCAGGGGAGAGAAAGGGGTGAGAGACACGTCCAGCGAAAATAGCGGGGAGGTGTCAGAAGCAACTGTAGGGAGACCCATACTTCGCCGGAAGCTGCCACGTCGTGAGTCCAGGAGACGCGTTTCCGTTAAGGAGCTTCTTTGCTGGAAACGCTTCCGCAGGCAGCCACTGTCAGACTCTACTAGTGACTAGAGCAGACATGTCTGAGGAGCTCTGTCACACACAGAGGTTTGTGGAGCCGCACAAACTCTGAGGGGGCACAATTTTAAGCACAAGCAGCTAATCATCCCCTGACACTATCTTAAGGACTATTATAAACTTGCTGAATGTTAGAATGTCGAGGTTTGAGTAAGAAAGGGTTACAGCGATATAAGACTAGATTGAAGGAAAGATCAAGAGGACAGAGGTCTGACAGATTTATTTAGAGTTGCTAAAAACTTTTGGACATTGGGATGCAGAAAGGGGAGGTATGGGGAAGTCTGAGATACACGGTCTATGAAAAAAAAGGTTATGAAATTATACGTGTTTGTATGTCTTTTTATATGTCTGTATTGTCTTAAAAAATTTTGTAAAACCAATAAAAAAAAATTATATATATAAAAAAAAGAGAGGCACCACCTGGAGTTGGTGTTCTAGTGCAAAATCCCTGCTAAAGAAATTGCAAGAGCTGCCAGAATCCAGCAATGCCTTCACCTTAATAGGGTGTCCGTTTGGGAGCTCTAGCACCACCTCTATGGCTATGGCTGCCCGGGGGGGGGGTTCTGGTTTGGGCACCTTCACTGGTTGCTCGCCTGGCTGCTGTGCCCGCTCTCCTGCAGCCAAGCCTTGCCATTTCCCTGCTCCTGCTCTCCCCCAGCGGCCCCCACCATTCCTTGCCACGCCTTTCTCTGGGGGCAGACTCTGGCAAAATGTCCCGGCTGTAGGCAGGGGAAACACTTCCTGGTCGTTTCCCCCTCTTTCTTGCGAACCTCGCCGGAGTTTGAAACCCCGCGCGCGCGCACTCCTCCAATTTCCATTGGTTCTGCGGGCGGCGCGGGCGGTGCCGGTGGCTCAGGCATGTCTGGAATGCGATTGTCATGCCAACGCTCCGCTCTCCCTTCCCGCCGTTCCAGAACGCGCACCTCTTGGCGTACTCCCACAGCAAGCGCCATTTTTGTCAGTTGGTCCATCGATTGCAGGCGGGGCGAGCGGGAAAGTTCATCTTTTACCCAAGAGGATAAGCCCTCCTCAAATAGCATTTGTACTGGTTCGGAACCCAGTTCCCACCCGAGTTTGTGGATTAGCATTGCAAATCGTGGCCAGTACTCTCTCACTGATTGGTTCCCTTGTTTGCACGTCATCAGCTCTTTGCGTGTCACGCTTTGCTCCACATCACTTGAAAACATGTGGTCCATCGCGCTAAAAAATTTCCTTAAGTCCTTTAAGGCAGCATTCTCCGATGCCATTAAGGGCCTAATCCATTCTCTGGCCCACCCCTTCCAGGTGCCCTATCACAAAAGCGACCCTTCCCCCATCGTCTTCAAAATCCCCAAATTGCAAGTCCAGGGCATATTGCACTTCTGTCTTAAATGCATTATAGTCTCTGGGGTTGCCTGAAAACTTCTGTACAAGTCCTGGTACCTTCCTTGCGATGGGGGTGGGCTCTCCCTTAGCATCCTGAGTCCTCCTTTCATCCAGCCGCGCCACTAGTATAGCCAGTTGCTGCTCCAACTCTCTGTTTCTCTCTTCGAGCGTTGGTTCCTTCCTGGCCCCTTTTCCGGCGCCTGCCCCTCCAGTTTGACTCATGACGCTGTCTCTGCTGCTCTCCGCACAAGCAACAAGAGACTGACGGATTGCTGTAATGGGAATTGGGGTTGCTTGTGCGTAAACTGCAAACTGCTCCAAGCTAGCCGTGCAGCTAAAACTTTCCCTGGTTGACAGCCCTTGAAACGCGACTGTCTTAGTCACTGGCAGAATCCGTCAGTGGGCGGGACCTAAATTTCTTCCAACATAAAAGTTGCTTGACACCAAGTCTCCTCCTAGATTCTCTGCGTGGAAGCCTTCTGCGCAGCGTGGGCGTGCCAAGCGGAGGTCCTGTGCTCTCTCCACTGATTTCACTGGAAGAGTCTCTGAGCCTCCCCTCCACCTTGCTCCCGGCTTCCCCTTTCTCCCTGGTGTCCCCTGGATTTCTTTCCCCTGTGGAAACCCTCTCTCTCTCCCTGCTAGTTCCCTCCCCTGCATCACTGGAGCGACTTTCCTCTCCTCTTCCCTCCGATGGCAGTTCCCTGACAATTGTGTTTAATAATAATTTATTATTCATACCCCACCCACCTCACTGGGTTTCCCCAGCCACTCTGGGCAGGTTACAGCACATAAAAAATTGTAAAACATTAGACATAAAATAATTATGATTACAATTACAATTTATTATTTAGACCCCTCCCACCTGGCTAGGTTTCCCCAGCCACTCTGGGCAGCTGCCAACAGAATATTAAAAATAGAATCAAACAATAAAAATTTCCCGATACAGGATTGCCTTCAAATATCTTCTAAAAGTCAGATAGCTGTTTATTTCCTTGACATCTGATGGGAGGGTATTCCACAGGGCAGGCGCCACTACCGAGAAGGCCCTCTGCCTGGTTCCCTGTCTTCTTCTTTTGCAATCACTCATAGCTGAGTAAGATTGTTTTCCATAAACACAGTTTTAACAGTGGGTTCGTAAGTGACTGTGATCCAATTCTGGATCCACACGTCCTTCCACAGTGAGGACATTGATTTCCGGGTGGGACTTGATCATGGTGAGAGTTTACCAAGCATGCCTTCCTCTTAGCACACTTCTCCCTTTCATCCTGAGTTCGAGCGTCTTCAAAGCCCATGACACCTTTGGTAAAAGCTGTTCTCCAGTTGGAGCACTTGCAGGCCAGTGTTTCCGAGTTGTCAGTATTTATACTACTTTTTTTTTTTTTAGATTTGCCTCGAGAGAGCCTTTAAACTTCTTTTGCTGACCACCAGCATTACACTTTCCATTTTTAAGTTCTGAATAGAGTAGTTGCTTTGGAAGACAATAATCAGGCATCTGAACAACATGACCAATATAATGAAGTTGATGTTGAAAAATCAACGTTTCGACCCTGGTGATCTTTGCTTCTTCCAGTACACTGGCTTTAGTTCACCTGTCTTCCCAAGTGCTGTGTAAATTTTTTCGGAGACACCGTTGATGGAATCTTTTGAGGAGTTGGAGATGGCGTTTATAAATGGTCCATGTTTCACAAGTGTACAGTAAGGTTGGTAGTACAACAGCTTTGTAAACAAGCAGTTTGGTTTCCCTGTGAATGTCCCAGTGCTCAAACACTCTGCACTTCAATTGGGTGAAAGCTGCACTTGCAGAGCTCAGGCGATGCTGGATTTCGGCCTCAGTGTGGGCCCTTGTGGAAGGATAACTGCCCAGGTAGAAGTGATTGACATTTTCCAGCATTGCACCATTGAGTTGGATTTGTGGTGCTGCAGAAGGATTGTTTTGTGCTTGTTGGTGCAGCACTTTGGTTTTTTGGATATTGAGCAATAGGCCAAGCTTTTCATAAGCTTCTGCAAAGATATTTAGGATGGTTTGGAGGTCTTCCTCTGAGTGTGCATACACTACATTGTCATCAGCATACTTAAGCTCTAGGACTAAAGTTACAGTAACCTTACTCTTTGCTTTCAGCCTGCTCGATTAAAGAGCTTTCCATCTGTTCAATATATGATTTCTACACAGGAGCGGCGTTTCCCTTCAACAAAGTGTAGGATCGTAGCAATGAAAATAATGAATAGAGTTGGGGCAATAACACAACCCTGTTTAACACCTGATCCCACTACAAATGGTTCACTTTGAGAGCCTTGTTATCTGTGATTGTTGCCATCATATTATCATGGAGGAACCAAATGATGTTCTCAAATTTATCTGGGCAGCCAATTTTCAGAAGGACGGTCCACAGGGCATTATGATTTACAGTGTCGAAGGCCTTAGCTAGGTAAATAAATGCCATATACAGGGGTTGGTTTTGCTCTCTGCACTTTTCTTGAAGCTGTTGAGCAGTGAAAATCATGTCCACTGTCCTCCTAGAAGGTCTAAAACCATTTGGGGATTCAGGGAGGATCGCACTGGATATTGTTAAGAGATGGTTTGCTAAGATGCTTGCAAGAAATTTGCCAGCCGCAGCTAATAAAGAGATGCCTCAATAGTTTCCGCAATCCATTCTGTCACCTTTTTTAAAGAGATTGATAATTTTGGCATCCCTAAAGTTGCTGGGATCTCCTCTCTCTCCCAGATTTTTTCGATGAGCTAACCCTCATATAAGGGCTTTATATACTAATAGTAACACCTTGAACATGGCCTGATGGCAAATTGGTAACCAGTGAAAATCTCTGATCAGAGGGTCTGAGGGGCTTACGCCTGTCAGCAACTGTGCTGCAACATTCTGCACTAATGGCAGCTTCTGGATCCAGCATCTGTAAAGTCCCACATTTTGTTGCACTGCAGTACAGTGGTACCTCAGGTTAAGAACTTAAGAACACCAGAGATTTTCTTCTAAATCTGAAGTGAGGACAGATAATTTATCTGTACAGTGGTACCTCAGGTTAAGAATTTAATTCGCTCTGGAGGTCCGTTCTTAACCTGAAACTGTTCTTAACCTGAGGTACCACTTTAGCTAATGGGGCCTACCACTGCTGCCATGCTGCTGGTGCGTGATTTCTGTTCTCATCCTGAAGCAAAGTTCTTAACCCGAGGTACTATTTCTGGATTAGTGGAGTCTGTAACCTGAAGCGTCTGTAACCCGAGGTACCACTGTAATCCAGTCTTGAAGTACCCATTGTTGAAATAATAAAATATCTGGGGTCCTGCAAGTGCCTGTGAGCAGCAGAGAAATATATGGAAGCTATTTGGAACAGATACATGAAGGGGGAAAACAGAGGCTTTGTGGACCTGGCACAGTTCATGTCAGGCGCCAAGGGCAGCTAACATGGTGCCCTGACAACAGTCCCAGCCAGCACTGCAGTGAAAGGCATTAAATGAGCCCAACGGTGAGAGGTGGAGTCCAGTGACACCTGGAGGTTGGCTGACCGTGGCCATTTGTGGAGGAACAGTGCCTCGTGCCTTTCTCAACCAAGTTTTCGGCTAACAGCTTGGAGGAGTGGATACTACAGACTTCAATTGACTTTTGTAGCTTGAAAACATCTTAAGAGCTCTGCTTGAGTACCCTAATGTGGATCTACGTAGTCCAGCCTCCTGCTTGCCACAGTGGCCAACCAGATGTCCTTAGGAAGCCTAGAAGGGACAACCCACCAGGCACTTGGAGGCAGTTTACATTTAATGTGGAGGTTCTGGTCCTATCACTGCTAATAGACATATACCAAGAGAGTCACACTGGGCAGACCATGGTGGACTTTCTAGGTCAGCATCCTGCTTCCTCCGGCCACCAACAAGATGCATGGAGGCAGTTGTCCTCTTCCTACTTCCTCACACACTGACCTCATTTGGATGACAATGCTGAACTGTGGTTAGCACAGGCTTCAACAACCTGCTGCCTTCCAGGTGTTTTGGACCACAGCTCCAGCCAGCACTACTTGTGAATGTTGCTTTACCACTAAGGGCACTAGGTGGGTGAATGCTGGTTTAACATTAAGGAAATAAGCCCCAGGCTTGTGTGTTCCCCTCTCCACTGAAGCCATGTGTATCATAACTCACAATTTGAAGCTGGCTTGTTTGAACAAACCATAGTTTATCCTGCAGTTTATCCTGCCTTGGACATAATGACAAACCATGGTTACTCTAAAACAGGAGATGAATCTTTCTGCTCTTCTCTTTTTGGCTGCACTGGACTGTGATGCGGGACTTGCTCAGATTCATTCCAGTGGTGGTAAACAGTGTTTTTTTAAGCATTATGTTCAGACAAGGCCACTTAAGGACTTTGGGGTTTACAGGTTGCCGTGTGCTGTGGGAATTCTCTGTGGGGCTTCAAGGGAAGAGCCAGGAGGAGGAAAGCTTAGAGTGTCATAGTTGGCAGTTAATTGAGTTGCTCCTTCCAAATTAGCTCTAGTTGCAAGGAGCAGTGATGACAAAATCCTGGTTGGCTTTACAGGATGGTAGGCCAAGTTTCAGCCCATAAAGGTGGTTATGTGAAAGAACTGAATTGGGGTGGGTTGCAGTATAGAAAGGATCCCAGTAAATGAAAGATAAAGCAGAGTTTTATGGTGACTGTGTCAACACAAGCAACACCTCCTGATGATTCTGCCCTAGGAAACTATATGTACTGATGAAGGGAACGCAGTGGATGTAGCCTACCTTGATTTCAGCAAGGCATTTGACAAGGTGCCCCATGATATTCTTGTAAAGAAGCTGGTAAAATGCGGTCTTGACTATGCTACCACTCAGTGGATTTGTAACTGGCTGACTGCCCGAACCCAAAGGGTGCTCATCAATGGTTCCTCTTCATCCTGGAGAAGAGTGACTAGTGGGGTGCCACAGGGTTCTGTCTTGGGCCCGGTCTTATTCAACATCTTTATCAACGACTTGGATGATGGACTCAAGGGCATCCTGATCAAATTTGCAGATGACACCAAACTGGGAGGGGTGGCTAACACCCCAGAGGACAGGATCACACTTCAAAACGACCTTGACAGATTAGAGAACTGGGCCAAAACAAACAAGATGAATATTAACATGGAAAAATGTAAAGTATTGCACTTGGGCAAAAAAAATGAGAGGCACAAATACAAGATGGGTGACACCTGGCTTGAGAGCAGTACATGTGAAAAGGATCTAGGAGTCTTGGTTGACCACAAACTTGACATGAGCCAACAGTGTGACGCGGCAGCTAAAAAAGCCAATGCAATTCTGGGCTGCATCAATAGGAGTATAGCATCTAGATCAAGGGAAGTAATAGTGCCACTGTATTCTGCTCTGGTCAGACCACACCTGGAGTACTGTGTCCAGTTCTGGGCACCACAATTCAAGAAGGACACTGACAAACTGGAACGTGTCCAGAGGAGGGCAACCAAAATGGTCAAAGGCCTGGAAACGATGCCTTATGAGGAACGGCTAAGGGAGCTGGGCATGTTTAGCCTGGAGAAGAGGAGGTTAAGGGGTGATATGATAGCCATGTTCAAATATATAAAAGGATGTCACATAGAGGAGGGAGAAAGGTTGTTTTCTGCTGCTCCAGAGAAGCGGACACGGAGCAATGGATCCAAACTACAAGAAAGAAGATTCCACCTAAACATTCGGAAGAACTTCCTGACAGTAAGAGCTGTTCGACAGTGGAATTTGCTGCCAAGGAGTGTGGTGGAGTCTCCTACTTTGGAGGTCTTTAAGCAGAGGCTTGACAACCATATGTCAGGAGTGCTCTGATGGTGTTTCCTGCTTGGCAGGGGGTTGGACTCGATGGCCCTTGTGGTCTCTTCCAACTCTATGATTCTATGATTCTATGATTCTATGATCTTGATAAGACCCAGAGGGGGAAATCACACTATTCCCCCAACAAATATTTGTATTTCGTAGCAAATAAAGCCGTCTGTCCATAAATCCATCAGCAAATGCCAAGGAGGCTATACACCACACCCCTCAACAGTATTTATAGGAACTCAAACACCAGACTCTGCTCTGTTCCAGTAACAAGAAGCCGAAAGCACCAGCCTGAAGATGACGAGTGAGACCTCGTCGAAACGTCGCACAGACACCCCGACTCTTACACGGGAAGACACCCGAAGACACCAAAACCTGCATTCCTGTACCCGTGAAAATCTACGAAAGCATATATATATATATATATATATATATATATATATATATATATATATATATTATTTATTAAAGGTTTTAAACAATACATCACCAAACACATAAAACACCATCGCCAACATAGAAAAAAAAATAAACACGAAACAGATAACATACAGCATAATTAAGTTTCAATAAACCAAATTTCCATAACCTTCCTTTCGGACTTCCTCACATCTCCCTTTCCTGCGTTCCCATTTATAAAGTTATATTCAGCAGTGCTTCACCTTCTTTCAAATCTTATTTTGTAATTTTCAAATATTGTGTCTCCAATTTTAAACTTAATTATCAAATATTTAGATATTTAAATTAAACATAATATTAATCAAAATTTCAACCTTGTTCTTATAGTTCGCTTATTTTCGTACATCTTTCCACTAAGTTACTGATGCCCAATTATTTTCTATCCTGCATCATCTTAACATTCATACAATTTACAGTGCTTTTGCAAGTAGTCCTTGTACTTTTTCCAGTCCTCTTCCACTGTCTCTTCTCCCAGGTCCCGGATTCTGCCAGTCATTTCTGCCAATTCCATATAGTCTATTAGTTGCGTCTGCCATTCTTCCAGCGTGGGCAAATCTTGTGTCTTCCAGTACTTTGCAATAAGTATTCTTGCTGCAGTTGTCGCATACATAAAGAAAGTTCTGTCCTCTTTTAACACCATTTGGCTGACAATGCCCAAAAGGAAAGCCTCTGGTTTCTTAAGGAAGGTATATTTAAATACCTTTTTTAGTTCATTATAGATCATTTCGCAGAAGGCCTTGACCTTTGGGCACGTCCACCAAAGGTGAAAAAATGTTCCCTCAGTTTCTTTACATTTCCAACACTTATTGTCTGGTAAATGGTATATTTTTGCAAGCTTGACTGGGGTCATGTACCACCTATATATCATTTTCATAATATTTTCTTTCAAGGCATTGCATGCCGTGAATTTAACACCGGTGGTCCACAATCGTTCCCAGTCAGCGAACATAATGTTGTAGCCAATGTCCTGTGCCCATTTTATCATAGCTGATTTAACCGTTTCATCCTGTGTGTTCCATTTTAACAGCAAGTTATACATTTTTGAAAGTACCTTAGTTTTAGGTTCTAACAGTTCTGTTTCTAATTTCGATTTTTCCACCTGGAAGCCTGTTTTCTTATCCAAGTTGAAAGCCTCCCTGATCTGAGCATAGTGTAACCAATCTCGCACTTTGTCTTTTAATTTCTCAAAACTCTGCAGTCTCCAAGTGTCTCCATCTTTTTCTAGTATTTCCCAATATTTCGGCCATTTGGCCTCCATATTGAGTCTTTTCTGAGCCTTAGCTTCCATTGGTGACAACCACCTTGGGGTCTTATTTTCTAATAAATCTTTGTATTTTATCCAGACATTAAACACTGCCTTCCTGACAATATGGTTCTTGAAAGCTCTATGAGCTTTTACCTTACAAATATGCATGCCATCCAAATACATTGTTGAACCCTTCCAAATCCAAAATATCAGTGTTCTCAAGAAGTAGCCAGTCTTTCAACCAGCAGAAAGCTGCTGATTCATAATACAACTTTAAGTCTGGCAGGGCAAACCCTCCTCTTTAATTTCTGACCAGCACTTTTCATAGTTATCCTTAAATAAATTCAGATTTTTAGCTGTCATATTTACCCCTAGGTATTTCACCTTTTTAACCACATTTAAGTCTGTCTCTTTCTGAAACCTTTCTGTTTCTAAAGTTGTCAATTTCCCCCCAAAACCTTAGTTTTCTGCTTGTTTAATTTAAATCCAGCCACCCGACCAAACTCTTGAATCAGTTCTAACACCCTTTTCGTACTAGATTCTGGCTCCTGTAATGTCAAGACCAGGTCATCTGCGAAAGCTTTAAGTTTATACTGTTTGGCTCCGACCTGGATTCCTTCAACCAACCGGTCCCCTCTGATCATGTTCAAGAGCACCTCCAGGACCGAAATAAATAACAATGGGGAAATAGGGCAACCTTGTCGTGTTCCTTTTTCAATCCTAAACTCTTCTGTCACCACATTATTAACTATCAATTTAGCTTTTTGTTCTGAGTAAATTGCATCTATGCCATTTTCAAACCCCCGTCCCACTCCCATCCCTTCAAGGTTTTTCTTCATAAACTTCCATGAGATGTTGTCAAAGGCCTTCTCCGCATCTATAAAGATCAATACTGCTTTTGTATTAGTGTTCATTTGCAAAACTTCCAAAATATCAATTATATTCCTTGTATTATCAAACAAGTGCCTGCCAGGGAGAAAGCCTGCCTGATCTTTGTGAATCACTTCATTTAACACTCTTTTTAGCCTATTTGCTAAAATGTCTGCAAAAATTTTGTAATCCACATTTAAGAGAGAGATGGGATGGTAGTTCTTAAGTTGTGTCTTTTCAGTTTCCGATTTAGGTATCAATGTGATGAAAGCTTCTTTCCACGATTCCGGTGCCTTCTTCCCCTCCATGATCTCATTGCAAACCTCCATTAGTGGTTGTATCAGATGATCTTTCAATGTCTTATAGTACTTGGAGGTAAGCCCATCTGGCCCTGGAGATTTGCCCAATTGCATATTCTGAATGGCACCTTCAATTTCTTGTTGTGTTATTTTGTAGTTCAGTATTGTCCTATTTTCTTGAGATAATTTTGGTAATCCATTGCTTCTTAAAAATTGGTCTATCTCAGTCTCTTTTTGCGGCCCTTGAGTATAAAGTTGTTTGAAATATCTCTGGAAGCATTTTCTAATCTCCACAGGGTTCTGGATATTTCTCACTTCAATCTCTAGGTTAGTAACCGTATTCAATTTTTGTCTCTTTTTCAACTGCCATGCTAGCAGTTTTCCACATTTGTTTGCCGATTCAAAAGTCCTTTGTTTCATTAATTTAATTTTCCACTCAACTTCCTGATTTATCAGTTTAGAATATTGTGCTTGATAAAGTTTGATTTCTCTCAGAATCTCCTGTGACTTTGGTTTCGATCTTAGCTTTTTCTTACCTTCCTTTATTTTCTCCAAGATCTTGTCTTTTTTCTCATTCTGCACTCTTTTCTTTATCGTATTCTGTTGTATCAGAAACCCCCTCATAACCGCTTTACTTGCGTCCCAGATTACTCTTTTTTCCACTGTAGTGTTCAAATTTATTTCAAAATAGTCTCTTAAGGTCTTTTGGGCCTTCTTAATGATCTCCTGATCTCTTAGCAAGGTGTCATTCATCTTCCATCTGAAGGAGCCGGTTGGAGTTAGTCCCATTTCCATCTTTACTGCATTATGGTCGGAGCAGGTTTTTGGGCAGATTTCCACCTTTCTAGTCTTAGGTGCCAGTCCTCTAGTTATCCATATTTGGTCGATTCTTGTCCATGTCAGTTGGGCTTCAGAAAAGAATGTCCCCTCTCTTCCCAGGGGGTTCTTTGTCCTCCAAATGTCAATCAAGTCCATATTGTCAGTTAGTTCAAAAAAGGTTTTTGGTAGTCTGCCCTCTTTTGTCACACTTTGGCTTTGCGCTTTGTCCATGTTTGTAGATACCACCCCATTCATGTCGCCCATCATAATGATGTTGCTATAGTCCAGATAGTCCAGCATTGTCTCATGCAGCTTCTTGTAAAATTCCGATTTCCCCTCATTCGGTGCATAGATTCCCAATATCAAAAACTTTTCACCTTGTGTTTGTATTTCAATTGCCAAAATTCTTCCTTGCTCATCTTTGAAAAGGAATTTTGGTGACAGGCTCTCCTTTGCGTATATCACCACTCCTCTCTTCTTCACTCGATCCGATGAAATGAATTCTTGGCCTAGTCTCTTGTTGATTAGCACTTTTCTATGGAGCCTGGTCACATGTGTTTCCTGCAAGCAAATAATGTCTAATTGTTCTTTCTTTAATAGATGAAATATCCTTCTCCTTTTTTCCGGGGAGTTGCAGCCATTAATATTGCAACTTAAGAGCTGCAGAGACATCCTGGACAAATCTGTTATCCCTTTGGTGGTGGTGTCTCTTTCTTCTGTTCTTCAGGCACCAAAGGTGTAGGTACAGGCAGTGGCCCAGACCCTGGAACTCCCGCGATCCCTTTCTGAAGGTCTTCTCCGTTGTCACTCAGAAACCTTTCTTTATCCTCGGCTGTTTTGATTTTCACTTTCTTCCCTCTAAATGTAAAAGATAATCCTTGAGGAAATTCCCACCTAAAGACGATTGAATTGCTCCTCAGCAGTTTCACCAACTCTGTGTAGCTAGATCTGAGTTCCAGTAATTGTTTTGGGATATCTTTATAAATTTCCACTCTCAAATCTTGAATTTCAAGTGACTTTTGAAAATGTGCGCTCAGTATCTTATCTCTTTCCTCCTTTGTTCTCAAAGCAATCAAACAGTCTCTGGGCTTGTCTTTCCTCACTACTTTTCCAAGTCTGAAAGCACTCACGATTTAAAAGTCCTTGTCTTCTTCCAAAGGCCAAAATTTTGTGAATTCTTTTGTCAGGTACTCGATTAGGTCCCCTTGTTCAAGTTCTACGATTGACCTCAATCTCAAGTTGTTTTCCCTGCTTCGTAGTTCTATCATAGACAGATAGGCCTGCTGATCACCAATCTGCTTGCGCATAGGTTTTACCTCCTCCTTTAAAGCTTCAGCTTTCTGATTAGCTTCCTCAGCCAATTTGCGATTTTCTGTGGTGGCTTCAAATAGTTTCCCAATTGACTGTGCATTCAGAGCAACTTGTTGGGTCAGTTTATTAACACTGGCTGTATTTTGATCAATTTTAGATGATTGCTCAGCCACTTGTTTACTCAGACCTTCCAACTTTTCAAAGATTTTGTTCAGTACTGAGGGAGATCGTCCTGCAGCCATACCTTCCGGCCTAGTCTGCTCAGTTTCTTCCTTTTGTGCCACCAAAATAGCAGGAACACATGATCTACGCAGCTGTGAAGTTAAAGTCGTTTGTTTAGCTTTAGCTTTGGCTGATCTTGTTTTCCCAGTGCCGCTCATTCCACTTCTGTCTACGTGCCAAGGTCAAACTGTATACAATTCCCATGGGAATCCACAAGCCCAGAGAGTAGGAAAAAAAAGGAAAGGAGAAAAGAAAAAACAAGTCCCAGACAGTTGTAAATCCAAAATCCTCTAGGGGGGGTTCAAACGTATCTTGAGGGGGAAAACAAATTTGTTGTTCATAAAAAGTTTTTTCAAGTTGTTCCAAAGCCTCGAAACATTTAAAACAATGTCAAAACAGCCTCAAAATTCCAGAAGACCTTCAGGTCTCTTATAGTTAGCAGAGTTAGCCTTTAAAGTACAACAATGTCTCTAAAAAGTGCCAGAAACAATGTTTCAATGTAACAGTTCAGGTAGCACTCAAATATAACGGTCCAGTATAACAAAGTCCACAATCTGACAGTTCTGACAGTCTGGCAGTCCGACTGCCTAGTTTCCTTGATAAGTTTGTAAATCCAAAGGAAGAGGTAAAAACAAAGTCCACAAATAGAAGAGTTGAATCCACTAATATCAACAAAGTCGGTTCAGTTAATGCACGGATTAGTTCCTTTAGGCACCGCTTGAAAGGCACCAGACAGATCAAAGTCCTTGCTTTAAATCTTTAAACAGAACTGGGAGACGGACTTCCTGGTTGCGTCTCCCACTT
Organism: Podarcis vaucheri; assembly: GCF_965113315.1. Taxonomy (NCBI): domain Eukaryota; kingdom Metazoa; phylum Chordata; class Lepidosauria; order Squamata; family Lacertidae; genus Podarcis; species Podarcis vaucheri. Next base: position 58,398,725 of record NC_138751.1, read on the forward strand.
TGGCCGAATTTTAAATCAATTTAGTCCCGAATTCATTCAGTTCCTTTACTCACGGGTTGTTGCTTTTCTGGCCGAATGTTCCCAGGAAAAAAGGTCAGCGCTCACCAACAGCAGCTATGCGGCTTCACTCCACAGAAAGAGCGATCGACTCACAGCACCGCGCCAGCCCTTCCACGTTCCGGAGCCCCTTACGAGGTCCCTTCTTCGTTTCGGGGGGCGCTGCTGGTGCCCGCCGAGTCCCACGACCACCGGCTTTCGCTGCCTGTGGGTTTCCGACTTGGGTCTCCGCTTCGCCGTAGCGGACGACCCGTTTCTGCGGAGCTTCCCCTTCACAGCGTGAAGGAGACCGCCATTGCCGTTCGCGCCGCCTCCGGAAGTCGAGCAAATGCTAAATATATTTTAAGGTTGTGTCAGCTTTATGGGATGTAACATAAGCAGTTAAGTACATCACTTCCTGTTTGCCTAGAGTGGACACAGACAGGGGGGTGTTGATCCAGCCAGCTGAACTTCCTGTTCCACCTGGTCTGGAGCACCCTCCTCCTGCATGTGAACAGGTAGGTGGGTGTGACCCTTGCAGACCCTACAAAAGGTCCAGTCATGCAGTCATCTTTCTCTCTTTGATTCTCTTCTGATGCCATTTCTTCTCTTGGACTGCATTGCTGGCTCTCTGCCAGCGGCACATGGGACCATCCTTACAAGGATGTAAGCCACGCTGTAAAGCCTGCCTTCAGGGATCCAGCTGTGAACTGACTGTGGGTAAACTTCTTGTTACTTTTAAAAGAAGCTTCTTGTGTCTTTATTCTTTTTAGAAGGGATAAAAGGGGTCTCACCAGGAACAAAATCCAGTCTGAACAAAGCCAGATTGGATTGCTTAAATATAGAGATTCAAACGAATCTACCACGTAGCTTCCTGCTATATATGGGGAATGAACTCTGCTGTATGACTCACTAGCATGAGTTAGGAAGGATAATATTTAATCAGTATATCCTCTCCTAGTATGTACAATATTCCTACAGGCTTATTTCTTCTTTGACACTTCACAAAACTAATAGTATGTGCTTTGTGTTTTCAGGCTGTGGTTATTTTTAAAAAGTGGTTGCATACTGATGGTGTCTTATGGATTAGGTTGTCCTGCTTTTGTGACTTGCAAGGGAGATCCACCTCCACCCATTGAATGTGTGAGTCAGCCGGCTGGAGAACGCTAACAGTATTTGCTGACTTAGAAAAGGAACTCTTTCTGAGGCTGTTCAATGTCTCCTAAAGACAAGAACTCTGGGGGAAATTATGTGACCGAAGTTGAAACAGGGTTGCCTCCAGAAGCAATTGTTGCAGGGGGAGTAAATGTATTCCTACAATAAATGGAGTGAGTGCAGCTCCTTGTTGGAGTTTTGTGAGGGGTTTTGCAACTCACAGTAAGACACAGGTGCACACCCCATAGTCCACCTCGCCACATTTAGCATAACCCAGTTTATTCATTTAGTAGGATGCTGGGCCTTGGGAAGGAAGAGAAGTGGGATACTTAGGTCTCTGGGATGTGAGCCCGAGGCAGTTGGGCAGGCTGCGGAGCAAAGGTGTGTTTGTGTGCAGGTGGGGTCTCTTTGCTACATAAAAGCAGAGTACTGGGGACTTTCCATGAGCAGGATCTCCATCAAGGTGTTGTCACTGGTAAAATATATTTTCCCAGTGGTAGAAATTCCACTTAGAACAGGCCTCATCAGGCTCAGGGTCTGGCCACAGAGGCTTTCCTCACAAAAATGTGGTGGTAAAGAATATATTGAGAAGTCCCTCCTCTCCTGTGTGTGAGAGTTAAAAATAGTTGTGGAACTGATTTTAAAAGCTAATTTTAAGGTATGTGTTATTTTTCATCTATATGATGGAGACCTGTCCTACCAGTATGCTTTTGGGTAACTGGTTAGCCAAACAGTTTGACAGAAGGCAAAAGTTCTTGGGTAAACCCTTTTGCAGTGTTTCCCAAGGGGATTAAGCCAGTGGCTTTCTAATTCTCTCAGATGCACATATGTTTGCTTTAGATCTACATTCCTTGCCACTGGGCTTTATCTGGGCCTGTTGGGAATTTTCTTCCGTAGAAATAAATTTACCGCATTGCTGCCTTTATTGTAGAGTATCCAAACATCACTCTATGCAAAAATTTCCTGGTGCACATGGTCTTGTGTGGGAATGTTTTGTGCTTCAGGTTTGGCAGCTTCCTTGCCTAAGTACGTATCCACCCAAAATAGGTTTTCTGTGCCCAATACCGGGCCAGCAATGATTGGTGGGCCAGCATTGGCATCTGCAGGGGGAAAACAGCGCAAATGAAATTTTATTTATTTATTTTGTTAAATTTATGCACAGCTTGATTGTAAAAAAACCTTAAAGCATTTCACAAAATGAAGAAAATCAATAAAAGTATTAGTAAAAACAATTATTTAAACTATTCAATTGGCAGTATACTAAAGACAGGGATGCGGGTGGCACTGTGGGTTAAACCACAGAGCCTAGGACTTGCTGACCTGAAGGTCGGCAGTTCGAATCCCCGCAACGGGGTGAGCTACCATTGTTCATTCCATGCTCCTGCCAACCTAGCAGTTCAGAAGCACGTCATAGTGCAATTAGATAAATTACCTTCCAGCGGGAAGGTAAACGGCATTTCCGTGCACTGCTCTGCTTCGCCAGAAGCAGCTTAGTCATGCTGGCCACATGACCCGGAAGCTCTATGCTGGCTCCCTCAGCCAATAAAGCGAGATGAGTGCCGCAACCCCAGAGTCAGTCATGACTGGACCTAATGGTCAGGGGTCCCTTTACTTTATACTAAAGACACATTAAACCACACATCACATTCCACATAACTGGGTAGACTTGTTTAAACAAAAATATCTTTAGCAGGTGCTGAAAAGAGTACAGTTCTGGATCAAGTGCAAGCTTCTAGATCAAGAGCTCATTGCAGTAATCCAGCCTTGAAGTAACGAACACATTAACTACTGCAACAAGGCTTTCCTGTTCCAGGAATGGCCATAGCTGCCAAAGCAGCTGCAGTTGGTCAAAGGCACTTTGAGTCACTGTGGCTGCATGAGCCTCCAGGGACAGAGCACCTCCAAGCTGCAAACCTGCTTCTTCAAGGGAAGGGCTTGTTGTTTAGTCGTTTAGTCGTGTCCGACTCTTCGTGACCCCATGGACCAGAGCACGCCAGGCACTTCTGTCCTCCACTGCCTCCCGCAGTTTGATCAAGCTCATGCTAGTAGCTTCAAGAACACCATCCAACCATCTCATTCTCTGTCGTCCCCTTCTCCTTGTGCCCTCCATCTTTCCCAACATCAGGGTCTTTTCCAGGGAGTCTTCTCTTCTCATGAGGTGGCCAAAGTATTGGAGCCTCAGCTTCACGATCTGTCCTTCCAGTGAGCACTCAGGGCTGATTTCCTTCAGAATGGAGAGGTTTGATCTTCTTGCAGTCCATGGGACTCTCAAGAGTCTCCTCCAGCACCATAATTCAAAAGCATCAATTCTTCGGCGATCAGCCTTCTTTATGGTCCAGCTCTCACTTCCATACATCACTACTGGGAAAACCATGGCTTTTACTATACGGACCTTTGTTGGCAAGGTGATGTCTCTGCTTTTTAAGATGTTGTCTAGGTTTGCCATCGCCTTTCTCCCAAGGAGCAGGCGTCTTTTAATTTCGTGACTGCTGTCACCATCTGCACTGATCATGGAGCCCAAGAAAGTAAAATCTCTCACTGCCTCCATTTCTTCCCCATCTATTTGCCAGGAGGTGATGGGCCCAGTGGCCATGATCTTCGTTTTTTTGATGTTGAGCTTCAGACCATATTTTGCGCTCTCCTCTTTCACCCTCATTAAAAGGTTCTTTAATTCCTCTTCACTTTCTGCCATCAAGGTTGTGTCATCTGCATATCTGAGGTTGTTGATATTTCTTCCGGCAATCTTAAATCCGGCTTGGGATTCATCCAGCCCAGCCTTTCGCATGATGAATTCTGCATATAAGTTAAATAAGCAGGGAGACAATATACAGCCTTGCCGTACTCCTTTCCCAATTTGGAACCAATCAGTTGTTCCATATCCAGTTCTAACTGTAGCTTCTTGTCCCACATAGAGATTTCGCAGGAGACAGATGAGGTGATCAGGCACTCCCATTTCTTTAAGAACTTGCCATAGTTTGCTGTGGTCAACACAGTCAAAGGCTTTTGCATAGTCAATGAAGCAGAAGTAGATGTCTTTCTGGAACTCTCTAGCTTTCTCCATAATCCAGCGCATGTTTGCAATTTGGTCTCTGGTTCCTCTGCCTCTTCTAAATCCAGCTTGCACTTCTGGGAGTTCTCGGTCCACATACTGCTTGAGCCTTCCTTGTAGAATTTTAAGCATAACCTTGCTAGCATGTGAAATGAGTGAAATTGTGCGGTAGTTGGAGCATTCTTTGGCACTGCCTTTCTTTGGGATTGGAATGTAGACTGATCTTCTCCAATCCTCTGGCCACTGCTGAGTTTTCCAAACTTGCTGGCATATTGAGTGTAGCACCTTAACAGCATCGTCTTTTAAAATTTTAAACAGTTCAGCTGGAATACCATCACTTCCACTGGCCTTGTTATTTGCAGTGCTTTCTAAGGCCCATTTGACTTCACTCTCCAGGATGTCTGGCTCAAGGTCAGCAACCACACTACCTGGGGTGTACGAGACATCCATATCTTTCTGGTATAATTCCTCTGTGTATTCTTGCCACCTCTTCTTGATGTCTTTTGCTTCAGTTAGATCTTTACCACTTTTGTCCTTTATTATGGTAATCTTTGTACGAAATGTTCCTTTCATATTTCCGATTTTCTTGAACAGATCTCTGGTTCTTCCCGTTCTGTTGCTTTCCTCTATTTCTTTGCATTGCTCGTTTAAGAAGGCCTTCTTGTCTCTCCTTGCTGTTCTTTGGAAATCTGCATTCAATTTCCTGTGTCTTTCACTATCTCCCTCGCATTTTGCTTGCCTTCTCTCCCCCGCTATTTGTAAGGCCTCGTTGGACAGCCACTTTGCTTTCTTGCATTTCTTTTTCATTGGGATGGTTTTAGTTGCTGCCTCCTGTATAATGTTGCGAGCCTCCATCCATAGTTCTTCAGGCACTCTGTCCAGCAAATCTAAATCCTTAAACCTGTTCCTCACTTCCACTGTGTATTCATAAGGGATTTGGTTTAGATTGTATCTTACCTGTCCAGTGGTTTTTCCTACTTTCTTCAGTTTAAGCTTGAATTTTGCTATAAGAAGCTGATGATCTGAGCCACAGTCAGCTCCAGGTCTTGTTTTTGCTGACTGTATAGAGCTTCTCCATCTTTGGCTGCAGAGAATATAATCAATCTGATTTCGATGTTGCCCATCTGGGGATGTCCATGTGTAGAGTCGTCTCTTGTGTTGTTGGAAAAGCGTGTTTGTGATGACCAGCTTGTTCTCTTGACAGAACTCTATTAGCCTTTGCCCTGCTTCGTTTTGATCTCCAAGGCCAAACTTGCCAGTTGTTCCTTTTATCTCTTGATTCCCTACTTTAGCATTCCAATCCCCTATAATGAGCAGAACATCCTTCTTTGGTGTCACTTCGATAAGGTCTTGTAAGTCTTCATAGAACTGGTCAATTTCAGTTTCTTCAGCACTAGTAGTTGGTGCATAAACTTGGATTACTGTGATGTTAAAAGGTCTGCCTTAGATTCGTATCGAGATCATTCTATCATTTTTGAGACTGCATCCCAGTACAGCTTTCGCCACTCTTTTGTTGACTATGAGGGCCACTTCATTTCTCTTACGGGTTTCTTGCCCACAGTAGTAGATATGATAGTCATCCGAACTGAATTCGCCCATTCCCATCCATTTTAGCTCACTGATGCCCAGGATGTCAATATTTATTCTTGCCATCTCATTTTTGACCACATCCAACTTACCCAGGTTCATGGTTCTTACATTCCAGGTTCCTATGCAATATTTTTCTTTACAGCATTGGACTTTCCTTTCGCTTCCATGCATATCCACAACTGAGCGTCCTTTCGGCTTTGGCCCAGCCGCTTCATCAGCTCTGGATCTACTTGTACTTGTCCTCCGCTCTTCCCCAGTAGCATGTTGGACACCTTCCGACCTGAGGGGCTCATCTTCCAGTGTCATAACTTTTATATGCCTGTTGTCTTTGTCCATGGAGTTTTCTTGGCAGGGATACTGGAGTGGCTTGCCGGTTTCTACTCCAGGTGGATCACGTTTGGTCAAAACTCTCCACTATGACCTGTTCATCTTGGGTGCCCTGCTCGGCGTAGTTCATAGCTTCTCTGAGTTCTTCAAGCCCCTTCGCCACGGCAAGGCAGTGATCCATGAAGGGGCAAGGGAAGGGCAACCCTGGCCAATTTCCTGGACATGGGAGCTACTGACCCACAGTCCCTCTGTCTTGCCAGGATCCAAGCTCAGTCCAACCTCAGGATCCAACCTCATCCTTCTCAGCACTGCATCCAAGCAGTGGCCCAGGGGCATTGCAGCCTCTCCCGATTCAGATGTCATGGAGAAATAGAGCTGAGCGTTACTGGCATACTGAGGAGGTTTGCATGGGGATAAAGTAGAGGAATTGCCAGACTTCCTAGACAGTCTTTCTAACCTAACCTGTGCTGATCTCTCCTGAATTGCTAGGCTGCTGTTCTTAGGGCCCCTATCTAGCTTCCTGTTCTCCCCTGCCCCATGGCAGGGTGGGCAAAATATTAGGGTTCTGTATCCAATACCCTGAGGGTTTAGTCTGGACAGCCAATAAAATCCTGACAAGGACATTTACTGAGGCATTGCAAGACTGGTGCAACACCTCAACCAGCAAGGAGTTTGGGGTGGCGCACCAAATATGAAAACTGTGCATCATCCATACACTTCCAAGCAAAGGGGCAGTCATGTCCATCTTTGGCAATACTTCCTTCTACAAGCTTATGCTGGTTTAATCATGAGGCAGAACAACTTTCTTCTAACTTCCTTACCTCTTCTGCAGAGACTGAAATAGCAGGCATATCTCCTTTGCATGTCCATCTTAGTTAAATAGGATTAGGGCCTCTTTCCTGTGTCTTATAATGAACAAGCTTTTCTTCCCCTCCCCTACACTTACAAGGAGGGGAGGGCTTCTTACACGCTTTAAGTCAAGGGTCAGCAACCTTTTTCAGCTGCGGGCCAATCCACCGTCCCTCAGACCATGTGGTGGGCCGGACTATATATTTGAGGGGTGTGTGTGAATGAATTCCTATGCCCCACAAATAACCCAGAGATGCATTTTAAATAAAAGAACACATTCTACTCATGTAAAATCACACTGATTCCCAGACCGTCCACGGGCTGGATTGAGAAGGCATTGGGCTGCATCCGGCCCCCGGGCCTTAGGTTGGTGACCCCTGCTTTAAGTGCTCAGGTCAGCGCTCTGGCTGCACCCGGGAATTCCCAGGGAGGAACTCTGGGAGGGGCCTTTAAGCTCTTGATGGTTCCTTAGTAGCATCATCCATACACTCATCCATGTGAGCCCTTAACTGCCTCACACCTGTTGACATGTATTGTGGCCAGCTGTTGGGCAGCTGTGGGTGGTGTGGCTCAAATCAGGACCTGATAGGGCTGGCGGGCTGGCTGTTCCCCACCTCTGTGTTGGACATGAGATTTTTCTACCTTGCATTGCACAGAGCAGTCTTTGCCAACCTGGTGCCCTCCATATCTTTTGGACTAAAACGTAGCATTTCTTCCTTCAGCTCCAGCATCATATGGCTGTACTATCCATGTGGGGCTGCCTTTGGAAAGTGCTCAGAAACGTCAGCTGGTTCAAAGACCTGCAGCCAGATTGTGGACTGGGGCTGGTTATAGGGAGCAGACGACTCCCTTGCTAGAACAGCTCCACTGGCTACTGGTCTGTTTCCTGGCACAGTTCCAAGTCCTGGTTATGACCTGTAGATCCCTATATGGCTTAGGCCTAGTCCATCTGAAATACCATATTCCTCCGTATGAACCTGCCTGGGCTCTGAGATCTTTGGGAGAGGGCCTTCTTGGTGGTGGCTGCTCCCATACAATTTTGGAACTCCCTCCCCAGAGAAGTTAGACTGGCTCCTTCCTTGCTGTCCTGCTGGCAAATGAAGACCTTCGCGTTCCAACAGGGTTTTGGGAATTGACTGCTTTTAAGGAAAGGGTTGTTGCCATTCTGTTTTTGGTTTTTGGTTTTGGTGTAATTGTCTGTATGTTTTTAATAGATCTGGGAGAGTGTGTGTGTTTTAATTCTATTAATGCCTAATTGTTAAGGATTGTTCTTTCCCCATGTTTTTAGCCGTTCTAATTCTGTCTGTAATCTACCTTGAGTTCCTGTCAGGAAGAAAGGTGGGCACAACTAAATATATAACAACAACAACAACAATGTTATCTGGGGCTGATGAGAGTTGCAGTCAGACTCTAGTCCTCCAGCTGTGCAAGGCCTGCTGGCCTAGAGACTCCTGGCTTGCCTCTTGTTTCTTGTGGGGTGAGAGAAAATCAGCTGCTGTGGCAAGGTGCCCCAGCCCAAACAGGTTTCCTGTCACTAGATTGTAATGCTCCTTTGTTTGAAACCATTGCTTGAGTCAGCAGAAATGTTTGGAAAGCAATTTTGTGTCCCGTATTTTTCGCCCTATAGGACATACCGGCCCATAGGACGCACCTAGATTGGGGGGGGGAATAAAGGGAAAAAATTTATTTCCCCCCCCCAGGCTCGGGGCTGGGGAAGCTCCGGCTTTGGCAGCTTTGGCATCGCTCTGGGAGCTTGTGGGGCTGGGGGCGGGGAAAGCGGAGCTTCCCCCTCCCCAGCCCCCAGAACAGGACCCAGAGTGATGCCGAAGCTGCGTGCAGCTTTGGCATCACTTTGGGAGCTTGCGGGGCTGGAGGAGGGGAAAGCCCTCCGCCAGCTTTCTAGCCAAGTTGGGGGACAGCGGGAAAGGCACGCTGCGCCTCCCGCTGTCCCCTGAGTTTGCGGGGCTGGCGACGGAGAGGAGCAGGCTTCTCCCCCCCGCCAGCCTTCTAGCCAAGTCGGGGGACAGTGGGAAAGGCGCGCTGCGCCTCTCCCGCTGTCCCCCGAGTTTGCGGGGCTGGCGACGGGGAGGAGCAGGCTTCTCCCCCCCGCCAGCCTTCTAGCCAAGTCGGGGGACAGTGGGAAAGGCGCGCTGCGCCTCTCCCGCTGTCCTCCGAGTTTGCGGGGCTGGCGACGGGGAGGAGCAGGCTTCTCCCCCCCCCAGCCTTCTAGCCAAGTCGGGGGACAGTGGGAAAGACGCGCTGCGCCTCTCCCGCTGTCCCCCGAGTTTGCGGGGCTGGCGACGGGGAGGAGCAGGCTTCTCCCCCCTGCCAGCCTTCTAGCCAAGTCGGGGGACAGTGGGAAAGGCGCGCTGCCCCTCTCCCGCTGTCCCCCGAGTTTGCGGGGCTGGTGCCGGGGCTCTCCTGAAGCCTGGAGAGCAAGAGGGGTCGGTGCACACCGACCCCTCTCGCTCTCCAGGCTTCAGCGAAAGCCTGCATTCGCCCCATAGGACGCACACACATTTCCCCTTCATTTTTGGAGGGGAAAAAGTTCGTCCTATAGGGCGAAAAATACGGTAATTGTGCAAAAGGCTAAGTCAGTGTGTGTGGTTTGAGTGGAACTTGATTGTGCCTGAGTAAAGTGGGCTTCTCACCCCAAGCAGTGGCGGAGCTTCATGCTCCGGCACCAGGGGGCGGAGAGCAGGGCTGGCACGCCTCCTCCGGGGGCATGGCGCCCAGCACGGGCAGGGGGGCAGCCACGATGGCACCCCACCGGGATCATGCTGCTGGGGGTGCTGCACTCCCCCCGCACTCCTCTTCCTCCACCAGTGATCCCAAGGCTAATATTGAGTGCTCCTTCTCTCCTACTTGCTCCCAGTTTTAATTGATCATGAAATTATTTTTATCAAGTCAAATTCTGCATGATGGACATGTGTGACAGCCTGTATATCATGCACTTTTGCAGGTAAGGAAAATGTTTACGAAGGTAGAGAATGTATTGTTCTGCTGGTGTTAAGTGTGGACCCTTTAAAAGATTGTCTGGTCAAAGTTCAGCAGCAGGTTCCTTGGAAAATGGTTCTAGCCATTTAGCACCCACTGAAAACAGTGTTATATCATGCAAACCTATATCTTTCTGCATTTCCAAATTCCTGTTCAGACCTCAGTTTATCCCAGTGCACTGAGGTAGATAAGGACTTGCATGTGGGATTCCTTTATATGGGATTCCATTTCCTATTACATTACATTCCTATTACATTGACAACACGCTTCTGTCTTTACTAGGGTTTCTGCTCTTCAAAGAGTTATGCCAAATGAACATGGAGGAAGGGGTTCCTCAGCTGAAGTTCTATGAAGAGGTAAGAGATCTGTCCTCTATGGGATTCAAATCTGGTGAATCGTGTCTGGATCTTTCTTCAACATGGTAAAGGAATCTCTTCCCCCACCCCACCCCTCTTTTTTTTTTAAGAGCTAGGTTCAGGGGAAATTTTTGACACTACATGGATGGTGATAAAACAGCTCTTTTGCAAACTTCCCTTTTTGTTTTTTTTATAATAATATTTATTAAAAGTTTAAAGATTACAGAAAAAAGAAAAAAGAAACAACAACAAGGAAATTAACAGAACATACATTACAATACATAAAAAATACATAAAAAATACAACAATACAGCAAAAAAACCAAAACCAAAAACACTAAAACACATATCCAGTATTCCATATCTTTGCCTTTCATTAACCTGTTTCACCGACCTCCTCACGCCTCCCTTTTTTGTATTCTAATTCAATTTAGCTATTTCAGCAAATCCTTTCCATCTTACTCAATTTTTGTTCTATAATTTACCTTAACCCAATCCGACCTTAAATTTTACACTTTGGCCCACTAACAATCCATTTTTACTTAATTCTTTATAACATTTCTGCTAAAGCCATGTAACTTCATTCCAGCATCCTTCTAACATTCATTAATTTTGCTATATTTTTGTAAATATACTTTAAATTTTTTCCAATCTTCTTCCACCGGCTCTTCTCCCTGGTCTCGGATTCTGCCAGTCATTTCCGCCAATTCCATGTAATCCATCAGCTTCATCTGCCATTCCTCCCTGGTGGGTAGAGCTTGTGTCTTCCAGTGCTTTGCGATAAGTATTCTTGCTGCTGTTGTAGCATACATGAAAAAAATTCTATCCTTCTTTGGCACCAATTGGCCGACCATGCCCATGAGAAAGGCCTCTGGTTTCTTCGGAAAGGTATATTTAAATACCTTTTTCATTTTATTATAGATCATCTCCCAGAATGCCTTAATCTTTGGGCATGTCCACCAAAGGTGAAAGAATGTACCTTCAGTTTCATTACATTTCCAACATTTGTTATCAGGCAAATGGTAAATTTTTGCAAGCTTGACTGGTGTTATGTACCACCTGTAAATCATTTTTATTAAATTCTCTTTTAAGGCATTACATGCCGTAAATTTCATACCAGTGGTCCATAGCTGTTCCCAGTCAGCCATCATAATATTATGTCCAACATCTTGTGCCCATTTAATCATGGCAGATTTCACCGTTTCATCTTGAGTATTCCATTTCAACAGCAAGTTATACATTCTTTTTTTTTTATAATCATATTTATTAAAATTTCCAATAATGACAGAATAGGAAAATAAGAAAGATAAAGGAAAGAAAGAAAAAGAGAAACTAATTTAGACCCTTCTTTTCATAACCTTCTTTCTGGGACTTCCTCCTTCCCCTCCCGATTGTATTCCCCTTTATCTAAGTTGGTTCCACAAGTTCTCATCCCCAATTAAACCTAATATATTTTACTCATAAACCAATTTAAATTTACACCATCTTAGCATCACTCCTCGTCTTATAATAGAACAAAATTTTCCCCCAAGATCCGCTCTCATTCCTTCCACAAGTTCCCCCTTTCTAAAAGAAAGAAAAAACAGAAACGTAAAATATCAAAGTTATAAAGAATATAAGATAGAAAGTATAGAGAAATTCAAAAAGTTGGTTACAAAGCCTTTGGATTCTAAGATTCCCCCTCCCTTCCCCGGTTTTGATTCCCCATGTCCATTTGTCTGTATGTTGTCGGCCTGGAGATCTTAAGTCCACAGCCAAATTTATCTCAGTCCATCATGCTGTTTTCTTCGGATTTGGTTGTTTTAATGATGTTTAACTTCGAAAATCCAATCTAATAGAGGCCTTTAATTTTCTTTAATCTTTTGTTGCTCCTCCCATTATTCTTTCCGTGTCGTATTCGGTCATCTACTCTTTTGTTTCTTGGTTTCTCAGGTTTCTGTCTTGTTCAGCTGTCAAAACATTCTTGTTCCAAAATTTAACGTCTCTACAGAGGTTTGTTATTCAGGGACACAGACTTACGTCCAGTTCCTTTCTTGCTTCAATAGAAGATTCTATTGTATTATAGTCACCTCTGTAGACAAAATAATATTTCAGTTCTGCAGCTTTCCCAGGAGATAAGACCTTTGCACATCCCAGAGTAGTTTTCCACATACGACACTTGTAATGTCCCGAATCCCCTCTAGAGGGATCACAATAACTTTGTATCCTCTAATCCAAAAGTCAATTTGTTGTTTCTTTTTCCCGACAGTTTATATCCATATTTGTATCAAATTGTAACAAAATTAACCAGCAAAGAACTTGTAGCAAAGTCCTCTTTATAATTTCCAGTTTTGACAGCTCCTTTGACAGCTGTCAAAATCTCCATCTCTCTTCGCCAGGCTGTCCGAATCGCCCCGGTTCCCAGGGGGGGGTTGCTTTTTCCTCACCCTCGACTCCTCTCCTCCAGCACAGTTCTTATAATTCACATCGTGGAGTTGGTAATTTTTATCATCAATAAGCTTCTGAATAGATCTTGGTTTCTCAGTCCTTGTTTTAGCATGTTTACAATCAGGGAGGGGACTGACTTCCTTTTTTGGATCCCCTCCCGCTCGTGCCAAATCCGGAAAAAATTTTCTTTTTTCCTCCTTTTAAACCCGGTTGCCCAATTACTCACGGGTTGTTGATCAATTGTCCGAATTTCCTTTGGAAGAAGCCAGCGCTCTCCGCCGAATGGCATGCGGCTGCGCCCGGCAGGGGAAGCGGAGGACTCAAAGCACCACGCTACTCCCCGGCGCCCGATCCGTAGCCTTTAAAAAGGCTCTTTCACAAGCCGGGAGAGCGATAACGGTGCCAGCCGAGTCACCATGTCCACGGGATCCGTTCTTGACAAATTCTTGACTTTAGGGTCTAACAATTCTGTTTCCAATTTTGATTTTTCCACCTGGAAGCCTATTTTTTTTGTCCAAATTATATGCCTCCATTATTTGATAATAATGGAGCCAATCTCGTACTCTGTTTTTTAATTTTTCAAAGCTCTGCAGTTTTAATCTGTCACCCTCTTGTTCCAAGATTTCCCAATACTTCGGCCATTTGGCCTCCATATTGAGTTTTTTCTGAGCCTTTGCTTCCATTGGTGAGAAACATCTTGGGGTTTTGTTTTCTAGCAAGTCCTTATATCTTATCCAAACATTAAACAATGCTTTTCTAACAATATGGTTTTTAAACGCTCTATGTGCTTTAACCTTATCATACCACATGTATGCATGCCAACCAAATACGTTGTTGAAACCTTCCAAATCCAACATATCCGTGTTTTCAAGAAGCATCCATTCTCTCAGCCAACAAAATGCGGCTGATTCATAATAAAGTTTAAGGTCTGGCAGGGCAAATCCACCTCTTTCTTTAGCATCTGTTAGTATCTTAAATTTTATTTGAGGTTTCTTGCCCTGCCAGACAAATCTAGAGATATCTCTCTGCCACTTCTTGAAACAGTCCATTTTATCCAAAATTTGCAATGTTTGAAACAAAAACAGCATTCTTGGCAATACGTTCATTTTTATCGCAGCAATTCGGCCTAACAACGATAGCTTCAAATTTGACCATATTTCTAAATCCTTTTTCACTTCAGTCCAGCATTTTTCATAGTTACCCTTAAATAAATTCACATTCTTAGCAGTCATGTTAACCCCTAAATATTTCAGTTTCTTAACCAGTGACAATCCAGTCTCCTTCTGAAACTTATCTCTCTCAATCTCAGTTAAATTTTTCTCTAGAACTTTAGTTTTCATCTTATTCAACTTAAATCCTGCTACTTGACCAAATTCTTGAATCAATTCTAATACTCTTTTAGTGCTTGATTCTGGCTCCTGTAAAGTCATAGAATCATAGAATCATAGAATCATAGAGTTGGAAGAGACCACAAGGGCCATCGAGTCTAACCCCCTGCCAAGCAGGAAACACCATCAGAGCACTCCTGACATATGGTTGTCAAGCCTCTGCTTAAAGACGTCCAAAGTAGGAGACTCCACCACACTCCTTGGCAGCAAATTCCACTGTCGAACAGCTCTTACTGTCAGGAAGTTCTTCCTAATGTTTAGGTGGAATCTTCTTTCTTGTAGTTTGGATCCATTGCTCCGTGTCCGCTTCTCCGGAGCAGCAGAAAACAACCTTTCTCCCTCCTCTATGTGACATCCTTTTATATATTTGAACATGGCTATCATATCACCCCTTAACCTCCTCTTCTCCAGGCTAAACATGCCCAGCTCCCTTAGCCGTTCCTCATAAGGCATCGTTTCCAGGCCTTTGACCATTTTGGTTGCCCTCCTCTGGACACGTTCCAGTTTGTCAGTGTCCTTCTTGAATTGTGGTGCCCAGAACTGGACACAGTACTCCAGGTGTGGTCTGACCAGAGCAGAATACAGTGGCACTATTACTTCCCTTGATCTAGATGCTATACTCCTATTGATGCAGCCCAGAATTGCATTGGCTTTTTTAGCTGCCGCGTCACACTGTTGGCTCATGTCAAGTTTGTGGTCAACCAAGACTCCTAGATCCTTTTCACATGTACTGCTCTCAAGCCAGGTGTCACCCATCTTGTATTTGTGCCTCTCATTTTTTTTGCCCAAGTGCAATACTTTACATTTCTCCCTGTTAAAATTCATCTTGTTTATTTTTGCCCAGTTCTCTAATCTGTCAAGGTCGTTTTGAAGTGTGATCCTGTCCTCTGGGGTGTTAGCCACCCCTCCCAGTTTGGTGTCATCTGCAAATTTGATCAGGATGCCCTTGAGTCCATCATCCAAGTCGTTGATAAAGATGTTGAATAAGACCGGGCCCAAGACAGAACCCTGTGGCACCCCACTAGTCACTCTTCTCCAGGATGAAGAGGAACCATTGATGAGCACCCTTTGGGTTCGGTCAGTCAGCCAGTTACAAATCCACTGAGTGGTAGCATAGTCAAGACCGCATTTTACCAGCTTCTTTACAAGAATATCATGGGGCACCTTGTCAAATGCCTTGCTGAAATCAAGGTAGGCTACATCCACTGCGTTCCCTTCATCTACCAGGCTTGTAATTCTGTCAAAAAACGAGATCAGGTTAGTCTGACATGACTTATTTTTCAGAAATCCATGCTGACTATTGGTGATCACAGCATTCCTTTCTAGGTGCTCACAGACTGTTTGCTTAATGATCTGCTCCAGAATCTTCCCTGCTATTGATGTCAGACTGACTGGGCGGTAATTATTTGGGTCCTCTCTTTTCCCCTTTTTGAAAATAGGGACAACATTTGCCCTCCTCCAGTCTGCCGGGACTTCGCCTGTTCTCCAGGAATTCTCAAAGATGACTGCCAGTGGTTCTGAGATCACATCTGCCAGTTCTTTTAATACTCTTGGATGCAGTTCATCTGGCCCTGGAGACTTGAATACATCTAAACTAGCCAAATATTCTTGTACTCTCTCCTTAGTTATTCTGGGCTGTGTTTCCTTTGCTGAATCATTTGCTCCAAATTCTTCAGGTCGGGCATTGTTTTCTTTATCGGAGAAGACTGAGGCAAAGAAGGCATTGAGGAGTTCAGCCCTTTCTGTGTCCCCTGTTTGCATTTCACCATCTTCTCCTCTGAGTGACCCCACTGTTTCTTTGTTCTTCCTTTTGCTACGAACATACCCATAAAAGCCTTTTTTGTTGCTTTTAACCTCTCTAGCAAGCCTGAGTTCATTCTGTGCTTTAGCTTTTCTGACGTTGTGTCTACACGTGCTGGCTATTTGTTTGAATTCCTCTTTGGTGGTTTCCCCCCTTTTCCATTTTTTGTACACATCCTTTTTTAATCTTAATTCAGTTAAAAGTTCTTTAGATAGCCACCCTGGCTTCTTTAGGCACCTTCCATGTTTCCGTCTCATTGGTATTGCCTGATGTTGTGCTTTTAGTATCTCCCTCTTAACAAACTCCCAGCCATCATGAACTCCCTTTCCTTTTAGTATTGTTGTCCATGGGATCTCACCCAGCACTTCCCTAAGTTTTATGAAGTCGGCTTTCTTAAAGTCAAGAAATTGAGTCCTAGTATGCTTGGCTGCTCCTTTCCGCTGTATAGTAAACTTCAGAAGAGCATGATCACTCGCGCCTAATGATCCTTCCACTTCTACCCCACTAACCAGGTCATCAACATTGGTTAGGACCAGATCTAAAATGGCTGTTCCTCTTGTTGCTTCTCCCACTTTCTGGACAATGAAGTTGTCTGCAAGGCCAGTGAGGAATCTGTTTGACCTTATGCTCTTGGCTGAGTTTGACGTCCAACAAATATCTGGGTAATTGAAGTCCCCCATTACTACTATCTCCCTTCCTTTTGCATGCTTGGCCATCTGATCCAGGAAGGCATCATCTATGTCCTCCGTTTGGCTTGGGGATCTATAGTAAACTCCCACAATGATGTCTCTGTTATTCTTCTCTCCCTTAATTTTGACCCAAATGCTCTCACTTTGGCTTTGAGGATCTAAATCTTGGATCTCTTCACAGGTATACACATCCCTGACATATAACGCCACTCCTCCTCCTTTCTTGTCTGGTCTGTTTCTCTGAAATAGATTGTATCCCCCCATTATTACATTCCAATCGTGGGACTTATCCCACCAGGTTTCAGTGATGCCTATTATGTCATATTTAGTTTGCTGTACCAAGAGCTCAAGCTCATCTTGTTTATTTCCCATGCTTTGCGCATTAGTGTACAGACATTGAAGTCCATTAATCATTCCCCCGTGTCTCTTATTTAAGGATTTTTTCCTCCCACCACTAGGTCCGTGTGCTGTTTTCTCCATTTGGTCTATGACATTTGGATGATCATCTTCATTAATTGATAGGCTCCTACCTTCAGGAGCACTGTCTCCCTCCCCCACATTAGTCAGTTTAAAGCCCTCCTGATGAGGTTTCTGAGATTTTTGGCAAAAACATTTCTCCCAACCGTTGTGAGGTGCAGCCCATCACTTGCCAGAAGTCCATCTTCAAGAAACTGCAGTCCGTGATCTAAGAATCCAAACCGTTCCTGTTTACACCATTTGCGAAGCCAGCTGTTCACTTCCACTATTTCCCCCTCTCTCCCTGGGCCACGTCGTTCAACTGGGAGGACAGATGAGATGACAATTTGTGCATTTAGTTGCTTCAATTTCCTGCCGAGAGCCTCGTAGTCTCTTTTGATCTTCTGGAGGCTATTGCTTGCAGTGTCATTGGTTCCCACATGAACCAAGAGGAAGGGGTATTTGTCAGTGGGTTTTATGATTCCTTGCAGTCGTTCAGTTACATCTTGGATCTTAGCCCCGGGGAGACAGCACACTTCCCGAGACATCTTGTCAGGCCCACAGATCACTGCTTCTGTTCCCCTCAGTAGGGAATCCCCTATCACCACTACACGCCTCCTCTTGGGTTTGGTCGGGGTTCTTCCGTGAGCTGTCCGTTCCAAGCTCGCCTGCACATTCCCTGAGGACTGACTTTGCTGCTCGTCTTCATATACCTGATCGACTGTAATGAGGGAGAGATCCTCAAATGGAGTCTGCTCTTCGTCTTCCATGCTAGGGGAGAGGACCTCAAAGCGATTGTGTATTTCTAAGCAATCAGAGTGAACCCTGGGCCTCCTACTTCTTTGAGTCACGTTTCTCCATATATCTGGCTCCTGTGTTGGTGAACTAGACTCCTTCTCAGGGGAGTCCCCTGTCTCCTCCTTGGTGGAGACGGTGTGCTCTGTTGCTTCCAAGAAGAGCTCCAGCTCTCTAATTCTTTGGAGCGTAGCTACACGTTCCTCCAGTTGCTGGACTTTGTCTTTTAAGAGAGCAATCAACATGCAATTGCTGCAAGTAAAGCTGCCTGCAACCTTTGGCAAGATGGCAAACATTGCGCAGGAATCGCAGGCGACTGCAGCTGTTCCCTCCCCTTCCATCTTGAGATCGTGTCGTTGGGGTTGGCTACAGAGGTCCTCCATCATAAAAAGCTTGAAGACAGGACAAATAACTTCCCCCACACAAAAAAAACACCTAGATCTCCCCCCACAAACGTTTGAGACTAGCTCCCCTAAATCTAAAGGATGGATCTAACTGCCCTGCTAGGTCTGATAAGCTCCTCCCACAGCTAATCCCCTGCCTCAACAGAAACCCTGCTCCCTCTGACCTTTACACAGGGAAAACAGCTAATGAGCCACAAAGAAACACACACACACAAGAAAACCCTTTTTGCTCCTTCTTCAACTGATGCCCTGCAAACTCTGATAAGCTCCTCCCACAGCTAATCCCCTGCCTCAACAGAAACCCTGCCCCCTCTGACCTTTACACAGGGAAAACAGCTAATGAGCCACAAGAAACACACACACACAAGAAAACCCTTTTTGCTCCTTCTTCAACTGATGCCCTGCAAACTCTGATAAGCTCCTCCCACAGCTAATCCCCTGCCTCAACAGAAACCCTGCTCCCTCTGACCTTTACACAGGGAAAACAGCTAATGAGCCACAAAGAAACACACACACACAAGAAAACCCTTTTTGCTCCTTCTTCAACTGCTGCCCTGCAAAGTCAATACCAAGTCATCAGCAAATGCTTTCAATTTGTACTATTTGGCTCCCACTTGTATACCTTTTACCAATTGGTCCCTTCTAATCATATTTAGCAAAACCTCCAGGACCGAAATAAAAAGCAATGGAGAGATTGGGCAACCTTGTCGTGTTCCTTTCTCAATCTTAAATTCTTCCATCACTACATTGTTCACAATTAATTTAGCTTTTTGTTCTGAGTAAATTGCACCTATACCGTTTCCAAAGCCTTGACCAACCCCCATCCCCAATAAATTTTTCTTCATAAAACTCCAGGAAATGTTGTCAAAGGCTTTCTCCGCATCCACAAATATCAGGACTGCTTTAGTATTGATCTTCACTTGTAATTTTTCTAAAATATTAATTATATTCCTCGTATTGTCAGACAAGTGTCTGCCCGGAAGAAAGCCCGCTTGGTCTTTATGAATTTCTTCTGCTAACACCTTTTTTTTAATCTTTTAGCCAAAATGTCTGCAAAAAAATTGTAATCCACATTAAGCAACGATATGGGGCGGTAGTTCTTAAGCTGTGTCTTTTCAGTCTCTATTTTCGGTATAAGAGTAATGTACGCTTGCTTCCACGACTCTGGTCCCCTTTTCCCTTCCAATATTTCATTACAGACTTCCTTTAAAGGTTGTATTAACCATTCTTTCAAAGATCTATAATATCTAGACGTCAGTCCATCCGGTCCTGGAGAGTTACCTAATTGCATGTTCTGAATGGCCCCTTCTACTTCCTGTTCCGTTATTTTATAATTCAGCATTAATTTGTTTTCTTGGGAAATTTTTTGTAGTCCATTCATTTTCAAAAAATTATCAATATCCATTTCTTTCTGCTTCTCCTGTGTATATAGTTGTTTAAAATACCTCTGGAAGCACTTTCTAATTTCCACTGGATTCTGTATATTCTTTCCTTCCACTTCCAAATTCGTGATAATATTAAGCTTTTGTCTTTTTTTCATTTGCCAAGCCAGCAATTTCCCGCACTTATCTGCCAATTCAAATGTCCTTTGTCTCATCTGTTTGATCTTCCATTCTATTTCCTGATTCATCATTTTCATGTATTGTACTTGATATAGACTTTGGTTTCACCCTCAATTTCTTCTCTCCTTCCTTTATTTTTTCCAAAATTTTATCTTTTTTCTCATTTTGCATTCTCTTCTTAATTGCATTCTGTTGTATCAAGAATCATCTCATGAGAGCTTTGCTTGCATCCCAGATTACTCTTTTTTCCACAGTAGTGTTCATGTTTATCTCGAAGTAGTCTCTCAAAGTTTTTTCGGCCTTCTTAGTAAATTCTTCATTCCTAAACAGAGAATCATTCATCCTCCATCTAAAGGAACCAATTGGGATCAATTTCATTTCCATCTTCACTGCATTGTGATCGGAACAGGTCTTGGGGCAAATTTCAACTTTGCTAATCTTCGGAGCCAGTCCTCTGGTTACCCAAATTTGGTCGATTCTTGTCCATGTCATTTTAGCCTCAGAGAAGACAGTTCCCTCTCTTCCCAGAGGGTTCTTCGTTCTCCAAATATCAACTAAGTCCATATTTTCAGTCATATCAAAAAAAGTTTTTGGTAGTCTTCCATCCTTGGTAACTATTTTTCTTTGTGCCTTATCCATATTTGTAGACACTACGCCATTCATGTCTCCCATCAAAATCATATTGTAATCCAAATAGTCCATCAGGGTCTCATGTAGCTTTTTAAAGAATTCCGGTTTCCCTTCATTTGGTCCATAAATTTTTCTCCTTGTGTTTGAATTTCAATTGCTACAAATCTTCCTTGATCATCTTTGAATATAAATTTTGGTGATAGGCTCTCCTTTGCATAGAGGACCACTCCTCTTTTTTTTACTTTATCCGATGAAATAAATTCTTGGCCTAATCTTTTGTTATTCAATAACTTCCTGTGTAACCTTGTCACATGTGTTTCTTGTAAACAAATCAAGTCCAAATGCTCTTTTTTCAATAAATGAAATACTCTCAGCCTTTTTCTGGGCTGTTCAGTCCATTCACATTCCAGCTCAGGACCTGCAGCGCCATCATGTGGTTACTTTGGTACCCCCCCCAACTGCCCCCAAAGCTTTCTCCTCTTCTGTTGGTAATAGTGTTGGCACGTTCACTGGGGGGTCCAATCCAAAAGATAATGTCGATATGTTCAGCGTTCCCCTGTTTGGTGATGATCTCTCCAGTGCTCTTTGCTCTAATCCTCTGTCTGGTGATCTTCTGTCCAATTTTGTTGGCTCTTTTCCAATTCCCTTCTGTAGATCTTCTTCGTAGTTAGACAGAAACTTTATTTTATCTTCTACTGATCTTATTTTAATTTTCCTTCCTTTGAAGCTGAAGGATAGGCCTTGAGGGAATTCCCACCTGAAGATAATTTTGTTCCTTCTCAACAGAGCAACCAAATCTCCAAAATTGAACCTGAGGTCCAAAAGGTGTTTTGAAATATTTTTAAATATTTCCACTCTTGACTGATGTATTACCAAGGTCTTCTCGTAGTGCAAACGTCCCTTTTTGAGTTCAGAACCATTCAGCCCCTCCCTCTCCATTCTTAAATGCCCAAGAAAGGATCTCCCTCTTTTCCTTGGACTTTTCAGTGTTTCTCTACAACCACAATAAATTCTAGGAAGAAAAGAAATTGAGTTTTTGGTTCTGGTGTATTTGTTGTGCAATAGGGAATAAATAAGAAAATATGAAAAGATACTCTGTTATAAGAACATACGAAATAGGCTTATATTGGGATCTGGATATTGCCTCCTCTCCTCTTCCCCAACCTGGTGTTCTCCGGATGTTGCTGGACTGCAACTCCCATCAGCCCCAGCAGCATGGCTAGTGGCGAGGGTTTCTTCCTTCCTTCCAAAGGTAAACAACAGCAGCCTTTTGGGCAAAATGGCAAGCTAATAGAAGTCATAAATAAATATATAAGGTGGTGGTTGCCACCTTCAGTTTTTTAAAAAATAAGTATTAGAATCTTTTTTTAAAAAAACCTCCTGGCTGATTAATCACATGTCCTTCATGGAATTATGCTACATTTGATCCCTTTCTTATTCTCACTGAGAGCAGAAGAAATCCAGGCACATCAACACATCCTTATTCAGAAATAGAATCTCACCTGTTGCTGTGCGAGTCACGATTAAGGATTTATTGGGAATGATTCAGCCATAGCTGTCAAATGGGTGTGTATTAGAGGGGGGTAATATATGCTTATGTAGAGCAACCTTTGCAAACGTAGTCCCTTCCAGATGATGTGGACTACAACTCCTATCAGCCAGCGCTGTCATGCTTGACTGGAGATGATGGGGGTTGTGTAGTCCAAAATATCTGGAGGGTGTCCTGTTGGTGAGTGCTGATTCAAACTGACAGTCTTCACGCTGGGAAGTCAGCTGATTCTGTCCCGGCTGGAACTGCAGGCCAGAGTGTTTCTTCCTCCCCTTTCTTCCACGGTAGGGCTGTAGCCCAGGGGACAGAGCCGCCACCTTGTTGCAGGTTCAGTCCCTGGCAGCATCTCCAGGTACGACTGGGAAAGTCCCCTGCCATTGCTGCCAGTCAGTAGACAGCATTGAGCAAGATGGATTGACCAAGGGTCTGACTCAGTACATGACAGCTTTTAGAGACATTGCAGCAAAGGAGACGAACAGAGCTGTTGAGAGTGGCTGCTGAAAGTCCTGGTTTGGGACCCCTCACCCAGTGACTTACATTTATTTATTTCATAAAATTTGTATGTTGTTTAATTAGATTACTGCAATGCGTTATACATAGGGCTGCCTCGGAAACTTCAGCTGGTGCAGAATTCAGCAGCCAGGTTGCTCACCAGAGCAAGACAGTTTGAGCATATTACACCAATCCTGGTCTGACTGCACTGGTTACCAGTTAGTTTCTGGGCCCAATTCAAATTGCTGATTTTAACCTATAAAGCCTTAAACGACTCAGGACCGCAATACCTCAAGGACTGCCTCTTCCCATATGAACCTACTCGAACCCTGAGATCAGCTTCTGAGGCCCTCCTTCGTGTGCCGCTTCCTCAAGAGGTTCAGAGGGCGGCAACACAAGAATGGGCCTTCTCTGCAGTGGCTCCCTGTCTGTGGAAGGCTCTCCCCAGGGAAGTTCGCCCAGCGCCTTCATCATACACCTTTAGGCACCAGGCAGAAACATTCCTTTTTAACTAGGCCTTTGGTTGATCCGATTTACATCATATGCCCTTTTAAATTTTTTTTTTTGGGGGGGAAGATTGGGTTGTTTTTATTTTTATTGTGTATTTTGTGGTTTTATATCTTGATTTTATTCTGTGCACTGAGAGCCCCAGGTATAGGGTGGTATAATAATAATAATAATAATAATAATAATAATAATAATACATTTAAAACTCTCAAAGCAGGTTACAAAAAGAATAAACAATAAAATTATTAGTAAGAACAATTTAAAAAAAATTAAAAATTAAAACCAGCAATAAACTAAAAACATACCTGCACCCTCTATATCTGGACAGGCTTGTGTAAACAAACATTTTTTATTGTTGTTGTTGTTTAGTCGTTTAGTCGTGTCCGACTCTTCGTGACCCCATGGACCAGAGCACGCCAGGCACTCCTGTCTTCCACTGCTTCCCGCAGTTTGGTCAAACTCATGCTGGTAGCTTCGAGAAAACTGTCCCACCATCTCGTCCTCTGTCGTCCCCTTCTCCTTGCGCCCTCTATCTTTCCCAACATCAGGGTCTTTTCCAGGGAGTTGAGTCTTCTTATGAGGTGGCCAAAGTACTGGAGCCTCAGCTTCAGGATCTGTTCTTCCAGTGAGCACTGAGGGATGATTTCCTTAAGAATGGAGAGGTTTAATCTTCTTGCAGTCCATGGGACTGTCAAGAGTCTGGCGATCAGCCTTCTTTATGGTCCAGCTTTCACTTCCATACATCACAACTGGGAAAACCATAGCTTTTGCTATACGGAACTTTGTTGGCAAGGTGATGTCTCAGAGTGATAGGTTTATTTCATTTTGCTCAATATGGAAATGCGACAGGCTTACACAGCCCTGTGGGAGGCTAACCAAGGAGCATGCAGAGATCCATCATCTGGGAGCCTGGCATGATTGAATGTCCTGCTCTGTGTAGAGATGCAACAGAACTGCCGGCCTTCAGGTGGAGTGGGAGGAGATGGGGCCAAGCACTGCCCACACAAGCAGACTGCCCTCCTTGGGGGCTCACAGAAGCCACTCATTTAATTTCTGGTGGCACACAGATTGGGAATTGCCTTCATGCCCTGTTGGTAGGCTTCCCAGAGGCAGTGGCTGCTGGAGACAGGATGCTGGGCTGGGTGGACCCATGGCTCCTCTGAGGCTCTTGGCCCTCATGCTGAGGATCACACCAAGGGGCTCTGGTGCCAACACATCCTGAATATGGGGCAACCACAATCCACCAGCATCTACACCCAACCCAGAGCTGCCTGTTAATGAGGCTTAAGCAGCTGCTCCATTCCCCCGCAAATCCTTTCCTGGTGTCAATGCCGCTGCAGGCCTGATGCAAATGCAGAAGTCTCTTTTCCATGGAAACTGATTAGAGGAATTAACGGATGGAGCTGAGTCAGTTAGGGTAAGAGGCTTGATTGCAGCTTGTGAACCCCTGGCCTGCTTTCCAGCACCAGGAAGGCTGCTCTGGCCTTTCCCAAAATAGCCCAGGGTCTGAGAGGTAGGGAAGGAAGAGAGCGCCTGGTGCTGGCCGTAGCAGCCCTGCTTGGACTGTGTACTGGTCACCTGGGGAGAGAAATCTTAGGAGAGCTCCCCTTTTCTGGAAGAGCATTGTAAAAAGGGGAGAGTGGCATGCATTTGGCAACGTAGCTAGAATCTGCTTTGAAAGACAAGGTTTCTCAAGCTGTGATACCTGCATTGGGCTAGATAACCCTTTGGGTTCATTCCAACTATGATTTTACGATCAAGCTCTTTGCCGCTCTATCAGCTGCACAAAGAATGGCTTTCACTACCTCCAGATGTAGGCAAAGTGGCCTGGAGTGTTGAACTTAGGACATTGCCTTACACTGAGTTGTTCCATCTCTACACTGACCGGCAGCAGCTCTCCACCATTGCAGGCAGGAGTGTCTCCCAGTCCTACCATTCATAGAATCATAGAATCATAGAGATGGAAGAGACCACAAGGGCCATCGAGTCCAACCCCCTGCCAAGCATATGGCTGTCAAGCCTCTGCTTAAAGACCTCCAAAGTAGGAGACTCCACCACACTCCTTGGCAGCAAATTCCACTGTCGAACAGCTCTTACTGTCAGGAAGTTCTTCCTAATGTTTAGGTGGAATCTTCTTTCTTGTAGTTTGGATCCATTACTCCGTGTCCGCTTCTCTGGAGCAGCAGAAAACAACCTTTCTCCCTCCTCTATGTGACATCCTTTTATATATTTGAACATGGCTATCATATCACCCCTTAACCTCCTCTTCTCCAGGCTAAACATGCCCAGCTCCCTTAGCCGTTCCTCATAAGGCATCGTTTCCAGGCCTTTGACCATTTTGGTTGCCTTCCTCTGGACACGTTCCAGTTTGTCAGTGTCCTTCTTGAATTGTGGTGCCCAGAACTGGACACAGTACTCCAGGTGAGGTCTGACCAGAGCAGAATACAGTGGCACTATTACTTCCCTTGATCTAGATGCTATACTCCTATTGATGCAGCCCAGAATTGCATTGGCTTTTTTAGCTGCCGCGTCACACTGTTGGCTCATGTCAAGTTTGTGGTCAACCAAGACTCCTAGATCCTTTTCACATGTACTGCTCTCAAGCCAGGTGTCACCCATCTTGTATTTGTGCCTCTCATTTTTTTTGCCCAAGTGCAATACTTTACATTTCTCCCTGTTAAAATTCATCTTGTTTGTTTTGGCCCAGTTCTCTAATCTGTCAAGGTCGTTTTGAAGTGTGATCCTGTCCTCTGGGGTGTTAGCCACCCCTCCCAGTTTGGTGTCATCTGCAAAATTGACCAGGATGCCCTTGAGTCCATCATCCAAGTCGTTGATAAAGATGTTGAATAAGACCGGGCCCAAAACAGAACCTTGTGGCACCCCACTAGTCACTCTTCTCCAGGATGAAGAGGAACCATTGATGAGCACCCTTTGGGTTCGGTCAGTCAGCCAGTTACAAATCCACTGAGTGGTAGCATAGTCAAGACCGCATTTTACCAGCTTCTTTACAAGAATATCATGGGGCACCTTGTCAAATGCCTGGCTGAAATCAAGGTAGGCTACATCCACTGCGTTCCCTTCATCTACCAGGCTTGTAATTCTGTCAAAAAACGAGATCAGGTTAGTCTGACATGACTTATTTTTCAGAAATCCATGCTGACTATTGGTGATCACAGCATTCCTTTCTAGGTGCTCACAGACTGTTTGCTTAATGATCTGCTCCAGAATCTTCCCTGGTATTGATGTCAGACTGACTGGGCGGTAATTATTTGGGTCCTCTCTTTTCTCCTTTTTGAAAATAGGGACAACATTTGCCCTCCTCCAGTCTGCCGGGACTTCGCCTGTTCTCCAGGAATTCTCAAAGATGACTGCCAGTGGTTCTGAGATCACATCTGCCAGTTCTTTTAATACTCTTGGATGCAGTTCATCTGGCCCTGGAGACTTGAATACATCTAAACTAGCCAAGTATTCTTGTACTATCTCCTTAGTTATTCTGGGCTGTGTTTCCTTTGCTGAATCATTTGCTCCAAATTCTTCAGGTCGGGCATTGTTTTCTTTATTGGAGAAGACTGAGGCAAAGAAGGCATTGAGGAGTTCAGCCCTTTCTGTGTCCCCTGTTTGCATTTCACCATCTTCTCCTCTGAGTGACCCCACAGTTTCTTTGTTCTTCCTTTTGCTACGAACATACCCATAAAAGCCTTTTTTGTTGCTTTTAACCTCTCTAGCAAGCCTGAGTTCATTCTGTGCTTTAGCTTTTCTGACTTTGTGTCTACACGTGCTGGCTATTTGTTTGAATTCCTCTTTGGTGGTTTCAAAAAGGGGAAAAGAGAGGACCCAAATAATTACCGCCCAGTCAGTCTGACATCAATAGCAGGGAAGATTCTGGAGCAGATCATTAAGCAAACAGTCTGTGAGCACCTAGAAAGGAATGCTGTGATCACCAATAGTCAGCATGGATTTCTGAAAAATAAGTCATGTCAGACTAACCTGATCTCGTTTTTTGACAGAATTACAAGCCTGGTAGATGAAGGGAACGCAGTGGATGTAGCCTACCTTGATTTCAGCAAGGCATTTGACAAGGTGCCTCATGATATTCTTGTAAAGAAGCTGGTAAAATGCGGTCTTGACTATGCTACCACTCAGTGGATTTGTAACTGGCTGACTGACCGAACCCAAAGGGTGCTCATCAATGGTTCCTCTTCATCCTGGAGAAGAGTGACTAGTGGGGTGCCACAGGGTTCTGTCTTGGGCCCGGTCTTATTCAACATCTTTATCAACGACTTGGATGATGGACTCAAGGGCATCCTGATCAAATTTGCAGATGACACCAAACTGGGAGGGGTGGCTAACACCCCAGAGGACAGGATCACACTTCAAAACGACCTTGACAGATTAGAGAACTGGGCAAAAAAAAACAAGATGAATTTTAACAGGGAGAAATGTAAAGTATTGCACTTGGGCAAAACAAATGAGAGGCACAAATACAAGATGGGTGACACCTGGCTTGAGAGCAGTACACGTGAAAAGGATCTAGGAGTCTTGGTTGACCACAAACTTGACATGAGCCTACAGTGTGACGCGGCAGCTAAAAAAGCCAATGCAATTCTGGGCTGCATCAATAGGAGTATAGCATCTAGATCAAGGGAAGTAATAGTGCCACTGTATTCTGCTCTGGTCAGACCACACCTGGAGTACTGTGTCCAGTTCTGGGCACCACAATTCAAGAGGGACACTGACAAACTGGAACGTGTCCAGAGGAGGGCAACCAAAATGGTCAAAGGCCTGGAAACGATGCCTTATGAGGAACGGCTAAGGGAGCTGGGCATGTTTAGCCTGCAGAAGAGGAGGTTAAGGGGTGATATGATAGCCATGTTCAAATATATAAAAGGATGTCACATAGAGGAGGGAGAAAGGTTGTTTTCTGCTGCTCCAGAGAAGCGGACACGGAGCAATGGATCCAAACTACAAGAAAGAAGATTCCACCTAAACATTAGGAAGAACTTCCTGACAGTAAGAGCTGTTCGGCAGTGGAATTTGCTGCCAAGGAGTGTGGTGGAGTCTCCTACTTTGGAGGTCTTTAAGCAGAGGCTTGACAACCATATGTCAGGAGTGCTCTGATGGTGTTTCCTGCTTGGCAGGGGGTTGGACTCGATGGCCCTTGTGGTCTCTTCCAACTCTATGATTCTATGATTCTATGATTCTATGATTCCCCCCTTTTCCATTTTTTGTACACATCCTTTTTTAATCTTAATTCAGTTAAAAGTTCTTTAGATAGCCACCCTGGCTTCTTTAGGCACCTTCCATGTTTCCGTCTCATTGGTATTGCCTGACGTTGTGCTTTTAGTATCTCCCTCTTAACAAACTCCCAGCCATCATGAACTCCCTTTCCTTTTAGTATTGTTGTCCATGGGATCTCACCCAGCACTTCCCTAAGTTTTATGAAGTCGGCTTTCTTAAAGTCAAGAGTCCTAGTGTGCTTGGCTGCTCCTGCTCGCCCTGCTGGCTACCATTGGATCCTGGTACCTCCTGCATGCAAGGCCGATGCTCTGCCGCTGAGCTCAACCTTGCTGTTGTTGGGTTTGGGGAGTTTCTCCAGTTATTCAGTCGTCTGGCAGTGGGAAAGCCAAGAGAAGAGCCATCAAAGGAGGAATTGAGGAGCTCAAAGGCTCAGTGTGCTGAATCACCACATTTGTGTCTTGCAGATTAAAGAATATGAAAAACTGGACTCGGAGGAGGATCGTCTCAGCAGGAGCCGGCAGATCTACGACACCTATATAATGAAAGAGCTGCTCTCCTGCTCACACGTACGTAAGCACATCCTCCCGGGATTAGTTAAAAGCTAGGACTTAAAACCAGACAGAGATGTCTTAATGTGGAGGCCTAGCCAGAGACTGGAATGCAGCACTTCTTTAAACACAGTGAGGGACAGGGACCCTTTAAAAGCCACTTAAAGCAGTGATTTTGTTAAAAGGATTGGAAGCCAGGAAGAAACGTCTCGTGGCTTCCTCTGCTTCAGCTGTAATGCCTCTTTTGAGTGCTATATACCAATTTTCTTCTTCCGCCCATGAAAATATTTAGCATAAGCTGGTGAGGACAGTAAACAGCTGTTTATCTATTTATCTATATGAGAAACAGTAGTATATACGTATTTTAATTAATAAATGAAAGCACTTTGCTGGCTCCCCCCCCCCGCCTCAAACCATCTTTAAAGGTAAAGGTAAAGGTACCCCTGCCCATACGGGCCAGTCTTGCCAGACTCTAGGGTTGTGCGCTCATCTCACTCTATAGGCCGGGAGCCAGCGCTGTCCGCAGACATTTCCGGGTCACGTGGCCAGCGTGACAAGCTGCATCTGGCGAGCCAGCGCAGCACATGGAACGCCGTTTACCTTCCCGCTGGTAAGCGGTCCCTATTTATCTACTTGCACCCAGAGGTGCTTTCGAACTGCTAGGTTGGCAGGCGCTGGGACCGAACGATGGGAGTGCACCCCGCCGCCAGGATTCGAACCGTTGACCATGTGATCGCCAAGTCCTAGGCGCTGAGGTTTTACCCACAGCGCCACCCGCGTCCCTCAAACCATCTTTAGCCCATTAAAAATAATTATCCCTCCCTTCTTTGTATTTCTTACTGGATTGTTATTTTAACTTCATAATAAAGTCTTGGGGGGAAAATGTAATTAAAAAAATCCTTTCCCCCCTCCCACAGCCTTTTTCGAAGCCAACAGTTGATCACGTGCAAACTCATCTTGCCAAGAAGCAGGTCCCACCAACCCTTTTTCAGGTGATTCTGGAATCCTTGTTGTTGTTGTTATTATTTCCTTTTATATACTGCTTACTACCTGAAAGATCTTGAAGCAGTTTACAATGGGCAGATATGTGTCTTCGCTGTGTCTCAATTCTCCAAAGGAACACAGATCCTGGGTGAGTGCCTGGAACCCCCTGGAATCTTGCTACCGCTTGGTAGAGAGCAGGAGTGGCACCCAATGTTTGTAACACTGATGTCAAAAGTGGGATCTCTGTTTCCTGGAGAGAAGGCCTAGGAGCAACATGCGCCTGAAGTCAAAATGGAGGGAGGAATAGCAGTACTCCTTGAGCAAAATGAAGCTGATGGAGGAGTGCCAAAGCCAGCAGTTTGCTGAAAGGAGGGCCTCTCCACAAGATATAAAACACCTGATAGACCCAGGGGGGAAGGAGAGGGGGGCGGAGGGTGGGTCACCCCAGGTGCCATCATGGAGGGGGGTGACAAATTATCAAGGAACAATTACTGCCCTACTAGGGTGGTTCATAAAAAACTTTTTTTTTAAAAAATGCCTGCTCCAAAGGCATCTTACTACACTAGGGATTATATAGCTAAATATTATTATTTAGTGGATGTTTTCCGGATGCCTTTGGCAGGCTTCACGACTACCCCGGGCAGTCTACGCCTCCCCCAGCACCCGGTAGACCGAGCAGCTCCAGCCTCCACAGCAAGTAGGCCGGAGAGCACTCGTCTTCCCATCCCATGTGACTGGGTAGACCTGGAGGTGCCGGTAGACCGGGAAGGGGTCCTCCAAAGGGGACCAGCAAG
The DNA here is from genome assembly GCF_965113315.1 of Podarcis vaucheri. Taxonomy (NCBI): domain Eukaryota; kingdom Metazoa; phylum Chordata; class Lepidosauria; order Squamata; family Lacertidae; genus Podarcis; species Podarcis vaucheri. The sequence continues at coordinate 58,429,347 of NC_138751.1, forward strand.
CGATAATGGAGGCATACAATTTGGACAAGAAAATTGGCTTCCAGTTGGAAAAATCAAAATTAGAAACAGAACTGCTAGAACCCAAAACTAAGATTTTGTCAAAGATGTATAACTTGCTGTCGAAATGGAATAAACAGGATGAAACGGTGAAATCTGCTATGATTAAATGGGCACAAGATGTTGGACATAACATAATGATGGCTGACTGGGAACAGTTATGGACCACAGGTATGAAATTTATGGCATGTAATGCCCTAAGAGAGAATATTATGAAAATGATATACAGGTGGTACATGACACCAGTCAAGCTTACAAAAATCTATCATTTGCCCGATAATAAATGTTGGAAATGTAAAGAAACGGAAGGTACATTCTTTCACCTTTGGTGGACATGCCCAAGGATTAAGGCTTTCTGGGAGATGATCTATAATGAAATGAAAAAGGTATTTAAATATACCTTCCTGAAGAAACCAGAGGCCTTTCTCCTGAGCATGGTCAGCCAATTGGTGCCAAAGAAGGATAGAACGTTCTTTATGTATGCCACAACAGCAGCAAGAATACTTATCGCAAAGTATTGGAAAACACAAGATCTACCCACCTTGGAAGAATGGCAGATGAAGGTGATGGACTATATGGAACTGGCAGAAATGACTGGCAGAATCCGAGACCAGGGAGAAGAGTCGGTGGAAGAAGATTGGAAAAAGTTCAAAGATTATTTACAGAAATACTGTAAAACTAATGAATGTTAGAATGATGTTGGATAGAAACTAAGTGGTCTTTTGCTGTAATGCTATAAGGGAATATGAGAAAATGGTTATTAATAGGTAAAAAATTAATGTTACAATATTTAAAAATTGAAGATTAAGATGAATGAAGAGGGGAGGGATTTGCTGAATTAACAATTTGAACTGGAATACAGAAAAGGAAGGCGTGAGGAGGTCCGGGAAATAAGCAAATGAAAAATATGTGATGGAAAGACTGAACTGTTTTTTAACTATTTTTATTTTGTATTTTTCTTTTTTCTTTTTCTTTTGTAATTTTTTGAAAATCTTAATAAATATATTTATGTATATGTGTGTGTGTGTGTATATATATATATATATATATATATATATATATATATATATATGGCTAAATATGAAATTTCATGCATATCAGTTAATATCTTGACCCTCCTCCACGAAAATAGCTGTTTACTTGGCCGTTTTCCTATGTCGTGAAGGCTAAAATTTCAACAAAGCACATGCCTTTGCTAGACTCTTTTCAGGCACCTGCTAAAGGCATTCTTTTTTAGGCAAGCATACCTAGATGTTTAGGAAGTTGAAGTAATTTTAATCTTAATATTTTAGCTTTTGTATGTTTTAAAGTAGGATTGTTAATTTTTCTTGATTTTACTGCTGTTATATTTTGTTTTTTGTTTTGGTAAACCACTTTGCAGGTTTTTTTACAATAAATTTTATTAAATAAATAAACAATAAATATAAATAAAATAACACAAGCCAAAACACAATCCATCCTGTAGATTTAAGTATCTGTCCATAGTCGCCTACTTGTTATCAGAGGCTCAGAATCCACATTCCTTTCTAAGAAAATATGAAATAATGTAAAACCATTTTTGCAGGCAAAAAAAAACCAAACAACAATTTGGGGAGGGGTGACAAGAAATTTTCCACACCGGGTACCACCTGACCTTCCTACGCCTCTGGATAGACCAACAGCTGCAGGTGGTGAGGGCTGATGTGGAAGCCCAGTTACGAGGTGCTGATCAGAGGATAGAGGGTAGTGGAAGAAAAAGGTACTGCATTGGCTGGAGCTGAGGAGAGGCTGCTGAACTCCTCCCAGGTTGCCAAAAGAAATTGCCCTGGAGGAAGGCTGGCTGGCAGAGCTGCTTCTAGTTGACCCTGGAAACCTGCTGAGGATGAGGAAGAAAGGAAATTTGTGTTTGATTCTTGGTTTTTTATACTGCCAAATGAATCTTGATAAATCTTTTTGCCATAGTTTAAAACAACCTATCCCTCCAATTACTGGTATCATTTGAAATAAGAACATCATTTTGGGAAGCATGTTCATTTTTACTACTGATACCACTGAATGATAATTTTAACCTATTCCAAATATCCAGATCCTTTTTAATTTCTTTCCAAATTTCCAAATTATTATCATTAAATAGATTAGTTTTTTTGTTTGTCAACCAAGTTCCCAGATATTTAGCCTTATTTACTATCTTTAGTCCTGAAATTGTTTGTAATTCTTCTTTTTCTTGTATAGACATATTCTTTGCTAACTACTTCTTCTTTGGTGATCACTCGTAGCCGAGTAAGATTGTCTTCCATAAACACGGTTTTAACAATGAGTCCGTAGATGACTGTAGAGGCCAATTCTGGATCCACATGTGATTCCACAGTGGGGAAATTGGTTTCTGGGCAGGAGTTGATCACGGTGTGGATTTGCCAAGCATGCCTTCCTCTTAGCACGTTTCTCTCTTGCATCCTGAGTTCGAGTGTCTTCAAAGCCCAAGACCACTTTGGTAAAGGCTGTTCTCCAACTGGAGCGCTCGTAGGCCAGTGTTTCCCAGTTGTCAGTGTTTATACAGCATTTTTTTAGATTTGCCTTGAGACAGTCTTTAAACCTCTTTTGTTGACCACCAGCATTACGCTTTCCATTTTTAAGTTCGGAATAAAGTAGTTGCTTTGGAAGATGATCATCAGGCATCCGCACAACATGACCAGTCCAACGAAGCTGATGTTGAAAAATCATTGCTTTAACACTAGTGATCTTTGCTTCTTCCAGTACACTGATATTAGTTCACCTTTCCAAATTCGAGGATTCTTTCTATTATTTTTGGTACACTTTCCTCCGGGTTTTCGGTAGTTAGTATCAGGTCATCCGCAGAAGTCTTTCTCTTATGTGATCCCACCCCCACTGTTAGACTTTTACATCTTGGTCTTTTCTTATAGCGATCGCTAGCAATTCTAGCACCATGATGAACAATGAAGAGGGCATCCTTCTCTGCTCCCCTTACTTACCTTAAATTCCTCTCTTATTTTGTTGTTCAATATCAGCTTTGCTCTCTGATCTCTATATATTGCCTAAATGCCCCTGTTGTAATTTCCCCCGAATCCCATAGCTTCTATTCCCCCCCCCAATAAAAATCCAGGCGATGTTGTCAAAAGCCTTTTCGGCATCTACCAGCATCAGAATTGCTTTTTGGTCAGTTCTGGATTCCAAATATTCTAAAATATCTATTATATTTCTCATATTGTACATATGCCTGCCTGGTAGAAAGCCAGCTTGATCCTTGTGTATAATTTCATTAAGTACTCTTTGTAATCTATTAGCCAGTATGTCAGTAAATATTTTGTAATCATTATTTAATAATGATATAGGTTATAATTTTTGGTTGACGTTGGAACCGTTCCTTGTTTGGGTATCAAAGTGATGAAGGCTTCTTCCTATGATTTTGATATTTCCCCTTTTTAAAAAATTCCATTCATGACTGTTTTCATTGGTTCTGACAGTATATCTTCTAATTTCTTATAATATGCTGCAGATAAACCGTCTGTGCCTGGAGATTTCCCTGTCTTTGCTTTTGAAATTGATGGTTGCACCTCTATCATAGTTATTGGCAGATTTAATTGGTTGATTTTGTTCACTTGTTATAATTCTTCTGCTTGATATAACTTCCAATAATATTTCTTTGGGTTCTTCTGTTATCTTCCCTTCTTGTATTAATTTCTCTATTATTCTCTCTTTTTGTTTATTCTTTATTTGCCATGCAAGCAGTCTACCTGGCTTCTTAGCAAATTAACAAAAAAAGTCTTAATATTTTTATCTTTTGTTCTATTTCATAATTCAAAATCATGCATCTGTAATATCTTAATACAGTATTTTGTTTTGCTATTTCCTTCTTTGGATTTTTAACCAATTCATTTTCATTTTCTCTTACCTCCTTCAAGAGTTTCTCCATTTTCTGTTATCTCTCTCTTTGGATTATATTTTGTTGGATGAAGAAGCCTTGAATTACTGCCTCGCTTGCATCCCATCCCATATTTATATCAGTTCCCTGATTTAGATTGTTCTCAAAATATTCTTTTAGGGTCACCCTTGCCTTTCCCACTATTTTCTCATCATTTAGTAAATTTTCATTGATTCTCCGTCTTTTTATTTTTCTTCCTTCTTTTATTTTAGAATCATAGAATCATAGAATCATAGAATCATAGAGTTGGAAGAGACCACAAGGGCCATCGAGTCCAACCCCCTGCCAAGCAGGAAACACCATCAGAGCACTCCTGACATATGGTTGTCAAGCCTCTGCTTAAAGACCTCTAAAGTAGGAGACTCCACCACACTCCTTGGCAGCAAATTCCACTGTCGAACAGCTCTTACTGTCAGGAAGTTCTTCCTAATGTTTAGGTGGAATCTTCTTTCTTGTAGTTTGGATCCATTGCTCCGTGTCCGCTTCTCTGGAGCAGCAGAAAACAACCTTTCTCCCTCCTCTATGTGACATCCTTTTATATATTTGAACATGGCTATCATATCACCCCTTAACCTCCTCTTCTGCAGGCTAAACATGCCCAGCTCCCTTAGCCGTTCCTCATAAGGCATCGTTTCCAGGCCTTTGACCATTTTGGTTGCCCTCCTCTGGACACGTTCCAGTTTGTCAGTGTCCCTCTTGAATTGTGGTGCCCAGAACTGGACACAGTACTCCAGGTGTGGTCTGACCAGAGCAGAATACAGTGGCACTATTACTTCCCTTGATCTAGATGCTATACTCCTATTGATGCAGCCCAGAATTGCATTGGCTTTTTTAGCTGCCGCGTCACACTGTTGGCTCATGTCAAGTTTGTGGTCAACCAAGACTCCTAGATCCTTTTCACATGTACTGCTCTCAAGCCAGGTGTCACCCATCTTGTATTTGTGCCTCTCATTTTTTTTGCCCAAGTGCAATACTTTACATTTCTCCCTGTTAAAATTCATCTTGTTTGTTTTTGCCCAGTTCTCTAATCTGTCAAGGTCGTTTTGAAGTGTGATCCTGTCCTCTGGGGTGTTAGCCACCCCTCCCAGTTTGGTGTCATCTGCAAATTTGATCAGGATGCCCTTGAGTCCATCATCCAAGTCGTTGATAAAGATGTTGAATAAGACCGGACGTAATCGGATTATGATCTGATATTGTTTTTGAATGAATTTCCACTTTCCTAATCTTTAATAATAGATCTTTTGATACCCAAATGGCATCGATTCTCCTCAATAATTATTTTTTATTATTTTTTACAATAGAGAGGGGCAGCGAAGTCTTTTTTGCATCAACTACGCGATGCTAAAATTAACAGGGCAATCCGCAATGCTATTTGGTGTATTGGTGGTCACTCCATCAAACAAATGGACATTAAGGCTGACAGTCCAGATTTGTTCCTTCCTGATGGCATGCATTTGACCTCGACCTGTTGTTGTGGGACATGAGGCAGGGTCTTGAAGGCTGGATTGCGGACATTTGTTAGGTTTTTTCAGCTGTAGGGATCTTGGTGGCGAGACCGCAATTTCACGGTTTTAGGCCTTGGGTAGAATCCTTTAGTCCATAAACAGAATGGGAAGGTAGCGTAACACACCCCTTATGCAATGGTGTTAACAGGGCCTCTTTAGAGGGGTTTGTAAGGTGAGTCACTGACCATCAGCGCTTGGTGTATGATCAAACTCCCAGAACAGAAAGGGGAACAAGCTGCGTAAACGCACATTTTGCAGTGTCCCCCTAAATTCCTGTCTGTCCCTGCTTTGCCTCAGACCCCAACTGGGGGCTGAGAGGGATACATGCCCAATGCCTAAGCCAAGGTTTTCCTACATCTGAAATTAATAAAGTTGTGGCCTATTTTAATCCCATACCTGTGCTGTACTGTGTCTTATTTATCTGGGCCTGGCACCTGGGGTGGAGGGTGTGCACACAAAAACTGATGAGGAAGGGTTGAGAAGCTGGGTTTTCTAACCTGGAAAAGAGGAGACTGAGGGGAGATCTAATGGCCATCTTCATGTACCTTAAGGGTTGTCACATGGAAGAGGGAGCAAGCTTGTTTTCTCCTGCTCTAGAGGGTAGGACTCAAACCAGTGGCTTCTAGTTACAAGACAGGAGATTTCAACTAAGCATTCAGAAAAACTTTCTGACAGTAAGAGCTGTTTGGCAGGAACGGTCGCCCTTGGCAGGTTGTAGACTTTCCTTCCTTGGAGCTTTTAAGCGGAGGTGGACTGGCCATCTGTCCTGGATGCTGTAGTTGAGATTTGTGCATTGCAGGGGTTAGACTAGATGACCCTCAGGGTCCCTTCCAGCTCTACAATTCTGTGATCAAGTATTGCCACTTTGTTCAAAGCAAGGAATGTGGTGACATTTTCCTTATGTCAAGTTGAAATGTGCTGTTCCCCAATATGCCTCCTAACTACTGACCCTACAGGAAATGGCTTCTTGAAAACAATCTGCAGCTTATCACAAGATGAATGGTATTTTGGGGCTTCCTCTTCGGAAGTGGCTGGGGAAACCCAGCCAGATGGGCGGGGTATAAATAATAAATTATTATTATGAAGCAATGTGAGGGCATCTTTAAGGGACCATCTTCTCTATGATCACGGCTGTACTTTAATACAGTACTCTCATTAGAAGCTTCTGTCCAATGGCCCAAATGTTATCCGATTCCCTGCTAGGGGTTCAGCTCCCTCTGTTGTCTCTGACAGGCAAAGACTGTTGCTGGGATCCACAGGAGCAGGGATCACTCTTGTGCTGGAGTCCTGCCGGTGGGTTTCCTATGGGCACCTGACTGGGCACTGTGAGGACAGGCTGGACTAGAGGGGCCCCCATTGGCCTCATCTGGCAGCTGGGCTCTTCCATCCTTAGGAAGGTTTTTGCTTTAGGGACTTTATTTGCAGACGATGCCTTCTGCTGAATTTTGTTACCACCTTTTTCTTGTTTCTGCTGCTTAGTTTACTGAAGCTTTTTCACTCCTGTTAGGGATTTTTAAATGTTTCATTAGGCACTTTGCAAGTATTATTACAAGTAAAGGCCACTGCCTCAAATACAATAAATGTTTGTTTCCCCCTCTAGCCCTACATAGAAGAAATTTGTGACAGCCTCAGAGGAAAAACCTTCCAAATGTTTCTAGAAAGGTATGAATCTGATTGCATGTTTGTCCCATGGCCAGTTGCTGAAGGATTGGCATTGGGATGGCTAGTAGGAAGGAGCAGACACAAGCCATTTTGCAAACTGCATCCAGGTGCATTGAATGTGCTAGAATGGTAATGAGTCTGTGCCTTTAAGAGTCTGTGCCTTGTACATGGACCTGCCCACTCTTCTAGTCTAAGCAGAAGGCAGCTATCTTCCTTCCATCCAGCTTCAAAGTCTACTCTCCTGATGTTTCCTCTGATCATGGAAGGTGTTCTTCACTCTGCTGTGCTTGGCAATTAGATACGCTTTGCAGGAGCTGAGCTGGATTTTTACTCAGCAAGCATTTTATAATGTGGCTCAGCTCTTCTGCAAGATTTACAGCTGATTTTATCTACTTGGTTAATTAAGTTGCTTTATTTTCATTTTCTATTTTTAGAAAAGAGCTGCAAATCTTGCAGAAGAGCTGAGCCGCATTACAAAATGCTTTGCAGTACAGCAAACCCAGCTCAGCCCCTGCAAAACAACTGCCATAAGAAGTAGTATGAAAATGTTCTCATTGGAGTTTTACTGTTTTTAATAAACAGGAAAGCAGAAGGGACATGCCTAGTTAGGGAAGGCTTTGGTGAGCAAATGGCTTGGCAGAGCTATCTAAGAAAGAGTTCCAACAGGCAGGATTGCCAGCTGAGACAATTTTGTTGAACCTGAGCTGTGTTGATAGATTCCAGTGATGGCCAAACTTGGCCCTCCAGCTGTTTTGGGACTACAACTCCCATCATCCCTAGCTAACAGGACCAGTGGTCGGGGATAATGGGAATTGTAGTCCCAAAACAGCTGGAGGGCCAAGTTTGGCCATCACTGGATTAGACCTAAGGTCTTGCAAAATGAGCTTCTGAGTACTGGCCCTCGGTGTGCTGGAAGGTAGATGCTAAAAGATCCTTTCCTATGTTCTTAATTCTGTTTGCTTTCACAAAAGGACTTGCACCTCAGAGATTTTACTCCCAAATGTAGCAGATGAAATCACTAAATTATATATGAGAACAAAGATCATTATACAATGTGATCTTTCAGGGGTCTACTTTGGAAATAAACAGTCATTTAACTTTTAGAAAAAAACAAAATTCCCTGGCAGCATATGATAATGACACCTATGTGATTCCTTAATTATTTTATAGAGCTCTAAAATGCAGAGATTAATTACTTTTCTCAGGATATGATTGGAGATTTTTTAAATAAAAAAATACAATTGAGTCTTACAGAAATAAGAAATATGGAGGCATTTTTACTGGAATGCTGTCAGAAGCATCGTAAACCATGTATTGCTATAGAACTGTCTTTAATTAACATCTGCTCACTGAAGGTTTGCTCTTCAAGAGAGCTTTTAAAATTTTAAATATAGTTTTTACTTTTCATAAATCATCACGTGCACAGTTTTCATCACCGTAATGCACATTCTTTTTTCTTTCTTTTTTGCAGTGATAAGTTTACTAGATTTTGTCAGTGGAAAAATGTAGAGCTAAACATTCATGTAAGTAATTGCAGGGGTGTGTGTGTGCATTTTCTAAAAATAGGGGCAGGGATGAGGTGGATCTGGACCACTGCCTAGTTTCTGGGGGACCTCCAAGCAATTGATGAAATTCTTTCAGAGAACACTGGGCTTATATGTATTTTGATATGAGCAAGGCAACGGCACTTGCTTCAGGCTAGCAGCAACAACAATCTTCCCCTGTGCCCGTCCCGCCCCGCCCCCCACCTCTGGGAAGCCCCCCTCCCAAATCCCAGATAGGGATGGTCAGCATTCACTCTGCTGTTTACTTAACAACACTGAGATTGGGTGTTCTTAGCAAAAGCAGCTTTTCTGTTTTTGCTTTTAGAACATTGCCTTCACAGTTTGCTTTCTAACTTTGATTGATTGAATTTATGTTCCACCCTTCGTCCCAAAAAGGCCACCTGTATTTCTTTATAGATGAGTCTGGGGGTCCTGCTGGCGCAAGGCCCAGTACAAAGGTTGGCATTCTGGGTTCTGCATGATGTGGTTTCTCCATGGTGAAGAAAGGCACTTGGCACATGCTCAGAGGCAGCCTGTTGCTTCAAGTGCGCAATGAAAGCATTATGAGATTTTGAGACTATCCTTGACAGTTTGATTTAAGCTCTGCTTTGGACTTATTTCATAGAATCAGAATCGTAGAGTTGGAAGGGACCCTGAGGATCATCCAGTCCAACCCCCTTCAATGCAGGAATATGCAGCTGTCCCGTACGGGGATCAAACCTTAGTGCTATTAGCACCAAGCTTTAATTAGCTGACTTTGTCTCAAGGTTTCATTTGGAGCACTTATTCTGCAGGCCCCTAGTTTAAATGAACATTCCTCAGTAGTGCCCTAACATTTGCCCTGAAACCCACAAAATCTCTTCTGCCTTCAATTCCTTATAATTTGGGCATTGTCTCCTTTCATGTGTCCCCCTATTGATTCCCTGATTTCCAGAGTGCACCACTGCTTTACAAGGAATAGGATTCCATTTCATCCTTAAATTGCACCAAATCCCTGAAAAGCAAAAGGAGGCAGCCAGTTCGTTGTGACACATTAGCCTGAGTTGTTTTTGGAGGCAGGTGGGTGCTTGCAAGGAGGCATGTGTGCTGGTCAGCACAAGCAAATGTTCATTTCCACCTCTTCCATCCCCAGCTGACCATGAATGACTTCAGTGTCCACCGGATCATCGGGCGAGGGGGCTTCGGAGAAGTTTATGGCTGCCGGAAAGCAGACACAGGGAAGATGTAAGTAGCTTTGTTTGTATTTGTAATGCATCCATATAAAATCCCCAAGTAACAGAACAATCAACGTGAGGGGCATTGCAGTGCTGTGTGTTTAATTGCTGTGGTTCTCCACTTTGGCTGGGAAGTGGGATGCCCTTTCCACCTGAAAAAGCCAGCAGCAAGGTGTGTCTGAGGAGTGGGGAGTGATGACCCATTGAAGCTTCATTGGCTCCCAGTGGGCTTATTACATTTTAACTGGGGTACAGTTAACAAGCTTTTATCCACTGCTTTATTCATCTAAAGAATTTCCTTCTAAATTGTGCCAGTGAATGCTGTTTTCACCCTTAACCCAGGGTACGGGTGCAGCATATCTATATGTGAATGTCCAGTTTTGTCTGAACAGGTACCCCCACCCCAAACTGTCCTTGCTGCTTAGGCAGTCTGGATTTTGCTATGGGCTCTGGTCCCTTTCCAAAGGGGCTGGGTCACCTCTTGCAAAATACATTTCCGTTTTCCAGACTGTTGTTGGGCGATAACAATGGCCTCTTGAGAAAGCATCCCTTAGGTGATGAGAATTACACCAGATTGGGGAAGGCTACTGTAGAGTGACTTATAAACCAAAACTCACAAGCAATAGAGGTGGGATAATTGAACCAGAGGAATTGTAACTCAGTGGAGCAGCATCTCTTCTTGAGGGACCAGAAAGGTGGACCTTGCCTATGGCAGCAGTCCCTGAACCTCTCCTGAACTCCCAGTTTACCTACTTTTCTGCCTTCAGACTACCAGTTGAAAGTGATGAAAATTGAATGCTCTGTTAAAGCCCCTTTCTCAACAAGTTACAATTTTCAGGTATGCAATGAAATGCTTGGATAAGAAGAGGATCAAGATGAAGCAAGGGGAGACTTTAGCCTTGAATGAAAGGATCATGCTGTCGCTCGTCAGTACAGGCGTAAGTATGTTCTGACTCTTTGCTCATTCTCTTAACGTTAATAATAATAATAATAATATTGGGAAATTCCACCACAGGGCAGACTGGGTGCTGCATGCTTTTATTTTTTACATTTGTATTTGTTGCTTTAACAGTGGCATTTTGGTTTTACTGTAACTCACTCTAGGATCACTACCCAATGAAGTTTAGGATATAAATTCAACCAGTGGATTCCGGGAGGTATTCTGCAGCCATATAAACAAATGCTCCCTTGTGTTGTGAGTTGTCACTGCCAAAATAGGGGTCAACCTTCAGCTGAAAGATACCAGCAGGTGCTTTCCAGAGGCCCTTGAAATTGGGTTGGTGACTAAATGGATGAACAGAACAAGACATGAAAGTATGAGGAAGTCCTTGTCATGTTAAGCCAAAGTCAGTCTGGCTACAATAGTCTGTTGTGTGGCCACATTTGAATCGTGGTGTACAGCAGTCTTCCCCAACCTGAAGCCCCAGATACTAGTGGGCTCCAACTCTCAATGCCCGGGCCGGCCTGCCCATGCGGTGGGCCAAAGCAGCTTCCTTGGGTGGCAGAACATCAGGAGTGGCACCTTCCACCGAGAGCTGTGTGAGCACTCATTTGCCCCATGAGATCTCACCAGAATTAGCCATCATTGCTTTGCAGTCACTGCCACATCACCCAGGTAAAGGAGGGATTGGCAGGGCAGCCCCTTCCCATTTTGCCTCAGGCGGTGAAACAGGATGCGCTCTCCTGCCCACTGCCCTTGACCTCTGGCTTTTGGGACTGATGGGAATTGGAGTTCAACAGCATCTGGAGGGCATGAACTGCCCTGGAGGGCGGTATATTATTATTATTATTATTATTATTATTAATAATAATAATAATAATAATGTGCCTGATACTCAGCTTTGGCCAGCCTGTCTCAAGCAAGGATATTATAGAGCATGAAGAAGTACAGAAAATGTCAACTGAAATGGTTGTTGGAGCAGGAACACCTTCCTGATGCAAAAAAGCTAAAGCACTTAAGGAAAAAGGTTCCTGAGGAAGGTCATTAAGGAGGTTTGCGAAAGTAGGCATGGGGTAAAGAAAGTGGAATAGCTTTTCTCTATCCCCCAAGAGGTCATCCAAAAAGTAGTTTGGTGGGAGATTCAGGAGGAAATGAAGAAAGGTACTCAGGCAGCACCTAATAAATTTGTGGAATTGATTGTCATGAGTTGTGGTGATGGCCACCAGCGTACATCAGAGTCCTGCAGCTGGATCAGACCAAAGGCCCATCTAGGCCTATCTTCCCAGGAGTCACCCACATGCCTCCAAGAAGTGTGCAGGCAAGACATAACTGCAACAGCACCCCCCTTATTTGTTCTCCCCAGCACTTGGGACCCAGAGACTTCCCACCTGGAACTGGAGCTTCCCACCCATACTGGAGGTAAGATGCTGCCACCAGGCAGCCTTATCCTCCTCTGTGGATTTGCCTTGCACCCCTTTCAAAACTATCTAAGTTGGTGGCTTTGGGGAAGGGCTGCACATAGCTCAGTGGCAGAGGGAATCTGATTTGGATACAAATCCCAGCCCCTTGAATTTCCAGAGCTGAGGTAGTGCTGGGAATGATTCCTACCTGAAATCCTGGCCAATCATCGTTAACAGTACTGAGCTCAGTGGACCAATCATTTGACCTGGTATAAGGCAAATTCCAGCACAGCCAGCACCACACTATGTAGTAGCTTAGATGACTTTAGGCCAATCTATGAAATGCTGTCCATATGGAACCTCCCTACCCAGAGGCAGTGTGTTTCTGCACACCAGTGGCCAGGGAGTTGCTTTCTGACCTTGCTTGTGGGCTTCGTGGAGGCATCTGAAATACCTGGAGGACTATCACATGGAAGACGGAGCAGGCTTGTTTTCTGCTGCTCCAGGAGGTAGGACTTGAACCAATGGATTCAAATTAGAAGAGAGGAGATTCCGACTGAACATTAGGAAGAACGTTCTGATGGTAAGAGCCGTTTTGACAGTGGAACCGATTCTTTCTTTAAAAAATAAATAAAAATAAAAAATATTTATTGAGTTTCCAAAAATTTAAATTTAAACACTACAAACAAAAAACAAAAAACAAACGAAAAACAACACAATGCAATACAAAAACACTACCAAACTAACACATAAGACAAAACAAAACAAAGACCATTTAAAACATATTAAACAATTTCAATGTCATATCTTTCGTTCGCTTATTTCCACGACTTCCTCACACCTCCCTTTTTGTATTCCACATCAATTAATTATTTCAGCAATTCCTTTCCATCTTCCCCTGTTTTCTATCCTATAATTATCTTAACACATTCTAACCTTATTTTGTTCCCTTTAATACTCTATTGATCTATTTATACTTAATTCCTTATAACATTTCTGCTAAAGCCATATAACTTCATTCCAACTGTGTTCTAACATTCATTAATTTTGCAATATTTCTATAAATAGTCTTTAAACTTCCAGTCTTAGAGAGCCAGTGTGGTGTAGTGGTTAAGAGCGGTAGATTCGTAATGTGGGGAACCGGGTTCACGTCTAAGCTCCTCCACATGCAACTGCTGGGTGACCTTGGGCCAGTCACACTTCTCTGAAGTCTCTCAGCCCCACTCACCTCACAGAGTGTTTGTTGTGGGGGAGGAAGGGAAAGGAGACTGTTAGCCGCTTTGAGACTCCTTAAAGGGAGTGAAAGGTGGGATATCAAATCCAAACTCTTCTTCTCTTCTTCTTCTTCCACCAGCTCTTCTCCCTGGTCTCGGATTCTGCCGATTCTCTCAGCCAGCAAAAAGCAGATGATTCACAACAAAACTTAGGGGTCTGGCAGGGCAAGTCCACCTCCTTCTTTAGCATCCGTTAATATCTTAAATTTTACTTGGGGCTTCCTGCCCTGCCAAACAAATCTAGAGACGTCCCTCTGCCACCTCCTGAAACAATCCCTCCCATCCAAAGCTTGCAAAGTTTGAAACAAAAGCAACATCCCCAACATCACAGCAACCCTCATCCCCACCACAACAACTCGGCCCAACAATAACAACTTCCAATTTAACCCTATTTCCAAATCCCCCTTCTCTTCAAGCCAACGTCCTTCACAGTTGCCCTTGAATAAATTCACATTTTCCTCAGGTAGGGCTCTGATCCTCAATTTCATCTGTTTCTCTTTAAGTTCAGTCATAACCATTGTCAGCTTGAATTCGTAAAGTTGTCCTTGTATGGATGGGACTCTCTCTCCAGTTGAATTACTTTAACTTCAGCAGCAAGGGTTTTCTCCTTAACTTCATCCACAGTTTGCCGTATCAGGATAGATTCCTCTATCAATTTCTGGGTGGTTTCTATATTGGTATTCACCTTTTCTCCCAGGTTATTTAAACTTTCTACCATTAAGTCAGTTTTAATATTTGCAGCATCCACTTTCATATTTATCACATCCATTTTCTTGTGAAGTTGTTCCAGCGAGTCATTTATTTTCACTAATACAACCGCTAAGGCCTCTTCTGGCGACATTCCGTCTTTCCCATCTGCCATAAGAATCATAGAATAATAGAATCATAGAGTTGGAAGAGACCACAAGGGCCATCGAGTCCAACCCCCTGCCAAGCAGGAAACACCATCAGAGCACTCCTGACATATGGTTGTCAAGCCTCTGCTTAAAGACCTCCAAAGGAGGAGACTCCACCACACTCCTTGGCAGCAAATTCCACTGTCAAACAGCTCTTACTGTCAGGAAGTTCTTCCTAATGTTTAGGTGGAATCTTCTTTCTTGTAGTTTGGATCCATTGCTCCGTGTCCGCTTCTCTGGAGCAGCAGAAAACAACCTTTCTCCCTCCTCTATGTGACATCCTTTTATATACCGTATTTTTCGCTCTATAAGACGCACCAGACCACAAGACGTACCTAGTTTTGGGAGGAGAAAAACAAGGGAAAAATATTCTGAATCTCAGAAGCCAGAACAGCAAGAGGGATCACTGCGCAGTGAAAGCAGCAATCCCACTTGCTGTTCTGGCTTCTGGGATAGCTGCGCAGCCTGCATTCGCTCCATAAGACGCACACACATTTCCCCTTACTTTTTAGGAGGGAAAAAGTGAGTCTTATTGAGCAAAAAATACGGTATTTGAACATGGCTATCATATCACCCCTTAACCTCCTCTTCTCCAGGCTAAACATGCCCAGCTCCCTTAGCCGTTCCTCATAAGGCATCATTTCCAGGCCTTTGACCATTTTGGTTGCCCTCCTCTGGACACGTTCCAGTTTGTCAGTGTCCTTCTTGAACTGTGGTGCCCAGAACTGGACACAGTACTCCAGGTGAGGTCTGACCAGAGCAGAATACAGTGGCACTATTACTTCCCTTGATCTAGATGCTATACTCCTATTGATGCAGCCCAGAATTGCATTGGCTTTTTTAGCTGCCGCGTCACACTGTTGGCTCATGTCAAGTTTATGGTCAACCAAGACTCCTAGATCCTTTTCACATGTACTGCTCTCAAGCCAGGTGTCACCCATCTTGTATTTGTGCCTCTCATTTTTTTTGCCCAAGTGCAATACTTTACATTTCTCCCTGTTAAAATTCATCTTGTTTGTTTTGGCCCAGTTCTCTAATCTGTCAAGGTCGTTTTGAAGTGTGATCCTGTCCTCTCGGGTGTTAGCCACCCCTCCCAGTTTGGTGTCATCTGCAAATTTGACCAGGATGCCCTTGAGTCCATCATCCAAGTTGTTGATTAAGATGTTGAATAAGACCGGGCCCAAGACAGAACCCTGTGGCACCCCACTAGTCACTCTTCTCCAGGATGAAGAGGAACCATTGATGAGAACCCTTTGGGTTCGGTCAGTCAGCCAGTTACAAATCCACTGAGTGGTAGCATAGTCAAGACCGCATTTTACCAGCTTCTTTACAAGAATATCATGGGGCACCTTGTCAAATGCCTTGCTGAAATCAAGGTAGGCTACATCCACTGCGTTCCCTTCATCTACCAGGCTTGTAATTCTGTCAAAAAACGAGATCAGGTTAGTCTGACATGACTTATTTTTCAGAAATCCATGCTGACTATTGGTGATCACAGCATTCCTTTCTAGGTGCTCACAGACTGTTTGCTTAATGATCTGCTCCAGAATCCTCCCTGGTATTGATGTCAGACTGACTGGGCGGTAATTATTTGGGTCCTCTCTTTTCCCCTTTTTGAAAATAGGGACAACATTTGCCCTCCTCCAGTCTGCCGGGACTTCGCCTGTTCTCCAGGAATTCTCAAAGATGACTGCCAGTGGTTCTAAGATCACATTTGCCAGTTCTTTTAATACTCTTGGATGCAGTTCATCTGGCCCTGGAGACTTGAATACATCTAAACTAGCCAAGTATTCTTGTACTATCTCCTTAGTTATTCTGGGCTGTGTTTCCTTTGCTGAATCATTTGCTCCAAATTCTTCAGGTCGGGCATTGTTTTCTTTATAGGAGAAGACTGAGGCAAAGAAGGCATTGAGGAGTTCAGCCCTTTCTGTGTCTCCTGTTTGCATTTCACCATCTTCTCCTCTGAGTGACCCCACTGTTTCTTTGTTCTTCCTTTTGCTACGAACATACCCATAAAAGCCTTTTTTGTTGCTTTTAACCTCTCTAGCAAGCCTGAGTTCATTCTGTGCTTTAGCTTTTCTGACTTTGTGTCTACACGTGCTGGCTATTTGTTTGAATTCCTCTTTGGTGGTTTCCCCCCTTTTCCATTTTTTGTACACATCCTTTTTTAATCTTAACTCAGTTAAAAGTTCTTTAGATAGCCACCCTGGCTTCTTTAAGCACCTTCCATGTTTCCGTCTCATTGGTATTGCCTGACGTTGTGCTTTTACTATCTCCCTCTTAACAAACTCCCAGCCATCATGAACTCCCTTTCCTTTTAGTATTACTGTCCATGGGATCTCACCCAGCACTTCCCTAAGTTTTATGAAGTCGGCTTTCTTAAAGTCAAGAAATTGAGTCCTAGTATGCTTGGCTGCTCCTTTCCGCTGTATAGAAAACTTCAGAAGAGCATGATCACTCGCGCCTAATGATCCTTCCACTTCTACCCCACTAACCAGGTCATCAACATTGGTTAGGACCAGATCGAAAATGGCTGTTGCTCTTGTTGCTTCTCCCACTTTCTGGACAATGAAGTTGTCTGCAAGGCCAGTGAGGAATCTGTTTGACCTTATGCTCTTGGCTGAGTTTGACATCCAACAAATATCCGGGTAATTGAAGTCCCCCATTACTACTATCTCCCTTCCTTTTGCATGCTTGGCCATCTGTTCCAGGAAGGCATCATCTATGTCCTCCGTTTGGCTTGGGGATCTATAGTAAACTCCCACAATGAGATCTCTGTTATTCTTCTCTCCCTTAATTTTGACCCAAATGCTCTCACTTTGGCTTTGAGGTTCTAAATCTTGGATCTCTTCACAGGTGTACACATCCCTGACATATAACGCCACTCCTCCTCCTTTCTTGTCTGGTCTGTTTCTCTGAAATAGATTGTATCCCCCCATTATTACATTCCAATCGTGGGACTTATCCCACCAGGTTTCAGTGATGCCTATTATGTCATATTTAGTTTGCTGTACCAAGAGCTCAAGCTCATCTTGTTTATTTCCCATGCTTTGCGCATTAGTGTACAGACATTGAAGTCCATTAATCATTCCCCCGTGTCTCTTATTTAAGGATTTTTTCCTCCCACCACTAGGTTTGCGTGCTGTTTGCTCCATTTGGTCTATGACATTTGGATGATCATCTTCATCAAGTGATAGGCTCCTACCTTCAGGAGCACTGTCTCCCTCCCCCACATTAGTCAGTTTAAAGCCCTCCTGATGAGGTTTCTGAGATTTTTGGCAAAAACATTTCTCCCAACCGTTGTGAGGTGCAGCCCATCGCTTGCCAGAAGTCCATCTTCAAGAAACTGCAGTCCGTGATCTAAGAATCCAAACCGTTCCTGTTTACACCATTTGCGAAGCCAGCTGTTCACTTCCACTATTTTCCCCTCTCTCCCTGGGCCACGTCGTTCAACTGGGAGGACAGATGAGATGACAATTTGTGCATTTAGTTGCTTCAATTTCCTGCCGAGAGCCTCGTAGTCTCTTTTAATCTTCTGGAGGCTATTGCTTGCAGTGTCATTGGTTCCCACATGAACCAAGAGGAAGGGGTATTCGTCAGTGGGTTTCATGATTCCTTGCAGTCGTTCAGTTACATCTTGGATCTTAGCCCCGGGGAGACAGCACACTTCCCGAGACATCTTGTCAGGCCCACAAATCACTGCTTCTGTTCCCCTCAGTAGGGAATCCCCTATCACCACTACACGCCTCCTCTTAGGTTTGGGCGGGGTTCTTCCATGAGCTGTCCGTTCCAAGGTCGCCTGCACATTCCCTGAGGACTGACTTTGCTGCTCGTCTTCATATACCTGATCGGCTGTAATGAGGGAGAGATCCTCAAATGGAGTCTGCTCTTCGTCTTCCATGCTAGGGGAGAGGACCTCAAAGCGATTGTGTATTTCTAAACAATCAGAGCGAGCCCTGGGCCTCCTACTTCTTTGAGTCACGTTTCTCCATATATCTGGCTCCTGTGTTGTTGAACTAGCCTCCTTCTCAGGGGAGTCCCCTGTCTCCTCCTTGGTGGAGACAGTGTGCTCTGTTGCTTCCAAGAAGAGCTCCAGCTCTCTAATTCTTTGGAGCGTAGCTACACGTTCCTCCAGTTGCTGGACTTTGTCTTTTAAGAGGGCAATCAACATGCAATTGCTGCAGGTAAAGCTGCCTGCAACCTTTGGCAAGATCGCAAACATTGCGCAGGAACTGCAGGCGACTGCAGCTTTTCCCTCCCCCTCCATCCTGAGAACGTGTCGTTGGGGGTGGCTACAGCGGTCCTCCATCATAAAAAGCGTGAAGACAGGACAAATAACTCCCCCCACAAGAAAGAAACCTAGGTCTCCCCCAACAAACGTTTGAGACTAGCTCCCCTAAATCTAAAAGATGGATCAAACTGCCCTGCTAGGTCTGATAAGCTCCTCCCACAGCTAATCCCCTGCCTCAACAGAAACCCTGTCCCCTCTGACCTTTGCACAGGGAGAACAGCTAATCAGCCACAAAGAAACACACACACACACACAAACCTTTTTTGCTCCTTCTTCAACTGCTGCCCTGCTAGGTCTTGGGACTTTTTAGTTTAGAGAAGAGCTGAGTAAGAAGAGACAGTGGATACAGAAAAGTTTTTCTCCTTCTCTTATAACACTAGAACTCAGGGACATCCAATGAAGCAGATTATTGGAAGATTCAGGGCAGCTCTGAAAAAGTACTCACTCCCACAGGAGGCAGAGGTGGCCACCAACTTGGATGGCTTTGAAAGAGCATTAGATACATTCATGGAGGAGGAGGAGGCTATCAATGGCTAGTAGCCATGGTGGCCATGCTGGGCCTCCACTGGCTGAAGCAGTAATGCTTCTGATATCAAATGATGGGAACCACAGGAGGGGAGGGTGCCCTTGTGTTTGGGTCCTGCTTGCAGGCTTCCTATTAGGGCATCTGATCGGCCACTATGAGATCAAGATGCTGGCCTACATGGGCCATTGGACCGATCCAACAGCCAGGCTCTTCTCTGATGTTCTCTGCCAGAGTCCTTCCTGTAAGGGATCCATTGAGTTTCAGGAGAGTTATGATCTTATATAGGAGTACACAAGCCCCTTCAGAGAAACTTCAGACCTGCTACCTACATTTGTATTGGGAAGTTGAGGGAATGTGTGGAGACATTTACTTTATGCTTCATTTATATTTCTGTCCCCTCTTATCCCTAGGCACCAGGGTGGGCATCTCTATTTCGCTTCACATAATTTTATCCTCACAATGATCCTGTGAAGGAGGCTGAATGTATAATTGATTGATGAGACTCACTGCCAAAAGATGTCATGATGGCTGCCAGCTTAGAGGAATTTTAAAATGGGGAGGGGATTGTTAGACCAATTCATGATGGAAAAGTCTAATAACAGTGATGACTAAGTGGAACCTCCAGCTATCTCTGAACACCAGTTGCTGGTTAGTTACTGTGTGAAACAGTGGACTAAGGTGTGTGTTATGACACAAACCTGCAGTTGAGATTCCTGCGTTGCAGGGGGTTGGTCTAGATGACCGTCAGGTCCCTTCCAACTCTGCAATTCTGTGACTCTACAAATCCATAAGCCAGGCTTTCTGAGGTGGACTGTACATCTGAAAACTAAATGGACAGTGGGTCATGGGTCTGAGCCAAGCTTCTCATATTCCACTGCTGGTCTTGTCGTTCCATGGGGAAAAACAAAGACTGGGAGTTTATTGAGAGCCAGCTAATAATTCAAAAAATCTTGTGAACTTGGATTCCCTTGCTGGGACATAGTTGTCCAGAAGCTGCCCAGGAGCCTTGCAAGAGCCACCAAGCCCCGCTACCTGCCCCCTCTCAAATGCTTTTGCCTGGTTGTCCTCCCCCAGTGCAGGCATCTGTGTCTCCTATGGCATCTTTTACCAGCCTGGTACCCACCAGTTGATTTTGGATTCCAGTTCCCAGCAAGCATCCCCAGCAGCCAGCATGGCCAACGACCAGGGATTATGGAAGCTGGAGGGCACCAGGTTGGAGAAGACTGACCTGTCATCAGGCCAGATCGATGTGCACCCTCGACCAGGGTGTCTTGGGCATCTCCCAGGTGTGTCCCTTAGCTGCCGGTGGCACAGGCCTCGATTCTTGGCACGCTTGACAGGCGGAAACCCAGGCAGTAATGGCATCGTCCATGTTAGGGCGCCAGACGTAACATCGAGCCAACGCCTTCATTTTGACGATTCCCGGGTGGCCAGCATGCAGAGCCTCCAGGGCGCGTTGACGGAGTCTTTGGGGAATCACGACGCAGTCTCCCCACAGCAGACAGCCACGATGAGCAGGCATCTACTGGGAGTCAGCAGCTGGTTCCCATGAGGCTGCAACCTGGCCTGCCTAGAGGTGATGGTCAAAGTATGGCTTGCCTGTAAAGGGTGGGGTCTCAGCCCTTTGGCCTCCACCTCCTTTTCAAAGCAGTTATGCGGCAAACTTGGGGGCACATGTAGGATGATCAGGGGGCTGGGACTAGGACTGGAGGATGTCAGTTGGTGGCAGGTCCCAGGTCTGGCCAGCTCTTCTTCCCCCTTGAACTTAGGGGGAAGTTGGCCTGGAGAGGAGAAGAATGGGAGGTCTTGATCTTCAAATATCTAAAGGGTTGTCATATGGAAGATGGAGCAAGCTTGTTTTCTGCTGCTCCAGAGGGCAGGAAGCAAACCAAGGGATTCAAATAACAAGAAAGAAGATTCCAACTGAACTTCAGGAATAACTTACTGTGGGTAAGAGCCATTTGACAGTGGAACAGACTGAGAAGGTGGTGGACTCCCTTTCCTTAGAGGTTTTTAAACAGGTTGGATGGCCACCTGTCCTAGATGCTTTAGCTGTGGTTCCTGTAATGCAGGAGTTTGGACTAGATGACCCTCAGGGTTTCTCCCAACTCTACAGTTCTATGGTTCTGTGAACTAAGGATGCTTCTAGGCAAGAATCAGGACAAGGCAGCACAGCATCCAACTCTTTCAGAGGCTGTTTGGTCTTGCAAAGGTTTCCTGCTTCTTAGTACCAAAAGCAAACCATAAACTTGTACCTTGTGCCTACCTGCTGGATCCAGGAGAGGCCAGGAAGGCCGTATCTTGCTTGACAGAAACCCTTTGCTTTCTCTCCCGCCCCAGGACTGCCCTTTCATTGTGTGCATGACTTACGCCTTCCACACCCCTGACAAGCTGTGCTTCATTCTGGACCTGATGAACGGTAAGGAAGATCAAGTGGGAGATCTTGGGGTGGGAATATGCACAGATTGCTATGCCAAGTTCTGAGCTTTGCAAATGGAGGCCAGTCCCTCCATTTGCAAATGGAGGACAGTCAAGGGCTTTCACCTCCCCGCTCTGCTTGCCAATGTTGGAAACAGGGTCAGATCGAGCAAGGCCATTGCAGTGTTCTTTTTTAAAACAAAATTATTAACAAATTCAACATAACAAATCAACAATACAAATCATCTTCATTGTTTTTCCCCCTCCCATTTTTCTCCCTCCCACCTCCCCAACAAACCCCCCTCCCTCCCCCCAGGACTTCCCTCAGCTCCTCTCTCTGATTTCTCATCTCATATTGTTCTCTGCATATTATAAAATTCTATACATCCTTATATTATCTACCCTCCACATTAACCCAATAAATTTGTGTATGTTTATTCAAAACCTGCCAAGGAGTCCAGTTCATTTTGTTGTATTTTTAAATAGACTGTAAAAGGTTCCCATTCTTCTTTAAAGTCACAGTTGTCTTTATCTCACAATTTACATGCCTGGAGTGCCTGGAGGCGGTTGGAGGATGGATGGCAGCTAACAGATTGAGGTTGAATCCTGACAAGACAGAAGTACTGTTTTGGGGGGACAGGGAGCGGGTTGGTGTGGGGGATTCCCTGCTCTTGAATGGGGTAACTGTGCCCCTGAAGGACCAGGTGCGCAGCCTGGGAGTCATTTTGGACTCACAGCTGTCCATGGAGGTGCAGGTTAACTCTGTGTCCAGGGCAGCTGTCTACCAGCTCCACCTGGTACGGAGGCTGAGACCCTACCTGCCCACGGACTGTCTCACCAGAGTGGTGCATGCTCTAGTTATCTCATGCTTGGACTACTGCAACGCGCTCTACGTGGGGCTACCTTTGAAGGTGACCCGGAAACTGCAATTAATCCAGAATGCGGCAGCTAGACTGGTGACTGGGAGTGGCCGCCGGGACCACATGACACCGGTTCTGAGAGATCTGCATTGGCTCCCAGTACGTTTCCGAGCACAATTCAAAGTGTTGATGCTGACCTTTAAAGCCCTAAACGGCCTCGGTCCTGTATACCTGAAGGAGCGTCTCCACCCCCATCATTCAGCCCGGACCCTGAGATCCAGCGCTGAGGGCCTTCTGGCGGTTCCCTCATTGCGAGAAGTGAGGCTACAGGGAACCAGACAGAGGGTCTTCTTGGTAGTGGCGCCCGCCCTGTGGAACGCCCTCCCATCAGATGTCAAAGAGATAAATAATTACCTGACATTCAGAAGACATCTTAAGGCAGCCCTGTTCAGGGAAGTTTTTAATATGTAACGCTGTACTGTTTTTAACACTGATTGGGAGCTGCCCAGAGTGGCTGGAGAAACTCAGCCAGATGGGCGGGGTATAAATAATAAATTATTATTATTATTATTATTATTATTATTATTATTATTATTATTATTACATATCAGTTTCACCAGTTCTGCATAGTTCATTTCTCTTGCCACTGTTCTTTTGTTGGGGTTTCCTCATTCGTCCATCCTTGTGCTCTCAAGACTCTTGCCACCGTCATTGCATACATAAAAAAATTCTTTATTTTTCTTGGCAGGTCTTGTCCAACAATCCCTAACAAAAATGCTTCTGGTTTTTTTACAAATGTCATTTTAAACATTTTCTTCAACTCGTTGTATATCATTTCCCCCAAAAAATTAATTTCTCTGCATTCCCACCACATATGGTAAAAGGTACCTTCTTTTCCTTTACATTTCCCACATATATTTGACCCAGTTTTATACATTTTTGCTATCTGTACTGGTGTGATACATCATGTACATCATTTTCATATAATTTTCTTTCAAAAGAGAACAGTCTGTAAATTGTAAATCTGTTTTCCACAATTTTTCCCAGTCTTCAAATTGTATATTATGCCCTATATCTTGTGCCCATCTTCATCTTTTGTTTCCCATTCTAGCAGAATACTATATGCATCCTTCAGCAACTTCATTTTCCCTTCTATGACTTCCTTTTGAAATCTAGAAGTAGTATAACTAAATCCTTTCTTGTTATCTTCTTTATACATCTTATGTAACTGCCTATAGTGTAGCCAACTCTGAAAATGATCTTTTATTTCCTCATACTCTTTTAGTTTCCATTTTCCTTCTTGTTCTTTCAGTAAATCACTATATGTAAGCCACTTCCCTTTCTTTCCAAGTGGCTTGAGCAGCAAAGCTTCAATTGGTGAGAGCCACCAAGGTGTATTTTGTTCTATTATTATTATTATTATTATTATTATTATTAAATCTTTATATCTCTCCCACACCCTCATTAATGATTTCCTAATTATATGGTTATAGAATCCTTTATGTACTTTTCCTTTCCCATACCATAAGTATGCATGCCATCCAAATCTGTTATTGTGACCTTCTAAGTCCAATGCTTCTTCCTTTTCCAGTTTTATCCAGTCCCTAATCCATACCAAAACTGCCTCTTTCTTTTTATATCTGTAAGTATCTTATGCTTTATCCTTGGCCTCCCCCCCCCCCCCGATAAACTTGGAAACTTCCTTCTGTCATCTTTTGAGGCAGTCATCTTTCACCATTACTGGGACTGTCTGGAAAAGAAAGAGCATTTTTGGCAAAACATTCATTTTTACCGCTGCAATTTTTCTTAGTAGGGTTCATTCTACTCCTTATTTCTTTTTATCTCAAGCCGCACTTTTTCATAGTTGTCTTTATAGATATTTATATTTTTTTATGTTAACCATATCCCTAGATATGGACTTCTATCTCAATACTTTGCTCCAGCTCTTATTCTTTCAAATTCTTAACTAATGACTTAGTTTTATTTCTATTTAATTTAAATCCTTCCACTTCCCCAAATTTATGAATCTTTTCTATAACTCTGAGTAGAGAGTTTTTTGGATCTTCCACTGTAATCACTAAATCATCAGCATATGTTTTTAATTTAAACTCACTTTCCCCTGTTTTTATCCCAGTGATCTTCCTATGTTTCTGGTAAGTACTTCCAGGACCAGAATGAACAAAAGCGGTGATAGTGGACATCCTTGTCTAGTTCCTTTTTGTATCTTACAGTCTTCTGTTATCACCTGATTTACAATTAATTTGGCTTTTTGTTCTGAATATATTGCTTGCATTCCTTTAAAAAATTTGGATCCACAATTAATTTCTTCAAGTAATTTTATCATAAAATTAAAAGAAAATTAAAAGCTTTTTCAGCATCCATAAACATCACTGCTGCTTTCTTTTCATTTTTAACCTATAGGTATTCAATTACATTCAGAATATTTCTTATATTCTCATTCATTTGTCTACCTGGAAGGAATCGTGCCTGATCTTGATGTATATCAAGCGGGTCTTCAGCACAGTTTGGGGATTGTCCTTCAGAGCATCCCAAGGATGGGCAGGTTGCTCCCTTTGGGTTCTCCACCAACACAGAATCATTGCTTGAAATTTTTCGATTTCTCTCTTCAATAATGCATTCTCTTAAGTGGCTAGGATGAAGTTCTCTTTCTTGGGAGGCTGGTGTGGTCCCTTCCCTCTGTTGTGTTCCATTTTTAAATTGTTTTGTGAACCACTTTGATGACCTTTGGAATGCCAAGAGGAATATACCATATTTTTGGCTCCATAAGACACACTTTTTTCTTCCTAAAAAATAAGGGGAAATGTCTGTGCATCTTATGGAGCAAATTTGTGGTCCCTGGAGCTGAATTGCCCAGGGGCAAAAAGCAGATCATGCTCTTTTTTTTTTTTTGAAAGAGGGAAGTGGGTGTTGAAACAAAGCCACAGATAGCAAGTGATCGGAAGTGAGATAAGGGACGCTAGCAAGAAAGGAGGCTGCCTGGGAGGGGGGAGGTAAAGACAGCAAACTTGCAAGGAGAGGAGACAGGAAGACTAAATAAATGAGGAGAGAAATTAGAAGGAGAAGCAAAAAACTGCTCCACCCTAAAAGACACTAAGGCAAACAAGAGGGAGAGGAAGCAGCTGACTGGTGGGATCGGGAGAGAGATAAGGGACGCTAGTGGAGGCTGCCTGGGAGAGGGGAGGTAAAGTCCATGGATCCTCAGGATTTTTACATTGGGTCACCCCAAATTCACCATCAGTTCACATCGCATGTCCATGGCTACAGCCTATACCAAAAAAATCATGCATCCACTGTTTCCTGGGGCTGCAATGGTGCAAAAATGTGGTTACAAACAACAGCAATGGGATTAATTAACAGTCTGTGGGCAGGTAGGGTCTTAGCCTGCGTGCCAGGTGGAGCTGGTAGACAGCCGCCCTGGACACAGAATTAACCTGCACCTCCATGGACAGCTGTGAGTCCAAAATGACTCCCAGGCTGCACACCTGGTCCTTCAGCGGCACAGTTACCCCATTCAGGACAAGGTAATCCCCCACACCCGCCTGCCCCCATCCCCCCAAAATAATACTTCTGTCTTGTCAGGATTCAACCTCAATCTGTAAGCCGCCATCCATCCTCCAACCGCCTCCAGGCACTCACACAGGACCTTCACCGCCTTCACTGGTTCTGATTTGAAAGAGAGGTAGAGCTGGGTGTCATCTGCATACTGACGAACACCCAGCCCAAAGCCCCTGATGATCTCTCCCTGCGGCTTCATATATATTTTAAAAAGCATGGGGGAGAGGACGGAACCCTGAGGCACCCCACAAGTGAGAGCCCAGGGGTCTGAACACTCATCCCCCGACACCACTTTCTGGACATGGCCCAGGAGAAAGTATAACAGTGCCCCCAGCTCCCAGCCCCTCTAGATGGTCCAGAAGGATGTTATGGTCAATGGTGTCAAAGGCCGCTGAGAGATCCAGCAGAACTAGGAAACAGCTCTCACCTTTGTCCCTATCCTAGATCATCAACCAGCACGACCAAGGCAGTTTCAGTCCCATGGTGAGGCCTGAATC
Source organism: Podarcis vaucheri (assembly GCF_965113315.1). Classification (NCBI taxonomy): domain Eukaryota; kingdom Metazoa; phylum Chordata; class Lepidosauria; order Squamata; family Lacertidae; genus Podarcis; species Podarcis vaucheri. Next base: position 58,455,926 of record NC_138751.1, read on the forward strand.
CCGATTGGAAAGGGATCCAAATGGTCCGCATCCTCCAGGCGTGCTTGGAGTTGTTCAGCAACCATCCGCTCAATCACCTTGCCCAAGAATGGTAGATTTGAGACTGGGTGATAGTTGGCCATATTGGATGGGTCTAAAGATGTTTTTTAAGAAGCGGTTTAATGACCGCCTCTTTCAGCAGGTCTGGGAAGGCTCCTTCACAGAGGGACGCATTCACCACCCCACAGAGCCCATCGCCCAGCCCTTCCCAGCTCACTTTTATCAGCCAGGATGGGCAAGGATCAAGGAGACAGGTGGTCGGTTTCACTTGTCCAAGCAGCCTGTCCACATCCTCGGAGGTAACAGATTGGAATTGATCCCATGTAACAAGACTAGACAGGACTCTAGCACTCCCCTGCCCTGGCCCTGCTCCCACGGTGGAGTCTACCTCCTTCTGAATCTGAGTGACTTTATCTGCAAAAAACTTTGCAAAAGCATTGCAGGAGATCTTGGGGTCCCTACCAGGCCCCGGTGGTGCAGGTGGTTCCGATAGATTGTGAACCACCTGAAAAAGTCTCCTGCTGCTGTTTTCTGCAGATGCAATGGAGGCGGCGAAGAAGGCCCTCTTCGCCATCGCCATTGCCACTTGGTAGGCTCGACGTTGAGCTCTAGCCCTTGTCCGGCCTGATTCAGAATGAGTTTTCCGCCACCGGCGCTCTAGCCGTCTCAACGATTGTTTCATCGCCCTCAGCTCCGGGGAAAACCACGGGGCTGTCCGGGCTCCATGCAATCAGAGAGGGCGCTTCAGAGCCAGACAGTCAATAGCCCTGGTTAACTCTGCATTCCAGCGGGCCACCAGGGAATCAGCTGAAAGGCCATCATCTTGGAATAAAACATCTCCTATCACTCTCTGGAAGCCAATTGGATCCATTAAGTGGCAGGGGCGGACCATCCGAATCGGTCCCACCTCCCTGCAGAGGGGAAGGGTTGCAGAGAAGTCCAGTTGCACCAGGAAATGATCTGACCATGGCGCTTCTTTTGTTTCGCTTTTAGTTAGTGTCAGATCACCAACATCCGTAGAGGTAACCACCAGGTCTAAGGCATGTCCGTGGCTATGAGTTGGGCCAAACTTATTCAGGGACAGCCCCATGGAGGCCATGCGTTCCACAAAGTCCTGAGCGGCCCCTTGTAAGGTCGTGTCAGCGTGGATGTTAAAATCCCCCAGGACAACCAAACTAGGTGTCTCCAGGAACATATCCGCCACGACCTGAAGCAGCTCCAGCAGGGAATCCTTGGTGCAGTGGGGAGGTCGGTACACCAAAAGGAATCCTGTACTGCCCCTATTGCCCAACTTCCAGAGCATGCACAGAAAACTGGGTCTTCCCAATAGGATGCCTGGTGCAGACTAATGACTTCCTAAAAATCACTGCAAACCCCCCTCCCCGCCCACATGACCTGGGTTGCTGTGCATAAGAGAAACCTGGTGGACAAGCAGCAGCAAGGACAGGCCTATCTGTTTCATCCAACCAAGTCTCTGTCACACATGCCAAATCAAGTCATGATCAAGTCATGGATGGCAGTGGTCTTATGAATCATTGACCTGGCATTGCACAGCAACACTTTCAGGTCATGTGGGTTTCTCTTGCTGATTCCAGTATCCTTCCGGTCAGGACCAGACCTGGAGGCAGGGATAGTCCTCAAACAACGACTAAGCCTGCCTCCTCGGTAATGACATGGTCTGATCTTAGCATAACTCCTCCTCAGGATTTTTGCATTGGATCACCCCAAATTCACCATCAAATCACATAGCATGTCCATAGCTACAGCCTGCACCCAAAAAATCACGCACCCACTGTTGTGTGGGGCCGCAATGGCACAAAAATGTGGTTACAAAGCACAGATCCACATGGATTCTCAGGATTTTTGCCAAGCTCACCATCAAATCACATGTCTGTGGCCACAGCATAAACCACAAAAATCATACATCTACTGTTTCGTTCAGAATAGTTTTTTTTTGTTTTGTTTTCCTCCTCTAAAAACTAGGTGTGTCTTATGGTCAGGTACGTCTTATGGTGTGAAAAATACAGTATATTGCAAAGCTGTATTGACCAGAGAGTGTTCTCAGGCCTGAGCTTGCATAGTCCTGGTCACTGTTCCATTCCCACCACCCCTGCAAAAGAGGGCCTCTGGAACTTCTGGGGAGCCATCCAGAGGTTGCTGTGTTGCTTCAGGACTGGCAAGGCCCTAGCAGAGCTAGTTTAGCTGCTCCTTTCCTCCCGGTCCCAGATCCAGGGCATGTGAGGAGTCCTTCTTCTTCCTCATCAGTAGGATTTGGTCCCCCTCAGAAGTAGGGGGCCTCATGCTGTCACACAGGCAGGCGTCCTTCTGTGCTGCTGGGGATTTTCTGACGCAAGAGGGTCAGGCCATTGGCCTGACCAGCATGCATTGATTCTCCCTAAACCTGTGGTTTCCTATAATGGGGTTTCTTCCTGGGTGGTGGCCTCCAGAGAAATGCTGATGTCTGTTGACTTCCCCCTTAAGTGCTTGAGCTAGAAATAGGGTGGTCTTCTTACTTGTCCAACACTGGGCTTGTACTGCCAGGATGGTGGTGGAACTCAGCAGTAGCTCACTGGACTCACTCTCAGCATTGGACTGCAGTGTTTTTAGGGAAGGTCCTGGAGTCCCTGACAGGTTCAGCCACTGATTAATGTCTACAAGGAAGGCAGCTGGGACTTGAGTGTTTCAAGACCTTGTCGTCCCAGATGTGCTTACAGTTATTGGGCAGTCATTTCCTTTCCCCAGCACTCCATTGTGGGAAACCAACTGGCACTTGCAACTCTGCAATTAAGTGTAGAGGAATGTGTTCATTTGCTTGGGGGAGATTTGGAGGCAAGCATAGGAGGAAACTCTGCTTTGGAAGAGTGAGGCCTGGGGGTTCTGTGTCGCTCTTTGCTCCACTATAGCCTTGCCCATCTTTGCTTAAACTGCAGAATCAATGAAGGCAGCAGAATTCAGCTTTTTCCTGGCACAGGATTTGGATATGTTAAAAGTATTTTTCCAACTCAACACTTGCAATGGTTGACAAAGAAAACCTTTGAAGGAAAGGGGAGTGTTGAGTGGAGGTTGGGAATAGGAAGATCTGGATGTGGATAGGAAAAGGGGGGCAAGTAGAGGCCAGGAAAGGCTAGCAAATCTGGTTGCCCCTGAAATCTCTTCCTCCTTCTTCTTTGCCTCCTCTTCATCCTCTTGCTGTTAATGTATTTCCCTATATTCACACCCTGTTCCCTCCCCCGCAGTTTGATATTAAACAGGGTAACAATCTACAGTGGTACCTTGGTTTACGAACTTAATCCGTTCCGGAAGTTCGTTCTTAAACCAAAGCGTTCTTAAACCAAGGCGTGCTTTCCCATAGCAGTGGGGAAATTTACAAATGAACACACTCAATAGGAAACGGAACATGTTCTGCTTCCAAGGCAAAGTTCACAAACCGAAACACCTACTTCCGGGTTTGCAGCGTTCTTAATCCAAGTTGTTCACAAACTAAGCTGGTCCTTAAACCAAGGTACTACTGTAGTTAAGCAACTCTTCTTAAGACGTACACATCAAAAATAAAAAACATCACAGTTAAATTATGGATAAAAATAAGATAATTGCACTCTTAGAAGTAGCTTCAATGTCATTTAAAGATCCAGCTAAGCGGGTGGGTCTTAAGTACCGACCTGAACACCATCTTCCCACGTAAGAGTCCTGGCATTTGCTCTCCTGGCCCAGGGGAGACTGCCTGGCTCAATGCAGGCTGTCCAGGCTGATTGGCAAAGGTGCTGGAAATTGAGCCTGGCTTGTTCTTCCTGTGAAACTGACTTCTGGGCCCTTTCTCTCCTCCTCTTCACCTCTAGGTGGAGATCTTCACTACCACCTCTCACAGCATGGAGTGTTTTCGGAGAAGGAGATGCGCTTTTACGCCACTGAGATCATCCTTGGGCTTGAGCACATGCACAATCGCTTTGTGGTCTATAGAGACTTGAAGGTAACTTTTACCTAGGAGATGAAAATGCCACCATGGTGCCACACAGATTTGAGGGATGAGTGCCAAAGGAGTGCCGGAGATGGATGTGGGGAACTGCAGGCTGGTTTTGGAAGGAGTGAGGGATGTTCATTACAGGTGCTTGCTGTAACTGGCCTGAGAGGCAAAGGCAGAATGGGGCAGAGGGAAAGTGGCTGAAAAACCTATAGTCCTGTTCAGGCATCAGGGCAACCCAGAGTCCAACATGACAGGTGGGTGGATCTCGCCACCCACCCCGCTTTGTGAGTTGCAGGACGACTGTGAAGAGTAACATTCAGGACACATAATAGGAAGTCCTTTTTTTACACAGCACATAGGACTTGCTCCCCCAGCGAAGCAGTGATGACCACCAACTTGGATGGCTTTAAAATCACATTGGACAAATTCATGGAGGAGAGAAGGCCATCAATGCTCTGCTTCTAAAGTCGGAGGCAGTGATGCTCCTGAATAGCAGTAGCGAGAAAATCACCTTGATTTCCAGGATCTGCCTCTGCTTCTGATTCTTGCCCCCAGCTCACAGACTGGTGGAGGAACCATTTCATCACCGTGCCACCCCCTCCACCCTCTTTGGATTTCTAGATTGCCCTGATGCTTGAGTAAAGCTTTCCACTTTCTGTGGTTTAGCTTAAGATGGGCCAAATAATTGCATGCTTCCAGGTTCAAATGCTCTTCATCTTCTGTCTGTGCCCGTGCTTAGCATAGCTTGTGAACATTTTGACCTTTCCCCCTCTGCCCCTAACAGATGAAAGGTAAGGGGGGGGGGTCAGCTGTGCCAAAGACACAGGCCAGTGTTAGTTTTTCAGCAAGTCCATTTTCTTTTTTTTCTGGGTTGAGCATGTGCACAGTTTGGTGAACTGACCCTGTTGGTCGAACATTTCTTCGTTTCAGTTGCTAAGTAACAGGTGCTTATTGATGTGCTTCTAGCCAGCAAATATCCTCTTGGATGAACACGGCCATGTGAGGATTTCCGACCTGGGGCTGGCTTGCGATTTCTCCAAAAAGAAGCCTCATGCCAGCGTGTAAGTATTGTGCAAAGACAGCTTCTGGCTGACACTTTGCACCGCTGTTGCTTTCTCTTTGCCAACACCACCATGATTACTATCATGGAATTTATCACTTATTTATTTATTTCATAAAATTTATATTGCTACCATTTATTAAACTTATAAGCCACTTTTTTGGTCAAGGCAACTCAAAATGACTTTTAACCAAGCAAATAAGCCACCAATACATTAAAACACATTAAAACTAAGGGGAAGAAATACATTTAAAATATCCCTCCTGTCAGGGGTTCAGGAGCAGAGGCGAGGGCAAGGGAGGAAACAGAGAGTGAAGGGGAGGAGTCCGAAGGAAAGATGAGCGATGACGACGACCCGAGATCTCCGAGTCTTTCCAGTGAATCGGAAGATTCACAGAAAGGAGCGCCAGTGACCAGAGCAAGGGGGGAGCTTAGGGGGACACCCCAGGAAGAAGGGACAAAAGGGGGTTCAGAGAGCAGCAGTTGGAAATCGGGGCCAACATCCCCAACAGAGCGCAGTGGGGAAGAAGGGCGCCAGGCATCGGGATCAGGCGGCTCGCCGCAGGGGGGAGGACATGAGTCAGGAGTGGCCACACCTCCATCGGAGAGAGAAGAAACGGTCAAACGGAAAGTGGGAGGTTGGGCGCGCGCGCCAAGTTCAAATGCACAGGAAGGCGGCACAGTAAGCAGCCCGGAAAGGGAGCCAGGTCCTAAAGCCCAGCCAGACGAGTCAGTGAAGCAGTCCCCAGAGATTTTGCAGCCCACAGACCCCCTCCCGCCCAAACCAGTAGTGCAGCTCACTGCATCACTTCAGCTACCCAATGGCCTCACTCTGGACGTGCCAATCACCGTTGACTCAGGAAGCAATGCGGACTTTATAGGGCAGGACTTTGTCGATAAACACGCTATACAGCTGCTGCCTGCCACGCTGCCCCTGCAGGTCGTCACAGTGGATGGCAGGGAGCTGCTAGGGGGGCAGGTGGTGAAGCAAATGCCACCAATGGTGATGCGGCTTGGAAATCACAGGGAAGTCATCAGTTTTAATGTCACCAGACTGTCGGACACGCCTATTGTCTTGGGCATGAGTTGGCTGGACAGGCACAGTCCGACGTTGGCTTGGTACCAGTGGCAGCTGGTCTTCGGCTCATCATATTGCGCTGAACACTGCATTCTGCCCCGGCAGGAGGGAGAGGAGGAGGAGGCACAGCTGCAGCTGGGGACGCTGCAAGCAATTCCCCACAAATACGCAGGATTTTTAGAGGTTTTCTGCGAGAAGGAGGCGGACAGGCTACCCCCCCACAGACCATATGACTGCAAAATTGACCTACTGCCAGGGGCGGCGCTACCAAAAGGGAAGCTGTATTCCATGTCTGAGGACGAACTACAGGAACTCAAAGAGTTCATAGATCATAATTTGGAGCGCGGTTTCATCCGAGAGTCCAAGGCAGTGGGGGGCAGTCCTGTATTTTTTGTTAAGAAGAAGGACACGCCCCAAAAAAGGCTCGTAGTGGACTATCGGACTTTGAACACCATGACCAAGCCATCGGACTTCCCCATGCCCAGGATCGACGACCTCCTCGCGACGGTGTGCAAGGGCCGCGTGTTCACCAAGTTGGACCTGCGAGGGGCGTACAACCTCATTCGCATGCGGGAAGGAGATGAGTGGAAGACAGCCATGTTCACGCCCCTAGGCACCTACGAATACAGAGTTATGCCTTTTGGACTACAAAATGGCTCCCACTGTTTTCAAGCTTTCATGCATCACGTGTTAGCGGGGCTCCTCTACAAGACGTGTGTCTGCTTCTTGGATGACATCCTGATATTTTCTGAATCGCAACAGGATCACGACAGAGACGTCAAGGAAGTGCTGAGCAGGCTACAGCAGCATAGGCTGTACGCCAAGCTGGAAAAGTGCCAGTTCGACGTCACGGAGGTGGATTTCCTGGGCTACAAGTTGTCAGACAAGGGTCTCGCCATGGACAGCGCCAAGGTTCGCGCGGTGTTGGATTGGAAAAGCCCGCGCAACCGGAAGGAGGTCCAGCGGTTTGTTGGCTTTGCTAACTTCTATCGCAAGTTTATCAGGGGTTTGCGATGCAAACGGCGGCCATCACAGACACGCTCAGCTCCAAGAAGAAGAAGTTCATCTGGACGGAACAGGCGGAGCAGTCCTTTCAGGCACTCAAGCGTCTCTTCGCGTCGGAAGAGCAGCTGCTGCATGTCAACCCCAGCAGGCCGATGAGGGCGGAGACGGACGCTTCAGACAGAGCCGTGGGAGCAGTCCTGTTGCAGAAAGACCCGCAGGGGGCTTGGAGGCCGGGAGCGTTTTACTCCAGGAAGCTCAGCAAATCTGAACAGAACTACACCATCTGGGACAGGGAGTTGCTTGCCATTCATGCAGCATTCAAGGCGTGGAGGCACTTCCTGATCGGCGCCAAGCACACGGTGCAGGTCTGCACGGACCACAAGAATCTGGAGCACTGGCGCACGGCGCAGTTCCTGAACCAGAGGCAGATACGTTGGGCTGAGTTCTTTGCGAACTTCGACTTCCGCATAGAGTATGTCCCGGGAGACACCAACGTCATGGCAGATGCCCTATCCCGTAAACCGCAGTATCTGGAGCAGGCGACGCCAGCGGCGGCCATGCACATCTTCGCACCGACAGTGTGGGCGTGCGCTTCGGCAACAGTTGACCTGGATGCGGTAAGGCGCGCGTTGCAGGATGACTCCTTTGCGCAAGCAAAGATGGCAGAGGTGCACAGGGGCACGGCGGCGACCGCCGAGTTCCAGGTGCGCGATGGATTGCTCATCCGTAAAGGGGCCATCTACGTACCGGGAGACGAACTTCGCGCCAAGGTACTGCAGCAGCTGCACGACGCGCCCACTGCCGGGCACTTTGGCAAGGAAAAGACGATAGAATTAGTCGCTAGAGACTTCTGGTGGCCCAGAATGCGAGGGGAAGTCGCGGACTACGTGGCGAGGTGCGACACCTGCCAGAGGGCCAAACCGGTGCACAGACCGCCGGCCGGACTGCTGGAACCGCTGCAAACCCCGTTCGAACCGTGGGAGAGAGTGGCCCTGGACTTTGTCACGGATCTACCCAGCTCGAGGGGCAAGACAGCGGTGCTCGTGGTGGTGGACTTGTTCACCAAGATGGCGCATTTCATTCCGTGTGCGAAGGTGGCCACGGCGGAACAAACCGCTAAACTGTTCATAGATCACATGTTCAAGGTTCACGGTCTGCCGCGGTCTATACTGTCCAACCGGGGGCGACAGTTCATCTCGAACTTCTGGCAGAAGCTGATGGGCTTCCTGAACGTCAAGATCAACCTGGCGTCGGCGAGACACCCGCAGACCAACGGCCAAGCGGAGCGAGTCAATGCCATCATGCAGCAGTACCTGAGATGTTATGCAAACCAACAACCTGCAACGTGGGTGGATTACCTGCCACTCGCCAAGTTCGCCTACAACAACACGAAGCACGTGTCCACAGGGGTGACGCCGTTCTTTGCCAACAATGGAAGGCACCCCAGAACCTTCCCGGGACTGGAAAGAATGGGGGAGGGGGAGCCACAGGCAGCAGACGCGTTCGCGTCGGAGTTGCAGGAGGTCCACGATCAGCTCAGGCGGCAGCTGGAGCTAGCTAAGCATGCATACAAGGTGCAAGCGGACAAACACAGGCAGGTCGGCGAAGAGATCCAAGTGGGAGACTGGGTCTGGTTGGCAGCCCACGCAGTGCCGGCCAGATCGTTGGCAAAGAAGAAGCTTGGGCATAAGCAACTGGGGCCCTACCAAGTCGAGGCACAGGTCAACCCGGTGGCCTTCCGGCTGACACTTCCGGAGGGATCCAGGATGCATCCGGTGTTTCACAGATCGGTGCTCACTCCCTACAAGGCTCCTCACAGATTTCAGGAACCGGGAACGGCACCGAGTCCGCTCCAGAGGGGGACCGAGCAGGGGGGAGTACCGCAGGAAGAGCCCCTCAACGAGGTCACAGAGATTTTGGACTCTAGATGGGGGGAAGAGGGGGTAGAATACCTTCTCGCCAGAGAGGGCACCCCAGCCAGTGCCAACAGCTGGGTGCCAGGCTACGCTTTGGAGGAACCTCTGCTCAAAGAAGAGTTTCATGCCCTCTTCCCGCACAGGCCCATGCCAGCCGAGTTTTTCGACGACTGGCTTTTCACACCCACGCTTTCCGCCAGCACGTTCATGGGGTTCGACTCGGACGAGGAACCGACACTGGAAACGCGTTCCCCGGAGGGGTCACCCTCGGGATCTGCCTCAGAACCCTCGTATTGGTGGGATGATCGACCAGAGGAGCAGTGGCGCAGGAAGTGGCTGGAGGGTCCAGCTCGAGCGACGGACCCGGGAGCGACCGACGCAGAGACTGACATGGACGTGTTCGGGGAGGATCTTGGGTTCGAGCACGGCGGCACAGAGATGGAAGAGGAGGTGACCGTCGTCGACGAACGCAGGGAGGAAGAACCAGAAGTCTTCAGCTGGATTCCCACCACAGGAAGCGAACTGTATCCGGCATTCGTCCCCATGACGATGGAGCACCCAGCACCCACACCTGAAGGAGGGGAGGGGGAAAGGGGGGGCTTCGAGGGGGGGATGGATGTCAGGGGTTCAGGAGCAGAGGCGAGGGCAAGGGAGGAAACAGAGAGTGAAGGGGAGGAGTCCGAAGGAAAGATGAGCGATGACGACGACCCGAGATCTCCGAGTCTTTCCAGTGAATCGGAAGATTCACAGAAAGGAGCGCCAGTGACCAGAGCAAGGGGGGAGCTTAGGGGGACACCCCAGGAAGAAGGGACAAAAGGGGGTTCAGAGAGCAGCAGTTGGAAATCGGGGCCAACATCCCCAACAGAGCGCAGTGGGGAAGAAGGGCGCCAGGCATCAGGATCAGGCGGCTCGCCGCAGGGGGGAGGACATGAGTCAGGAGTGGCCACACCTCCATCGGAGAGAGAAGAAACGGTCAAACGGAAAGTGGGAGGTTGGGCGCGTGCGCCAAGTTCAAATGCACAGGAAGGCGGCACAGTAAGCAGCCCGGAAAGGGAGCCAGGTCCTAAAGCCCGCCGCAAGGAGACAGAAGGGTCCGGGGGGTCAGCGTCAGAAGAGTCCCGGAAGGAAGAGACCACGGGGGGCAGAGGGACCCAGAGAAGAACGGTCAGGAGGAAAAGGTGGAGTAAGGCTAGGGTATTAAGTTGGTGTACAGGAGGCGGAGACTCAGACGGAGCTTCGCCGGTCTAGCTTATAAGACGTAGAGTTGCGCGCTACAGCTTGAAAATGGAAACTGTAAATCAATAAAGACTTTTATACAGTGAATGCTGGCTAGCGTGATCCTCTGTGAGCTCGGATCTGGAAGCAGCTCTGACACCTCCCATCCACTCTAAAAGGCCAGAGATAGAGGCCAAAGACCCAGTTAAAGAGGAAAGGTTTTGCCTTGATATATTGCTCATATGCTGTTTGATTGTAAAACACACACACACACACACATACATGCACACACACACACACACACACACAAACCAAACCCTGAAAAAGAATAAAGCAAAAAAATTATCAGTAAAGGAAATTATTTAAAACATTCAAAAAATGATTAAAATCAGAGATTGGCTAAAAACAGATTAGAACGTCCATCCATTATGAGGCTGGGTAGGCGTGTTCAAGCAAAATGTTTTTAGCAGGCACTGAAAAGAGTAGAGCGAAGGCACCTGTCTGATGTCAACAGGCAGCAAGTTCCAAAGTGCTGTGGTGCCACACTAAAAGATTGATTTCTTACAAATGTGGAACATGTATTATGTGGCACCTGTAACAGTGTCAGTTTTGCTCTTATTGGAATGCAGAAAGCTGCCTTCCACCTAGTCAGGCAGAATGGGGCCACTAACTCTGACTGGCAGCAGACTTCCAGGGCCTCAGGTGCTGAGAGTATTGCACTTGGGCAAAAAAAATGAGAAGCACAAATACAAGATGGGTGACACCTGGCTTGAGAGCAGTACATGTGAAAAGGATCTAGGAGTCTTGGTTGACCACAAACTTGACATGAGCCAACAGTGTGACGCGGCAGCTAAAAAAGCCAATGCAATTCTGGGCTGCATCAATAGGAGTATAGCATCTAGATCAAGGGAAGTAATAGTGCCACTGTATTCTGCTCTGGTCAGACCACACCTGGAGTACTGTGTCCAGTTCTGGGCACCACAATTCAAGAAGGACACTGACAAACTGGAACGTGTCCAGAGGAGGGCAACCAAAATGGTCAAAGGCCTGGAAACGATGCCTTATGAGGAACGGCTAAGGGAGCTGGGCATGTTTAGCCTGGAGAAGAGGAGGTTAAGGGGTGATATGATAGCCATGTTCAAATATATAAAAGGATGTCACATAGAGGAGGGAGAAAGGTTGTTTTCTGCTGCTCCAGAGAAGCGGACACGGAGCAATGGATCCAAACTACAAGAAAGAAGATTCCACCTAAACATTAGGAAGAACTTCCTGACAGTAAGAGCTGTTCGACAGTGGAATTTGCTGCCAAGGAGTGTGGTGGAGTCTCCTGCTTTGGAGGTCTTTAAGCAGAGGCTTGACAACCATATGTCAGGAGTGCTCTGATGGTGTTTCCTGCTTGGCAGGGGGTTGGACTCGATGGCCCTTGTGGTCTCTTCCAACTCTATGATTCTATGATTCTATGATTCTATGAGACTGCTTTAATGTTAAGTTCTCGGGAGGCATTTTGTGACAAGTGGCGCTTACATATATAAGGACTGCTACCTGACCTTTTTTCACCTGGAGGTGCTGGATTGTACCTAAGGCCCTCTGTATGCATAGAACATGTTCTGATGCTGAGTTATGGTTCCTGCTTTTCGGACACAAGATCACCAGCAACTCCATGTTTCAGTCTTAGGTCTGAAATCCTGGAAAACTGCTGTCAGTCAATGTAGACAATATGGTGCTAGATGGATCAGTGGTTTGATTTGGTACAAGACAGCTTCCCATCTTACTATTTAATTCACAACTATGAGGACTAGAAACTAAGTTAATTTTAAGAGAAATATGCTTTGCATGGCCAGGAGGTTGTTTCTCAAATCAGTTTGATCTCAGCTCCCTGTGGGCAGCACATGCACAGCAGAGTATTTCTCCAAGGCCACCTACTTCAATAAGAAACTCATTCTTGGAGTTTAGCCAAGTTCTCAGCATTTTTCATAATTGTTGCAGAACCTTCTCACCAAAAGTGTGTGCCCCTTTGCTGCATCAAAAGAGTGTTAAGTTCAGAGACGGTAGTTGTGGGAGTTTCAAGAACATAACAAAAGGAGAGCCTCCTGGATCAGGCCAGTGGCTCACCTAGTCCAGCTGCCACAGTGGCTAAGCAGATGCCTCTTTTGGAGAACCCTCCAGCCCAGACCGGAGTACAAGAGCCCCCTTCCTTCCTGTGGCTTCTTTCTCCAACTGGTATTCTAATGCCATAGTTGGAGGCAGAGCAAAGCCATCCTGGATAGTAGCTTTTGATAGCCATGTCCTCCACGAACTTGTGCAGTCCTTTTTAAAAACCATCTAGGTTGGCAGCCATTACTGCCTCCCATTGGTGTTTTAAGTTCCATAGTTTTAAGTATGTGAATAAGTACTTTCTCTTATCTGTCCTGAATCTACCTATTTTCAGCTTCATTGGATGTCAACGAGTAACCCTGCCCCTTGCTTGCAGATTTTAGAAATGAACCATTGTAGGTGGTCCATCAAGCATCGCCCCCATAGCATCCTAAACTGCAGCCAGGCATTCACTAGTTGTCTGACTCGCTCCTTTTGCCTCCCTTAATCACAGTGGCACCCATGGCTACATGGCTCCCGAGGTGCTCCAGAAAGGGACAGCCTATGACAGCAGCGCAGACTGGTTCTCCTTGGGCTGCATGCTCTTCAAGCTTCTCCGAGGGTGAGCCCAGCCATCCTGGGGAGCGCAGAATTGGGGGAGGGGTCCTCCTAAGCCATTGCTGCCTTCTGTTGTGCATGTGAGAAGTGCTTGGAGCTCCTTGGAGCAACAGGGCTTTGTGATGAGATGCAAAAAGAAAGTGATTTCTAGAATTTGAGAACAATTCCCAAAGATATGTATGTAATCTGCTTTATTTAATCCACACCTCCAACATTTATCCAATCCTAATTTATAAATTAAGTTCAATGTATTGTTAAATACCATTGATAGGGGTTTTTAAAACAGTTCTCATTTAGGTCTGCTGAAATTATATTAGAATGGAAGTTAACCCAAATTGAGTTCCATTTTTCCTGGTTATTCTTTGATCCAAATCTGACACCCATTTTCTCATACGTGTATCCTGGTTCCAATCAAAGTTTAATCCATAGATAGCTAGAATTAATTACTTTATCCAAATGATCAGACTAATGATCAGACTTTGATATATTAGCTAGCGTATACCCACTGGAACTTTAAATATTTCTGCTGGGTTATCTATAATGTTATTATAGATGTTATTATAGAAAATGATAAAAAAATAGTGTTCAACTTTATAAAGGTAAAGGTAAATGTATCCCTGCCCGTAGGGGCCAGTCTTGCCAGACTCTAGGGTTGTGCGCTCATCTCACTCTATAGGCCGGGAGCCAGCACTGTCCGCAGACACTTCCGTGTCACGTGGCCAGCGTGACAAGCTGCATCTGGCGAGCCAGCGCAGCACACGGAAACGCCGTTTACCTTCCTGCTAGTAAGCGGTCCCTATTTATCTACTTGCACCCGGGGGTGCTTTCGAACTGCTAGGTTGGCAGGCGCTGGGACCGAGCAGCGGGAGCGCACCCCGCCACGGGGATTCGAACCGCCGACCTGACGATCGGCAAGTCCTAAGCACTGAGGTTTAACCCACAGTGCCACCCGCGTCCCTACTTTATAACTGCTGCTAAAATTATAATAGCCAAAAATTGAGGGAAAATCATATCTTCTGCTGAATGGACTGAGAAAATTTGGTCCATAGTAACTGTGATTAACTTAACATTTCAAAAGAATACATAAAAACCAGCCGAGCAGGTTTATGGAAAAATGAGATTATTTGGCACTTTGAAGTGCCAGGGACAGAACTTTGAAGCACCACACAGGCAGCAAGACACTGCTAAAATGAAGGAGGGGGTAACCCTTTGTTTTAGCAGCTGTTCCAATGCAAACCCTTTCCTGATTCTAAAACAACAGAAACTGCTGAAACTTTGCTGCCTCAGCTAGGCTGAGCTTCATTGCTAGACTGAGTTTTCATTGAAACTGCTGCTGAAAAGCAGGGGGGAAAGCAGGAAAACATTGGTTTCAGCAGGGCCTTTCCATCCTGCTTAGCACTGGGTTTGGGTGTGCAAGAGAGTTCCCTGCAGGGAGTTCTCTTGCTTTACTGGAACTGAGCAAGTTTCACCTCCTTTTGCATCAGCTGTTTAGTGCTGGGTTCAAGAGCATGAGGAAAGTCTTTCACATGCGCATCTAGTAGGATTGGCCTGCAAGCCTACTTTGTGCAGTGCTCCAGAAGCTGTGCAGGGGCTTTTGGCCAAGCCCCACCCTTGTTGTTTAGTCGTTTAGTCGTGTCCGACTCTTCGTGACCCCATGGACCAGAGCACGCCAGGCACTCCTGTCTTCCACTGCCTCCCGCAGTTTGGTCAGACTCATGTTTGTAGCTTCAAGAACACTGTCCAACCATCTCATCCTCTGTCGTCCCCTTCTCCTTGTGCCCTCAATCTTTCCCAACATCAGGGTCTTTTCCAGGGAGTCTTCTCTTCTCATGAGGTGGCCAAAGTATTGGAGCCTCAGCTTCACGATCTGTCCTTCCAGTGAGCACTCAGGGCTGATTTCCTTCCAGCACTCAGGGCTGATTTCCTTAATAATGGATAGGTTTGATCTTCTTGCAGTCCATGGGACTCTCAAGAGTCTCCTCCAGCACCATGATTCAAAAGCATCAATTCTTTGGCAATTAGCCTTCTTTATGCTCCAGCTCTCACTTCCATACATACTGGGAAAACCATGGTTTTAACTATAGGGATCTTTGTTGGCAAGGTGATGTCTCTGCTTTTTAAGATGCTGTCTAGGTTTGTCATTGCTTTTCTCCCAAGAAGCAGGCGTCTTTTAATTTCATGACTGCTGTCACCATCTGCAGTGATCATGGAGCCCAAGAAAGTAAAATCTCTCACTGCCTCCATTTCTTCCCCTTCTATTTGCCAGGAGGTGATGGAACCAGTGGCCATGGTCTTTGTTTTTTTGATGTTGAGCTTCAGACCATATTTTGCACTCTCCTCTTTCACCCTCATTAAAAGGTTTTTTAATTCCTCCTCACTTTCTGCCATCAAGGTTGTGTCATCTGTATATCTGAGGTTGTTGATATTTCTTCTGACAATCTTAATTCCGGTTTGGGATTCATCCAGCCCAGCCTTTCGCATGATGAATTTTGCATATAAGTTAAATAAGCAGGGAGACAATATACAGCCTTGTCATACTCCTTTCCCAATTTCGAACCAATCCGTTGTTCCATATCCAGTTCTAACTGTAGCTTCTTGTCCCGCTTAGAGATTTCTCAGGAGACAGATGAGGTGATCAGGCACTCCCATTTCTTTAAGAACTTGCCATGGTTTGCTGTGGTCAGCACAGTCAAAGGCTTTTGCATAGTCAATGAAGCAGAAGTAGATGTCTTTCTGGAACTCTCTAGCTTTCTCCATAATCCAGCGGATGTTTGCAATTTGGTCTCTGGTTCCTCTGCCTCTTCTTTTTTTTTTAAATAAATTTTTATTGGGTTTTCACAATTTACACAAACACAAACAATACACAACACAGACATACAAACACAAAAACAAACACATGTAATTTCAAATCCCTAATTTCTTAACCACTTTCCCTGACTTCCCCACACCTCCCCTTCCTGCATCCCAACTCCAATGATTAACTCAGCAAGTTCTTATCCCCAACTTTTACCTTATTACTATTTTACTTATTTCTTCTTAATTAACCAAATTTAACTTATACACCTCAATTAAACCAAAATACACACCCTTTACATATTTTTCTAAGGTCGACCCCGTTTCCCTTCCACGAATTTCCCAATTTTTATCATATTTACAAAACAAAATAACAAAAAATAACATATAATTATAGACCCTTTGGGTTCCAAAACTCTCGCCCCCCCTTTTTCGGTTTCGATCCCCAAAGAATATCCATCAATCCATCAGCTCTCAGCCCGGATCCCTCACGTCCGAGGCCCTTAAATCTCTTTCAGTCCCTCTCTGCCGGTTTTGTTGGTAGTCCTTTATGGTAAACATCGAATCTCGGAGAAGCTCTGTCCCGATGGGGTCTACGTTTCTTCCAACCAGACCTCCGTATTCAAAAGTGGAGCCCAAATCATATTTCTTATTCCTTTTAAATCCAAATGTCCCAAAAGCTCCAACTTTCACCTTGATCAAATTTGTAATCCATAGATCTTCCGATCTCCCCGTAGGGGGATCTCTCCAGTCATTCTCAAATTCAAGCCAAATTTTAATCATCCAGGTCTTGTTTCCTTTGTAATCCATTTTTTCAGGCCTCTGGTTGTCTTTTTTCACCTGCAACGTTTCAGCTTCTCCTTCCCACTCCTCTGAGTCTGCCCATATCTCTTCTTGTTCCGCTGCAAGATTTTCTTGAGTAAAGTCCTTGGCACCATCAACAAGATTATTTACTTCGAAATTCAAGGTCATAACATCTGCGGCCAGAGCTTCACTCTGATCTTGTAATTTTCCCAATAGAAAGAACATTCTTTCCAGCTCAGCCTGTAATTTTCCATCTGCAGCCATTGTAATGTCTCCGAACCCCCTCTAGAGGGGTTCTGGTTACTTAGTATTCTTTTTCCAACAGTCTGATTACTTTTGTCAGAGCTGCTTCCAGATCCTAGCTCACAGAGGATCACGCTAGCCAGCGATCATTAAGTAAAAGTCTTTATTGAGTTACAGTTTCCATTCTCAAGCTGCTGCGTGCAACTCTACGTCTAATGGCTAGATCGGCGAAGTCCCGTCTGAGTCTCCGCCCCTTGCGCACCAACTTAATATCCTAGCCCTGCTCCACCTTTTCCGCCTGACTGTTCTCCTCTGGGTCCCTCTGCCCCCCGGGGTCTCTTCCTTCCTGGATTCTTCTGACGCCGACCCCCCGGACTCTCCTGTCTCCTTGCGCCGGGCTTTAGGACCTGGCTCTCTTTCAGGGCTGCCTACTGCGTCACTTCCCTGTGCATTTGAACTTGGCGCGCGCGCCCAACCTTCCACTTTCCGTCTGACCGTTCCTTCGCTCCCCGATGGAGGTGTGGCCACTCCTGACTCATGCCCTCCCCCCTGTTGTGAGCTGCCAGCGCTTGATCCCTGGCTCTCTTCCTCTTCCCTGCTCTCTGGCGGTGACGCTGGTCCCGATTTTCAACTGCTCTCCTCTGAGTCCCCTCTGGCTCTATCTCCCTGGGGTGTCCCCCTAGGCTCCCCCCTTGCCCTGGCCACTGGTGCTCCCTTCTGTGAATCTTCTGATTCACTGGAAAGACTCGGAGATCTCGGGTCGTCGTCATCACTCATCTTTTCCTCTGCCTCCTCCCCCTCGCTCTCTGTTTCCTCCCTTGCCCTTGCCTCTGCTCCTGAACCCCTGACAACTTTGTTTTTATTTTTTCTTTATTTTCAAGCGACTTAAAGTCAATTGTATCAAAAATAACCAGCAGAAATAACAAAAGCAGATTTTTCTAACTTTGACAGCTCTTTTGACAGCTGTCAAAGTCTTTGTATCTCCTCAACAGGCTCTCTCACGGATCGCTCCCAGATCCCGGGGGGGTTGCACATCAGCTCCTTAAAATCAGATTTTATCCTCCAGCAGAATGCTTATAGTGCCAAATCGTGGAATTAGAAACTTTTGTCTCACAAAGAGAAAGATGGTCTTTCGACCTTAGTTATCCGGTTCTTGCTTTAAATTGTCTACAAGACGGGGGGCGGACTTCCTTTTAACGCATCCCCCGGTCGTGCCAAATTTAAAAATAGGATTTTTAAGTCCAATTTCCGTACTACTCACGGGTTGTTACTTTTGCAGTCCAAATGTTCAAAGGAAGAAGTCAGCGCTCTCCGGCCATGGCTCGCGGCTTCACGCCGTAGAAGAAGCGGTCTACTCACAGCATCACGCCACTCTCCGTCACCCACTCCGAAGCCTTTAAAAAGGCTTCTTCGTGGGTCGGGGAGGGCGCAAATGGTGCCCACCGAGTCACCAAGTCCACAGGCTTCCGCGCCTGTGGTTTCTGAGGGTCCCCGCGTCGCCGCCGCGGCAGGACCCGTCTTCCACGAAGCCGATTCCCTCCGGAGCTCGGAGGGAATCCGCCATTAGCCGATCGCGCTAACCCTCTGCCTCTTCTAAATCCAGCTTGCACTTCTGGGAGTTTTCGTTCCACATACTGCTTGAGCCTTCCTTGTAGAATTTTAAGCATAACCTTGCTAGTGTGTGAAATGAGTGCAATTGTGCGGTAGTTGGAGCATTCTTCGGCACTGCCCTTCTTTGGGATTGGGATGTAGACTGATCTTCTCCAATCCTCTGGCCACTGCTGAGTTTTCCAAATTTACGGGCATATTGAGTGTAGCACCTTAACAGCACCATCTTTTAAAATTTTGAATAGTTCAGCTGGAATACCATCACTTCCACTGGCCTTGTTATTAGCAGTGCTTTCTAAGGCCCATTTGACTTCACTCTCAAGGTCAGCAACCACACTACCTGGGCTATATGAGCCATCCATATCTTTCTGGTATAATTCCTCTGTGTATTCTTGCCACCTCTTCTTGATGTGTTCTGCTTCTGTTAGGTCCTTGCCACTTTTGTCCTTTATTATGGTAATATTTTTACGAAATGTTCCTTTCATATCTCCAATTTTCTTGAACAGATCTCTGTTTTTTCCCATTCTGTTGTTTTCATCTATTTCTTTGCATTGCTCGTTTAAGAAGGCCTTCTTGTCTCTCCTTGCTATTATCTGGAAATCTGCATTCAATTTCCTCTATCTTTCACTATCTCCCTCGCATTTTGCTTGCCTTCTCCCCCCCCCCACTTTTTGTAAGTCCTCATTGGACAGCCACTTTGCTTTGTTGCATTTCCTTTTCATTGGGATGGTTTTCATTGCTGCCTCCTGTATAATGTTGCGAGCCTCCATCCATAGTTCTTCAGGCACTCTGTCCACCAAATCTAAATCCTTAAAGCTGTTCCTCACTTCCACTGTGTATTCACAAGGGATTTGATTTAGATTGTATCTTACCGGCCCAGTGGTTTTTCCTACTTTCTTCAGTTTAAGCTTGAATTTTGCTAGAAAAAAGCTGATGATCTGAGCCACAGTCAGCTCCAGGTCTTGTTTTTGCTGACTGTATAGAGCTTCTCCATCTTTGGCTGAAGAGAATATAATCAATCTGAATTCGATGCTGCCCATCTGGTGATGTCCATGTGTAGAGTCGTTTCTTGTGTTGTTGGAAAAGAGTGTTTTTGATGACCAGCTTGTTCTCTTGGCAGAACTCTATTAGCCTTTGCCCTGCTTTGTTTTGAACTCCAAGGCCCAACTTGCCAGTTGTTCCTTTTATCTCTTGATTCCCTACTTTAGCATTCCAATCCCCTATAATGAGAAGAACATCCTTCTTTGGTGTCATTTCTAGAAGGTGTTGTAAGTCTTCATAGAACTGGTTCATTTCAGTTTCTTCAGCACCAGTAGTTGGTGCATAAACTTGGATTACTGTGATGTTAAAAGGTCTGCCTTGGATTCGTATTGAGATCATACTATCATTTTTAAGATTGCATCCCAGTACAGCTTTCGCCACTCTTTTGTTGACCATGAGGGCCATGCCATTTCTTTTAGGGGATTCTTGCCCGTCAATGAATTTGCCCATTCCCGTCCATTTTAGTTCAGGATGTCAATATTTCTTGCCATCTCATTTTTGACCACATCCAACTTACCTTGGTTCATGGTTCTTACATTCCAGGTTCCTATGCAATATTTTTCTTTGCAGCATTGGAAAGGAAAGCCTTTCACTTCCAGGCATATCTGCAACTGAGTGACCTTTCGGCTTTGGCCCAGCTACTTTATCAGCTCTGAATCTATTTGTACTTGTCCTCCGCTCTTCCTCAGAAGCATGTTGGACGCCTTCCGACCTGAGGGGCTCATCTTCCAGCATCATAACTTTTATATGCCTGTTGTCCATGGAGTTTTCTTGGCAGGGATACTGGAGTGGCTTGCCGGTTACTGCTCGAGGTGGATCACGTTTGGCCAAAACTGTCCATCTTGGGTGGCCCTGCATGGCATAGCTTATAGCTTCTCTGAGTTATTCAAGCCCCTTCGCCACGGCAAGGCCGTGATCCGTAAAGGGGAGCCCCGCCCTTACTTGCACCATACCTGATGTAGGTTGGGTGGGCCTGGCTTTCTCCAAGTGACCTTGTGGACTAGCTAGAGAGGCCCGGCAGGCCAAGTGTAGCCCACTGGCTGGAGAAACACACACACACACACACACACACACACACACACACACACACAGTTTATCTGTTCCATGCCACATCTTGGATTTTCCTGAATGTTATAGCACAGAACTTCAGGCAGCTAGCTGAGGAACATGCTTTATTCTTCTACAGTTTAGGATATAAAACTCCCCCCCCCCCCCGGTATGAAAGTGTTTCTATGTCCCAATCTAAAGGAGCAGATGCAAACTTCTCTGTGCATGGATGCATGCCTTTGCCGAACTGGTGACCTCGAGATTTTTTTGGGACTACAACTCCCATCAGCCCCAGCAGGATCATACAACTGTGGTGACTGGGGTTGATGGGAGATTTTAATCCCAAACACCCAGAGGGCACCAGCTAATTTTATCAATCCCATTCTCCCATGTGCTGCCTAGTGCTCATGTCCCTGTTTCCTTCCATTCCCTTCTCTCCCTGCTTCCCCACACACCAAATCAGTGCTTTAATTTTTCTTCTTTCTCTAGGCACAGCCCTTTCAGGCAGCACAAGACCAAAGACAAGCATGAGATTGACCGCATGACACTCACAGTGGTAAGGATTCTGAATGATGCCATTGTGCTTGTGGGAAGGGTCATCGTTCAGTGGTAGAGCAGCAGCAGAAGGTCCCTGCTTCCATCCCCACTGACCTCTCCAGTTAGAGATGGGAGAGATACCTTTCTGAAATTCTGGAGAGCCTGTGCCAGCCAGCATAGATATTACTGATCTAGAGGGGTCAATGGTCTAAGGCAGCTTCCAGTGTTTCTATGCTTTGTATCATGACTGTTACTCTGCAGTTATACTCTTTGGCCAGACGTGGTTCTGTCTCTGCTTTTGTTTGTTCATTTCAGTCATTAACTATACTTCTTTTCAGGTGCAAGCCATCACTCAAAATAGTTTGCAATAATATTAAAATGAAAGATCAGTTGGAAGACAATTAATGAAGAGCAGCAATAGCCTTCTTCCTATAAAAAAATTTCTATAAAAAGCCTGATGAAGCAATACTAAAAGTTAGAGCATCCCAAACTCTTCCTTTGGCAGCAACAAGAGAAGTTCCCTGGGGAGACTGCTCCAAAGTTGGGCTTCCACCACAGAGAAGGCCCTCAAGGTCATTGATCCAGCCATCCACTGAATCTGCCTCTTTTCCTTATTCAAGACATGCAAAGTGCTTGGCTGCTCTTAGTTCAGGTACCCATACAGCTACCAGGAAGACATTTTTTGTTTAAAAGGAGGCTGAACTGTTTTATGGAAAACTAATTCTGTAGTTGTAGTGATGGCTTTAATTGCTTTTGGAATCTGTAGCTTTTGAATTTTGTCTCATTTTATCTTGCTATGCCGCTTTGATAACTTTGGCTATGAAGCAGTATATGCATTTGTTAAATAAATAACATCAGCCCTGCAAGGTAGGGCCCAGCCAGCCTTGAGAGTAGTAGTTAGAGTATCAGACAAGGGAGACCTTAGGCCAGTCACCATCTCTCAGCCTCACCTACACCATAGCTTCACCCGTGCTGAATGTACAGAAGTAAGTAGCTTCCTTTTTTTGCTGCCATCTTTGCTTGCAGATGATTTTGTGGGGTCCTTTGTGGGTGTTGTTGTTATTGTTATTGTTCAGTCGTTTAGTCGTGTCTGACTCTTCCTGACCCCATGGACCAGAGCACGCCAGGCACTCCTGTCTTCCACTGCTTCCCGCAGTTTGGTCAAACTCATGCTGGTAGCTTCGAGAACACTATCCAACCATCTCGTCCTCTTTCGTCCCCTTCTCCTTGTGCCCTCCATCTTTCCCAACATCAGGGTCTTTTCCAGGTTGTCTTCTCTTCTCATGAGGTGGCCAAAGTTGGAGTCTCAGCTTCATGATCTGTCCTTCCAGTGAGCACTCAGGGCTGATTTCCTTAAGAATGGATAGGTTTGATCTTCTTGAAGTCCATGGGACTCTCAAGAGTCTCCTCCAGCACCAGAATTCAAAAGCATCAGTTCTTCGGCGATCAGCCTTCTTTACTCCCAGCTCTCACTCCCATACATCACTACTGGCTTTTTGTGGTTTGGGGGCACTGATACCTGTCTGGAGGATCCTAACTTTTGAGCAACTCCATTCAACTCTCACTGAGCTTATAGCCCTGTTTTCTTCTCAGAATGTGGAATTACCAGAGTCATTTCCCCCTGAACTCAAGTCTCTTTTGGAAGGTCTTCTCCAGCGAGACGTGAGCAAGAGGCTTGGCTGCCAGGGTAGTGGGTAAGTCCTTACTGATGGAAGAAGTGTTGCATGCCTTAAGAACATCCAAAGAGCCAGGCAGTAGGCTAAAGATGGTAAGCTAAAGATGGCCCAGCCTCCTCTTCTCACAGTGGCCAGCCGGAAGCACAGAAAGGCAGGAAGCAGGACCTTCCAGAGTTGGAGTTATACCAGTTGCTGTAAGCCAGGAGGGGTTTTGTGTTCAAATCCTGCTTGCGGGTTTCCCACAGGCATCTGGTTGGCCACTGTGAGTGGAGGATGCTGGAGCTGAGGGGTCGCTGACCTGATCCAGCCAGCTCTTATTATGTTACTATGAGTGCAACAGCAGCACTCTCCCCATTGTGATTTCTAGCAAGTAGTGTTCAGGGTTGTGCTGTCTCTGGCAGCGGAGGTGGAACATAGCCATCATGGCTAAAGTTAGTAGCCCTCAGAAGTTTTGTTTTACTTCAGCCCTAAACAAAAGATCTAGGGCTGCCCTTGCTGAATAAATTAAATCAGTGAAAAGACACCTGTCAGGGGTTCAGGAGCAGAGGCGAGGGCAAGGGAGGAAACAGAGAGCGAGGGGGAGGAGGCAGAAGAAAGGATGAGTGATGACGACGACCCGAGATCTCCGAGTCTTTCCAGTGAATCAGAAGATTCACAAAAAGGAGCACCAGTGGCCAGGGCAAGGGGGGAGACTAGGGGGACACCCCAGGAAGATAGAGCCAGAGGGGACTCAGAGGGGAGCAGTTGGAGATCGGGACCAGCGTCACCGCCAGAGAGTAGGAAAGAGGAAGAGCGCCAGGGATCAAGCGCTGGCAGCTCGCAACAGGAGGGAGGGCACGAGTCAGGAGTGGCCACACCTTCATCGGGGAGCGAAGTGACGGTTAGACGGAAAGTGGAGGGTTGGGCGCGCGCGCCAAGTTCAAATGCACAGGAAGGTGGCGCAGTAGGCAGCCCGGAAAGGGAGCCAGGTCCTAAAGCCCGGCGCAAGGAGACAGGAGAGTCAGGGGGGTCAGCGTCAGAAGAATCCCGGAGGGAAGAGACCCAGGGGGGCAGAGGGACCCAGAGGAGAACTGTCAGGCGGAAAAGGTGGAGCAGGGCTAGGATATTAAGTTGGTGCGCAAGGGGCGGAGACTCAGACGGAGCTTCGCCGATCTAAGCATAAGACGTAGGGTTGCACGCAGCAGCTCGAGAATGGAGACTGTAACTCAATAAAGACTTTTATTTAACGATCGCTGGCTAGCGTGATCCTCTGTGAGCTAGGATCTGGAAGTAACCCTGACAACACCCTTCATATATTGGTTGCAGATTTTGTTTTAAAAAATCACTAACACAAGTAATACAGACTGCAAGCCCTGTCTGCAAAGAGGCATTCCTTCCCTTTTCCTCGCAATGGACAGAATGCCTTGTATGATGCCCCCTACAACACAAGAGAAGCGCATAGTCTAATAATGAACAGAAAAGCAAAAGAAGCATGCTGTTTGCTTCAGAACTTATGCAAATAAAATCGATCAATTTGCAAATAGCAGTGCAGCCCCGAGAAAATCCGTTGGTTTTCCATTTCTATGGATTGATTCTCTGATGTCTTAGATAGCACCTAGATAGCCCTAAGCTACCTTTTAAAATATTTAAAGCAGCAGGGCTGTAACTCAGGAGACAGAGCACCTGCTTTTCATGCAGGAGGTCCCAGGCTCCTGGTGCAAGTCAATGTAGATAATACTGAGCTAGAATACTGAGCTCTATATGCCAGACACCATATAGAGCACCTCTGTGTTCATAGCAAATTGGTCTGCCTGAAAGCGTTATTGCCTAAGACAATCACCATCTGGTTGCAATTCATTCCTCAGGGCGCAGGAAGTGAAGGAGCACCCCTTCTTCAAAGGCATTGACTGGCAGTACGTCTACTTGCAAAAGGTGATTTGCTGCTATTTTTTAATCACACCCCTTATGTACGCTTGTGCATTTTTTCTTAGGGGCACCAAAAGTTCAAATGGGGCGTTTGATGCAGTTTTGTGCTGAATTTTTGCCCTGTTGTTTGTTTTTAATTCTTATCACACATTGTCCTGATAGCTCAGCTGAAGGGCAACCTACCTTTTTAAATAACTACTAAGACTCCATATCACCATGGCCTGTGGATTTGTAACTGCTACTCTTGCTTTGGCAGTACACACCGCCTCTGATTCCTCCGCGGGGAGAAGTGAATGCGGCGGATGCTTTTGACATTGGCTCCTTCGATGAGGAAGACACAAAAGGCATCAAGGTGTGAGGGGGACATTTTCCTTTAGCCATTGAGACCAGAGGAGGTGGGCTGTTTGTGATTTCCACCATGCTCACCCAGAAGCTTCTTGTGCTTCTCATTTGACCCTCCTGTTCCACTCTAAACAGTCTTCTTGGCTTCCAGTGGTCCATAATGAGATGGGAGAGTGTTGGCAAGTGAGGGTGATGGATGGGGAAGGTGCAATGTAGCTGAGGATGTGTCCTTGCACCAGCTGGTGCAAGGATTACTGAGAGAATACATGCAGGGCCATTCAAAGATTTCCCTAATATGATAGGGACATGTTGGACTCCAATTCCCATCAGCCCCAGCCAGTCAAGGATGATGGGAGTTGTAGTTGTACATTCAACGTTAAGAATTGTTTTATGACTGTTGGGTTTGGAAAGGCCTTTGTCCAAGACAAGGTTGGGACTTGAGGACCAATTTCTCCCAGATTACCCCCTCCTCTCCAGATTGATTATATATTTTTAATCCATAGGCATAATTCCAATCAGTTTTATGGATATGATGGAAGGCAGCTGGTTTTGCCCTTTTGGTGATGTCTCTTCTCTCTCTCTGCTTCCTTGTACTGCCCACTTTTTATCAGTTGCTTGATAGTGACCAAGAACTGTACAAGAACTTTCCCCTGGTCATCTCAGAGCGCTGGCAACAAGAAGTGGTGGAAACAGTTTATGATGCAGTGAACAGTGACACGGACAAGATCGAAGCCAGGAAGCGAGCGAAGAACAAGCAACTGGGGCACGAGGAAGGTAGCAAAGGCAGCTCTGGTTCTGGAATGTGAGGTGGGATTTGCCAAGTCATGGCAGAGAGTGTGAGGGTCTTTGGGGGCTGATTTCTGCTCTCCCATTATTAAGGACTTCTTTTTAGGATTCTTTTAGTGCTCTCTTGCACTTCTGTTTGACTTCTTAAGGAGAGGGGCCTGGAAGTTCTTCCTGCTGAATCCCAGATGCATAAGGATTGACTGTGGCTACTGGGGACCTGCTTGCTAGTTTCTTTATTTAGATAGTACCCTCATTGTGGGCAGTGCTTTAGAAGAGGAGAGGGAAACTTTCAGTCTATAATTCAGTGCACGGAAGAGGCTTCAGGTAGTGGAGGGTGGTGGAGCGGCAGGAGCGAATGTCACCAGCACATATGTTGTGCAGGAGGCTCGTTATCTGATGGTTATTGCTATGTGTGAGCTGATGATTCTCATGTCCCTCTGGTACATGTAACTGCATTTTGCTCACATTCATCCCTTTTGCCCTCCCATCCTGAGAGGATAGGAAGATCCATTGGCCAATCTAGTCCCACCAAGCAGATGCCTGTGGGAAACCTGCAGGCAGTATTCAAGCATAAGAACACTGCAGCTTCCAGTGAAAGCATTTACCATGGTGGCAGAGCATAGCTATCATGGCTAGTATCCAGAGAATCAGACTTTATTGTTATGATCTCAGATCAGCCACTAGAATAAAGTTGTCACAGTAAAGATTGGCTATTAGCTCTTTCATGAATTTGGCCAATCCTCTTTTAAAGCCACCCAAGTTGGTAGTCATCACTGCCTTCTATTGGAAGGAGTTCCATAGTTTAA
This sequence comes from Podarcis vaucheri, assembly GCF_965113315.1. NCBI lineage: Eukaryota > Metazoa > Chordata > Lepidosauria > Squamata > Lacertidae > Podarcis > Podarcis vaucheri. The sequence continues at coordinate 58,482,479 of NC_138751.1, forward strand.
CTATGTGCTATGTGAAGGACTTTTCTTTTGTGATTCAAGGACCTGCCACATGGGCACAGTATATTAGGTTAATGGGCTAAAAAAGGCCACATCATGATTACAGCATGTGAGAGGTATTGGCTCTTGGAGGCATTGGATAAAACAACAGAGCATGACTCCACCCCCTCAGGGAGGGGTGAGTCTATCAAGAGTTAACCACCAGTGGGAGGAGCCTGTTGATGCAAATACAACTGAAAGCCCCCCCCCCTGATGTCACCGGGGGTCGTACTATGGCCCTAGCCACCAGCAAGGACGTTGGACAGGATCCACAACCGCCGGATTCCTTAAAATGGGGGTGTAGGCGATGGCCACACCCTGCCCTCCAACACACAACCATATTCCAATGCCTGACCGCCACCTGAGCCAAAAGAGGCTCGCCGCCAATACCCTCACAGCTGCAACCAATCCCTAAGGCGTCTGATGTTGGCCAGCCAAATATAATTGCAGAGGTCCGAGAGGTGAACTCCATCATCACGAAATAAAGACCATTCGCTGAACCGGATGTCAGCATGCTGACCACTTGGCCATTCATATGTGTGCACAGCAGCACAATGGCTGAGAATCTAAACCCTGCCGCCAAGCCTCCAGCTGATTGGCTGGCCGCCTGGGGGCGTGCCACAGCAGCTGGAGACCCCCTGCCAATGGGGGAAACGGCTCCTGCTCACAACTCCTCCCCTCCCTGAGGAGGAGAGGCTTTGTCCCAAATCTTCCAATATTCATCTTCAGGTAACATTCAGACCCAGGTAACTACCGAGCTTGACATCAATACCAGGAAAGGCCCTAGAATAGATAATTCAACAGTTGGTCTGTAAACATTTAGAAAAGGATGCTGTGATTACTAAAACCCAGCAAGGGTTTCTCAAAAATAAGTCATGCCAGACCAATCTGATTTCTTTTTTGGATGGAATTACAAACTTGGTGGATCAGGGAAATGCTGTGGACATAGAGTATACTGATTTCGTATACTGATTTCAGGAAGGCTTTTGACATGATATTTTCACAAGGAAGCTGGTAAAATGTGGGTTGAACGAGGTAACTGTTAGGTGGATTTGTAGCTGGTTTACTGACTGAATCCAAAGAGCACTCATTAGATGCCGAAAATCAGGCCTGCGCAGAAGCGATTTTTGGCATGTGGGCATGCACACAAGCGATTTCCGGTGGCACTGACATGCGCACAATTTCCAGTGCCACGGACATGCGCACAAGCTTGTTTTCTCCTGCTCTAGAGGGTAGGACTCAAGTTACAAGAAAGGAAATTCCAACTAAACATTCAGAAAAACTTTCTGACTGTTTGGCAGTGGAACGGTCTCCCTCGGGAGGTGTGGACTCTCCTTCCTTGGAAGTCTTTAAGCAGAGGTTGGATGACCATCTGTCATGGATGCTTTAGCTGGGATTCTTGCATTGCAGGGCCTTGGACTAGATGACCCTGGGGACCCCTCCATCTCTAAGATTCTCTGATTGGATGTCCACTAGTGCTACTGCTTCTGCTGCTTCCTCTGCCTTCCTCTCTCCTTCCTCTAAAGAAGGAGGAAGGAAGCAGTTGAATCGGACTAGAGGGGACCCATTTAGCCCAGTGGGTCCAGATGCCTCCAGGCTGGACCAGGCAGCCCCAAAGCAGGAGACAAACGAAACCGTCTTCTCCCACTGTTGTCCCCTGGCAGTTGGCAGGATGACTCTCAACATAGTGGTGGCACAGAGACATCAGGGCCCTTCTTTCTCCCTTAATTTGCCTTGTCCCTTTGAAAGCCACTTCAGCCAAATATTTTGGAACAGAGAATTATGGCCTGTCCATAGCTCAGTTTAATATGGATTGTCAACCCCTCTTGTGCCTCCTTTTATTCCCCTCCATACAGAGTTCTTCTCAGGGGCTGCTCCAGCACCTGGAGCGGCGGGGGCGGGGAGAGCTGCCCACAGGAGCATTGTGGTGAGGTGATCTGCGCACGGGGCACCACATGGGGGCACTGTGGCACATGGGGTGGGGTGGCGAGGTGGTGTGGCAAGGTGCCCACGGAGTCTGCCTGGCAGACGCAAACCCCACACTGGCATTTTGGGCAGCGCGGGGCTGCGAGCCACTGCATCACTCCCAGGAGAGACGCATGGCTTGGGCATGCTGCAGGGCAGGCCTCACGGTGTGCCGACCCCCAGTGTGCCATTTTGTCACCCCCCTCAAGGATGCCACCCAGGGCGGACCTCACCCCCTTCCTACGCCCCTGGTTTTCCTCCAAGATTTCCTATTTGGATTTTCAAAGCATAGGGAATCTCCAGCTTTAGGGAGAAGAGGTGACGTGAGAGAAGTTTATAAAATTATGCATAGCATGAAGAATTGGGCAGAGAATAGTTTTTCTCCCTTTCTTAGAACACAGTGAAGCTGAATGTTGGAAGATGCAGGACAGATGAAAAAAAGGCCTTCAAATCACAGTGCATGGAAACTATGGCGCTCCCTCCCACAGGAGGCAGTGAGGCCACCAAAAGAGGCCTTAAAAGAGGATTACACAAATTCATGGAAAGAGAGGGTCTGCCTCCACACTTGCAGGCAGCAGTGCTTCTGAATAGAAGCTGTTAGAAACCACAGGAGGGGAGAGTGCTGCTGGGTGGGTTTTCTGTTGTCGTAACTGACTGGCCTCTGTGATTAGACTGGATTAGAAGAACCATTGGCCCAATCCAGCAAACTCTCCTTATGCTCTTAAAATGTGTGATAGCAGTAGTTGGAGGAGAATGCTACTACATGGACAAGGGGGAATTGAGGCATAAGTATTCCACAAGCCACGTATTCCACAAGCCCTCTGACTGTAGCCTCCAGGGACCTCTTTCTGGCACGTCTTCCTCTGCAAATTGCTCCTTCTGCCGATGGAACTATAGAGCTGCAAAGCTCCCCCCTTAACGGTGGATTTTTTCTGCCTTGTGACAGACTATGCTCTGGGGAAGGACTGCATCATGCACGGGTACATGCTGAAGCTGGGGAACCCCTTCCTGACTCAGTGGCAGAGACGCTATTTTTACCTCTTTCCAAACCGGCTTGAATGGCGTGGAGAAGGAGAGTCACGGGTGAGTTGGGCAGCTGGGCTGGCAGGGGGAGGGAGCACATGATGTCAGTGGTGGCGGTGGGTGCTCTGCCTCCTCTCTGGTATGCTAAGGCTTGACGGGCCAACGCAGGAGGGGATATGCCAAGCTCCAGGTGCTCCAGGTAATATTCTTGTTTTCCTGTTTAGGATACCTGGCGCACTTACACAAAAAGACGCAAGCGGGTAAGGCAATGAAACCTGCCTAGCAGCAGTTCCCAAAGCACCGCCCCTACAGGCTGTGAGGAAGTGAATCCAGCTCCTGTGAACCCCACATGGCCACCCACAGAGCTGGGAGGCTGGGTGGCTCTCTTGCCCTTCTCCTCTCTTCCCAGTCTGGCTCTGCTGGGCTGGGCTGGCCAAGGCTGGTGGGACTAGCTGCCTGAAACACCCGGAGAGCACCATTTTGGCTAAACACAGCACTTCTGCTCTTGAGGCTGAAGAATTACCACCCTCTAAGGGAGCTGCCCCAAACAGCTCTAAATCTGGCGCTTTTCTGGGTTACTTTTTTCACCAGGCAGGAAGCGTGCCCAGATCTGTTGTGGGCTCCGCTTGTGGCCCTTTTTCGGTTGCAAAAGTGAAGCTCTGCTCCTTGTACTTTCGATTCAGGTGAAGTGTGTCACAGGTCCTTTGCCTTTGGGAACTGCTGCTTTGTAAGGATGACCCCCGAGACTTGCCCTGTAGCAGCTATAGAAGAGAGCATCTTTGTTGCTGCTTTAGGGGAAATCACCAGGGAACATCCCCGCTTCCCTTGCGGCCCCCAGAGCTCCCCTTTTAACTCCTGCTTTTAACAGAATGATGACTGATTTCTTTCCGCATCCTTGGGCCCCATCAAAAATGGTAAACTATCCATGAAAGGGCTTTGGGACACACACCCATGCTAGTCACAGAAAAAAGGCAAAAACTTGCTCCAGAGGGCAGGATTAGATCTCAGGGGCTGAACATGAGGAAAAGCTGGGCCATTGGAAGACGTTGCCTAGAGGGGTGCTGGGCTGTTCCACCAGCCAGAGGTCTTCTTGCAAAGCCTGTGCAATCATCTGTTGGAGGGGCTCCCTTGCTGAATTTCCTGTATTGAGTAGTGCAGTAGGGTGGACTAGAAGCCTTCGTCTGATCCGACTCTGTTCACTTAAAGTAAATCATTGGGGGGGGGGGAGGCCATATTCACTTCCTGTCTGAATACTCATGAACCACCTGGGGTAAAAAGGTGTGTGTCTAATCCCTGACCACTGGTCCTGTTAGCTAGGGATGATGGGAGTTGTAATCCCAAAACATCTGGAGGGCCAAGTATTGCCATGCCTGGTCTACCTCCATAAGGTAGGCATAATTGCCACCCCTTTTCCCTCTCCATAAATATTGTAGAGCCTTCAGTATTCAGCATCTGAGAAATTTTCCAAGCAATGACTTGGGGGTTGGGTAGGGAAGGCAGGAAGAAGTAGCCATTGCTTCTAGGCTTAGATGCCAAAACCTGAAACATCAGCTTGGTCTCCTTCACCCACCCACCCTGGGCTGCCCTGTGGGAAAAGATTGCCTTGTGGAAGGGAAAAGGCCCACCCTGTTGATTCTCCAGCAGAATCAAATCTCAGCCGACTTGCTGCATGTCCTCTCTCCCACCCCAGGAGAAGACAGGATGGGTGGACAGGAAGCACGCTGGTGACCAGCCCCCCTGCAAAATGCCCTTATCTACTTCTTAGATCTTTCCCATCCAAGTTTGAGGGGGGCACAAGGACTTGGGGTTTGGCATGCAAGTGTAAGAAAGGAAGGGATTCCCCCCCCCACGTAGCATTTTTTAAATGAAGACTTTTGGGGTCCTTTGCTTAACAAAACATCACCTTTTTCTTTGGTTTGACAAAGCCACAAGCCTTGTGATGCTGTGCACAGGTTGTGACATTTATGAGTTGCCTTGTGAGGAAGTGCCACTTCTGTAGAGAGAAGCTAGCTGTACTGCTGCTAAGATTCCTTCCTTTTCCAAAGTCCCACCTCCCACCCCCTGTAAGCAATTTATGAAAACCCAAGGAAGCTGGATTAGGGTTTTGGCCAGTTTCATTCTCAGGGCTGTGGTAGCAGCTGGGCCTTCAATTCAACCTGTCTTTCCTTTTTGCTTCCTTAGCAAAATTTGCTGACTATGGAACAGATTTTGTCGGTGGAAGAAACTCAGATCAAGGACAAAAAATGCATCTTGCTCAGAATTAAAGGGGGGAAGCAGTTTGTCCTGCAGTGTGAGGTAAGCTGTGTGTCTTTGAGGGATGAGGGGAGGGAGGTCCTGAAGCTTAAAGGTCTTTTTAGAGGTGGGGAAGGTTTGGGTTCAAAACCCAAAACTGTTAATGCTTCCCTCCACACACATGGAAATAGCCTCAACCTGGAAGTTGAGCATGTTTTGGTTATCTAAGTAAGCCCTTTCAAGTGCTGAGAGCATACCCTCATTGTCCCAGTAATCCTTAACCACCACCACCAGTATTATTGGGGAGGTGCTGAAAGCCAGAGCACCCATTTGCTGTGCAGAAGGTCCCAGATTCAGTCTCCAGCCAATTAGAGCTGGGAAGATGACCTCATCCAAAAACTGAGGGAGCTGCTGCCAGATAATACTGAGCTTGGTGGATAATACTGAGCTTGGTGGACCAGTGATCTGCTTTCTGTGTTCCCATTTTGCAGATATGGGAACTGAGACTGATAGAACAGCGTGGTTGCTAAAGCAGTCTGCTAAGTTTATTGGAGTGACAAGGTTTGGGCCTGTGAATTTTTCTAGCTCACATCCGTCGGGATTGTCACGACCTCAGAAGCCATCAGTGATTGAGGCATGGTGTTGGAGGCTGCAGCATCAGCTGCTTAGGAGCCAGTCCTATCTGATTTATGGGGCTCCTGCCAGTGCTAAGGGACTGGCAGGAGCCCCATGAATCAGATTCTTCTGCACCAGGGCTTGTAGAACTTGGACACTGGACCTTGCCCTGAGCTTGAGGAATGGAGCACCTCAGCCACTACCTTGCCTGCTCAGCAGTGCAGGGATGCACAAGGCAAGAACTTATGAAACACAAGGAAAGTGCCCATCCTGAGGCCAGAGGGCTATCCCTTTAAGAAAGGTGTGGCACCTATGAGAGGTAGGCTGGGAGGCAGAGGCTTGAAAAGCCTCCAAGCTCTCGCTGGAGCAGGTCACTCATCCAGAGTGACCTGCCTTCTGCCCGGGGCTCTTCTGCCACCGCAGGGCAGGGTTTCACTGCTCTGCTGCCCACTAGTTCTTTTAGGAGCATGCAGTGGGCATGGAGAAAGCTGGTGGAGCCTTTAAAATAGCAGAACAACAGGCCGGGTGTGCCGCAGCAGCAGTGACTTTGGGCATGTTTCTTCCTTAAATAAATTTTGAGCCATTTTAGCACATAAGATACCACTGTGTGCTGCTTGCTGCCTGCTGCCCAGGAGGACTCCCTGAGTGAGTGCTTGAGGGCCCTGCTCTTGCCACTTACCATCTGGCTTGGGGCAGGGCCTGGGGCCTCACAAGGACTGTGTGCTGCTTGCTGCCTGCTGCCCAGGAGGACTCCCTGAGTGAGTGCTTGAGGGCCCTGCTCTTGCCACTTACCATCTGGCTTGGGGCGGGGCCTGGGGCCTCATAAGGACTGCGTGCTGCTTGCGGCCTGCTGCCCAGGAAGACTCCCTGAGTGAGTGCTTGAGGGCCCTGCTCTTGCCACTTACCACCTGGCCTGGGGCGGGGCCTGGGGCCTCATAAGGACTGTGTGCTGCTTGCGGCCTGCTGCCCAGGAGGACTCCCTGAGTGAGTGCTTGAGGGCCCTGCTCCTCCCTGCCACTTACCACCTGGCCCAGGGCAGGGCCTGACAGGCCTCACTAGGACAGTTGTTACTGCCGGAGAGGCACAGAGTGTTTTTAAAATTTTTTTTTTAAAAAATTTTTTTAAAAAATAAATAAATCTGGATTTTTTTGTATGTGGGGGGTGGGGGTGGGATTGATGTTTGGTTGGGCTTGGGGAATTATTATTTTTTATTTTGATGTTTTTGTAATTTTTACTGTTTCTTGTTTGTATTGTTTTATTGCCAGTGAGTCTTGGGGAGGACCGCTCCCCCTGCAAGCCCATTCTCCACCTTGGGCCTGGGGGCGGCCCCCATACTCACCACCGCCACAACTCTAAGGACACTGCTGCTGTGGCAGCAAATGTTTAAGCGTGTTATATATTTTAAAATGTTTTCAAGGTGTTTTTACTTTTTATTTTGTTGTACCACCAGAAACGGTGGTTTTTTATCCATGTATTTTTATTTTGTTTTGTTTTATTTTGGGTTGGGGTGGGATGGTTTGTTGAGTGGGGTGGGGATTGGTTTTGTTCCGGTGTATTTTTTGTTTGCTTTTATATTCTGTAAATGGAGGCGAGTATGAGGCTTGGGATTCCTACTGTGGAGGGGCGAGGGAGGTATGGCGGTGGGGGCAGATGGCATAGGCGAAGGGGATCGAGATACGGATATGCTCGTACCCCTTCCAATCTGCGCCCCATCCCGAGAGACGAGGGTAGGGTGAGAAAGGATTACTCACCTCCGTCACTGGTGTTGTGCAATGCCAGGTCTATAGGCAACAAAACCGCCACCCTGCAAGATTTCATCATCTCGCAGGGGGTCGACCTGGCTTGTGTGACGGAGACCTGGGTGCGCGAAGGGGTAACTGTTACCTTACGAGAGATGGCGCCCCCGGGTTTCTCCGTCCTCCACCAGTCACGGACTGTGGGCCGGGGGGGAGGGGTGGCATTATTAATCCGGGAAGATTGTTCTTTTAGGGCTCTACCACCGCCATCGATCCCCGGCATTGAATGTGTTGGCCTAGTGTGGGGCTCCGAGGTGAGCTTGGCTGTCTGGCTGGTGTACCGGCCACCTAGCGCACCAGCAGCCACCCTGTCAGGCCTGCTGGAGGCGGTGGCCGGCTGGGCCTTGGAGTTCCCTAACCTATTGGTATTGGGGGACTTCAACATCCATGCTGATGCCACTCCCTCCTCACAGGCTCTGGACCTGGTGTCTTCCATGGCGACACTAGGGCTCTCCCAGTTTGTTTCGGGCCCCACACATCAAGCAGGCCACACGCTGGATCTGATCTTTGGCGCTGGTACAGATGTGATCATGTTTCCTTCGATGAAGGTGCCATGGTCTGATCACTATGCTATGAAAGCCAGGATTGATGTTCCACCCCCACCCTGCTTAGGTGGTGAGCCGATTTGGGCTCGCCCGCGGAGGCTGATGGACCCTGATAGATTCCGCCAAGCCTTGTGGGACCTTTCTCCCCCTGGCGACTCATTGACTGAGCTTGTTGAGGGCTGGAATACCCAGCTCCTGGCAGCCATCGATGAGATCGCACCTAAGCGCCCTCTGCGACCCCGCAGAAACCGGGCTCCCTGGTTTACTGAGGAGCTCCGGAAAATGAAGCGGGACCTCAGACGGCTAGAGCGAGTATGGCGGGGTGCCCGTGACCGAGCCTCAAGAACATCTTATAGGGTTTTTATGAAAACCTACGAGATGGCAGTGAAGGCCGCTAAGAAGTCTTACTTCTCGGCCTCCATTGCATCCGCTAGCTCTCGCCCGGCACAATTATTTAGTATAATTCGGTCTTTAACGTCCCTCGAAGGACAGCCAAATTTAAATAACAATTCGACACACAGCTGTGAGGCATTTGCGAGCTTTTTTGCGGAGGTCCTGTCGCTCCGCCATGACCTCCCTGCCAATTTGGATACAATAAAGGAACTGGAGGCCCCTCGACTGTCCTCGGGTCCAGTACTGGACCACTTTGACCGGATATCCCCAGCCGATGTGGACAGACTCCTCCGAGCTGGAAAGCCCACCACCTGTCCTCTCGACCCGTGCCCGTCTTGGCTGATTAGAGCATGTCCAGACAAGGTGCGGGCCCCCCTGGGGGATATCATCAATTTGTCCCTTGGCACCGGGACATTCCCAGGGGAACTGAAGGAGGCAGTGGTGCGTCCGCTCTTAAAGAAAACATCATTAGATCCCTTAGATCTATCCAATTACCGCCCAGTTTCGAATCTTCCATTCCTGGGTAAGGTGATTGAGAGAGCGGTTGCTGAACAGCTTGGTAGGTTTCTGGATGAAACATCGGCTCTGGATCCATTCCAGTCCGGCTTCCGCGCTGGTCATGGGACCGAGACGGCTCTGGTCGCCCTAACAGATGATCTTCGTAGACAGCTGGATCGAGGCGGGTCGGGGCTGCTGATTCTTCTAGATCTGTCAGCAGCTTTCGACATGGTCGATCACGAACTTCTGGACCACCGCCTCGCCGACGTGGGGATCCAGGGCACAGTCCTTCAATGGCTGCGCTCGTTTCTCTCTGGTCGGGGACAGAGGGTGGCGCTTGGGGGGGAACTGTCATCCCGCCACTCCTTGGTGTGTGGAGTGCCTCAGGGTGCGATTCTCTCCCCGATGCTTTTTAACATCTTTATGCGCCCCCTCGCCCAGCTTGTCCGGAGTTTTGGGCTGGGCTGCCATCAGTATGCTGATGACACCCAACTCTATCTGTTGATGGATGGCCATCCTGACTCGGCCCGACACACTGATTAGATGTTTGGAAGCTGTGGCTGGATGGTTACGTGGGAGCCGGTTGAAGTTAAATCCTTCGAAGACAGAGGTCCTTTGGCTGGGTCGGGACGATATGGGCTTGGGGGGGCAACTCCCATCTCTTGCGGGGGTGCAATTAGTGCCAGCACCGTCCGTCAAGAGTTTGGGTGTAATCTTCGATACCTCCCTCTCTATGGAGGCGCAGATTACAGCTATAACAAAGGCGGCATTTTTTCATCTCCGCCAAGCTAAGCAGTTGGCCCCTTACCTCTCTCGCCCTGACCTAGCCACTGTGATCCATGCGACGGTCACCTCCAGACTGGATTATTGTAACTCGCTCTACGTGGGGCTGCCCTTGAGACTGGCCCAGAAACTCCAGCGGGTGCAGAATGCCGCAGCGAGACTCCTTACAGGGTCCTCGCTGCAAGATCACATTCATCCGGTGCTATACCAGCTGCACTGGCTCCCGGTGGAGTACAGGATCAGGTTTAAGGTGCTGATTTTAACCTTCAAAGCCCTATACGGCCTAGGACCCTCGTATCTACGGGACCGCCTCTCCTGGTATGCCCCACAGAGGAACTTACGGTCCTCAAATAAAAACATCTTGAAGGTCCCAGGCCTCAGAGAGGTTAGGCTGGCCTCAACTAGAGCCAGGGCTTTTTCGGCTGCGGCTCCAACCTGGTGGAACGCTCTGTCACAAGAGACAAGGGCCCTGCAGGACTTGACATCTTTCCGCAGGGCCTGCAAGACAGAGCTGTTCCACCAGGCCTTTGGTTAGGGCACAGCCTGACTCCCTCCTTTGGCAATCCTTACTTTAGTTTATGGTTGCTATCAATTCTGATTTTAATTAATTCTTATGATGTTTTTATAATGTTGCACTATTTTAGTGTTGTTAGCCGCCCTGAGCCCGGCTTCGGCTGGGGAGGGCGGGATATAAATAAAATTTATTATTATTATTATTATTATAATGCAGTGTTGCATCCCTCTTGGGTACTGAGAGCACACCTCTTTCTGAACCCAGATGTCCGTAGGAACAGATTTGTTTTGTTAAAGTTCTGTGTTTCTGAGGACTGTAAAACTTTTTTGTGAGAGTGATTCCCTCATTTAAGTTTGCTAAAGCCGCCCTCCTAGGAATTCCCGAGACATTTGCTGTCTGGCTTACGAAAGCAGCTTTGTGTCTGCCCCAACTCCTTTGGATCAACCAGTCTTGCACATGCCCCACCACCCTGTGCAATAAAATAGTTGCATGCTTCCACCTGGCCCCTGGCCCTTTATCTCTTTGAGCATTTGCAAATAGCAACTTTGAACTTGCTGGAGTCAGACTCTTTAGCTCAATAATGCCTACACTGGCTGGCAGTGACACTCTGGGATCTGAGGCACAGAGTTACTTTTTCCCCACTCTTCATTTTACTAGGCATTCCAAGAGTCAGATTAGGGACCTTCTGCAGGTGCTCCACTGAGCTGTGGGCTCCCAACTTCCGGTAATGTTTGTCTCTATCTCTATCTCTTTCCTTACAAAACTGTATGAGACAAGTGGTAGTTATCTTGCTGGTACAATGGATTCTGAAGAAAAAACTGATTTTTGTGTGTGTGTATTTGTTTTTCCCCAGAGTGACCCAGAGTTTGTACAGTGGAAGAAGGAACTGACCGAAACGTTCACAGAAGCACAGCTGCTCTTACGTCGGGCACCCAAGTTCCTGAATAAATCCCGCTCTGCAGTTGTGGAGCTCTCCAAGCCCCCCCTCAGCCACAGGAACAGCAATGGCCTTTAGGACCCAGGCAAGGAAAGGCTGTGCCATTGCAGGGGATGTCTGTCTGTCATTGCATCGCTGTTAGTTCCTTGCCCACTCCCCGGAGTTGGGTGAAGGGCTCAGGGGCAAGTGCTGAGCTCAAAAAAGTGGCACAGGGACCAAGGCCTCAGAGAAGGCCGATGCAACGACCAGGGGGTGGGGAGGAGAGTTGTTGCCAACAACGGAGCAGACAAAAGAAGTTTCTTGCACTCCCAGGCAGCTTGCACTCCCAACAGGGCAGCCCCCGAAAATGTTGCTTATTTGCAATAAACCTCTTCAGGTGCATACTGTAGACTTGCAATCTGAATGGGCAACTACCTGATTTTCATGACTGCATTTTTATGCCACGGGGCTGTGTGTTGGACGTGTGGAAAGAGTTGCCACCTTCCAGGGTGGACTGACTCCTCCCATGACGTCACCAGTGACTTCCATATGCACATTCTTGTTCTGCTGGCCACCAACAACATGTCTCTTTTTCCCATGTCCTTGGAATGGACTGAACTATGTGTCCTGTGGTTTTAAATGTTTCCTGCTGCTGCTGCTTCTAGGGGAACAAACACTTCATGCTGGACTGTACTTGACAGCAGATGATGATGAGCTATGGGCAGAAACCGTTTGTTTGTTTGTTTGTTTGTTTGTGTGTGTGTGTGTGTGTGTGTGTGTGTGTGTGTGTGCTAGTGTTGTTCAGTTGGGTAAGTGTTTCTCTCTGTGTGCTTTTCCTGGGTTTTTTCTTTTACATATTTTTTACTGCTGGTTCTGTTAGACAGGTTTACGGGGAATGCAAAATCAGCTTCTCTCCATTCCTGGCCAATGGCACTTTCTTTTAAAAATGTTTAAAACAAATCCAATTTTAAGATCCTATTGGATTGGGTTGCAGATGGATGTGTATTCTTTGCTGTCCCAAAGTGTCGCCCTGACAATCTTGTCTTGCAAGGGATGCTGTCAGCCTCAGGCAACTGCAGAGGGAACCAGCAGAAAGGAAGAGAGAGTGACACCTGGGGGTCATGCAGAAATGACTGGAAAATGACCATTGGCTAACCACCACATTTTCAAATAGTTAATCACTTTTGCAGAATAATATTGGAAGTCCCTTTTTGTTGGACTGGATCTTGAAGGGAGGACATTCTGTAGTATATGATTCTGCATTGATGCTCTCCTCCCCAGGGCTCCATCATCATTTATTGTGTGCATGTTCCTTCCATTGGACAAGTCAAGAGCTTGGTTCATCTTGTATGGTTGGTTGTGCACAACCTCTGCAGCCCAAAGAATTGTGTTCTCCAAGAAAAGCAAGCTAAAGTCCCCCAGTCCTGGAATTTGTCGTAGAGCATCACTCTCTGTCCTCTTGCATGTTAAGGAGCTGGGGTGGAGCAGCTTTGAGTGGGCTCCCCATTCATCTGTGATCTAGACACTTTCTCCATGGAATGGAATGCATTTTTTTCCTTTTGTTTGACAAATTGCACTTAAAATTATCTTCATTATTTGCATTTTAATACATTCCAGGTTACAGTTTTTTGAGAGTGCTGCTAAGTCCGTTGCCCTGAACCTCCAAAACTGTCCTTTGGGACACGAATCTTGGGCAACCGATTCACAGGCCAACTCCTGGCTTTTCCCCCCTGTGGAAATGGCACTCTGAGGTTCCAGGCAAGCAACCTTTTGGCTCCATACAATAAGAAGTCCTGAAATGTTTTCTGCCTCTTCTAAGTAGCTTCTGGAATTTGGAACCACAGCAACCATGGATTAAGGATGTCTGCTGACCATGGTTGCATTTTAGGGTCGCTAAAGTACCCCTGTGCATTCTTTGGTACATTCTTTGCACCAAAATTCTTTTAAGTTTTGTTCTCTGTATCCTAAAATTCTGCTCAGATCCTTTGTTTCTTAGATCATACCTGCAGAGTCCCTGCTAAAAGAAACCGCTGCCTTGGTTTGGTGCATCCTCGGAGCATGCACAGAAAGCCCCTTGGCCCTCCTGCCTAGAAGAGGCCACATGACTCCTTGGGGTCCTCTAGTCTGTTTGGCTAGCCCTGAAGCCAAATGTGTCTGGCTGCCTCTGCACATTCCACTTGGACTTCCCCTTCTTTCTTACCTTTGTTAGTTCATTTAGTTCCTTCAGTTAGTTCTACGCCTTCTTAGCATGGCACCCACAGCCTTATGTTGGCGCTATGTTTCAGACTTATCATTGGAAGTAACAGGGCGTTGCTTTCTTTTTTGGATCCGCTCTTATGAAGGGGATGTGAATTTTAAAAACTGCTGTGCAATGACCTCATTTTTGTAAACATTGAGTAAGCTATTATTTAAAATAGCCTAGATTTAGATTGTTTTTCCAGAGGCAGCTAAAATGCTCTGTAATGTAATAATTCCTAATTTCATTTTAGCAAATTCCCAATAGCAGTAAAAAAAAAATAAATATGAATATGACCTCATTTGATTTCAGCTCTGCTGTGCTCTAGAATATTCTCAAATTTTTATGGAAGGTTTGTTTTTAATCTGTCTTAGTTCAACTGCTGTGTGTGCAGAGAAGAATCCAAGGGACGCATTTGTTGTATTTAAGTCCTGTTGAAACACAGATGAGCCATGATTTCATATTTCAAAGGGACTCAAATGCCATTCACCTCTCATGGATGGTCGGGGAAAATATATGAATAACAGGAAGGAAAATGACTGAAATGTTTTGGCATTTCACTACTGGAAACAGTAGTGAAATATATGCGTGGGCTTCTGAAAATTGAGACTTATAAAACCCTAAATATATTTTTAGTGGTGATGCTGTTTTAGATTGCACATTGTTTAATTTCTCCTTAAGTTAAATTAAATTTTGGAGACTTCTGTCTCCTCTGCACACCCCAGGAGGGAATTTAAAGCATACATGTAAAAGTGACATGGATGGTGATTAAACTGTTCAGCCCATTGTTGGTGGGCTTGTGGATGGTGATTAAACTGCTCAGCCCATTGTTCCATTTTGGACTTCCTATGCTCTTCAAGGCTTGGCAGTTCGTTTAGCAGAGCTGTGGGGGAGGCGAGGAGAAGAGCCTGCAATGGAATCAACACAGCTAAGTGATTGCATCTTTGTATAGGAAGATAATTAACCTGTAATAAAGTCAGGAACTTGAAACCATTATAAGGAAATTAGGTAAGTAATTTCCTTCGTAGTTTTTGCAAGCACAAAAAGACATTCTAAGAATCACAAGAACTTCAGAAGACGTTGGAAGTATGTTGAAATAATAATATTATATATTTTTATCTAGTGTTCGTTTGGGCATGAGAATGAATGAATGAGTGAGTGAGGTGGTCTTGCACTCTGACCACCTTTAATGCTTTATCACTGGAAGGAAATTTGTTGTGGTTTCTGGTGTATGATCAACCAGACGGTTACCCATCCAGTTTGAATGACATAAAACTGGTCACCGGTACTTGACAATCGTTGAGCTGTGACTGTGTGCAGAGGAGGGGACCGCCCTTGGGGCAATGCTATGGGCCTCCATACTTCCAACATAGGGAGGGAGAATAGGGACAGCTCACACTGTGCACTATGTTGATCTGTTGTGTGAAAAACTCTGTCTCCCAATAATCCCTGTGAACTGCAGTTTGAGTCCTCTAGCTCCAACCCACCCATCCCCACACCACCACCTGTCTCTTTCTCAGGTGGTTGAGACAAGAGACACAAGTATCCTGGGAGCTTTTTAAAAGGACCCTTTAAGGGAAGGTAGAATCGGGTGCTCACCCACCCAAAGGGTGCTCCGACTCTGCTTATTTTCTTTTTTTATATCTTCTTATTTTTTAAAAGATAGTGTGCATGTGCAAAGCTGCTATAAATCTTAAGCTGTTGCAAAAGCACTATTCTGACCATGTACCAAGTGGGTGTAAAAAGGAATCTTGTAGTATTGGCAGGGATGCAACACACTGAGTTTGTTGCAGAGGTGAGTTTTGGAAATCGCAGTGTTACATTTCAAATTTACATTTCAAATTGCAGTGTTAAATTTGAACTGCCCTGTGTGTGGAATCTGTGAAATATGTCCTGTTTGCTCCTGGTGCTAGAAAGAGTAAGATCACATCCTGCAAAGAACAGCACTTGAATTAGGATCTGGGCCATTGGTTGCTACCAAACTGCCTCATGAAAGGTTTTTATGGGGTGGGAGACTGGTGTGTTCTGCTCTCTTGACTGGCTCCTAGTGATGTGTTCAGTATCCGTGAGTGTACACAGTTGCAATCTATATCCCCCCCCCCCAGCAACACAATCTTGTTGGAGCCATTTTTGAAGGTATCTACCATCTTGGAGCTATGGTGTATTCATACTCTTCAATAAAAATGTAGGACTTACAGTTGTTTTTAAATAGCAGAGGACCAGTTGACAGTAATATATTTTTTAAAAAATATTGAAGGTATATTATTAACCTAATTAATATAGTTTTAAGTAATGGGAGGAAATTAGTCTATATATATTGATAATATATGTATATCCAAAACATATCCTGTGATTCATAATGGTTTCCCTTTCTGTGTTGCCTGCTGATACAATATTCCATGATGTAAATATTATATGGGCTAAGCACTTCGGAATATTGGAGAATGTTAATACATTTGTTAAATCAATTTTTAATATTTTTGTGTTTTTGTTACTGTACCAGGTTACTTTTATCTAAGGGAGTATTTTTTTAAAAAAAACAACACCTCAAGAATTCTGTTTTATCTGAGAGGCATTTTTTTGTTATTTATTAAGTCTGCACATTTCTTTCAACTTATTTAATTCCTTGTACAATTTCTTCTCCTTTTTGCCTGTGTGTTATTTAAGTGACAGTTACTTGAGTTGGAAACAGCATTATTACAGTTTTCACAAATTAATTCTAGTAATAATAAGTTTGCCATTTTGTCTCTAATAAAAGAAAGAGAGAAAAACAGAGTTGTTTCATTTTGTTTTTCATACCTCCACTGGCCTTTTCCATGAAGACCCAAATGTTCAGTAAGACGTGAGAGTCTCAGGGACCTGCATTCCCCCGTCCCAAAATGGCGCAACACCCAAAGACACATGAGAGCATATTCACCAAAAAACACGGAACGAATGACACAATGCCGTTAGGGTTAGAGTTAGGGCCAGGGCTAGGACTACAGGGTTAGGGGATTAGGATTATGTGAGCCTTATGTGGGTTAGGGCACCTACCTGCTGCTCTGCTGCAAAGCGGCAGTTACAAATTCACGGAGTTCTACGGCAGCTGTCGCCACGAAACCAACCCTTTATGAAGGTTTCCCCATGGTGGCTGGGGAAACTCTGCCAGATATAATAATAATAAAGAAATTTATTATTATTATTATTATTATTATTATTATTATTATTATTATTATTATTATTTTTAGTGGATGTTTTCCGGATGCCTTTGGCAGGCTTCACGACTACCCCGGGCAGTCTATGCCTCCCCCAGCACCCGGTAGACCGAGCAGCTCCAGCCTCCACAGCAAGTAGGCTGGAGAGCACTCGTCTCCCCATCCCATGTGACTGGGAAGACCTGGAGGTGCCGGTAGACCGGGAAGGGGTCCTCCAAGGGGGACCAGCAAGCCCGAACCTCGCCAGTGAGTAGACCGGGCAATCATTCCAGTCCCCACTGCTAGGTAGTTCCAGCTGGTAGATCAGGGTCACAATGGGGCTAGACCTGGTAACGCTGCCAACCCCTCCACCAGGTAGACCAGCGTCTCCCGGCACTGCAGTAGGTAGACCAGGTAGTTGAGTAGACCAGACAATGCTTCCAGTCCCTTCCTCCCAGGTCCCTTCCCCTCAGGTAGACTCAGTCCCTTCCTCCCAGGTCACTTCCCCTCAGCTTTTTTTTTGTTTGTTCCTGTTTCTATCGTAATAAATGAAAATCTGCCCTTATTCCCTTATACACAAGGTTCTCCATCAATTGGAGAAAGGAACAGAGGCCAACCAGAGAATATACAAAGCTGCTAGTAAGCCTGATCTTTATTGAACTGTTGCAACAGTGTGCCCCCTTCACACGCAGAAGAAGGAGGACCCAGAACCTAGGTGTGCCCGCCCTTATATTGACATTTTAAATTGCCTGCCCTGGAGTCCAAGACCACCCCCCAGAAACACCTACATCACAGAAAGGGGTTATCTACAACAGAAATCTGAGTGCGTTGTTTACCAGAAATCTGAGTTGTTAGCTGTTAATGCTTACTTGATTGGATACCCTGGGGAGCCTGGCTAGTCTTTCGTAATGATAAATACTTAGTTCCTGAGCTCACCCTATTCATACACAGACATACCCTTAAGACAGGATTTGTGAAGGAAAAGACAATGGGGAGGCTTTTCCATTTTCCTTTGGTCAGTTTGGGAGTCAAAATGGCTTCATGGGTGTTTTCCTGCACTGCTTCAGCCATATGGTTGATATATTTATGTACGTGTTTGCCTGGTACATTTATGAACATTTATTATAAGACCTTATTTTTTTATTTCGCTACTGAGTATTTTGCGTTTGCCCCTTGTGTTTTTGTGCTGTGAACCAGCCAGGGATCTTCAGATGACGGGCAGTATACAAGTAAATAACTTTTGAATGTTTTTAAATAGCTCTTTTTAACTTTTTGTTGATCATTTTATCGATATCCGCTCTGAGGGTTTTTCTCATAGTCGAACAGTATATAAATGCTATGAAATGCACAAGAAATAAAGACATTCTTATCTGATCACAATTGCATCCACACACCCATTTCCTCTGCTTAAATTGTGTTCTGTCTTTAATTTGGGAAGTGGGGCAATGAAACGGGAGCTGTTCAGCAGCAGAAAAATCCCTATTTCAGCAGCAGCAGCACTCTGCCTGCTGCCAATCCCATCTTTACGGCCATGACGGTTAGGCACTTGGTTTTTGCAAAAAGCAAGTGTAATAAAAATTAGGGTCATATATATATTATTTTTTTCCCTAAATATATTTTTCCTAAATATTTTTTTCCCTATATATATTTCCCTAAATATACACCGTATTTTTTGCTCTATAACACGCACCCGACCATAACACGCACATAGTTTTTAGAGGAGGAAAATCCATAGGCATGCCACCTGTAGGCATTCCCTCCATAACACGCACAGACATTTCCCCTTACTTTCTAGGAGGAAAAAAGTGAGTGTTATGGTGCAAAAAATACGGTATTTTATATATATATGTTTCCGAGCACAATTCAAAGTGTTGGTGCTGACCTTTAAAGCCCTAAACGGCCTCGGTCCAGTATACCTGAAGGAGCGTCTCCACCCCCATCATTCTGCCCGGACGCTGAGGTCCAGCGCCGAGGGCCTTCTGGCGGTTCCCTCATTGCGAGAAGCAAAGCTACAGGGAACCAGGCAGAGGGCCTTCTCGGTAGTGGCGCCCGCCCTGTGGAACGCCCTTCCAGCAGATGTCAAAGCGATAAACAACTACCTGACATTCAGGAGACATCTTAAGGCAGCCCTGTTCAGGGAAGTTTTTAACGTTTGATATTTTATTGTATTTTTGTTTTCTGTGGAAGCTGCCCAGAGTGGCTGGGGAGGCCCAGCCAGATGGGCTTGGTATAAATAATAAATTATTATTATTAATAATAATTATATATATATATATATATATATGCTTTCGTAGATTTTCACGGGTACAGGAATGCAGGTTTTGGTGTCTTCGGGTGTCTTCCCGTGTAAGAGTCGGGGTGTCTGTGCTAGAAACTAGAAATCCGAAGAGCCACCATCTTATGTGATCTCCTGTTCCTACGCAACTGCCGAGACAACAACTTAACTCCCACATGCTTCCAACTTAAATTCCACTCTAAAACCCCAGCTAACTTCCTCTCTGCCCAGAACGTTGGAGGCTATACACCACACCCCTCAACAGTATTTATAGGAACTCAAACACCAGATTCTGCTCTGTTCCAGTAACAAGAAGCCGAAAGCACCAGCCTGAAGATGACGAGTGAGACCTCGTCGAAACGTCTGCACAGACACCCCGACTCTTACACGGGAAGACACCCGAAGACACCAAAACCTGCATTCCTGTACCCGTGAAAATCTACGAAAGCATATATATATATATATATATGCCTGGACACAGGTCTAGTGCCGAGAGCCTTCTGGCGGTTCCCTCACTGCAAGAAGTGAAGTTACAGTGCCTTCTCAGTAGTGGCACCCGCCCTGTGGAACGCCCTCCCATCAGATGTCAAAGAGATAAACAACACCAGACATTTAGAAGACATCTCAAGTCAGCCCTCTTTAGGGAAGTTTTTAATCTGTGACACTTTAATGTACTTTAAAATATATATATATTTATTACTTTTAAACCTTACAAAAAGGAGAGAAGAAAACAAAAAAGAAGAAAAAAGAAGAAAAAGCAAAAGAAAAAACAATACAGTACAATACACAACATTAACACATCAAACAAAACGAAAGCAAAAACAGTTCAAAAAACACACACCATACCATCTCAATATCCTCTCTTTCAATCCCTTGTTTCATCGACCTCCTCTCACCTCCCTTTTTGTATTCCATTTCTATTAATTATTTCAGCAAATCCTTTCCATCTTTCTCTATTTTCTATCATATGATTATCTTAACATATTTTAACCTTATTTTCCATTAATACTATAATACTTATTTATGCTTAATTCCTTAAAACATTTCTACTAAAGCCGTATAATTCCCTTCCAACATTTTTCTAACACTCATTAATTTTACATTATTTCCATATATAGATTTTAAACTTTTTCCAATATTCTTCCACCGCCTCTTCTCCCTGGTCTCCGATTCTGCCAGTCATTTCCGTCAATTCCATATAGTCCATCAACCTGGTGATCTTCTGTCCGAGGCTCTTAACTCTTTTCCAAGTCCCTTCTGCAGGCCTTCTTCATATTTATACATGCACTTTACTTTGTCTTCTCCTGATCTTGTTCATATTTTCCTTCCTTTGATGCTGAAAAGTAGATCTCGGGGAAATTCCCACCTAGCAATGTTTTTATTCCTTCTCGACAAGTCAGCCAAATCTCCATAGTTAAAACTAAAATTCAAAAGATATTTCCAGTCATATTTCAAAGTTCCTCCAAGTCTGGTGGTCCCCACAACTCCAGTCTCCTCCTCACCCAAGTCCATGTCCCAAAGGTCAATA
Source organism: Podarcis vaucheri (assembly GCF_965113315.1). Classification (NCBI taxonomy): domain Eukaryota; kingdom Metazoa; phylum Chordata; class Lepidosauria; order Squamata; family Lacertidae; genus Podarcis; species Podarcis vaucheri. The sequence continues at coordinate 58,503,007 of NC_138751.1, forward strand.
AGTCCCTGCATGAAGGGATCTATCCAACTTTCCTTCTCCAGTCCAAGCGGGGCTCCAATCCTCAAAGTCTGACTCTCTCTAAATTCAGTCATAAAAGGCATCAACTTATAGTCATCAAATTGTATCTGTGAGGCTGGGGCTCTCTCCCTCTCCACTTGTGCTACTTTAGGTTCCACAACAACAACAACTTTCTCCCCCGCCTTCTCCTCAATTTGCCATGTCAAAGAAGATCCCTGTATCGATTCCTGAATAGTTTCTGTATTAATATTCACTTTTTGTCCCAAATTAGTCACTTTTTGTTCCAAGTTATCAATTTTTATAATCATCACATCCGTCTTCTTATGGAGCTGTTCCAGTGAGTCATTAATCTTACATAATGCAACCACTAAGGCTTCTTCTGTCAACATTCTTAACGGTCCAAGGTCAATCCCAGATTCTCACAGTCTTATCTTGCAGCTGGAAATTCCCCCAGCTCAGCTCATGTAACAATTTCAAAGGCTTCCTCTGGGGGGAAACAATTTCTATTTGTATCAATCCTTTTAAGCACAGTTCAAGCAATAAAGTTAGTTTCAATTTTCAATTACTTTTACTCCTTTTTAAACGCAGAAGACAATGGAAACAATGTATTTCTCTTCTTTAACTTACTGAAAAACAAACGATCTATTCACAGTCAATGAGCATATCCAAAACTTCAGTCTTACTAGCAGCCCGTTTCCAGGTTCAGAGCGGTGGTAATTTGACTTTCTTCACTCGCTCCTGCAGGCTTACGCAGTCTAAAATTTCCCCCCTCTTCTCCTGCTTCCAAGGGGGGTTTGATGATTTTAGCCGATGGAAGTTTAATCCTTTATGAAAAGTTTTCCAAGACTTTAGCTTGCAGCCTCTTTGCTTCAGTCTATTTACAAAAGGGGAAGGCGGTCTTCCTGTTTGAAACCTCCCCGTTTCGGTGCCAAATTAAGACGTTTAAAAATCCAATTTTCCGTTCTACTCACGGGTAGTTGTTTTAAGATCAAATTGTCCACAGGAAAAAGTCAGCGCTCCCCGGCAACAGCAATGCGGCTTCACTCCGTGAAAGAAGCAGTCAATTCGAAGCACCGCGCCACTCACCCCACGTCGCTCCGGATCCCCGAAACCGGGTTTCCCTGCGAGTAGGGGAGGCGCAAAAGGTGCAGAGTTAGCTGTCAAAAAGTACTCTATTCACCAACAGCGCAATTCACAGTATGGCATTCTTATTGTCCATTGGCAGCCTGTTCCCAGGTTTTAAGCGGTGGATTTTAGCTTCCTTTCCTCTCTTTTTGCAGGGAAATACAGTTCACACCTTTCCCCCCTCCTCTCCTGCAACCAAGGGGGGGAAATCACTTGTTTTGATGTTAGAATTATAGTCCTTTTCAGGCATCTTTCAAGGTTTTAGCTTACAAGTTCACTGCTTTACTCTATTTACAAAGAACGGAAGGCAGACTTCCTGTTTATGCCTCCCTGCTTCAGTACCAAATTACACCTTTGTTCTCCTTTATTTCCAAAATTAACCTACTCACGGGTAGTTGTTTTTGTAGCCAGATTGTCACAGGGAAAAGGTAGCGTTCTCCGGTAACGGCTGTGCGGCTTCGCTCCACGGAAGAAGCAGTTGACTCTCAGCACCGCGCCGCTTCCCCGCTTCACTCCGGAGTCCGTAATTGGGTTCCCTTGCAAATGGGGGGGGCGCAAAAGGTGCCCGCCGAGTCCCACGGTCACAGGCTTCACCCGCCTGTGATTTTTTCTGGGGTCCCCGCTATGCGGAACTTGATAAACTAATGGGAAGGATCTGAAACCGGCGGTACCAGAAGTTTACCGAGGACTGGAGTAAATTTACGGATTATTTGAAAAGTATTTGTGACAACCAGACGACGTTTGTAGGTTTGCAAGTTTTGTGAGGAATAATATTAGAAATATTGCAAAAATGGAGGAGACGTGATATGTTAAGAGATGTAAAGGCAATATTAAGTTAGGAAATGCGTAAGAAGTGATTAAGATGGAGGATTATCAAAGGTGCTGATGGAAGTCCAATAAGAATGTATTTGTGATAAATTGTGTGGTATGTTTTATAATTTTGTATGTTAAAAACCAATAAAAATATTTATTTTAAAAAAAGAGCCTCATGCTCTACTGACTGAGCTAACCCAGCTGCTTCAAGTTTATAAACAACTCAATATTGAACAGAGTTGTATTACCTTTCCCCCCAAAAGGGGATGTGAAAGATACTAAAACAAACACCGGCCTTTATGAACAAATAACTCCAAATCACTTATAATAAATTAATGTATTCAAGCAAACTGTGCCAGGCGTAAGGCAATAAAATTGCAATGATATAATTTTATCATTACTATTATTGCTAAATTTATTTATATGCTGTGCAGTCAGCTGCGTTCGTTTCTCCCTATTAACTTTAATGAAAAGCACTGTAGTGTGTGTGTGTATATATATATATATATTCTGTTCCAGTAACAAGAAGCCGAAAGCACCAGCCTGAAGATGACGAGTGAGACCTCGTCGAAACGTCGCACAGACACCCCGACTCTTACACGGGAAGACACCCGAAGACACCAAAACCTGCATTCCTGTACCCGTGAAAATCTACGAAAGCATATATATATATATATATATATATGGCTGAGACTCCAATACTTTGACCACCTCATGAGAAGAGAAGACTCCCTGGAAAAGACCCTGATGTTGGGAAAGATGGAGGGCACAAGGAGAAGGGGACGACAGAGGATGAGATGGTTGGATGGTGTTTTTGAAGCTACCAGCATGAGTTTGATCAAACTGTGGGAGGCAGTGGAGGACAGAAGTGCCTGGTGCGATCTGGTCCATGGGGTCACGAAGAGTCGGGCATGACTAAACACTATATATATATATATATATATATATGCAGGTTTTGGTGTCTTCGGGTGTCTTCCCGTGTAAGAGTCGGGGTGTCTGTGCGACGTTTCGACGAGGTCTCACTCGTCATCTTCACCAAAACCTGCATTCCTGTACCCGTGAAAATCTACGAAAGCAAATATATATATATATATATATATATATATATATATATATATATGCAGGTTTTGGTGTCTTCGGGTGTCTTCCCGTGTAAGAGTCGGGGTGTCTGTGCGACGTTTCGACGAGGTCTCACTCGTCATCTTCAAAGATGAAGATGACGAGTGAGACCTCGTCGAAACGTCGCAGACACCCCGACTCTTACACGGGAAGACACCCGAAGACACCAAAACCTGCATTCCTGTACCCGTGAAAATCTACGAAAGCAAATATATATATATATATATATATATAATCTATTTATTATTTTTAGCCCCACAATCCCCACGGGTGCTATCAATTTGTGCCACAAGCACCAACTACCCAAGCATTCAGAACCAACAATGTATCACTTTAGTAGCAACAAGCTGAAGGCAAGCCGCAATATAACGATAGGGACTGCAGGCTAAGAAACATGATGCAATTAAATACCAATGTAGCTAGCTATGTCACAATATAAAGCTACTAGCACGGAGAAACTAAGCTAGATTATAAACAATATAGCCCACAGGAGGTAAGTAAAGGTGATGGTCAGATAAATTCAAGTTCCGAGAGGGCTCGTGAATGGAAGTTTTCTATGCATAGCTGTTGGATTATGGGAAGCCTTGCTTCTTTCCTATTGCATTCTGGGAAGTCTTGCTTTTAATCTTTTCTCTCTCCTTGCTGCAAACTGTTTCAAGCATCAAGGACATTCCACATTCCAAATATATTTCCTCATGTGCTCAGTTCAAGAAGTTCATGTTTACCCATTCCCAATTATATTCTTTATGTTATGATAAATCATTAGTAATTGTTTTAAGTCATGCTATAATCAATCTCTAGTTTTAATTTGATAAGGAGCTGTCATACCTGTCTAAACTCCAGCTCTTTCTTAGCCTTTGATGTATTGATATATACTGATATAATCCCGCCTTGTATTTATGCTACCCAATAAGAGATGAGTTTCTTTGTCTTTGTATCAACCAATCAGCCACTAGCACACCCATTGCAATGCTAGTTAATATTCAATAAAAGAGAGCTCTCGGGGTTTGCCCGGGGGGAGATGCCTCTCATTGACACCTACTGCTCGTCTGTCTGACTCTCATTCCAACAGGCTCGCATGCAACGAAGCTTAATAAAAAGCCCCAAAATGCATCGGACATGAAAAAGGGGGCCAGCCTTGCAAGAAACTGCCTCTCCTAAAATGGCTGCCCGTGCTGGACCACGTGGTGAAAACAAAATGGTGATGGCCAGGGAGCCGTAACCCTGACAACAATAAACAACCAGCAGCACGAGAACCGGGGAGGGGGGGAGGGGAATTAGGCTGAAACCTGATAAACGGGCTGGTAATGCAGTCCCCAGAACAATCTCTTTTTCCTGCTTGGCTCACTCTCCCCCCAAGCAAGAATAATGTACACACAAAGCAACCCCAGTGCTCCCTGACCTTGTCCTACAGTGACCAAACCCAGCCACCAATAGCTTAAACTGCTGCAGCAAATTACTCCCCAACTAGTTCTGCAGTCCCTCCTGGTCAGCCCCACACCAACTCCAAACCTTAGGAAGCGGCGGCTCCAAAGCACTCAGGGTGAAATGAGGGGAGGGCTCCAAAGCCGGGGAAAGAGACTTGCAGCAGAGGGCTGCCGGACAAAGCGCTACTCACAGGAAAAGAAAGGGCTCCTGCTGGCAAACAGCAGCTCTTAAGGGGGAAATCAGCAGCCGGAAAAGGCAGGCAGCAGCAGGCACAGCAACTAAAAGGAAAGGGGAAGATTAAAGCAAAAGAACAAGCAGGCGCACGTGCTCCAGAGCAGGCAACGCAGAGATAAACTGGAGCAGCTGGAAGCGGCAAAGAGGGAGATCCCAGGCAACCCCTGCGTTAAATTGAGCAGGCCACGCCCCCCAGGCCATCCGATTGGCTGGCCAGGGGGTGATGCGGTCGGGATTCCCGCAATCGCGCGGAGGCTGAGGTGCGTGCATGGTGGGAGGGTGAAGCCCCAACCCCACCTCCTTCTACGTCGGAAGTGGCTTTGCAGAAAAACAGATATTTTATTATAAATTGACATGGATATTTGCACGCACAGAGAAAACAGCTTTGTGTTTTCTCCAAAATTCTAAAAGCCAGTTCACAATATTGCATTGTCAACACAATGTCCCCTGTATGTATGTATGTATGTATGGGTATCTATGAAACTTCATCTGTGGATGTTTGATCATGCCAAGCTCATGGAAATGTTCCTGAATGCAACCCAAAGCCCCTTCTGCGCAATCACAGATTTGCATCAATGTTACATAAGCACATTCACAAAGCAGCAGATATGAACAGTTAACCCAAAGAAGTCAACAAAAGTTTTAAGCACATTTCTATTGCATTTATTTTGATAAGAAATTTACAGACATTTGTAACTAGATTCCAACTTATTCTTATTGCCTTGGTCTCCCCCTTTTTCTCCAAGGAGTCTGTGATTCACCCCACTAAATATTCCCTACAACAACCCTGTGAGGTTTGCTAAGAGGAGGCAACTGACACCAAGGTCACCCATTGAGCTTCTGGACTGAGTAGGGATTCGAACCCTGATCTCCCAGGTCTGACACCACATTGCCTTCCTAGAGCACTTCTGCAATATAAATAGGGGAAAGCAGAATGTCCCTTGGCAGAAGGAGCTGAAATACTTTCCTTGAGGGTGCCATTGGGAGGGATCCCCAAAGCAGCATTGCTCTGGATGATCCTGTCTCCTGGTTGCATGCAGCGAATCAGTAAGGAAAAAAGGAGTAGAAATAAGGCTCCTGTTCTCTTTATGATAATTCTTTCTTCAAAAATATTTTATATGGGTCATATATGTGTGTGTATGTGTGAGTGAGTTTATCTGTCTTGTGAACTGCCCTGAGACCTGTGGGTATGGGAATGGGAGAATGGGAAGGGACCCTGAGGGTCATCCAATCCAACCCAGTCTTTTTGGCTGGAACCCAAAACCCACAGAGGAAGAGTCTCACGGGACTGAGCCATCCTTCCATATCTATTCCACCCACCAGTCTCAGTTGACCCCAAAAGTTCTAACCCTAGGGCAACCCTAGGGTTAGGGTTAGGTTACGGTTAGGGTTAGGGTTAGGGTTAGGGTCAGGGTCAGGGTGAATGACCACCGAAGGAGCAATCCAAGCTTATTTGTCCTTTTTCTATCGAGGTGGAACCAAAACACCTATGTTATTTTGGTTTCAATACACACACTTCGCGATTTCTACGTCAATGTGCATTAACACCAAAGAAAACGAGTGATATCCAAGATTCTTCTTTCTATGTAGCTGGAACACAAAACAACCTGTTTGGCTTTGTTTAGCCTTATTACACTTCGCTTTGCTAGGGTTAGGGTTAGGGTGAGGGTTAGGGTGAATGACCACCGAAAGAACCATCCAAGTTTATTTGTCCTCCTTCTATTCAGATGGAACCTAAACACCTATGCTTGATTTGGGCTGATAACAAACATGTCACTCTGCAATTTTTGAGTGAATGCGCATTCTAACCCTAAAAACACCAATTTGAAATGAGCCCAATCTTAGCTTTATCATCTTCTTTTTATGTAGATGGAACCCAAAACACCTTTTTGCTTTGGTTGGGGGTGATTCCCAAAAAACACCCAAAAAACACTATGCGAATTTAAATAATACCAATCAAAGCTTATTCATCTTCTTTCTACGCATATGGAAGCGAAAAGACGGTATTGTGTTATTTTGGTTTCATTACACACACTTTGTGATTTCTAGGTCAATGTGCATTAACACCAAAGAAAATGAGAGATAGAGTTAGGGTTAGGGTTAGGTATAGCCTTTCAGTATGGGTTAGGGTTAGGGTTAGGGTTAGGGTCAGGGTTAGGTTTAGCATTTCGGTTAGGGTTAGGGTTAGGGTTAGTGTTTTGGTAAGGGTTAGGGTTAGGGTTAAGGTTGCGGTTGCGGTTGGGGTTAAGGTTAGGGTTAGGGTTAGGGTTAGGATTAGGGTTAGGGTTAGGGTTAGGGTTAGGGTTAGGGTTAGGGTCAGGGTGAATGACCACCGAAAGAACAATCCAAGCTTATTTGTCCTCTTTCTATTGAGGTGAAAACAAAACACCTATGCTTTATTTGGGCTGATAAAAAACATGTCACTCTCCGATTTTGGGGTGAATGTGCATTCTAACCCCCAAAACACCAATTTGAAATAACCCAATCAGAGCTTTATCATCTTCTTTTTATGTAGATGGAACCCAAAACACCTTTTTGCATTGGTTGGGGGTGATTCTGGTGCACACCCAAAAAACACCATGCGAACGGAAATAATACCAATCAAAGCTTATTCGTATTCTTTCTATGCATATGGAAGCGAAAAGACGGTATTGTGTTATTTTGGTTTCATTACACACACTTTGTGATTTGTAGGTCAATGTGCATTAACACCAAAGAAAACGAGTGATATCCAAGATTCTTCTTTCTATGTAGCAGTAACACACAACAACCTGTTTGGCTTTGTTTAGGCTTACTACACTTCGCTTTGCTCAGGTTAGGGTTAGGGTTAGGTTTAGGTTTAGGCTTGGGATTGCGGTTAGGGTTAGGGTTAGGGTTAGCATTAGGGATTGGGTTAGGGTTAGGGTTAGGGTTGGGGTTGGGGTTAGGGTTAGGGTTAAGGTTAGGGTGAGGGTGAGGGTGAGGGTGAGGGTGACACCTCACCCAAAACACCTTTTTGCATTGGTCGGGGGTGATTCCCCAAAAAACCCATGCGAATTGAAACAAGACCAATCAAAGCTTATTCGTCTTCTTTCTACGCATATGGAAGCGAAAATACGGTGTTGCATTATTTTGGTCTAATTACACACACTTTGCGATTTCTGGGTCAATGTGCATTAACACCAAAGAACACGACTTGAAATAAGTGAAGTCCAAGATTCTTCTTTCTATGTAGCTGGAACACAGAACAACCTGTTTGGCTTTGTTTAGGCTTATTACACTTCGCTTTGCTAGGGTTAGCGTTAAGGTTAGGGCTAGGGTTAGGGTTAGCGTTTCGGTTAGGGTTTGGTTTACGGTTAGTGTTACGGTTAGGGTTAGAGTTAGGATTGGGGTTAGGGTTAGGGTTAGGGTTACGGTTAGGGTAAGGGTTAGGTTTACGGTTAGGGTTAGGGTAGTTAGGGTTTCGGTTAGGGTTAGGGTTAGGGTTAGGGTTACAGTAAGGGTTAGGGTTAGGGTTAGGGTTAGGGTTAGGGTTAGGGTTAGGATTGGGGTTAGGGTTAGGGTTAGGGTTAGGGTTAGGGTTAGGGTTAGGGTTAGGATTAGGGTTAGGGTTAGGTTTATGGTTAGGGTTAGGGTTATGGTTATGCTTAGGATTGGGGTTAGGTTTAGGGTTAGGGTTAGGGTTGGGGTTAGGTTTAGCGTTTTGGTTAGGGTTAGGGTTAGGGTTAGCGTTAGCGTTAGGGTTATGGTTATGGTTATGGTTAGGGTTAGGTTTAGCATTTCGGTTGGGGTTAGGGTTAGGGTTAAAGTTATGGTTAGGGTTAAAGTTACGGTTAGGGTTAAAGTTACAGTTAGAGTTACGGTAAGTGTTAGTGTTAGGGTTACGGTTAGGGTTAGGATTGAGGTTAGGGTTAGGGTTAGGGTTAGCGTTTCGGTTAGGGTTAGGGTTAGGGTTAGGGTTAGGGTTAGGTTTAGGTTTAGGTTTAGGTTTAGGGTTAGGGGTAGGGGTAGGGGTAAGGGGTAGGTTTAGCGTTTCGGTTAGGGTTAGGGTTAGGGTTACGGTTAGGGTAAGGGTTAGGTTTAGGTATACGGTTAGGTTTAGGTTTAGGTTTAGGGTTGGCGTTAGGGTTAGCTTTTTGGTTAGGGTTAGGGTTAAGGTAAGGGTTAGGGTAAGGGTTAGGGTTAGGGTTAGGGTTAGGGTTAGGGTTAGGGTAAGGGTTAGGGTTAGGGTTAGGGTAAGGGTTAGGGTTAGTTAGGGTTAGTTAGGGTTAGTTAGGGTTAGGGTTAGGGTTAGGGTAAGGGTTAGGGTTAGGGTTAGGGTTAGGGTTAGGGTTAGGGTAAGGGTTAGGGTTAGGGTTAGGGTTAGGGTTAGGGTTAGTTAGGGTTAGTTAGGGTTAGTTAGGGTTAGTTAGGGTTAGGGTTAGGCTTACGGTTAGGGTAAGGGTTAGGGTTAGGTTTAGGATTGGGAAAATAAAAAAATTCCTTCCAGTAGCACCTTAAAGACCAACTAAGTTAGTTCTTGGTATGAGCTTTCGTGTGCAAGCACACTTCTTCAGATACGTAACTGAAGAAGTGTGCCTGCACACGAAAGCTCATACCAAGAACTAACTTAGTTGGTCTTTAAAGTGCTACTGGAAGGAATTTTTTTATTTTGACCATGGCAGACCTACACGGCTACCTATCTGGTTAGGATTGGGGTTAGGTTTAGGGTTAGGGTTAGGGTTAGGGTTACGGTTTGGGTTAGGGTTACGGTTAGGGTTAGGGTTAGGGTTAAGGTTACGGTTAGAGTTAGGGTAAGGGTTAGGGTTAGGATTGGGGTTAGGGTTAGGGTTAGGGTTACGGTTAGGGTTAGGATTGGGGTTAGGGTTAGCGTTAGCGTTAGGGTTAGCGTTTCGGTTAGGGTTAGGGTTAGGGTTAGGATTGGGGTTAGGGTTGGGCTTAGGGTTACGGTTAGTGTTTCGGTTATGGTTAGCGTTACGGTTAGGGTAAGGGTTATGGTATTGTTAGGTTTACGGTTGGGTTGGGGTTAGTTTTAGGATTGGGGTTAGGTTTAGGGTTAAGGTTAGTGTTAGGGTTGGGGTTAGGGTTAGGATTGGGGTTAGGGTTAAGGTTAGGATTAGGATTGGGGTTAGGTTTAGGGTTAGGGTTGGGGTTAGGGTTAGCGTTTTGGTTAGGGTTAGGGTTAGGGTTAGGGTTAGGGTAAGGGTAAGGGTAAGGGTTAGGGTTAGGTTTAGCGTTTCGGTTAGGGTTAGGGTTGGGGTTAGGGTTAAGGTTAGGGTTAGGGTTAGGTTTAGGGTTAGGGTTAGGGTTAGGGTTAGGGTTAGGCTTAAGTTTAGGTTTAGGTTTAGGGTTAGGGTTAGTTTTAGGGTTAGAGTTAGGGTTAGGGGTAGGGGTAGGTTTAGCGTTTCAGTTAGGGTTAGGGTTAGGGTTAGGGGTTTGGTTAGGGTTAGGGTGAGGGTTGGGGTTGGGGTTGGGGTTGGGGTTAGGGTAAGGGTTAAGGTTAGGGTTAGGGTTAGGGTTAGGGATTGGGTTAGAGTTACGGTAAGGGTTAGGGTTAGTGTTAGGGTTAAGGTTAGCATTGGGGTTAGTGTTAGTGTTAGGGTTACGGTTAGGGTTAGGATTGGGTTTAGGGTTAGGGTTAGGGTTAGGGTTAGGATTGGGGTTAGGGTTAAGTTTAGGGTGAGGGTTAGGTTTAGCGTTTCGGTTAGGGTTAGGGTTAGGGATAGCGTTTCGGTTAGGGTTAGGGTTAGGGTTAGGGTTGGGGTTAGGGTTAGGGTTAGGGTTAAGGCCAAAGTTAAGGTTAAGGTTAAGGTTAGGTTTAGGTTTAGGTTTAGGTTTAGGTTTAGGGTTAGGTTTAGGTTTAGGTTTAGGTTTAGGTTTAGGTTTAGGTTTAGGGTTAGAGTTAGGGTTAGGGTAGGGTTAGGGTTAGGGTTAGCATTTCGGTTAGGGTTGGGGTTGGGGTTGGGGTTGGGGTTATGGTTAGGGTTAGGGTTAGGGTTAGGGATAGGGATAGGGATAGGGTTAGGGTTGCGGTTGCGGTTGGGGTTAAGGTTAGGGTTAGGGTCAGGGTGAATGACCACCGAAAGAACAATTCAAGCTTATTTGTCCTCTTTCTATTGAGGTGGAAACAGAACACCTAGGCTTTATTTGGGCTGATAAAAAACATGTCACTCTCCGATTTTGCGAACGGAAATAATACCAATCAAAGCTTATTCGTCTTCTTTCTACGCATATGGAAGCGAAAAGACGGTATTGTGCATTAACACCAAAGAAAACGAGTGATATCCAACATTCTTCTTTCTATGTAGGTGTAACACACAACAACCTTTTTGGCTTTGTTTAGGCTTACTACACTTCACTTTGCTCGCCTTAGGGTTAGGGTTAGGGTGAGGGTTAGGGTTAGGTTTAGGGTTGGGATTGCGGTTAGGGTTAGGGTTAGGGTTTGGGTTGGGGTTGGGGTTAGCATTAGCGTTAGGGATTGGGTTAGGGTTAGAGTTAGAGTTAGGGTTAGGGTTAGGGTTACGCTTAAGGGTTAGGGTTAGGGTTAAGGTTAGGGTTAGGGTTAGGGATAGGGTTAGAGTCAGGGTGAATGACCACCGAAAGAACAATTCAAGCTTATTTGTCCTCTTTCTATTGAGATCTAACCAAAACACCTATGCTTGATTTGGGCTGATAGCAAACATGTCACTCTGCGTTTTTTCAGTGAATGTGCATTCTTACCCCCAAAACACCAATTTGAAATAAGCCCAATCAGAGCTTTATCATCTTCTTTTTATGTAGATGGAACCCAAAACACCTTTTTGCATTGGTTGGGGGTGATTCTGGTGCACACCCAAAAAACACCATGCGCATTGAAATAATACAAATCAAAGCTTATTCGTCTTCTTTCTACGCATATGGAAGCGAAAAGACGGTATTGTGTTATTTTGGTTTCATTATTTTGGTTACACACACTTTGCCATTTCTAGGTCAATGTGCATTCACACCAAAGAAAACGAGTGATATCCAAGATTCTTCTTTCTATGTTGCTGTACCACACAACAACCTGTTTGGCTTTATTTAGGCTTACTACACTTCGCTTTGCTTGGGTTAGGGTTAGGGTTAGGGTTGGGGTTAGGGTTAGGGTTAGGGTTAGGGTTACGGTTAAGGGTTAGGGTTAGGGTTAGGGTTAGGGTTAGGGTTAGGGTTGGGGTCGGGGTCAGGGTTAGGGTTAGGGTCAGGGTCAGGGTTAGGGTTAGGGTTAGGGTTAGGTTTAGGGTTAGCGTTTCGGTTAGGGTTAGGGTTAGGGTTACGGCTAGGGTTAGGATTGGAGTTAGGCCTAGCGTTAGGGTTAGCATTTCAGTTAGGGTTAGGGTTAGGATTGGGGTTAGGGTTAGGCTTAGTGTTACGGTTAGCGTTTCGGTTAGGGTAAGGGTTAGGGTTATGGTTAGGGTTAGGGTAAGTGTTAGGGTTACCGTTAGGGATAGGATTGGGGTAGGGTTAGGGTTAGGGTTAGGGTTAGGATTGGGGTTAGGCTTAAGGTTAGGGTTAGGGTTACGTTTATGGTTAGGGTTGGGGTTAGGTTTAGGATTGGGGTTAGGTTTAGGGTTACGGTTAGGGTAAGGGTAAGGGTTAGGCTTAGGGTTAGGTTTAGGGTTGGGGTTAGGGTTAGGTTTCTATTGAGATCTAACCAAAACACCTATGCTTGATTTGGGCTGATAACAAACATGTCACTCTGCGTTTTTTCAGTGAATATGTATGCTAACCCCAAAAACACCAGTTGGGGTTAGGGATAGGGTTACGTTTACGGTTACTGTTAGGGTTAGGGTTAGGGTTAGGGTTACGGTTACGGTTACGATTAGAGTTACAGTAAGGGTTAGGGTTAGGGTTAGGGTTAGAGTTAGGATTGGGGTTAGGGTTAGGGTTAGGGTTACGGTAACGGTAACGGTAAGGGTTAGGATTGGGGTTAGGGTTAGGGTTAGGGTTAGGGTTAGGGTTAAGGTCACGGTTACGGTTAGGGTTAGGGTTAGGGTTAGCGTTTCAGTTAGCGTTAGGGTTAGGGTTAGGGTTAGGGTTAGGGTTTGGATTTGGATTTGGGTTAGGGTTAGGGTTAGGGTTAGGGTAAGTGTTAGGGTTAGGGTTAGGTTTAGCGTTTCGGTTAGGGTTAGGGTTGGGGTTAGCGTTAGGGTTAAGGTTAAGGTTAGTTTTATGTTTAGGTTTAGGTTTAGGTTTAGGTTTAGGGGTAGGGGTAGGGGTAGGGGTAGGGGTAGGGGTAGGGGTAGGTTTAGCGTTTCGGTTAGGGTTAGGGTTAGGTTTAGCGTTTCGGTTAGAGTTAGGGTTAGGGTTAAGGTTAGGGTTAGGGTTAGGGTGAGGGTTGGGGTTGGGGTTAGGGTTAGGGTTAGGGTTAGGGTTAAGGTTAGGGTTAGGGTTAGGGTTAGGGTTAGGGTTAGGGTTACGGTTAGGGTTAGGGTTAGGGTTAAGGTTACGGTTAGAGTTACGGTAAGGGTTAGGGTTAGGATTAGGGTTAGGGTTAGGATTGGGGTTAGGGTTAGGGTTACGGTTACGTTTAGGGTTAGGATTTGGGTTAGGGTTAGGGATAGGGTTAGCATTTCGGTAAGGGTTAGGGTTAGGATTGGGGTTAGGGTTAGGATTAGGCTTAGGGTTAGGGTTAGGTGTAGCGTTTCGGTTAGGGTTAGGGTTAGGGTTAGGGTTAGGGTTAGGGCGAGGGTGAGGGTTAGGGTTAGGGTGAATGACCGCCAATTTGAAATAAGCCCAATCAGAGCTTTATCATCTTCTTTTTATGTAGATGGAACCCAAAACACCTTTTTGCATTTGTCGGGAGTGATTCCCAAAAAAACCATGCGAATTGAAAAAAGACCAATCATAGCTTATTCGTCTTCTTTCTACGCATATGGAAGCGAAAATACGGTTTTGCTTTATTTTGGTCTAATTACACACACTTTGCCATTTCTGGGTCAATGTGCATTAAGACCAAAGAACACGACTTGAAATAAGTGAAGTCCAAGATATTTCTTTCTATGTAGCTGGAACACAAAAGAACCTGTTTGGCATTGTTTAGGCTTATTACACTTCGCTTTGCTAGGGTTAGGGTTAAGGTTAGGGTTAGGGTTAGGGTTAGCGTTTCGCTTAGGGTTAGGGTTACGGTTAGTGTTACGGTTAGGGTTAGGGTTAGGGTTAGGGTTGGGGTTAGGGTTAGGGTTAGGGTTAGGGTTAGGGTTAGGGTCAGGGTCAGGGTCTGGGTTAGGGCTTGGGTTAGGGTTAGGGTTAGGGTTAGGGTTAGGTTTAGGTTTAGGTTTAGGTTTAGGGTTAGGGTTAGCATTTCGGTTAGTGTCAGGGGTTTAGGAGCAGAGGCAAGGGCAAGGGAGGAAACAGAGAGCGAAGGGGAGGAGGCAGAAGAAAAGATGAGTGATGACGACGACCCGAGATCTCCGAGTCTTTCCAGTGAATCAGAGGATTCACAGAAAGGAGCACCAGTGGCCAGGGCAAGGGGGGAGTCTAGGGGGGCACCCCAGGAAGATAGAGCCAGAGGGGACTCAGAGGAGAGCAGTTGGAAATCGGGACCAGCGTCACCGCCAGAGAGCAGGGAAGAGGAAGGGAGCCAGGGGGCAAGCGCTGGCAGCTCACCACAGGAGGGAGGGCATGAGTCAGGAGTGGCCACACCTCCATCGGGGAGCGAAGAAACGGTTAAGAGGAAAGTGGAAGGTTGGGCGCGCGCGCCAAGTTCAAATGCAGAGGAAGGCGGCGCAGTAAGCAGCCCGGAAAGGGAGCCAGGTCCTAAAGCCCGGCGCAAGGAGGCAGGAGGGTCCGGGTCAGCGTCAGAAGAATCCCGGAAGGAAGAAGCCCCGGGGGGTAGAGGGACCCAGAGGAGGACAGTCAGGCGGAAAAGGTGGAGCAGGGCTAGGATATTAAGTTGGTGCGCACGGGGCGGAGACTCAGACGGAGCTTCGTCGATCTAGCTACTAGACGTAGAGTTGTGTGCAGCAGCGTGAGAATGGAAACTGTAATTCAATAAAGAATTTTACTAAATGATCGCTGGCTAGCGTGATCCTCTGTGAGCTAGGATCTTCAAGCAGCTCTGACAGTAAGCTCCGTCTCCAAATTGTGGGCATCTACAGCCCCGAGGAGGGGAGAGAAACAGGTGCCTACTAGTGAGCTCACGAACAGCAGACGACATGACGGCTGAGCAGCAGATAGAGGAACTCAGAAAAGCAGTGGCACAACTGAATGCCGAGGCTCTCGCATCCAGGAAGAGAGAGGAGGAGGCAGCTGCCGCCTGCAGGGATCTCCAGATCAGGTTAGACGTGCTGACGAAGCAGACACCCCGGCAGGAGGGAATTGGGTTGGCGAGACGAACAGGCGGGCTGGTCTCTCACTTCGATGGGAACCTGCAACAGTATCCCAACTTTAGAGCAGACGTACTGTGCGCACTGCAACTGCTGCATAAAGACTTTAGAGATGAGCAAGAGAGAGTGGGATTCATCATGGCCCATTTGCATGGGGATGCTAAAGCATGGCTACGCAATTTATGGAGGGATAAGGATCCGGCGCTCCAGAATGCAGATGCCTTTATTAAAGCGATGGATGGGTGTTTTTTATCAAGTATTGACGTGGATCTTGCCCGGAAGGAGGTGCATGGGCTAAGACAAGGGAGGGCCAGCGTCAGACAGTACCATGCCCGCTTTTTCGCCTTGGTCAGTGCCCTGGAATGGGACAGAGATTCGGCCCCTGTAAGAGACCTCTTTTGGGAGGGGTTGCACAGCTTGATTAAAGATGAGATCGCGAGGGGGGAGAGACCCCGAACCACCCAGGAGGTCGTTCAGAGGGCACTGGCAGTGGGGGTGAGGCTGGAAGAACGTCCGTGGAGCAGGGACGAAGGGCGTGGAGGGCGCGAATCAGCCAGGGGCCCCTCCTTCCTTCCCAGAGAAGCAGCGCGGGCGCAATCCACGCCTCCGCCAGGAGGAGGAGCCGAACCTATGGAGGTTGGAGGTGCAAGGGCTCAGTCAGCAACCAGAGCCCTAGCACCGGCAGCAGTGAAAGCGAAGCCTCCTAGAGGGAACAGGAAGTGTTACGTCTGTGAGGAGCCAGGGCATATGGCGAAAGAGTGTCCCCAGAGGCTCCACAAGCTCACTGCAGCCTCAGCAATGGTGACTGCAGCAACGCAGCAAGGAGAACCACAGCAGGGAAACGACGATGTCTGGCTGGAGGAAGAGGCACTGGGGCCCAGCCAGACATGTCAGTGAAGCAGTCCCCAGAGATTTTACAGCCCGTGAACCCCCTCCCGCCCAAACCAGTGGTGAGGCTCATCCCATTTCTCCAGCTGCCCAATGGAATCACCATGGACGTGCCAATTACCATCGACTCGGGCAGCAACGCGGACTTTATAGGGCAGGAGTTTGTCGACAAGCACGCTATACAGTTGCTGCCTGCCACGCTGCCCCTGCAGGTTGTCACGGTGGATGGAAGGGAGTTGCTAGGGGGGCAAGTGGTGAAGCAGACGCCGCCAATGGTGATGCGACTTGGGAATCACAGGGAAATCATCAGCTTCAACGTCACTCAGCTATCGGACACGCCCATTGTATTGGGCATGAGTTGGCTGGACAAGCACAGCCCGGCGCTGGCTTGGTACCAGAGGCAGCTGACCTTCGGCTCTTCCTTTTGTGCTGAACACTGCATCATGCCCCAGCAGGAAGGGGAGCAAGAGGAGTCACAGCTGTAGCTAGGCACGCTGCAAGCGATTCCCCACAAGTACGCAGAATTTTTGGAAGTTTTCTGCGAGAAGGAGGCGGACAGGCTACCCCCTCACAGACCATATGACTGCAAAATTGACCTGCTGCCGGGGGCGGCGCTGCCCAAAGGGAAGCTGTATTCCATGTCAGAGGACGAGCTGCAGGAACTCAAAGAGTTCTTAGATCATAATTTGGAGCGCGGTTTCATCCGAGAGTCCAAGGCAGCGGGGGGCAGTCCTGTATTCTTTGTTAAAAAGCGAGACACGCCCCAAAAAAGACTGGTCGTGGACTATCGCATTTTAAACAATGGGACCAAGCCGTCGGACTTCCCCATGCCACGAATCGACGACCTCCTGGCGAAGGTGCGGAAGGGAAAAGTGTTCACCAAGTTAGACCTGCGAGGGGCGTACAACCTCATTCGCATGCGGGAGGGAGATGAGTGGAAGACGGCCATGTTCACGCCACTGGGTACCTACGAATACAGAGTTATGCCCTTTGGATTGCAAAATGGCTCCCACGTTTTTCAAGCTTTCATGCATCACGTGTTGGCGGGACTTCTCTACAAGACGTGCGTCTGTTTCTTAGATGACATCCTGATCTTTTCGGAATCGCAGCAGGAGCATGACAGACACGTCAAGGAAGTGCTGACCAGACTAAAGCAACATAGGCTCTACGCCAAGCTGGAGAAGTGCCAATTTGACGTGACGGAGGTGGATTTTCTGGGCTACAAGTTGTCTGACAAGGGGCTCGCCATGGACAGCGCCAAGGTTCGAGCGGTATTGGATTGGAAGAGTCCACGCAACCGAAAAGAGGTCCAAAGGTTTGTCGGCTTTGCGAACTTCTATCGCAAGTTTATCAAGGGCTTCGCTATGCAGACAGCGGCCATCACAGACACGCTTAGCTCCAAGAAAAAGAAGTTCGTTTGGACAGAGGAGGCGGAGCAGTCCTTTCAGGCACTCAAGCGTCTCTTCGCGTCGGAAGAGCAGCTGCTTCACGTCAACCCCAGCAGGCCGATGAGGGTGGAGACAGACGCCTCGGACAGAGCCGTGGGGGCGGTCCTGCTGCAAAAGGACCAGCAGGGGGTGTGGCGGCCGGGAGCGTTTTACTCCAGGAAGCTCAGCAAGTCCGAGCAGAACTACACCATCTGGGACAGGGAGTTGCTGGCCATTCATGCAGCGTTCAAAGCGTGGAGGCACTTCCTGATCGGCGCCAAGCACACGGTGCAGGTTTGCACGGACCACAAGAATCTGGAGCACTGGCGCACGGCACAGTTCCTAAACCAGAGGCAGATACGTTGGGCTGAGTTTTTTGCGAACTTCGACTTCCGCATAGAGTATGTCCCGGGGGACACTAACATCATGGCGGACGCCCTCTCCCGTAAGCCACAGTATCTGGAGGACGCAACGCCAGCGGCCGCCATGCACATCTTCGCACCAACAGTATGGGCGTGCGCCGCGGCCACCGTGGACCTGGAGGCAGTGCGACGAGCGTTGCAGGATGACTCCTTCGCGCAAGCAAAGATGGCAGAGGTGCAAAGGGGCAAGGCTGCGGCCGACGGTTTCCAGCTACGAGATGGATTGCTCATCCGTAAAGGGGCCATCTACGTGCCGGGAGACGACCTTCGCGCCAAGGTGCTGCAGCAGCTGCACGACGCGCCCACGGCCGGGCACTTTGGCAAGGAGAAGACGGTGGAATTAGTAGCCAGGGATTTCTGGTGGCCTGGAATGAGAGGGGAGGTCGCAGACTACGTGGCGAGGTGTGACACCTGCCAGAGGGCCAAACCAGTGCACAGACCGCCGGCAGGACTGTTGGAACCGCTGCAAACTCCGGTCGAACCTTGGGAAAGGGTGGCTCTGGACTTTGTCACAGATCTGCCCAGCTCGAGGGGCAAGACGGCAGTGCTGGTGGTGGTGGACCTGTTTTCCAAGATGGCACATTTCATTCCGTGTGCGAAGGTGGCCACGGCGGAGCAAACTGCCAAACTGTTCATAGACCACGTGTTCAAGGTTCACGGTCTGCCACGGTCTATTCTGTCCGACCGCGGGCGGCAGTTCATCTCGAATTTCTGGCAGAAGCTGATGGGCTTCCTAAACGTCAAGATCAACCTGGCGTCGGCGAGACACCCGCAGACCAACGGGCAAGCGGAGCGGGTCAATGCCATCATGCAGCAGTACCTGAGATGCTATGCGAATCAACAGCCTGCGACGTGGGTGGATTACCTGCCGCTTGCCGAGTTCGCCTACAACAACACGAAGCACGTGTCCACGGGGGTCACGCCGTTCTTCGCCAACAACGGGAGGCACCCCAGAACCTTCCCGGGACTGGAAAGAATGGGGGAGGGGGAGCCGCAGACAGCAGATGCGTTCGCGTCGGAGCTGCAGGAAGTCCACGATCAGCTGAGGCGCCACCTGGAGCTGGCCAAACACGCATACAAGGTACAAGCGGACAGGCACAGAAGGGTTGGCGAAGAGCTCCACGTGGGAGACTGGGTCTGGTTAGCAGCCCACGCAGTGCCGGCCAGGTCGTTGGCCAAGAAGAAACTAGGGCATAAACAACTGGGACCCTACCAAGTCGAAGAGCAGGTCAACCCGGTAGCTTTCAGACTGGCACTTCCGGAGGGTTCCAGAATGCATCCGGTGTTCCACAGATCGGTGCTCACTCCCTACAAGGCACCGCACAGGTTCCAGGAACCCGGAACGGCGCCGAGTCCGGTCAGAGACAGAACGGGGCACGCGGGAGTGGCACAGAAGGAGCGCATCAATGACGTCACGGAGATTTTGGACTCCAGATGGGGGGAAGAGGGGGTAGAATACTTTCTCGCCAAGGAGGGCACCCTGGCCAGTGCGAACAGCTGGGTGCCGGGCTACGCCTTGGACGAACCTCTACTCAAAGACGAGTTTCATGCCCTCTTCCCACATAGACCTATGCCAGCAGACTTTTTCGACGACTGGCTTTTCACGCCCACGCTTTCGGCCAGCACTTTCCGGGGGTTCGACTCGGACGAGGACCCGACACAAGACGTCCGTTCCCCGGAGGGGTCACCCTCGGGATCTGCATCAGAACCCTCGTATTGGTGGGACGATAGACCAGAGGAGCAGTTCCGCAGAAGGTGGCTGGAAGGCCCAGGATGAGCAACGCCGCCAGGAGGAAGTGAGGGAGAGACGGACATGGACGTTTTCGGGGACGACCCTGGTTTCGAGCACGGCGGCACAGAGATGGAAGCGGAGGTGACCGTCGTCGACGAGAGCAGGGAGGAAGACCCGCGAGACTTCAGATGGAGGCCCGCCACGGGAAGCGAACGATATCCGACGTTCGTCCCTTTGCAACAGCACACCCCAGCTCCAGCACCGGAAGGAGGGGAGGGGGGAATGGGGGGCTTCGAGGGGGGGATGGATGTCAGGGGTTTAGGAGCAGAGGCAAGGGCAAGGGAGGAAACAGAGAGCGAAGGGGAGGAGGCAGAAGAAAAGATGAGTGATGACGACGACCCGAGATCTCCGAGTCTTTCCAGTGAATCAGAGGATTCACAGAAAGGAGCACCAGTGGCCAGGGCAAGGGGGGAGTCTAGGGGGGCACCTCCAGGAAGATAGAGCCAGAGGGGACTCAGAGGAGAGCAGTTGGAAATCCGGGACCAGCGTCACCGCCAGAGAGCAGGGAAGAGGAAGGGAGCCAGGGGGCAAGCGCTGGCAGCTCACCACAGGAGGGAGGGCATGAGTCAGGAGTGGCCACACCTCCATCGGGGAGCGAAGAAACGGTTAAGAGGAAAGTGGAAGGTTGGGCGCGCGCGCCAAGTTCAAATGCAGAGGAAGGCGGCGCAGTAAGCAGCCCGGAAAGGGAGCCAGGTCCTAAAGCCCGGCGCAAGGAGGCAGGAGGGTCCGGGTCAGCGTCAGAAGAATCCTGGAAGGAAGAAGCCCCGGGGGGTAGAGGGACCCAGAGGAGGACAGTCAGGCGGAAAAGGTGGAGCAGGGCTAGGATAGTTGGTGCGCACGGGGCGGAGACTCAGACGGAGCTTCGTCGATCTAGCTACTAGACGTAGAGTTGCGCGCAGCAGCGTGAGAATGGAAACTGTAATTCAATAAAGACTTTTACTAAATGATCGCTGGCTAGCGTGATCCTCTGTGAGCTAGGATCTTCAAGCAGCTCTGACAGTTAGGGTTAGGGTTACGGTTAGAGTTACGGTTAGGGTTAGGGTCAGGATTGGGGTTACGGTTAGGGTTAGGGTTACGGTTAGGGTTAGGGTTAGGTTTAGGGTTAGGGTTAGGGTTAAGGTTAGGGTGAGGGTTGGGGTTGGGGTTGGGGTTACGGTTAGGGTTAGGGTTAGGGTTAGGGTTAAGGTTAAGGTTACGGTTAGAGTTACGGTAAGGGTTAGGGTTAGGGTTAGGGTTACGGTTACCTTTAAGGGTTAGGGTTAGGGTTAGGGTTAGGGTTAGGGTTGGGGTCGGGGTCAGGGTTAGGGTTAGGGTTAGGGTTAGGGTCAGGGTCAGGGTCAGGGTTAGGGTTAGGGTTGGGGTTAGGGTTAGGGTTAGGATTGCGGTTAGGGTTAGGGTTAGGGTTAGGGTTAGGTTTAGCCTTTCGGTTAGGGTTAGGGTGAAGGTGAGGGTGAGGGTTAGGGTTTGGGTGAATGACCACCAAAGAACAATCCAAGTTTATTAGTCCTCTTTCTATTGAGATCTAACGAAAACACCTATCCTTGATTTGGGCTGATAACAAACATGTCACTCTGCGTTTTTTCAGTGAATGTGCATTCTAACCCCCAAAACACCAAATTGAAATAAGCCCAATCAGACCTTTATAATCTTCTTTTTATGTAGATGGAACCCAAAACACCTTTTTGCATTTTTCGGGGGTGATTCCCAAAAAAACCATGCGAATTGAAAAAAGGCCAATCAAAGCTTATTCGTCTTCTTTCTACGCATATGGAAGCGAAAATATGGTGTTGCATTATTTTGGTCTAATTACACACACTTTGCGATTTCTGGGTTAAGACCAAAGAACACGACTTGAAATAAGTGAAGTCCAAGATACTTCTTTCTATGTAGCTGGAACACAAAAGAACCAGTTTGGCGTTGTTTAGGCTTATAACACTTCGCTTTGCTAGGGTTACGGTTAAGGTTAGTGTTAGTGTTAGGGTTAGGGTTGGGGTTAGGTTTAGGTTTAGGTTTAGGTTTAGGGTTGGGGTTAGGGTTAGGGTTAGGGTTAGCGTTTCGGTTAGAGTTACGGTTAGGGTTAGGGTTAGGATTGGGGTTAGGGTTAGGATTAGGTTTGGGGTTGGGGTAGGGGTTCGGATTAGGGTTAGGGTTAGGGTTAGGGTTACGGTTACGGTAAGGGTAAGGGTAAGGGTTAGGGTTAGGTTTACAGTTAGTGTTAGGGCTAGGATTTGGGTTAGGTTTAGGGTTAGGGTTGGGGTTAGGGTTAGGGTTAGGGTTAGGGTTAGGTTTAGGTTTAGGTTTAGGGTTAGGTTTCGGTTTCGGTTTCGGTTTCGGTTTCGGTTTCGGTTTAGGGTTAGGGTTAGGGTTAGGGTTAGCATTTCGGTTAGGGTTAGGGTTAGGGTTAGAGTAAAGGTTAAGGTTAGAGTTACGGTAAGGGTTAGGGTTAGGGTTAGGGTTAGGGTTAGGGTTATGGTTAGGATTGGGGTTAGGGTTAGGGTTAGGGTTAGGGTTAGCGTTTCGGTTAGGGTTAGGGTTAGGGTTACGGTTAGGATTTGGTTTAGGGTTACGGTTATGGTTAGGGTTAGGGTTAGGGTTAGGGTTAGGTTTAGGTTTAGGTTTACGGTTAGGTTTAGGGTTAGGATTGGGGTAAGGTTTAGGGTTAGGGTTATTGTTAGGGTTAGGGTTGGGGTTAGGGTTAGCGTTTTGGTTAGGGTTAGGGTTAGGGTTAGGGTTAGGGTAAGGGGTAGGGTTAGGGTTAGGGTAAGCGTTAGTGTTAGCGTTAGCGTTAGGGTTAGGGTTAGGGTTAGGGTTACGGTAACGGTAAGGGTTAGGGTTAGGATTGGGGTTAGGGTTAGGGTTAGGGTTAGGGTTAAGGTTAAGGTTACGGTTAGAGTTACGGTAAGGGTCAGGGTTAGGGTTAGGGTTAGGGTTAGGATTGGGGTTAGGGTTAGGGTTAGGGTTACGGTAACGGTAAGGGTTAGGGTTAGGATTGGGGTTATGGTTAGGGTTAGGGTTAGGGTTAGGGTTAAGGTTAAGGTTACGGTTAGAGTTACGGTAAGGGTCAGGGTTAGGGTTAGGGTTAGGATTGGGGTTAGGGTTAGGGTTAGGGTTAGGGTTACGGTTATGGTAACGGTTAGGGTTAGGATTGGGGTTAGGGTTAGGGTTAGGGTTAGCGTTTCGGTTAGGGTTAGGGTTAGGGTTAGGATTTGGGTTTGGGTTAGCGTTAGGGTTAGAGTTACGGTTAGGGTTAGGGTCAGGACTGGGGTTAGGGTTAGGGTTAGGATTAGGATTAGGGTTGGGGTTAGGGTTAGGGTTAGGGTTAGGGTTAGCGTTTCGGTTAGAGTTAGGGTTAGAATTGGGGTTAGGGTTAGGGTGAGGGTTGTTAGGGTTTTGGTTAGGGTTAGGGTTAGGGTTAGGGTTCGGATTAACGTTGGGGTTAGGGTT
Source organism: Podarcis vaucheri (assembly GCF_965113315.1). Taxonomy (NCBI): domain Eukaryota; kingdom Metazoa; phylum Chordata; class Lepidosauria; order Squamata; family Lacertidae; genus Podarcis; species Podarcis vaucheri. The sequence continues at coordinate 58,526,039 of NC_138751.1, forward strand.
AGGGTTAGGGTTAGGATTGGGTTAGGGTTACGGTTAGGGTTAGGGTTAGGGTTAGGGTTACGGTAAGGGTAAGGGTGAGGGTTAGGTTTACAGTTAGTGTTAGGGCTAGGATTTGGGTTAGGTTTAGGTTTAGGGTTGGGGTTAGGGTTAGGGTTAGGGTTAGGGTTACGGTTAGGGTTAGGGTTAGGTTTAGGGTTAGGTTTCGGTTTTGGTTTTGGTTTCGGTTTCGGTTTAGTGTTAGGGTTAGGGTTAGCATTTCGGTTAGGGTTAGGGTTAGAGTAAAGGTTAAGGTTAGAGTTACGGTAAGGGTTAGGGTTAGGGTTAGGGTTATGGTTAGGATTGGGGTTAGGGTTAGGGTTAGGGTTAGCGTTTCGGTTAGGGTTAGGGTTAGGGTTAGGGTTAGGATTTGGTTTAGGGTTACGGTTATGGTTAGGGTTAGGGTTAGGGTTAGGGTTAGGTTTAGGTTTACGGTTAGGTTTAGGGTTAGGATTGGGGTAAGGTTTAGGGTTAGGGTTATTGTTAGGGTTAGGGTTGGGGTTAGGGTTAGCGTTTTGATTAGGGTTAGGGTTAGGTTTAGGGTTAGGGTAAGGGGTAGGGTTAGGGTTAGGGTAAGCGTTAGTGTTAGCGTTAGCGTTAGCGTTAGGGTTAGGGTTAGGGTTAGGGTTACGGTAACGGTAAGGGTTAGGGTTAGGATTGGGGTTAGGGTTAGGGTTAGGGTTAGGGTTAAGGTTAAGGTTACGGTTAGAGTTACGGTAAGGGTCAGGGTTAGGGTTAGGGTTAGGGTTAGGATTGGGGTTAGGGTTAGGGTTAGGGTTACGGTAACGGTAAGGGTTAGGGTTAGGATGGGGGTTATGGTTAGGGTTAGGGTTAGGGTTAGGGTTAAGGTTAAGGTTACGGTTAGAGTTACGGTAAGGGTCAGGGTTAGGGTTAGGGTTAGGATTGGGGTTAGGGTTAGGGTTAGGGTTAGGGTTACGGTTACGGTTATGGTAACGGTTAGGGTTAGGATTGGGGTTAGGGTTAGGGTTAGGGTTAGCGTTTCGGTTAGGGTTAGGGTTAGGGTTAGGATTTGGGTTTGGGTTAGCGTTAGGGTTAGAGTTACGGTTAGGGTTAGGGTCAGGACTGGGGTTAGGGTTAGGGTTAGGATTAGGATTAGGATTAGGGTTGGGGTTAGGGTTAGGGTTAGCGTTTCGGTTAGAGTTAGGGTTAGAATTGGGGTTAGGGTTAGGGTGAGGGTTGTTAGGGTTTTGGTTAGGGTTAGGGTTAGGGTTAGGGTTCGGATTAACGTTGGGGTTAGGGTTAGGGTTAGGGTTAGGGTTAGGATTGGGGTTAGGGTTAGGGTTAGGGTTACGGTTAGGGTTAGGGTTAGGGTAATGGTTAGGGTTAGGTTAGCGTTTGCGTTAGGGTTAGGGTTAGGGTTACGGTTAGGGTAAGGGTTAGGGTTAGGTTTACGGTTAGGTTTAGGGTTAGGATTGGGGTTAGGTTTAGGGTTAGGGTTAGGTTTGGGGTTAGGGTTAGGGTTAGGGTAAGGGTTAGGGTTGGGGTTAGGGTTACGGTTAGGGTTAGGTTTAGGGTTAGGGTTAGGGTTAGGGCTAGGTTTAGGGTTAGGGTTAAGGTAATGGTTAGAGTTACGGTAAGGGTTAGGGTTAGGGTTAGGATTGGGGTTAGGGTTCGGGTTCGGGTTCGGGTTAGGGTTCCGGTTCCGGTTAGAGTTACGGTTAGGGTTTGGATTGGGGTTAGGGTTAGCGTTAGGGTTAGCGTTTCGGTTAGGGTTAGGGTTAGGATTGGGGTTAGGGTTAGGCTTAGGGTTACGGTTAGCGTTTCGGTTAGTGTTAGTGTTAGGGTTATGGTTAGGGTTAGGGTAAGGGTTAGGGTCACCATTAGGGATAGGATTGGGGCAGGGTTAGGGCTAGGGATACGGTTAGGGTAATTGTTAGGGTTAGGTTTACGGTTAGGGTTCGGGTTAGGTTTAGGATTGGGGTTAGGTTTAGGGTTAAGGTTAGGGTTAGGGTTGGGGTTAGGGTTAGGGTTACAAGGCACCACACAGGTTTCAGGAGCCGGGAACCGTACCAGAACCACGCAGAAAGTCATCAGAGGGAGGGAAATCACCGAGGGCGGCGACACTCAACAAGGTCACGGAAACTTTGGACTCGAGATGGGGGGAGGAGGGAGTAGAATATCTCCTCGCCAGGGAAGGTACCCCGGCCAGCGCCAACAGCTGGGTGCCGGGCTATGCCGTGGATGAGCCTTCGCTCAAAGACGAGTTCCATGCTGTCAGAGTTGCTCCCCGATCCTAGCTCACAGAGGATCACGCTAGCCAGTGATCATTAAGTAAAAGTCTTTATTGAGTTACAGTTTCCATTCTCAAGCTGCTGCGTGCAACTCTACGTCTTATGGTTAGATCGGCGAAGCTCCGTCTGAGTCTCCGCCCCTTGTGCACCAATTTAATATCCTAGCCCTGCTCCACCTTTTCCGCCTGACTGTTCTCCTCTGGGTCCCTCTGCCCCCCCGGGGTCTCCTCCCTCCGGGACTCCTCCGACGCCGACCCCCCGGACCCTCCTGTCTCCTTGCGCTGGGCTTTAGGACCTGGCTCCCTCTCCGGGCTGCCTACTGCGTCACTTTCCTGTGCATTTGAACTTGGCGCGCGCGCCCAACCTTCCACTTTCCGTCTGACCGTTTCTTCGCTCCCCGATGGAGGTGTGGCCACTCCTGACTCGTGCCCTCCCTCCTGTTGTGAGCTGCCAGCGCTTGATCTCTGGCCCCCTTCCTCTTCCCTGCTCTCTGGCGGTGACGCTGGTCCCGATGTCCAACTACTCCCCTCTGAGCCCCCTCTGGACCCTTCTTCCTGGGGTGTCCCCCTAGGCTCCCCCCTTGCCCTGGCCACTGGTGCTCCTTTCTGTGAATCTTCTGATTCACTGGAAAGACTCGGAGATCTCGGGTCGTCGTCATCACTCATCTTTTCTTCTGCCTCCTCCTCCTCGCTCTCTGTTTCCTCCCTTGCCCTTGCCTCTGCTCCTGAACCCCTGACAACAACAACAACAACAACAATAATAATAATAATAATAATAATAATAATAATAATACAATAAAAATTAGAAGGACAGAAAATCAGGGCTGAAGTGGCGATCCCAGGAAGTGGCCTGTTCAGGTCTCCCTTCTGGGCACCTCCATTTTAATTCTTAGGAGTTAGAAAAAATAGAGGTAAAAAATCCGCCCTGGCCCTCCTGGTTCTCACCTACCTCTCCTCTTTCTTTGGTGTCGGTGGCAGTGGCGACAGCCACTTTTTTCTTTGTTTTCCCTTTGGCTTCAGAGGCCTTCAGGCCCTGGAGCTCTGCCAGGGCATTGGTTGGGTCTCTTGGAGCCGGTGTTGTAAGCCAAAAATGGCTTATCTTCTGAGTTAAACCAATAAAACTCAGAGACAAGAGGAGTTAGGAATCCATTGTTGTTTATTGCAAAGCAATAGGTTACAGTCGAATCTTTTTGCCAAACTGCAACCCTGCCCAAGGGTCTGGGCAGGGGTATCTATAACATTTCAAACAAAGGATTTCAGTTTTCACCAATCATGTACATCATTACCTCATTTCATCTTTAATACACATGTGCAATAAGCATTGCTAACTAAACTTTGATTCTCACCGTGATTGTGTTAGTATGCATGTTGGGAAGCACGGCAACTTGCCAAATCATCACTTTTATAAACAACAGGTTACCATAACTTCTCTGTTAGAAACATATTCAAAGATTTATAGGGGTTCATATTATCACATTCATTATGGCCCTTTGGGCCACTACCACACCGGCACGGCCAAGGTCACTGGGGAGAGTCTTGGCGGCTTCCCCCGCTGACACCCGGTTCCCCTCCGGTGATAGCAGACTGGAGGCCAGCCAGGCAGGCAGCGCAGTTGGAGCTGGCTGTCTTCAGGAGCTCCATGCTGTTGTGGCGCCCACTATCTTGCCTCGCCGGAAGTCCATGAGCCTTTTTTTTAAAATACCTCAGATCGCAGCAAAAATGTAAAGTCATTTTAAGAGTGGTAAAATGAGAAACTGCAGAAAGTTGTGCCATTCACAAGGGTGGGTGTGTTTACCCTCCCCCTGATTAGATTACCCAAGCCTTTTTTTGCCTGCACATGTCCTAGGTGAATAAGGGAGCTATTATTGAAATCACAACATCATTGTGGATACACACACTCCATTGCCAGAAATGCCCCGTCTATTTTGATCTGTTTTCAAATGGACACAGGCCGCATTCACACCATATACTATACAATTTTAAACAGTCATGGCTTCCCCTGAAGAATTATGCAATCTTTAGTTTGTTAAGACTGCTGGGAGAGACCCCTTTCAGAATTAGAATTCACAGAATGGTTTTACACTGTTATGTAATGTAATGTTATGTTATGTAAGCTTGGGTTGTCTAATGACTCTCAGCACTCTTAAGAGGTCAGAGCTCTCAGAAATCTTTGGGAGAAGCCATGACTTTTGGCGTCATAGAGCTTTAAATGTATGAGTGTGAATGTGGCCTTACTGCAGGGCAATGCAGAATCAAACTGCAAATAAGCTTTTGTTTTTGGAATGAAACTAGTTTCTCAAGAAACACTTTTCAGGGGCAAAACAATGTGCAATGGATCTCAGTTGTGTGTGGATTGCATAGAAAGCACAAGTGCTCAGTTCACTTTGATTCTAGAATGAAAAGTCTGTATCCAACCCCTCTCTGCCTCCCACATTGTATGGGGGGAGGGGGCTCATTTAATTTCACTGCACACAGGTGGTGTAGTGACAATAAAGGTTTATTTATTTATTTATTTATTTTTAACTACTACTACTACTACCACTACTACCACTACTACTACTAATACTACTACAGGCAGTGCCACAGGTGGTTAATGGCATGCTTCAGCCTGACAAGAGAATCCTGGAAGAAGCACTGCAGGATGTGGCAAGCAGTCTCAGAGACATGGCCAGGGTGTTGAAGAAAATGCATGGTAAGCTTGATATTTCCCACTTTCATTCACAAACTATTGCTCAGCCATTCATAGCACAAGGACAGAAAAGGTAGAAAGCTGGAGAAAATAGCATAAAGGTGATATGCACTCTAAAATGGGAGTAGCAAATGCCCTCCAGATGTTGTTGGACACAACTCTCATCATCCCTGACTATTGCCCATGTTGGGTGGGGTTGATGGGAATTGGAGTCCAAAGACCCCTGAAGAACCACAGGCTGGCTATCTAAAAGACAACAGTTGTGTGTGTAGACTAAGATTGTGCAGAAATATGGAAAAGTCTCATGATGTGATCCTGACAACAGAATTCAACTTCCAGAGCATATTACTGCCCTGTGAAAAAGAAAGTGCAGATTCAGCTACTCAAAGTAGTTCCACTGAAATGAATGAACCTAAGTTAGTAATGGGTTTGCTCTGAGTAGAACTAGCACTGGATAGGATCAGCACGGGAAACCCAATGAAGCCACTGAGGGTTGCCTGCTTGGCAGTGACCTGTCCACATGACTTTCTTGGTGAAACGTTCATTTGTGGAATGCCCTCCATTGTGAGGTGTGTCAGTCTCCCTCATTATTAGCTTTTAGGAGAAATTTTAAAACACTCCTGTTTACCCAAGTATTTGAGAGCTGAAAGTCCTGCCCCTGGCACCCCTGAAATTTTTAATTTGAGAATAAGAGCAGTTTTTTTGGCAGTTTTAGAATATTGTTTTCAACTGTTTCAAGAAATCTCACTAGTCTTGTTTTGGTATTGATGTGTTTTCTGCATGGACTCCTTTGGAGAAAGGGTGTAATATAAATTTAATAAAATAAATAAATAAACTGACTTCACCAGTTTTGGAAATGTGAAATTTATTTTTGATCCAGTTTTGTTTTTGTTTTTATGCTTCACTTCCTAGATTACGTGGATCCTGCAATATTCTACGGTGTGATACAGATCTTCTTTTCTGGGTAAATACAGCATGTATACTTTTTGCTCTTTAAACGTTTTCCAAGTAGGAGTAGAGGGACAAGCAGGGGTACACTCTTGAGAAAATCCGCGCTCTAGAAACAGCCACACATGCTGCTCTTATTTCTTTATGCATTTGATTCCATTTATGCATCATTTCCTGTAAAATAAGTTGAGGTGAGTCCACAGTGAAAACATCAAGGATAACTTTTTATTTCATTTATGAATTGCTTCCCACAAGGCATCTTGAAATTATTTAAAATGCAATAAAAGCATATGCAAAACAATTGTATGCATTGTATAAAAGCGGCGAAAACATTAAAAACATTAAAACAACAACATATAAAGTATTTTGCGCCCCATAAGATGCTCCGGCCCATAAGACGCACCTAGTTTTTTTTTGGGGGGGGAATAAAGAAATTTTTTAAAATCCCCCCCCAGGTGCGGGGCTGGAAGAACCAGGTCGGGGAACAGTGGGACGGCACGTTCTGCCTCCCCGCTGTCCCCCGAGCTTGTGGGGCTGGCGATGGGGAGAAGTGCACCAGTCCCGGGAGGGCAGGCAGCTCTGCGCCGCCATCCCGAGCGGGGCGGGACTTGGCGCCCCGCTCCGGATGGCGGCGCAGACCTGCCTGCAGTCCCAGAACAGCAGGCAGCTCTGTGCCGCCATCCCGAGCGGGGCGCCCCGCTCGGGATGGCGGCGCAGAGCTGCGCTGGTCCCAGGACCGCAGGCCGCTCTGCAAGACCACTGGGAGCGGGGCGGAGCTTCTCCCCTGGCTCCCGGTGGCCGGGCAGAGCTGCGCTGGTCCCAGGACCGCAGGCAGCTCTGCACGGCCACCGGGAGCAGGGCGGAGCTTAGCGCCCCGCTCCAGATGGCAGTGCAGAGCTGCGCTGGTCCCAGGACCGCAGGCAGCTCTGCGCGGCCACCGGGAGCGGGGCGGAGCTTAGCTTCGCGCCCCGCTCCGGATGGCGGCGCAGACCTGCCTGCAGTCCCGGGACGGCAGGCAGCTCTGTGCAGCCATCCTGAGCGGGGCGGGACTTGGCGCCCCGCTCCGGATGGCGGTGCAGAGCTGCACTGGTCCCAGGACTGCAGGCAGCTCTGCGCGGCCACCGGGAGCGGGGCGGAGCTTCTCCCCCAGCTCCCGGTGGCCGGGCAGAGCTGCGCTGGTCCCAGGAGCACAGGCCGCTCTGCACGGCCACCGGGAGCGGGGCGGAGCTTCTCACCCGGCTCCCGGTGGCCGGGCAGAGCTGCGCTGGTCCCAGGACCGCAGGCAGCTCTGCGCGGCCACCGGGAGCGGGGCGGAGCTTCTCCCCCGGCTCCCGGTGGCCGGGCAGAGCTGCGCTGGTCCCAGGAGCACAGGCCGCTCTGCACGGCCACCGGGAGCGGGGCGGAGCTTCTCCCCGGCTCCCGGTGGCCGGGCAGAGCTGCGCTGGTCCCAGGACCGCAGGCAGCTCTGCGCGGCCACCGGGAGCGGGGCGGAGCTTCTCCCCCGGCTCCCGGTGGCCGGGCAGAGCTGCGCTGGTCCCAGGAGCACAGGCCGCTCTGCACGGCCACCGGGAGCGGGGCGGAGCTTCTCCCCCGGCTCCCGGTGGCCGGGCAGAGCTGCGCTGGTCCCAGGACCGCAGGCAGCTCTGCGCGGCCACCGGGAGCGGGGCGGAGCTTCTCCCCCGGCTCCCGGTGGCCGGGCAGAGCTGTGCTGGTCCCAGGACCGCAGGCAGCTCTGCGCGGCCACCGGGAGCGGGGCGGAGCTTCTCCCGCGGCTTCCGGATGGCAGCACAGAGCTGCGCTGGTCCCAGGACCACAGGCAGCTCTCCACGGCCACCGGGAGCAGGGCGGAGCTTAGCGTCCCGCACCGGATGGCAGCTCAGAGCTGCGCTGGTCCCAGGACCGCAGGCAGCTCTGCGCAGCCACCGGGAGCGGGGCGGAGCTTAGCTTGGCGCCCCGCTCCGGATGGCGGCGCAGACCTGCCGGCAGTCCCGGGACGGCAGGCAGCTCTGTGCAGCCATCCCGAGCGGGGCGGGACTTGGCGACCCGCTCCGGATGGCGGTGCAGAGCTGCACTGGTCCCAGGACCGCAGGCAGCTCTGCGCGGCCACCGGGAGCGGGGCGGAGCTTCTCCCCCGGCTCCCGGTGGCCGGGCAGAGCTGCGCTGGTCCCAGGAGCACAGGCCGCTCTGCACGGCCACCGGGAGCGGGGCGGAGCTTCTCCCCCGGCTCCCGGTGGCCGGGCAGAGCTGCGCTGGTCCCAGGAGCGCAGGCAGCTCTGCGCGGCCACCGGGAGCGGGGCGGAGCTTCTCCCCCGGCTCCCGGTGGCCGGGCAGAGCTGCGCTGGTCCCAGGACCGCAGGCAGCTCTGCGCGGCCACCGGGAGCGCCCGCTCCGGATGGCAGCGCAGAGCTGCGCTGGTCCCAGGACCGCAGGCAGCTCTGCACGGCCACCGGGAGCGGGGCGGAGCTTCGCCCCCGGCTCCCGGTGGCCGGGCACAGCTGCGCTGGTCCCAGGACCGCAGGCAGCTCTGCGCGGCCACCGGGAGAGGGGCGGAGCTTCTCCCCCGACTCCCGGGCAGAGCTGCGCTGGTCCCAGGACCGCAGGCAGCTCTGCGCAGCCACCGGGAGCGGGGCGGAGCTTCTCCCCCGCCTCCCGGGCAGAGCTGCGCTGGTCCCAGGACCGCAGGCAGCTCTGCGCGGCCACCGGGAGCGGGGCGGAGCTTCTCCCCCGGCTCCCGGTGGCCGGGCAGAGCTGCGCTGGTCCCAGGACCGCAGGCAGCTCTGCACGGCCACCGGGAGCGGGGCGGAGCTTCTCCCCCGGCTCCCGGTGGCCGGGCAGAGCTGTGCTGGTCCCAGGACCGCAGGCAGCTCTGCGCGGCCACCGGGAGCGGGGCGGAGCTTCTTCCCCTGGCTTCCGGTGGCCGGGCAGAGCTGCGCTGGTCCCAGGACCGCAGGCAGCTCTGCTCGGCCACCGGGAGCGGGGCGGAGCTTAGCGCCCCGCTCCGGATGGCAGCACAGAGCTGCGCTGGTCCCAGGACCACAGGCAGCTCTGCGCGGCCCCCGGGAGTGGGGGCTTAGCACCCCGCTCCGGATGGCAGCGCAGAGCTGCGCTGGTCCCAGGACCGCAGGCAGCTCTCCACGGCCACCGGGAGCAGGGCGGAGCTTAGCACCCCGCACCGGATGGCAGCGCAGAGCTGCGCTGGTCCCAGGACCGCAGGCAGCTCTGCGCAGCCACCGGGAGCGGGGCGGAGCTTAGCTTGGCGCCCCGCTCCGGATGGCGGCGCAGACCTGCCTGCAGTCCCGGGACGGCAGGCAGCTCTGTGCAGCCATCCCGAGCTGGGCGGGACTTGGCGACCCGCTCCGGATGGCGGTGCAGAGCTGCACTGGTCCCAGGACCGCAGGCAGCTCTGCGCGGCCACCGGGAGCGGGGCGGAGCTTCTCCCCCGGCTCCCGGTGGCCGGGCAGAGCTGCGCTGGTCCCAGGAGCACAGGCCGCTCTGCACGGCCACCGGGAGCGGGGCGGAGCTTCTCCCCCAGCTCCCGGTGGCCGGGCAGAGCTGCGCTGGTCCCAGGACCGCAGGCAGCTCTGCGCGGCCACCGGGAGCGGGGCGGAGCTTCTCCCCCGGCTCCCGGTGGCCGGGCAGAGCTGTGCTGGTCCCAGGACCGCAGGCAGCTCTGCGCGGCCACCGGGAGCGGGGCGGAGCTTCTCCCGCGGCTTCCGGATGGCAGCACAGAGCTGCGCTGGTCCCAGGACCACAGGCAGCTCTGCGCGGCCCCCGGGAGCGGGGCTTAGCACCCCGCTCCGGATGGCAGCGCAGAGCTGCGCTGGTCCCAGGACCGCAGGCAGCTCTGCACGGCCACCGGGAGCGGGGCGGAGCTTCTCCCCCGGCTCCCGGTGGCCGGGCAGAGCTGCGCTGGTCCCAGGACCGCAGGCAGCTCTGCACGGCCACCGGGAGCAGGGCGGAGCTTCTCCCCCGGCTCCCGGTGGCCGGGCAGAGCTGCGCTGGTCCCAGGACCGCAGGCAGCTCTGCGCGGCCACCGGGAGCGGGGCGGAGCTTAGCTTGGCGTCCCGCTCCGGATGGCGACGCAGACCTGCCTGCAGTCCCGGGATGGCAGGCAGCTCTGTGCCGCCATCCTGAGCGGGGTGGGACTTGGTGCCCCGCTCCGGATGGCGGCGCAGACCTGCCTGCCGTCCCGGGACGGCAGGCAGCTGTGTGCCGCCATCCGGAGTGGGGCGGGACTTAGCGCCCCACTCGGGATTGCGGCACAGAGCTGCACTGGTCCCAGGACCGCAGGCAGCTCTGCGCGGCCACCGGGAGCGTGGCGGACCTTCTCCCCCGGCTCCCAGTGGCCGGGCAGAGCTGCGCTGGTCCCAGGAGCGCAGGCAGCTCTGCGCGGCCACCGGGAGCGGGGCGGAGCTTCTCCCCCGGCTCCCGGTGGCCGGGCAGAGCTGCGCTGGTCCCAGGACCGCAGGCAGCTCTGCGTAGCCACCGGGAGCGGGGCGGAGCTTCGCCCCCGGCTCCCGGTGGCCGGGCACAGCTGCGCTGGTCCCAGGACCGCAGGCAGCTCTGCGCGGCCACCGGGAGAGGGGCGGAGCTTCTCCCCGACTCCCGGGCAGAGCTGCGCTGGTCCCAGGACCGCAGGCAGCTCTGCGCAGCCACCGGGAGCGGGGCGGAGCTTCTCCCCCGGCTCCCGGGCAGAGCTGCGCTGGTCCCAGGACCGCAGGCAGCTCTGCGCGGCCACCGGGAGCGGGGCGGAGCTTAGCGCCCCGCTCCGGATGGCAGCGCAGAGCTGCGCTGGTCCCAGGACTGCAGGCAGCTCTGCGCGGCCACCGGGAGCGGGGCGGAGCTTCGCCCCCGGCTCCTGGTGGCCGGGCAGAGCTGCGCTGGTCCCGGGACTGCAGGCAGCTCTGCGCAACCCTCGGAGCCGGTCTCCCGAGGGTTGCGCAGAGCTTCCTGAAGCCTGGAGAGCGAGAGGGGTCGGTGCGCACCGACCCCCATCGCTCTCCAGGCTTCAGCGAAAGCCTGCATTCGCCCCATAAGACACAGGCACATTTCCCCTTCATTTTTGGAGGGGAAAAAGTGCGTCTTATGGGGCGAAAAATACGGTACATAAAATCGATTCTAATCCATTACAGATACTAACTGGGATAAAAAATCTCAACCTAAAAGGCTTGTTGAAAGAGGAATGTCTTTAACAGGCCCCAAAAGACTGGTAAATGCCACCAGGTTCTTCCTCTTCCCTGCTAGAAAGGGGAGTGGAAAATTTCATACCAATGGCCTTAGTGACTCCAAACATCCAAATCACTGAATTTATTTATTTTTAAATTTATTTTTATTAATTTTCCATTAAGAACCTCCAATTTATAACAAATCAAATCATAATCCAATTCAAAAATTAAAATTAAATTTAAAAAAAAACAACCAAATTACAATCTGAATTGTTAATTATTAAATTTCACATGGACTTCCCATATTCTGGACCTCTGAAGAACTCATATCAGATAGTTATATTTCTGCCCTCTTGTTGTTTTCATATTTTCCACATTCTGATCGTAAACTCTCAAAGTCCTCAGTCCCTGGCTGATCGATTCTCAGTCATGTTAAACAATCATATATCCAGTTTAATTTATGTATGCGTATGTCCTACTGCCCGCCTGCCACCCACCCTCTCCATCCATGGGCACACCAGGTTTACCTCAGCGTGCAGACATTGAGGCTCTGGATTGGCTGCAGGAACTTCCTGCAGCCAATCTGAAGCCGTGCCAGTGTCGCTGCCCTGCTTCCCCATAACAGGCACCCCTTGTGGGCCGACAGTCATGTTTGTGGGTTGTGTAGCTGGCGAATTCTGGCCTGGGGCTGCTGCTGGGCCATCCCCTCCACACCCAGTCCAAGACCCGGGAAATGACCCTATCTTTCTTGGAATGGTGTGCAACTTCTTGTGCCTGAATGGGGCGGTCAGGAAGCAGCTCCAGGCTCATAACCTCTTGTGCAGGTGCTGGGTCGGGGCCTGTTTCCGGTAGTGGTAGCCTGCTGAGGGTGTCCGCATGGCCCATCGCCTTCCCAGGGCGGTAAATCATTGCATACTGGTAGCTGGCAAGGAAAATTTACCACCTGAGGACGCGAGGAGACAGCACTTGGGGGGGGGTCTGCTTTTCGGGGGCAAACAAGCCAAGCAACGGCTTATGGTCAGTCACCACGGTAAAGGGCCACCCGTACAAGAAATCATGGAATTTTTTTACTCCCTTCACGATTGCCAAACCCTCCTTGTCGATTTGCGAGTAGTTCCGCTCCGTTGCGTTGAATGTCTGGGGAAAGTATGCCACCGGTACCCCTCTTCCATCCAGGAGTTGGTGTCTCAGGACAGTGCTGATGCCATACGGTGAGGCGTCTCATGCTAGCACCACTGGCAGCCTCTCGTCGAAGTGTGCCAAGACAGAGTTTGAGACAAGCAAGTCCTTGACTGCCTGGAATGCGGCCTCCTGGCACTGGCCCCACACCCAAGGGGCCCGCTTGTCCAGGAGTCTGTGTAGGGGCTCCACTACCGCCGCCTTGTGGGGAAGGAAGGAATGGTAAAAGTTCAATAGTCCCAAGAAGGCCTGAAGTTCAGTCTTGCTCTTGGGCGCTGGGGCATCACAAATGGCCCGTACCTTGTCCCCAGTCGGGTGGACCCCTTCTGTGTCCACCATAAAATCCAGAAAGTCCACCTGAGGCACTCCTAGTAGACATTTTTCCTGCTTCACTTTGAGACCCGCCGTCTGGAAACGGTGCAGAACGGTGCGGAGGTGGTCCTCAAACTCCTCTGGTGTGGGCCCAGCAATCAACACATCATCGAAGAAGGGGGTGACGCCAGGAATCCCTTTAAGGAGAGAGTCCATTAGATTCTGGAATATGCCTGGTGCCACGCTGACACCGAATTGCAGCCGCTTTACCCTGAACGCTCCTCTATGCGTCACAATCATCTGTGCCTCTGCTGTGGCCTCATCTACTGGCAGCTGTTGATATGCTTGGGCCAAGTCCAGCTTGCCAAAAAAATTTGACCCAGCCAGGGTGGCAAGGACATGGCTGACCACTGGCACTGGGTATGCGTGGGCCGTGAGGGCCTTGTTTATGGTACATTTGTAGTCTGCGCAGATGTGGACCGAACCATTAGGCTTGACGGATGTGATGATTGGGGTTTCCTAGGGGGCATTAGGCACAGGCTCCAGCACTCCTTGCTCCACGAGCCGGTCCAATTCCTCGTCTATACAGGGTTTCAGGGCAAACGGGACCCGGCGAGCCTTGAGCCTGACAGGTCGTACTGCGGGGTCAAGCTGTAGAGCAATGGGGGGCCCCATATACTGTCCCAATTTCCCATTGAAAACCCCCGGAAATTCTTTGCAGATGGTGTCCACGTCCACTTGTAAGCTAGTGTGGTTCACCCCAGTGATGGCTAGCCCCAGTGGTCCAAACCATGCCAATCCCAGTAAGCTAATGTAGGGGCCCTTGACCACAAGCAAGTCCAGTTGCCGCGTCCGCCCTCGATATTGCACCCTGAAGGTCCCCACCCCCATTGTGGGGACCTTACGTTTCTGGAAGTCCCGGAGGGTGAATGGGGCCAGCCTGAGTTTGGGACCTTGAGTAGGACACAGTTTCCTTAAGGTCCTTGCCGAGATTATGGATAGAGTTGAACCCGTGTCAAGCTCCATGCAGCACGGGGGCCCCTCTATCTGTACCTCTACATAAATTTTCTCTACGTTGGGGTGGGGCAACTGGTATACCTGGAAGTCCGTGAGCTCCGTCGAGTTGCCTTGGTGCGTTGGGCCCTGGGACCTGGGGTTCTTGGATCGGTCATCTGATGCCTGGCGTCAGGTGGGCTGAGCCCGACACACCCGAGCGATGTGTCCCAATTTTCCACACTGCCTGCACTCTGCGTTGCGGAAACAGCAGGTCCTCCTCTCGTGACTCTCGCCGCAGCTCGCGCAGTTCCCTCCTCCTCGTCGAGGCAGCCATGGTCTGTGCGCTGCTTGAGTGTGCTGCTGTACTCGGTGCACCTCCTCCCTGTCAGATCCTGAGTCGTCGGTGAGGTCTTTGTGGTGGACCCTTGGTTGGGATGACAGGCTTGGTCATGCCTCTTGCGTCGACCTCTTGGCAGCTTCTGTTACCAGGGCCTCCTCCAGGGCGACCTGGAACGTTAGGTCCTTCTTAGCGTAGAGGTGTCGTTGCAGCTTCTCATCCTTTAGGCCACCGACGAGGCGGTCACGAAGCATGTTCTCCAATTCTGAGAAGTTGCAGAACTGGGCAGCTTGGTGGAGAGAGGTCACAAACCCAGTTATGGTTTCCCCAGGGGCTTGCCGCTTTGCGTAGAAGGCATTTCGACAAGCCACCACTGAGGGCTGCGGCGAAAAGTGCCCCTTCAGCTGTTCTATTATTGTTTTGTAAGGAACGGTAGCGACGTCTTCAGGTGCAAGGAGAGCCTGGACAATTTCAAATGTCTCCTCTCCACAGACGCTGAAGAATATCGCCCTCTTCTTGGCATCTTCTTCGCCGGTGACCCCTTTGGCTTCTAGGAGGAAGGTGAAATGGGAGGCATACTGTCAGGGGTTCAGGAGCTGAGGCGAGGGCAAGGGAGGAAACAGAGAGTGAAGGGGAGGAGTCCGAAGGAAAGATGAGCGATGACGAAGACCCGAGATCTCCAAGTCTTTCCAGTGAATCGGAAGATTCACAGAAAGGAGCGCCAGTGACCAGAGCAAGGGGGGAGCTTAGGGGGACACCCCAGGAAGAAGGGACAAAAGGGGGTTCAGAGAGCAGCAGTTGGAAATCGGGGCCAACATCCCCAACAGAGCGCAGTGGGGAAGAAGGGCGCCAGGTATCGGGATCAGGCGGCTCGCCGCAGGGGGGAGGACATGAGTCAGGAGTGGCCACACCTCCATCGGAGAGAGAAGAAATGGTCAAACGGAAAGTGGGAGGTTGGGCGCGCGCGCCAAGTTCAAATGCACAGGAAGGCGGCACAGTAAGCAGCCCGGAAAGGGAGCCAGGTCCTAAAGCCCGCCGCAAGGAGACAGAAGGGTCCGGGGGGTCAGCGTCAGAAGAGTCCCGGAAGGAAGAGACCACGGGGGGCAGAGGGACCCAGAGAAGAACGGTCAGGAGGAAAAGGTGGAGTAAGGCTAGGGTATTAAGCTGGTGTACAGGAGGCGGAGACTCAGACGGAGCTTCGCCGGTCTAGCTTATAAGACGTAGAGTTGTGCGCTACAGCTTGAAAATGGAAACTGTAAATCAATAAAGACTTTTATACAGTGAATGCTGGCTAGCGTGATCCTCTGTGAGCTCGGATCTGGAAGCAGCTCTGACAGTAAGCTCCGTCTCAAAGAATCTTGGCACCTAAAACCTAGTAGAAAGGGGTGAAGACTGGTGCCTACTCACGAGCTCACGAACGGCAGACAAGATGACTGCCGAACAGCAGATAGCGGATCTGCAAGAAGCAGTGAGGCAACTGAATGCCGAGGTACTCGCATCCAGGAAGAGAGAGGGGGAAGCAGCCGCCGCCTACAAGGATCTCCAGGTCAGGTTGGAAATGCTTACGAAGCAAGGGCAACTGACACCCAAACCAGAGGGAATTGGGTTGGGGAGAAGAGCAGGCGGTCTAGTATCTCACTTCGATGGGAATTTACAACAGTACCCCAACTTCCGAGCAGATGTACAGTGTGCGCTGCAACTGCTGGACAAGGACTTTAGAGATGAGCAAGAGAAGGTGGGGTTTATCATGTCCCATTTGCATGGAGATGCTAAAGCATGGCTGCACAATTTGTGGAGAGATAAGGATCCGGCGCTCCAAAGTGCGGATGCCTTCCTTAAAGCGATGGATGCGTGCTTTTTATCAAGCATAGACGTGGATCTTGCCCGGAAAGAGGTGCACGGACTGAAGCAGGGGAGGGCCAGTGTAAGGCAGTATCATGCCCGCTTTTTTGCACTGGTCAGTGCACTGGAATGGGACAGAGATTCGGCTCCAGTCAGAGACCTGTTTTGGGAAGGCTTGAGCGGAGCGGTTAAAGACGAAATTGCGAGGGGGGAGAGACCCCGGACCACGCAGGAGGTCGTTCAGAGGGCGCTGACGGTTGGGGTGCGGCTGGAGGAACGTCCATGGAGCAGGGACGAAGGGCGTGGAGGGCGCGAACCAGCGAGAGAGGTCTCCTTCGTTCCCAGAGAAGCAGCGCGTGCGCAATCCACGCCTCCGCCAGGAGGGGGAGCGGAACCTATGGAGGTTGGCGGTGCTAGGGCTCAGTCAGCAACCAGAGCCCTAGCGCCGGGAGCAGTCAAAGCGAAGCCTCCTAGAGGGAACCGGAAATGTTACATCTGCGAAAGTCCTCAACACATGGCGAAAGAGTGTCCCCAGAGGATCCACAAGCTCAATGCAGCCTCTGCAACGGTGACTGCAGCTACTCAGCACGGATACTCACAGCAGGGAAACGACGGAGTCTGGCTGGAGACAGAGGCACTGGGGCCCAGCCAGACGAGTCAGTGAAGCAGTCCCCAGAGATTTTGCAGCCCACAGACCCCCTCCCGCCCAAACCAGTAGTGCAGCTCACTGCATCGCTTCAGCTACCCAATGGCCTCACTCTGGACGTGCCAATCACCGTTGACTCAGGAAGCAATGCGGACTTTATAGGGCAGGACTTTGTCGATAAACACGCTATACAGCTGCTGCCTGCCACGCTGCCCCTGCAGGTCGTCACAGTGGATGGCAGGGAGCTGCTAGGGGGGCAGGTGGTGAAGCAAACGCCACCAATGGTGATGCGGCTTGGAAATCACAGGGAAGTCATCAGTTTTAATGTCACCAGACTGTCGGACACGCCTATTGTCTTGGGCATGAGTTGGCTGGACAGGCACAGTCCGACGTTGGCTTGGTACCAGCGGCAGCTGGTCTTCAGCTCATCATATTGCGCTGAACACTGCATTCTGCCCCGGCAGGAGGGAGAGGAGGAGGAGGCACAGCTGCAGCTGGGGACGCTGCAAGCAATCCCCCACAAATACGCAGGATCTTTAGAGGTTTTCTGCGAGAAGGAGGCGGACAGGCTACCCCCCCACAGACCATATGACTGCAAAATTGACCTACTGCCAGGGGCGGCGCTACCAAAAGGGAAGCTGTATTCCATGTCTGCCCCTTCATGGATCACTGCCTTGCCGTGGCGAAGGGGCTTGAAGAACTCAGGGAAGCTATGAACTACGCCGAGCAGGGCACACAAGATGAACAGGTCATAGTGGAGAGTTTTGACCAAACGTGATCCACCTGGAGTAGGAATCGGCAAGCCACTCCAGTATCCCTGCCAAGAAAAATCCATGGACAAAGACAACAGGCATATAAAAGTTATGACACTGGAAGATGAGCCCCTCAGGTCGGAAGGTGTCCAACATGCTACTGGGGAAGAGCGGAGGACAAGTACAAGTAGATCCAGAGCTGATGAAGCGGCTGGGCCAAAGCCGAAAGGACGCTCAGTTGTGGATATGCATGGAAGCGAAAGGAAAGTCCAATGCTGTAAAGAAAAATATTGCATAGGAACCTGGAATGTAAGAACCATGAACCTGGGTAAGTTGGATGTGGTCAAAAATGAGATGGCAAGAATAAATATTGACATCCTGGGCATCAGTGAGCTAAAATGGACGGGAATGGGCGAATTCAGTTCGGATGACTACCATATCTACTACTGTGGGCAAGAAACCCGTAAGAGAAATGGAGTGGCCCTCATAGTCAACAAAAGAGTGGCGAAAGCTGTACTGGGATGCAGTCTCAAAAATGATAGAATGATCTCGATACGAATCCAAGGCAGACCTTTTAACATCACAGTAATCCAAGTTTATGCACCAACTACTGGTGCTGAAGAAACTGAAATTGACCAGTTCTATGAAGACTTACAAAACCTTATCGAAGTGACACCAAAGAAGGATGTTCTGCTCATTATAGGGGATTGGAATGCTAAAGTAGGGAATCAAGAGATAAAAGGAACAACTGGCAAGTTTGGCCTTGGAGATCAAAACGAAGCAGGGCAAAGGCTAATAGAGTTCTGTCAAGAGAACAAGCTGGTCATCACAAACACGCTTTTCCAACAACACAAGAGACGACTCTACACATGGACATCCCCAGATGGGCAACATCGAAATCAGATTGATTATATTCTCTGCAGCCAAAGATGGAGAAGCTCTATACAGTCAGCAAAAACAAGACCTGGAGCTGACTGTGGCTCAGATCATCAGCTCCTTATAGCAAAATTCAAGCTTAAACTGAAGAAAGTAGGAAAAACCACTGGACAGGTAAGATACAATCTAAACCAAATCCCTTATGAATACACAGTGGAAGTGAGGAACAGGTTTAAGGATTTAGATTTGCTGGACAGAGTGCCTGAAGAACTATGGATGGAGGCTCGCAACATTATACAGGAGGCAGCAACTAAAACCATCCCAATGAAAAAGAAATGCAAGAAAGCAAAGTGGCTGTCCAACGAGGCCTTACAAATAGCGGAGGAGAGAAGGCAAGCAAAATGCGAGGGAGATAGTGAAAGATACAGGAAATTGAATGCAGATTTCCAAAGAACAGCAAGGAGAGACAAGAAGGCCTTCTTAAACGAGCAATGCAAAGAAATAGAGGAAAGCAACAGAATGGGAAGAACCAGAGATCTGTTCAAGAAAATCGGAAATATGAAAGGAACATTTCGTACAAAGATTACCATAATAAAGGACAAAAGTGGTAAAGATCTAACTGAAGCAGAAGACATCAAGAAGAGGTGGCAAGAATACACAGAGGAATTATACCAGAAAGATATGGATGTCTCATACACCCCAGGTAGTGTGGTTGCTGACCTTGAGCCAGACATCCTGGAGAGTGAAGTCAAATGGGCCTTAGAAAGCACTGCAAATAACAAGGCCAGTGGAAGTGATGGTATTCCAGCTGAACTGTTTAAAATTTTAAAAGATGATGCTGTTAAGGTGCTACACTCAATATGCCAGCAAGTTTGGAAAACTCAGCAGTGGCCAGAGGATTGGAGAAGATCAGTCTACATTCCAATCCCAAAGAAAGGCAGTGCCAAAGAATGCTCCAACTACCACACAATTTCACTCATTTCACATGCTAGCAAGGTTATGCTTAAAATTCTACAAGGAAGGCTCAAGCAGTATGTGGACCGAGAACTCCCAGAAGTGCAAGCTGGATTTAGAAGAGGCAGAGGAACCAGAGACCAAATTGCAAACATGCGCTGGATTATGGAGAAAGCCAGAGAGTTCCAGAAAGACATCTACTTCTGCTTCATTGACTATGCAAAAGCCTTTGACTGTGTTGACCACAGCAAACTATGGCAAGTTCTTAAAGAAATGGGAGTGCCTGATCACCTCATCTGTCTCCTGCGAAATCTCTATGTGGGACAAGAAGCTACAGTTAGAACTGGATATGGAACAACTGATTGGTTCAAAATTGGGAAAGGAGTACGGCAAGAGTATTAAAAGAACTGGCAGATGTGATCTCAGAACCACTGGCAGTCATCTTTGAGAATTCCTGGAGAACAGGCGAAGTCCCGGCAGACTGGAGGAGGGCAAATGTTGTCCCTATTTTCAAAAAGGGGAAAAGAGAGGACCCAAATAATTACCGCCCAGTCAGTCTGACATCAATAGCAGGGAAGATTCTGGAGCAGATCATTAAGCAAACAGTCTGTGAGCACCTAGAAAGGAATGCTGTGATCACCAATAGTCAGCATGGATTTCTGAAAAATAAGTCATGTCAGACTAACCTGATCTCGTTTTTTGACAGAATTACAAGCCTGGTAGATGAAGGGAACGCAGTGGATGTAGCCTACCTTGATTTCAGCAAGGCATTTGACAAGGTGCCCCATGATATTCTTGTAAAGAAGCTGGTAAAATGCGGTCTTGACTATGCTACCACTCAGTGGATTTGTAACTGGCTGACTGACCGAACCCAAAGGGTGCTCATCAATGGTTCCTCTTCATCCTGGAGAAGAGTGACTAGTGGGGTGCCACAGGGTTCTGTCTTGGGCCCGGTCTTATTCAACATCTTTATCAACGACTTGGATGATGGACTCAAGGGCATCCTGATCAAATTTGCAGATGACACCAAACTGGGAGGGGTGGCTAACACCCCAGAGGACAGGATCACACTTCAAAACGACCTTGACAGATTAGAGAACTGGGCAAAAATAAACAAGATGAATTTTAACAGGGAGAAATGTAAAGTATTGCACTTGGGCAAAAAAAATGAGAGGCACAAATACAAGATGGGGGACACCTGGCTTGAGAGCAGTACATGTGAAAAGGATCTAGGAGTCTTGGTTGACCACAAACTTGACATGAGCCAACAGTGTGACGCGGCAGCTAAAAAAGCCAATGCAATTCTGGGCTGCATCAATAGGAGTATAGCATCTAGATCAAGGGAAGTAATAGTGCCACTGTATTCTGCTCTGGTCAGACCACACCTGGAGTACTGTGTCCAGTTCTGGGCACCACAATTCAAGAAGGACACTGACAAACTGGAACGTGTCCAGAGGAGGGCAACCAAAATGGTCAAAGGCCTGGAAACGATGCCTTATGAGGAACGGCTAAGGGAGCTGGGCATGTTTAGCCTGGAGAAGAGGAGGTTAAGGGGTGATATGATAGCCATGTTCAAATATATAAAAGGATGTCACATAGAGGAGGGAGAAAGGTTGTTTTCTGCTGCTCCGGAGAAGCGGACACGGAGCAATGGATCCAAACTACAAGAAAGAAGATTCCACCTAAACATTAGGAAGAACTTCCTGACAGTAAGAGCTGTTCGACAGTGGAATTTGCTGCCCAGGAGTGTGGTGGAGTCTCCTACTTTGGAGGTCTTTAAGCAGAGGCTTGACAACCATATGTCAGGAGTGCTCTGATGGTGTTTCCTGCTTGGCAGGGGGTTGGACTCGATGGCCCTTGTGGTCTCTTCCAACTCTATGATTCTATGATTCTATGATTCTATGATTCTAAGGCTGTATATTGTCTCCCTGCTTATTTAACTTATATGCAGAATTCATCATGCGAAAGGCTGGGCTGGATGAATCCCAAGCCGGAATTAAGATTGCCGGAAGAAATATCAACAACCTCAGATATGCAGATGACACAACCTTGATGGCAGAAAGTGAAGAGGAATTAAAGAACCTTTTAATGAGGGTGAAAGAGGAGAGCGCAAAATATGGTCTGAAGCTCAACATCAAAAAAACGAAGATCATGGCCACTGGGCCCATCACCTCCTGGCAAATAGATGGGGAAGAAATGGAGGCAGTGAGAGATTTTACTTTCTTGGGCTCCATGATCAGTGCAGATGGTGACAGCAGTCACGAAATTAAAAGACGCCTGCTCCTTGGGAGAAAGGCGATGGCAAACCTAGACAACATCTTAAAAAGCAGAGACATCACCTTGCCAACAAAGGTCCGTATAGTAAAAGCCATGGTCTTCCCAGTAGTGATGTATGGAAGTGAGAGCTGGACCATAAAGAAGGCTGATCGCCGAAGAATTGATGCTTTTGAATTATGGTGCTGGAGGAGACTCTTGAGAGTCCCATGGACTGCAAGAAGATCAAACCTCTCCATTCTGAAGGAAATCAGCCCTGAGTGCTCACTGGAAGGACAGATCGTGAAGCTGAGGCTCCAATACTTTGGCCACCTCATGAGAAGAGAGGACTCCCTGGAAAAGACCCTGATGTTGGGAAAGATGGAGGGCACAAGGAGAAGGGGACGACAGAGAATGAGATGGTTGGATGGTGTTCTTGAATCTACTAGCATGAATTTGATCAAACTGCGGGAGGCAGTGGAGGACAGAAGTGCCTGGCGTGCTCTGGTCCATGGGGTCACGAAGAGTCGGACACGACTAAACGACTAAACAACAACAACAACAATTCCATGTCTGAGGACGAACTACAGGAACTCAAAGAGTTCATTGATCATAATTTGGAGCGCGGTTTCATCCGAGAGTCCAAGGCAGTGGGGGGCAGTCCTGTATTTTTTGTTAAGAAGAAGGACACGCCCCAAAAAAGGCTCGTAGTGGACTATCGGACCTTGAACAGCATGACCAAGCCATCGGACTTCCCCATGCCCAGGATCGACGACCTCCTCGCGACGGTGCGCAAGGGCCGCGTGTTCACCAAGTTGGACCTGCGAGGGGCGTACAACCTCATTCGCATGCGGGAAGGAGATGAGTGGAAGACAGCCATGTTCACGCCCCTAGGCACCTACGAATACAGAGTTATGCCTTTTGGACTACAAAATGGCTCCCACTGTTTTCAAGCTTTCATGCATCACGTGTTAGCGGGGCTGTGCGGGAAGAGGGCATGAAACTCGTCTTTGAGCAGAGGTTCCTCCAAAGCGTAGCCTGGCACCCAGCTGTTGTCACTGGCTGAGGTGCCCTCTCTGGCGAGAAGGTATTCTACTCCCTCTTCCCCCAATCTAGAGTCCAAAATCTCTGTGACCTCGTTGAAGGGCTCTTCCTGCGGTACTCCCGCCTGCTCGTTCCCCCTCTGGAGCGGACTCGGTGCCGTTCCCAGTTCCTGAAATCTGTGAGGAGCCTTGTAGGGAGTGAGCACCGATCTGTGAAACACCGGATGCATCCTGGATCCCTCCGGAAGCGTCAGCCGGAAGGCCACCGGGTTGACCTGTGCCTCGACGTGGTAGGGCCCCAGTTGCTTATGCCCAAGCTTCTTCTTTGCCAACGATCTGGCCGTCACTGCGTTGGCTGCCAACCAGACCCAGTCTCCCACTTGGATCTCTTCGCCGACCCGCCTGTGTTTGTCCGCTTGCACCTTGTATGCATGCTTAGCTAGCTCCAGCTGCCGCCTGAGCTGATCGTGGACCTCCTGCAACTCCGACGCGAACGCGTCTGCTGCCTGTGGCTCCCCCTCCCCCATTCTTTCCAGTCCCGGGAAGGTTCTGGGGTGCCTTCCATTGTTGGCAAAGAACGGCGTCACCCCTGTGGACACGTGCTTCGTGTTGTTGTAGGCGAACTCGGCGAGTGGCAGGTAATCCACCCACGTTGCAGGTTGTTGGTTTGCATAACATCTCGGGTACTGCTGCATGATGGCATTGACTCGCTCCGCTTGGCCGTTGGTCTGCGGGTGTCTCGCCGACGCCAGGTTGATCTTGACGTTCAGGAAGCCCATCAGCTTCTGCCAGAAGTTCGAGATGAACTGTCGCCCCCGGTCGGACAGTATAGACCGCGGCAGACCGTGAACCTTGAACACGTGATCTATGAACAGTTTAGCGGTTTGTTCCGCTGTGGCCACCTTCACACACGGAATGAAATGCGCCATCTTGGTGAACAAGTCCACCACCACGAGCACCGCTGTCTTGCCCCTCGAGCTGGGTAGATCCGTGACAAAGTCCAGGGCCACTCTCTCCCACAGTTCGAACGGGGTTTGCAGCGGTTCCAGCAGTCCGGCCGGCGGTCTGTGCACTGGTTTGGCCCTCTGGCAGGTGTCGCACCTCGCCACGTAGTCCGCGACTTCCCCTCGCATTCTGGGCCACCAGAAGTCTCTAGCGACTAATTCCATCGTCTTCTCCTTGCCAAAGTGCCCGGCAGTGGGCGCATCGTGCAGCTGCTGCAGTACCTTGGCACGAAGTTCGTCTCCCGGTACGTAGATGGCGCCTTTACGGATGAGCAATCCATCACGCACCTGGAACTCGGCGGTCGCCGCCGTGCCTCTGTGCACCTCTGCCATCTTTGCTTGCGCAAAGGAGTCATCCTGCAACGCTCGCCTTACCGCATCCAGGTCAACTGTTGCCGAAGCGCACGCCCACGCTGTCGGTGCGAAGATGTGCATGGCCGCCGCTGGCGTCACCTCCTCCAGATACTGCGGTTGACGGGATAGGGCATCCACCATGACGTTGGTGTCTCCCGGGACATACTCTATGCGGAAGTCGAAGTTCGCAAAGAACTCAGCCCAACGTATCTGCCTCTGGTTCAGGAACTGTGCCGTGCGCCAGTGCTCCAGATTCTTGTGGTTCGTGCAGACCTGCACCGTGTGCTTGGCGCCGATCAGGAAGTGCCGCCACGCCTTGAATGCTGCATGAATGGCAAGCAACTCCCTGTCCCAGATGGTGTAGTTCTGTTCAGATTTGCTGAGCTTCCTGGAGTAGAACGCTCCCGGCCTCCAAGCCCCCTGCGGGTCTCGCTGCAACAGGACTGCTCCCACGGCTCTGTCCGAGGCGTCTGTCTCTACCCTCATCGGCCTGCTGGGGTTGACATGCAGCAGCTGCTCTTCCGATGCGAAGAGACGCTTGAGTGCCTGAAAGGACTGCTCCGCCTGTTCTGTCCAGATGAACTTCGTCTTCTTGGAGCTGAGCGTGTCTGTGATGGCCGCTGTTTGCATCGCAAAGCCCTTGATAAACTTGCGATAGAAGTCCGCAAAGCCGACAAACCGCTGGACCTCCTTCCGGTTGCGTGGGCTTTTCCAATCCAACACCGCGCGAACCTTGGCGCTGTCCATGGCGAGCCCCTTGTCAGACAACTTGTAGCCCAGGAAATCCACCTCCGTCACGTCGAACTGGCACTTCTCTAGCTTGGCGTAAAGCCTATGCTGCTGTAGCCTGCTCAACACTTCCTTGACGTGTCTGTCGTGATCTTGCTGCGATTCCGAAAAGATCAGGATGTCATCCAAGAAGCAGACGCACGTCTTGTAGAGGAGCCCCGCTAACACGTGGTGCATGAAAGCTTGAAAACAGTGGGAGCCATTTTGTAGTCCAAAAGGCATAACTCTATATTCGTAGGTGCCCAGGGGCGTGAACATGGCTGTCTTCCACTCATCTCCTTCCCGCATGCGAATGAGGTTGTACGCCCCTCGCAGGTCCAACTTGGTGAACACACGGCCCTTGCGCACCGTTGCGAGGAGGTCGTCGATTCTGGGCATGGGGAAGTCCGATGGCTTGGTCACACTGTTCAAGGTGCGATAGTCCACCACCAGCCTTTTTTGGGGCGTGTCCTTCTTCTTAACAAAGAATACAGGACTGCCCCCCACCGCCTTGGACTCCCGGATGAAACCGCGCTCCAAATTGTGATCTATGAACTCTTTGAGTTCCTGTAGTTCGTCCTCAGACATGGAATACAGCTTCCCTTTGGGCAGCGCCGCCCCTGGCAGCAGGTCAATTTTGCAGTCATATGGTCTGTGGGGGGGTAGTCTGTCCGCCTCCTTCTCGCAGAAGACCTCCAAAAATCCCGCGTATTTGTGGGGGATTGCTTGCAGCGTCCCCAGCTGCAGCTGTGCCTCCTCCCCCTCTCCCTCTTGCTGGGGCAGAATGCAGTGTTCAGCGCAATATGAGGAGCCGAAGACCAGTTGCCGCTGGTACCACGCCAACGTCGGACTGTGTCTGTCCAACCAACTCATGCCCAAGACAATAGGCGTGTCCGACAGCCTGGTGACATTAAAGCTGATGACTTCCTTGTGATTTCCCAGTCGCATCACCATAGGCGGCGTTTGCTTCACCACCTGCCCCCCTAGCAGCTCTCTGCCATCCACTGTGACGACCTGCAGGGGCAGCGTGGCAGGCAGCAGCTGTACAGCGTGTTTATCGACAAAGTCCTGCCCTATAAAGTCCGCATTGCTTCCTGAGTCAACGGTGATTGGCATTTCAAGAGTGAGGCCATTGGGTAGCTGAAGCGATGCAGTGAGCTGCACTACTGGTTTGGGCGGGAGGGGGTCTGTGGGCTGCAAAATCTCTGGGGACTGCTTCACTGACTCGTCTGGCTGGGCCCCAGTGCCTCTGTCTCCAGCCAGACTCCGTCGTTTCCCTGCTGTGAGTCTCCGTGCTGAGTAGCTGCAGTCACCGTTGCAGAGGCTGCATTGAGCTTGTGGATCCTCTGGGTACACTCTTTCGCCATATGCTGCGGACTTTCGCAGATGTAACACTTCCGGTTCCCTCTAGGAGGCTTCGCTTTGACTGCTCCCGGTGCTAGGGCTCTGGTTGCTGACTGAGCCCTGGCACCGCCAACCTCCATAGGTTCCGCTCCCCCTCCTGGCGGAGGTGTGGATTGTGCACGCGCAGCTTCCCTGGGAACGAAGGAGAACCCTCTCGCTGTTTCGCGCCCTCCACGCCCTTCGTCCCTGCTCCATGGACGTTCCTCCAGCCGCACCCCAACCGCCAGCGCCCTCTGAACGATCTCCTGCGTGCTCCGGGGTCTCTCCCCCCTTGCAATTTCGTCTTTAACTGCGCTGTTCAATCCTTCCCAAAACAGGTCTCTGACTGGAGCCGAATCTCTGTCCCATTCCAGGGCACTGACCAATGCAAAAAGGCGGGCGTGGTACTGTCTTACACTGGCCCTCCCTTGCTTCAGCCCATGTACCTCCTTCCGTGCAAGATCCACGTCTATGCTTGATAAAAAGCACCCATCCATCGCTTTAATAAAGGCATCCGCATCTCGGAGCGCCGGATCCTTATCCCTCCACAAATTGCGCAGCCATGCTTTAGCATCTCCATGCAAATGGGACATGATGAATCCCACCTTCTCTTGCTCATCTCTAAAGTCTTTGTTCAGCAATTGCAGTGCACACATTACATCTGCTCTAAAGTTGGGGTACTGTTGCAAATTCCCATCGAAGTGAGAGACCAGACCGCCTGTTCGTCTCCCCAACCCAATCCCCTCCGGTTTGGGTGTCAGTTGCCCTTGCTTCGTAAGCACTTCCAACCTGACCTGGAGATCCCTGTAGGCGGCAGCTGCGTCCTCCTCTCTCTTCCTGGATGCAAGTGCCTCGGCATTCAGTCGTGTTACTGCTTCTCTGAGTTCCGCTATCTGCTGTTCGGCCGTCATATTGTCTGCCGTTCGTGAGCTCGCAAGTAGGCACCCGCTTTCTCTCCTCTCCGCGAGACCGTAGATGCCCACAATTTATGGAGACGGAGCTTACTGTCAGAGCTGCTTCAAGATCCTAGCTCACAGAGGATCACGCTAGCCAGCGGTTACTTAGTAAAAGTCTTTATTGAATTACAGTTTCCATTCTCAAGCTGCTGCGTGCAGCTCTACGTCTTATGGGTTAGACCGGCGAAGCTCCGTCTGAGTCTCTGCCCCCTGTACACCAGCTAGGTACCCTAGCCTTACTCCACCTTTTCCGCCTGATCGTTCTTCTCTGGGTCCCTCTGCCCCCCGTGGTCTCTTCCTTTCTGGACCCTTCTGACACTGACCCCCCGGACCCTTCTGTCTCCTTGCGTCGGGCTTTAGGACCTGGCTCCCTTTCCGGGCTGCTTACTGCTCCACCTTCCTGTGTATTTGAACTTGGCGTGCGCGCCCAACCTTCCACTTGCCGCCTGACCGTTTCCTCGCTCCCCGATGGAGGTGTGGCCACTCCTGACTCATGCCCTCCCTCCTGCTGCGAGCTGCCAGAGCTCGGTACCTGGTGCCCTTCCTCTCCACTACGTTCTGTTGGTGATGCTGGCCCCGATTTCCAACTGCTGCTCTCTGAGCCCCCTCTGGACCCTTCTTCCTGGGGTGTCCCCCTAAGCTCCCCCCTTGCTCTGGCCACTGGCGCTCCTTCCTGTGAATCTTCTGATTCACTGGAAAGGCTCGGAGATCTCGGGTCGTCGTCATCACTCATCTTTTCTTCTGCCTCCTCCCCTTCGCTCTCTGTTTCCTCCCTTGCCCTCGCCTCTGCTCCTGAACCCCTGACACATACATAAGACAGTACCATGCCCGCTTTTTTGCATTAGTCAGTGCCTTGGAATGGGACAGAGATTCAGCTCCAGTCAGAAATCTATTTTGGGAAGGCTTGAACAGTGCGGTTAAAGACGAAATTGCAAGGGGGGAGAGACCCCGGACCACGCAGCAGGTCGTTCAGAGGGCGCTGGCGGTGGGAGTGCGGCTGGAGGAACGTCCATGGAGCAGGGACGAAGGACGTGGAGGGCGCGAACCAGCGAGAGGGTTCTCCTTCGTTCCCAGGGAAGCTGCGCGTGCGCAATCCACACCTCCGCCAGGAGGGGGAGCGGAACCTATGGAGGTTGGAGGTGCCAGGGCTCAGTCAGCAAACAGAGCCCTAGCACCGGGAGCAGTCAAGGCGAAGCCTCCTAGAGGGAACAGGAAGTGTTACATCTGCGAAAGTCCACAGCACCTGGCGAAAGAGTGTCCCCAGAGGCTCCACAAGCACACTGCAGCCTCAGCAATGGTAACTGCAGCAACTCAGCAAGGGGAACCACAGCAGGGAAACGACGGAGTCTGGCTGGAGAAAGAGGCACTGGGGCCCAGCCAGACGTGTCAGTGAAGCAGTCCCCAGAGATTTTGCAGCCCACAGACCCCCTCCCGCCCAAACCAGTGGTGAGGCTCACCGCATCGCTCCAGCTACCCAATGGACTCACCATGGACGTGCCAATCACCATTGACTCAGGAAGCAATGCAGACTTTATAGGGCAGGACTTTGTCGATAAACACGCTATACAGCTGCTGCCTGCCACGCTGCCCCTGCAGGTCGTCACAGTGGATGGCAGGGAGCTGCTAGGGGGGCAGGTGGTGAAGCAAACGCTACCAATGGTGATGCGACTTGGAAATCACAGGGAAATCATCAGTTTTAATGTCACCAGACTGTCGGACACGCCTATTGTCTTAGGCATGAGTTGGCTGGACAGACACAGTCCAACGTTGGCTTGGTACCAGCGGCAGCTAGTCTTTGGCTCCTCATACTGCGCTGAACACTGCATCCTGCCCCGGCAGGAGGGAGAGGAGGAGGAAGCGCAGCTGCAGCTGGGGACGCTGCAAGCAATCCCCCACAAATACGCGGGATTTTTGGAGGTCTTCTGCGAGAAGGAAGCGGATAAGCTACCCCCCCCCACAGGTCATATGACTGCAAGATTGACCTACTGCCAGGGGCGGCGCTGCCCAAAGGGAAGCTGTATTCCATGTCTGAGGACGAACTACAGGAACTCAAGGAGTTCATAGATCATAATTTGGAGCGCGGCTTCATCCGGGAGTCCAAGGCGGTGGGAGGCAGTCCTGTATTCTTTGTGAAGAAGAAGGACACGCCCCAAAAAAGACTTGTAGTGGACTACCGGATCTTGAACAGTGTGACCAAGCCATCGGACTTCCCCATGCCCAGGATCGACGACCTCCTCGCGACGGTACGCAAGGGTCGCGTGTTCACCAAGTTGGACCTGCGTGGGGCGTACAACCTCATTCGCATGCGGGAGGGTGATGAGTGGAAGACAGCCATGTTCACGCCCCTGGGCACCTACGAATACAGGGTTATGCTTTTTGGATTGCAAAATGGCTCTCACTGTTTTCAAGCTTTCATGCATCACGTGCTGGCGGGGCTCCTCTACAAGACGTGCGTCTTCTTCTTGGATGACATCCTGATATTTTCTGAGTCCCAGCAGGATCACGACAGACACGTCAAGGAAGTGCTGAGCAGGCTACAGCAGCATAGGCTTTACGCCAAGCTGGAAAAGTGCCAGTTCGACGTGACGGAGGTGGCTTTCCTGGGCTACAGGTTGTCAGACAAGGGGCTCGCCATGGACAGCGCCAAGGTTCGTGCCGTGTTGGACTGGAAGAGCCCGCGCAACCGGAAGGAGGTCCAGCGGTTTGTTGGCTTTGCGAACTTCTATCGCAAGTTTATCAAGGGGTTCGCTATGCAAACGGCGGCCATCACAGACACGCTCAGTTCCAAGAAGAAGAAGTTCATCTGGACGGAGCAGGTGGAGCAGTCCTTTCAGGCACTCAAGCGTCTCTTCACGTCGGAAGAGCAGCTACTGCATGTCAACCCCAGCAGGCCAATGAGGGTGGAGACGGACGCATCAGACAGAGCCGTGGGAGCAGTCCTGTTGCAGCAAGACCCACAGGGGGCCTGGAGGCCGGGCGCGTTTTACTCCAGGAAGCTCAGCAGGTCTGAACAGAACTACACCATCTGGGACAGGGAGTTGCTTGCCATTCATGCAGCTTTCAAGGCGTGGCGGCACTTCCTGATCGGCGCCAAGCACACGGTGCAGGTCTGCACGGACCACAAGAATCTGGAGCACTGGCGCACGGCGCAGTTCCTGAACCAGAGGCAGATACGTTGGGCTGAGTTCTTTGCGAACTTCGACTTCCGCATAGAGTATGTCCCGGGAGACACCAACGTCATGGCAGATGCCCTATCCCGTAAACCGCAGTATCTGGAGCAGGCGACGCCAGCGGCGGCCATGCACATCTTCGCACCGACAGTGTGGGCGTGCGCTTCGGCAACAGTTGACCTGGATGCGGTAAGGCGCGCGTTGCAGGATGACTCCTTTGCGCAAGCAAAGATGGCAGAGGTGCACAGGGGCACGGCGGCGACCGACGAGTTCCAAGTTCGCGATGGATTACTCCTCCATAAAGGGGCCATCTATGTGCCGGGGGACGATCTTCGCGCCAAGGTACTGCAGCAGCTGCACGACGCACCCACTGCCGGGCACTTTGGCAAGGAGAAGACGATAGAATTAGTCGCCAGGGACTTCTGGTGGCCCAGAATGAGAGGGGAGGTCGCGGACTACGTGGCGAGGTGCGACACCTGCCAGAGGGCCAAACCAGTACACAGACCGCCGGCGGGACTGCTGGAACCGCTGCAAACCCCGTGCGAACCGTGGGAGAGAGTGGCCCTGGACTTTGTCACGGATCTGACCAGCTCGAGGGGCAAGACGGCAGTGCTAGTGGTGGTGGACTTGTTCTCCAAGATGGCACATTTCATCCCGTGTGCGAAGGTGGCCACGGCGGAACAAACCGCCAAACTGTTCATAGATCACGTGTTCAGGGTTCACGGTCTGCCGCGGTCTATACTGTCCGACCGGGGGCAGCAGTTCATCTCGAACTTCTGGCAGAAGCTGATGAGCTTCCTGAACGTCAAGATCAACCTGGCTTCGGCTAGACACCCGCAGACCAACGGGCAAGCGGAGCGGGTCAATGCCATCATGCAGCAGTACCTGAGATGTTATGCGAATCAACAGCCTGCGACGTGGGTGGATTACCTGCCTCTCGCCGAGTTCGCCTACAACAACACGAAGCACGTGTCCACGGGGGTCACGCCGTTCTTCGCCAACAACGGGAGGCACCCCAGAACCTTCCCGGGACTGGAAAGAATGGGGGAGGGGGAGCCGCAGACAGTAGATGCGTTCGCGTCGGAGTTGCAGGAGGTCCACGATCAGCTTCGGCGGCACCTGGAGCTGGCTAAGCACGCCTACAAGGTACAAGCGGACAAACACAGAAGGGTTGGCGAAGAGATCCGTGTGGGCGACTGGGTATGGTTGGCAGCCCACGCAGTTCCAGCCAGGTCGTTAGCGAAGAAGAAACTAGGGCATAAACAACTGGGGCCCTACCAAGTCGAAGAGCAGGTCAACCCGGTGGCTTTCAGGCTGGCGCTTCCGGAGCGTTCCAGGATGCATCCGGTGTTCCACAGATCGGTGCTCACTCCCTACAAGGCACCTCACAGATTTCAGGAACCCGGAACGGCACCAAGTCCGCTCCGAGAGAGAACCGAGCAAGGGGGAGTGGCACAGGGGGAGCGCATCAACGAAGTCACAGAGATTTTGGACTCTAGATGGGGGGAAGAGGGGGTAGAATACCTTCTCGCCAAGGAGGGCACCCCGGCCAGTGCTAACAGCTGGGTGCCGGGCTACGCTTTAGACGAACCTCTGCTCAAAGAAGAGTTTCATGCCCTCTTCCCACACAGGCCCATGCCAGCAGACTTTTTCGACGACTGGCTTTTCACGCCCACGCTTTCAGCCAGCACGTTCCGGGGGTTCGACTCGGACGAGGAACCGACATGCGACGCACGTTTCCCGGAGGGGTCACCCTCGGGATCTGCCTCAGAACCTTCGTATTGGTGGGACGATAGACCAGAGGAGCAGTGGCGCAGGAAGTGGCTGGAGGGTCCAGGCCGAGCAACGCTCCCAGGAGGAAGCGAGGGAGAGACGGACATGGATGTATTCGGGGACGACCCGGGTTTCGAGCACGGCGGCACAGAGATGGAAGCGGAAGTGACCGTCGTCGACGAGAGCAGGGAGGAAGAACCGGAAGACTTCAGATGGAGGCCCGCCACGGGAAGCGAACTGTATCCGACATTCGTCCCCATGACACGGCAGCACCCAGCTCCCGCACCGGAAGGAGGGGAGGGGGGAAGAGGGGGCTTCGAGGGGGGATGGATGTCAGGGGTTCAGGAGCAGAGGCAAGGGCAAGGGAGGAAACAGAGAGCGAGGGGGAGGAGGCAGAAGAAAGGATGAGTGATGACGACGACCCGAGATCTCCGAGTCTTTCCAGTGAATCAGAAGATTCACAGAAAGGAGCACCAGTGGCCAGGGCAAGGGGGGAGCATAGGGGGACACCCCAGGAGGAAAGGGCCAGAGGGGGCTCAGAGGGGAGCAGTTGGAAATCGGGACCAGCGTCACCAACAGAGAGCAGGGGAGAGGAAGGGAGTCAGGTATCAAGCGCTGGCAGCTCACAACAGGAGGGAGGGCACGAGTCAGGAGTGGCCACACCTCCATCGGGGAGCGAAGAAACGGTCAGACGGAAAGTGGAAGGTTGGGCGCGCGTGCCAAGTTCAAATACACAGGAAGGTGGCGCAGTAAGCAGCCCGGAAAGGGAGCCAGGTCCTAAAGCCCGGCGCAAGGAGACAGAAGGGTCCGGGGGGTCAGCGTCAGAAGAGTCCCGGAAGGAAGAGACCACGGGGGGCAGAGGGACCCAGAGAAGAACGGTCAGGCGGAAAAGGTGGAGTAAGGCTAGGATATTAAGTTGGTGTACAGGAGGCGGGGACCCAGACAGAGCTTCGCCGGTCTAACCCATAAGACGTAGAGCTGCACGCAGCAGCTGGAGAATGGAAACTGTAACTCAATAAAGACTTTTACAAAGTGATTGCTGGCTAGCGTGATCCTCTGTGAGCTAGGATCTGGAAGCAGCTCTGACACATACGCTTCCCAGTCTCCGGATGCTGGGTTGAACGGCGAGAAGCTGCTGTCGGTTGCCATTCTGAGTTCCTTGGGTCCCAGAGCTGAAGCCTGGCTACACGGTGCGAGGCAGCGGTGCAGAAGGTGGCGGTGCTGCAGTGCTGTGTGTGGTGGTCAGCTCAGCAGGATCCCACCTTCGTCGCCAGTGAAATATACTCAGAGTGGATTTCATGCTCTTTATTCAGCTCATAGTGGTGAGGAGGGAATGAAAGTCCCCTCAAAGTATCTGCTTTATATACATTATTTACACAATGGGCTGCACGTGATTGGCTAATTCCGGAATTCTCCTGTAGACCAATCAGGTTGTGGATTCATAGAATCATAGAGTTGGAAGAGACCACAAGGGCCATCGAGTCCAACCCCCTACCAAGCAGGAAACACCATCAGAGCACTCCTGACATATGGTTGTCAAGCCTCTGCTTAAAGACCTCCAAAGTAGGAGACTCCACCACACTCCTTGGCAGCAAATTCCACTGTTGAACAGCTCTTACTGTCAGGAAGTTCTTCCTAATGTTCAGGTGGAATCTTCTTTCTTGTAGTTTGGATCCATTGCTCCGTGTCCGCTTCTCTGGAGCAGCAGAAAACAACCTTTCTCCCTCCTCTATGTGACATCCTTTTATATATTTGAACATGGCTATCATATCACCCCTTAACCTCCTCTTCTCCAGGCTAAACATGCCTAGCTCCCTTAGTCGTTCCTCATAAGGCATCGTTTCCAGGCCTTTGACCATTTTGGTTGCCCTCCTCTGGACACGTTCCAGTTTGTCAGTGTCATTCTTGAACTGTGGTGCCCAGAACTGGACACAGTATTCCAGGTAAGGTCTGACCAGAGCAGAAAACAGTGGCACTATTACTTCCCTTTATCTAGATGCTATACTCCTATTGATGCAGCCCAGAATTGCATTGGCTTTTTTAGCTGCCACGTCACACTGTTGGCTCATGTCAAGTTTGTGGTAAACCAAGACTCCTAGATCCCTTTCACATGTACTGCTCTCAAGCCAGGTGTCCCCCATCTTGTATTTGTGCCTCTCATTTTTTTTGCCCAAGTGCAATACTTTACATTTCTCCCTGTTAAAGTTCATCTTGTTTGTTTTGGCCCAGTTCTCTAATTTCTCCCTGCTTCGTTTGACTAATCAAGTCTTCTCATGGAGAGGGCTTTTTGTTTCATATCTGATCTGAACAAGAGGTGAGATGAATTAAAACATTACAGTCTAGATTCCACAGCTAGTATGTGCATGCACCATGTCATGTCATCAATGATAAAGTAGGGGGGCTGACCTGCCCCTCAAATTTTATTCAAGTTGGCAACCCTGGCTACAGCCTTTCCTACAATACACTTGTTCCCCCCGTTAGAGGTGGGTCTGAGACCCTAAAAATAAAATCTGAACAAAATTGATGAAGCAGCGAGAACAGGTGTCCCAAGTAGGCACAACCAGTTTTGGCAAAGCATAATCTTATAGTGGGGCTAATCTGAAAGCTCTTTTGCAAATGGAAAGTTCGAATGGACGGAAGAGGCCCAGCGGTCCTTTGAAAAACTTAAGAGGGCTTTCGCGTCGGAAGAGCAGCTCCTACATGTGGATCTGCGGAAGCCGATGAGGCTAGAGACGGACGCGTCAGACAGAGCGGTAGGAAGCATATTGCTCCAGCCGGGAAATGGGGGACAGTGGAAGCCGTGTGCCTTCTTTTCCAGGAAGCTGAACAAGTCAGAGCAAAACTATACGGTGTATGATCGGGAACTGCTGGCAATTCACGAGGCCTTTCGACGATGGAGACATTTTCTCATAGGTGCACAGCACAAAGTCCAGGTGTGTACTGACCACAAGAACCTGGAATATTGGAGAACGGCGAGAGTACTGAACCAACGACAGGTGCGGTGGGCTCAGGAGTTTTCCAAGTTTAATTTTGAGATTAGATACGTGCCTGGGAAGGAAAATGTCAGAGCAGACGCCCTCTCCCGCAAGCCCGAATATGCAGAAGGGGAGGGAGGGCCAGAGGCACGTTATGTCATACCCGAGGACAGATGGGTGTGTGGGGGAGTGTTCGTAGGAAGGCAAAAGCTGGCCGGTTTGACGAGGGATGACCAGTATGCACAAACCAAGATTAGGGAAATGGGGAGTACCGAGGAAAATCAGGGGGGATTTGAAGTAAAGGACGGGGCATTGTACTATAAGGGTGCATTGTACATACCTGAGGGGGATTTGAGGAGCAGAATACTCAAACAACTACATGACAACCCCACAGCGGGACATTTTGGCCAACACAAGACAATGCTACTGGTAACCAGGCAGTTCTGGTGGCCACGGGTGAGGGAAGATGTGAAGGAATATGTACGCGGGTGCCAGTGCTGCCAGAGAGCGAAGGGGGAGAGGGCAGCACCCGCGGGGTTACTGGAGCCCTTACCTACACCAGAGAGACCATGGGAGGTGGTATCAATTGATTTTATAACTGATTTACCCAAAGCCAGGGGGGAAACGGCAGTAATGGTGGTAGCTGACTTGATGACCAAAATGTGCCATTTTATTACGTGCTTGCATGCGGTGTCTGCAGAAGAAACAGCAAAACTGTTTGTAGAGCATGTTTTCAGGTTGCATGGTGCCCCCTTGAGGATTTTATCCGACAGAGGCCAGCAATTCACGTCCAGATTCTGGAGGAAGCTGATGAGTCTGCTGGACGTCAAGGTTAGTTTCTCGACGGCCAGACACCCAGAAACCAACGGACAAGCAGAGAGAGCTAATAGCATACTTCAACAATACTACGCTGCTACGTCAACGAGAGGGAGAATGATTGGGTGGACAAATTAGCGCTGGCTGAGTTTGCATACAATAACGCGGAACATGTGTCCACAGGGATGAGCCCGTTTATGGCGAATTATGGGTGTCACCCCAGGGCTTTCCCAGGGGAGGGGGCGGGAAGGTGGAGTGTTCCCGCGGCTGAACAATTTGTGGAAGAAATGGAGGCTTTACACCAACAGCTTAAGATCAACCTGGAAAGGGCAAAGGAAGAGTACAAGAGGCAGGCAGACAAGCACCGCAGAGAGGGGGAAACCATAAGAGTGGGGGACCAGGTGTGGTTGTCTACCAAAGGGATACCGTTCAAAGGAGGGTGTAAGAAACTACGGCCAAAGAGATTGGGACCATTCGAAGTAGCCCAGCAAGTTAATTCGGTGGCCTTTAGGCTCAAATTGCCATCTCACATGAAACTGCACCCAGTGTTCCACAGGTCCTTACTCTCACCATTCAGGGAGGGGAGGGAATTTCTGGGTCAGCAAAGTGAAACACCCTTGCATCCACAGATGGAGGAAAGGGAACTCAGTGGCCATGCAGCTGAAATTCTCGATTCCAGGTGGAGAGGGGGGCGAGTGGAATACTTGGTGGCGTGGGAGGGGGAGTCAGAAGCGGAAAACGCATGGGTCCCAGCAGAAGAGATTAGGGATGAGTATCTGCAGGAGGAGTTTCATAGCAGGTATCCGAGAAAGCCCAAACCACCAGAGAGGTTCTGGGGGGAGCAATTTGGCACCACCGATGAGGAGGAAGAGTTTTTGGGGTTTCCCGCCTCCGAAGAGGAGGAAGGGGCATTATCCGATGAAGCATCCGACTGGGGAGATTGGGGAGAGAGAAGAGACAGCAGCGAATGGAGAGAGGTTTTTGAATCATCAGATGGAGGGGAGAGCTCCTTCCGGGGGTTTCCTGCATCACCATCCGAGGAAAGGACAGGGGAGGGGGAGGGCCCTGGGAGGGAGGTGGATGTCAGGGAACTGACATCGGAGCAGAGTGGAGAGGCTAGGCTCCCAGATTCTGCAGGAGAGGGAACTAGTAAGGGAAGAGAGAGAACATCCTCTGGGGAAAGAAGTCCAGGTGACACCAGGAAGAAGGGAGAGGCAGAGAGCACTTCGGAGGGGAGGCTCCGAGACTCTTCCAGTGAAGTCAGTGAGGAGAGTGGAGGACCACCGCTTGGCACGCCCACTCTGCGCAGAAGGCTTCCGCGCAGAGAGGCGAGGCGAAGGTTGTCCGTTAAGGAATTCTTATGCTGGAAGAAATTTAGGAGACACCCACTGACGGATTCTGCCAGCGACTGAGCAGCAGCGCAAAAGGGCTGCTCAGCCAGGGAAAGACCAACCACCCCAAGCAGTTGGGAACGGCTGGAGGTTTACACACAAGCAACCCCAATTCCCATGATATATGCAGACAGTTTTTCCGGGTCATGTGGCCAGCATGACTAAGTCACTTCTGGCAAAACCAGAGCAACTCATGGAAATGCTGTTTACCTTCCCACCGGAGCGGTACCTATTTATCTACTTACACTTTTTGGAGTGCTTTCGAACTGCTCGGTTGCCAGGAGCTAGGACCGAGCAATGGGAGCTCACCCTGTCACAGGGATTCGAATTACCGACCTTCTGATCAGCAAGCCCAAGAGGCTCAGTGGCTTAGACCACAGCGCCACCCACGTCCCTACCATATACATATATGTATACAAATTTGCAAAGTTTTTACCTTGCCTCTCGTGAACACTGAACTGAAGGGAAATGAGACCCACCCAACATGAAGCAAAAATAAAAGTCAGGAACTGTCAGAGTTGCTCCCCGATCCTAGCTCACAGAGGATCACGCTAGCCAGCGATCATTTAGTAAAAGTCTTTATTGAGTTACAGTTCGCTCCTCCGACGCGAAAAGACGCTTGAGTGCCTGAAAGGACTGCTCCGCCTGCTCTGTCCAGATGAACTTCTTTTTCTTGGAGCTGAGCGTGTCCGTGATGGCCGATGTCAGGGGTTCAGGAGCAGAGGCGAGGGCAAGGGAGGAAACAGAGAGCGAGGGGGAAGAGGCAGAAGAAAAGATGAGTGATGACGACGACCCGAGATCTCCGAGTCTTTCCAGTGAATCAGAAGATTCACAAAAAGGAGCACCAGTGGCCAGGGCAAGGGGGGAGACTAGGGGGACACCCCAGGAAGAAAGAGCCAGAGGGGACTCAGAGGGGAGCAGTTGGAGATCGGGACCAATGTCACCGCCAGAGAGTAGGAAAGAGGAAGAGCGCCAGGGAGCAAGCGCTGGCAGCTCGCAACAGGAGGGAGGGCACGAGTCAGGAGTGGCCACACCTTCATCGGGGAGCGAAGTGACGGTTAGACGGAAAGTGGAAGGTTGGGCGCGCGCGCCAAGTTCAAATGCACAGGAAGGTGGCGCAGTAGGCAGCCCGGAAAGGGAGCCAGGTCCTAAAGCCCGGCGCAAGGAGACAGGAGAGTCAGGGGGGTCAGCGTCAGAAGAATCCCGGAAGGAAGAGACCCAGGGGGGCAGAGGGACCCAGAGGAGAACTGTCAGGCGGAAAAGGTGGAGCAGGGCTAGGATATTAAGTTGGTGCGCAAGGGGCGGAGACTCAGACGGAGCTTCACCGATCTAAGCATAAGACGTAGGGTTGCACGCAGCAGCTCGAGAATGGAGACTGTAACTCAATAAAGACTTTTATTTAATGATCGCTGGCTAGCGTGATCCTCTGTGAGCTAGGATCTGGAAGTAACCCTGACAGTAAGCTCCGTCTCATCAAATTGTGGGCATCCACGGCCTCGCGGAGAGGAGGGAAAGCGGGTGCCTACAAGAGAGCTCACGAACGGCAGACAATATGACGGCCGAACAGCAAATAACGGAACTCAGAGAAGCAGTTTCACGACTGAATGCCGAGGCGCTGGCGTCCAGGAAGAGAGAGGAGGAAGCAGCTGCCGCCTACAGGGATCTCCAGGTCAGGTTGGACGTGCTTACGAAGCAAGGGCAACAGACACCCAAATCAGAGGGGATTGGGTTGGGGAGACGCACAGGCGGTCTGGTCTCGCACTTCGATGGGAATTTGCAACAGTACCCCAACTTTAGAGCAGACGTAATGTGTGCACTGCAACTACTGCACAAAGACTTTAGAGATGAACAAGAGAAAGTGGGGTTCATCATGTCCCATTTGCATGGAGACGCAAAAGCATGGCTGCGCAATTTGTGGAGAGATAAGGATCCTGCGCTCCAAAATGCGGACGCCTTTATTAAAGCGATGGATGGCTGTTTTTTATCAAGCATTGACGTGGATCTTGCCCGAAAGGAGGTGCATGGACTAAGGCAAGGGAGGGCCAGCGTAAGGCAGTATCATGCCCGCTTTTCGCTTTGGTCAGTGCCCTGGAATGGGACAGAGATTCGGCTCCTGTCAGAGACCTTTTTTGGGAGGGCTTGCACAACTCGGTGAAAGATGAGATTGCGAGGGGGGAGAGACCCCGGACCACGCAGGAGATCGTTCAGAGGGCGCTGGCGGTGGGGGTGCGGCTGGAAGAACGTCCGTGGAGCAGGGACGAAGGGCGCAGCGGGCGCGAACCAGCCAGGGGCTCCTCCTTCCTTCCCAGAGAAGCAGCGTGTGCGCAATCCACGCCTCCAACAGGGGGAGGGGTGGAACCGATGGAGGTTGGGAGTGCAAGGGCTCAGTCAGCAGCCAGAGCCCTAGCACCGGCAGCAGTGAAAGCGAAGCCTCCTAGAGGGAACAGGAAGTGTTATATCTGCGAGGATCCAGGGCATATGGCGAAAGAGTGTCCCCGGAGGCTCCACAAGCACACTGCAGCCTCAGCTATGGTGACTGCAGCAACGCAGCACGGAGAACCACAGCAGGGAAACGACGATGTCTGGCTGGAGGAAGAGGCACTGGGGCCCAGCCAGACGTGTCAGTGAAGCAGTCCCCAGAGATTTTACCGCCCATGGACCCCCTCCCTCCCAAGCCAGTAGTGAGGCTCACCGCATGGCTCCAGCTACCCAATGGAATCACCATGGACGTGCCAATCACCGTCGACTCGGGAAGCAATGCAGACTTCATAGGGCAGGACTTTGTCGACCGGCACGCTATACAGTTGCTGCCTGCCACACTGCCCCTGCAGGTTGTCACGGTGGATGGCAGGGAGCTGTTAGGGGGGCAAGTGGTGAAGCAGACGCCACCTATGGTGCTGCGGCTTGGAAATCACAGGGAAATCATCAGCTTCAACGTCACTCAACTCTCGGACACGCCTATTGTATTGGGCATGAGTTGGCTGGACAAGCACAGCCCGACGCTGGCTTGGTACCAGAGGCAGCTGACCTTCAGCTCTTCCTTTTGTGCTGAACACTGCATCATGCCCCAGCAGGAAGGGGAGCAAGAGGAGTCACAGCTGCTGCTAGGCACGCTGCAAGCGATTCCCCACAGGTACGCAGAATTTTTGGAGGTTTTCTGCGAGAAGGAGGCAGACAAGCTACCCCCCCACAGACCATATGACTGCAAAATTGACCTGCTGCCGGGGGCGGCGCTGCCCAAAGGGAAGCTGTATTCCATGTCTGAAGACGAACTGCAGGAACTCAAAGAGTTCATAGATCATAATTTGAAGCGCGGTTTCATCCGAGAGTCCCAGGCAGCGGGGGGCAGTCCTGTATTCTTTGTGAAGAAGCGAGACACGCCCCAAAAAAGACTCGTAGTGGACTACCGCATTTTGAACAGTGTCACCAAGCCATCGGACTTCCCCATGCCCCGAATCGACGACCTCCTCGCAAGAGTACGCAAGGGCAGCGTGTTCACCAAGTTGGACCTGCGAGGGGCGTACAACCTCATTCGCATGCGAGAAGGAGATGAGTGGAAGACAGCCATGTTCACGCCCCTGGGTACCTACGAATATAGAGTTATGCCTTTTGGATTGCAAAATGGCTCCCACGTGTTTCAAGCGTTCATGCATCACGTGTTGGCGGGGCTCCTCTTCAAGACGTGCGTTTGTTTCTTGGATGACATCCTGATCTTTTCGGAATCGCAGCAGGAGCATGACAGACACGTCAGGGAAGTGCTGAGCAGGCTACAGCAACATAGGCTTTACGCCAAGCTGGAGAAGTGCCAGTTCGACGTGACGGAGGTGGATTTCCTGGGCTACAAGTTGTCTGACAAGGGGCTCGCCATGGACAGCGCCAAGGTTCGAGCGGTGTTAGATTGGAAAAGCCCACGCAACCGGAAGGAGGTCCAACGGTTTGTCGGCTTCGCGAACTTCTATCGCAAGTTCATCAAAGGCTTCGCTATGCAGACAGCGGCCATCACGGACACGCTCAGTTCCAAGAAAAAGAAGTTCATCTGGACAGCGCAGGCGGAGCAGTCCTTTCAGGCACTCAAGCGTCTTTTCGCGTCGGAGGAGCAGCTGCTTCATGTCGACCCCAGCAAGCCGATGAGAGTTGAAACAGACGCCTCGGACAGGGCCGTCGGAGCAGTCCTGCTGCAGAAGGACCCGCAGGGGGTTTGGAGGCCCGGAGCGTTTTACTCCAGGAAGCTCAGCAAGTCCGAACAGAACTAC
Source organism: Podarcis vaucheri (assembly GCF_965113315.1). Lineage (NCBI taxonomy): Eukaryota > Metazoa > Chordata > Lepidosauria > Squamata > Lacertidae > Podarcis > Podarcis vaucheri. The sequence goes on from NC_138751.1 coordinate 58,567,161, forward strand.
ACCATCTGGGACAGGGAGTTGCTGGCTATTCATGCAGCGTTCAAGGCATGGAGGCACTTCCTGATTGGAGCCAAGCACACGGTGCAGGTCTGCACGGACCACAAGAATCTGGAGCACTGGCGCACGGCACAGTTCCTGAACCAGAGGCAGATACGTTGGGCTGAGTTCTTTGCAAACTTCGACTTCCGAATAGAGTATGTCCCGGGGGACACCAACATCATGGCGGACGCGCTCTCCCGTAAGCCACAGTATCTGGAGGACGCCACGCCAGCGGCCGCCATGCACATCTTCGCACCAACAGTGTGGGCGTGCGCTGCGGCGACAGTGGACCTGGAGGCGGTGCGACGAGCGTTGCAGAATGACTCCTTTGCGCAAGCAAAGATGGCAGAGATGCAAAGGGGCACGGCAGCGACCGACGGGTTCCAGCTGAGAGATGGATTGCTCATCCGCAAAGGGGCCATCTACGTGCCGGGAGACGAACTTCGCGCCAAGGTACTGCATCAGCTGCACGACGCGCCCACTGCCGGGCATTTTGGCAAGGAGAAGACGGTGGAATTAGTCGCCAGGGATTTCTGGTGGCCCGGAATGAGAGGGGAGGTCGCGGACTACGTGGCGAGGTGCGACACCTGCCAGAGGGCCAAACCAGTGCACAGACTGCCGGCCGGACTGTTGGAACCGCTGCAAACTCCGGTCGAGCCATGGGAGAGAGTCGCCCTGGACTTCGTCACGGATCTGCCCAGCTCGAGGGGCAAGACGGCCGTGCTGGTGGTGGTGGACTTGTTCTCCAAGATGGCACATTTCATCCCGTGTGCGAAGGTGGCCACGGCGGAACAAACCGCCAAACTGTTCATAGACCACGTGTTCAAGGTTCACGGTCTGCCACGGTCTATTCTGTCCGACCGCGGGCGGCAGTTCATCTCGAATTTCTGGCAGAAGCTGATGGGCTTCCTAAACGTCAAGATCAACCTGGCGTCGGCGAGACACCCGCAGACCAACGGGCAAGCGGAGCGGGTCAATGCCATCATGCAGCAGTACCTGAGATGCTATGCGAATCAACAGCCTGCGACGTGGGTGGATTACCTGCCGCTCGCCGAGTTCGCCTACAACAACACGAAGCACGTGTCCACGGGGGTCACGCCGTTCTTCGCCAACAACGGGAGGCACCCCAGAACCTTCCCGGGACTGGAAAGACTGGGGGAGGGGGAGCCGCAGACAGCAGATGCGTTCGCGTCGGAGTTGCAGGAGGTCCACGATCAGCTGCGGCGGCACCTGGAGTTGGCCAAACACGCATACAAGGTGCAGGCAGACAAACACAGAAGGGTTGGCGAAGAGATCCATGTGGGAGACTGGGTCTGGTTAGCAGCCCACGCAGTGCCGGCCAGGTCGTTGGCCAAGAAGAAACTAGGGCATAAGCAACTGGGGCCCTACCAAGTCGAAGAGCAGGTCAACCCGGTGGCCTTCAGGCTGGCGCTTCCGGAGGGTTCCAGAATGCATCCGGTGTTCCACAGATCGGTGCTCACTCCCTACAAGGCACCGCACAGGTTTCAGGAACCCGGAACGGCGCCGAGTCCGCTCCGAGAGGGAACCAGGCAACGGGGAGTGGCACAGGAGGTGCGCCTCAACGAAGTCACGGAGATTTTGGACTCCAGATGGGGGGAAGAGGGGGTAGAATACCTTCTCGCTAAGGAGGGCACCCCGGCCAGTGCCAACAGCTGGGTGCCAGGCTACGCTTTAGATGAACCTCTGCTCAAGGAAGAGTTTCATGCCCTCTTCCCCCATAGGCCAATGCCAGCGGACTTTTTCGACGACTGGCTTTTCACGCCCACGCTTTCAGCCAGCACGTTCCGGGGGTTCGACTCGGATGAGGAACCGACACGAGACGCCCGTTCCCCGGAGGGGTCGCCCTTGGGATCTGCTTCAGAACCCTCGTATTGGTGGGATGATCGACCAGAGGAGCAGTGGCGCAGGAAGTGGCTGGAGGGTCCAGGACGAGCAACGCCTCCAGAAGGAAGCGAGGGAGAGACGGACATGGACGTTTTCGGGGACGACCAGGGTCTCGAGCACGGCGGCACAGAGATGGAAGCAGAGGTGACCGTCGTCGACGAGAGAAGGGAGGAAGAACCGGAAGACTTCGGATGGAGGCCCGCCACGGGAAGCGAACTGTACCCGACATTCGTCCCCTTGACACTGCAGCACCCAGTTCCCGCACCGGAAGGAGGGGAGGGGGGAAGAGGGGGCTTCGAGGGGGGGATGGATGTCAGGGGTTCAGGAGCAGAGGCGAGGGCAAGGGAGGAAACAGAGAGCGAGGGGGAGGAGGCAGAAGAAAGGATGAGTGATGACGACGACCCGAGATCTCCGAGTCTTTCCAGTGAATCAGAAGATTCACAAAAAGGAGCACCAGTGGCCAGGGCAAGGGGGGAGACTAGGGGGACACCCCAGGAAGAACCGCTTGCAGCGTGCCTAGCTGCAGCTGTGACTCCTCTTCCTCTCCTTCCTGCCGGGGCACGATGCAGTGTTCAGCACAAAAGGAAGAGCCGGAGGTCAGCTGCCGCTGGTACCAAGCCAGCGTCGGGCTGTGCTTGTCCAGCCAACTCATGCCCAATACAATGGGCGTGTCCGATAGTTGAGTGACGTTGAAGCTGATGATTTCCCTGTGATTCCCAAGTCGCATCACCATTGGTGGCGTCTGCTTCACCACTTGCCCCCCTAGCCATCCACCGTGACCACCTGCAGGGGCAGCGTGGCAGGCAGCAACTGTATGGCGTGCCGGTCGACAAAGTCCTGCCCTATAAAGTCCGCATTGCTGCCTGAGTCGATGGTAATTGGCACGTCCATGGTGATCCCATTGGGCAGCTGGAGCGATGCGGTGAGCCTCACTACCGGCTTGGGTGGGAGGGGGTCCATGGGCTGTAAAATCTCTGGGGACTGCTTCACTGACACGTCTGGCTGGGCCCCAGTGCCTCTTCCTCCAGCCAGACTGCGTCGTTTCCCTGCTGTGGTTCTCCTTGCTGCGTTGCTGCAGTTACCATTGCTGAAGCTGCAGTGTGCTTGTGGAGCCTCCGGGGACACTCTTTCGCCATATGCTGTGGATCATCGCAGATATAACACTTCCTGTTCCCTCTAGGAGGCTTCGCTTTCACTGTTCCCGGTGCTAGGGCTCTGGCTGCTGACTGAGCCCTTGCACCTCCAACCTCCATAGGTTCCGCTAGCCAGCGATCATTTAGTAAAAGTCTTTATTGAGTTACAGTTCCCATTCTCAAGCTGCTGCGTGCAACTCTACGTCTTATGGTTAGATCGGCGAAGCGGATAAATAGGTTGTATTTATTAAATATAACAACTTGAGGATCGGCAAAACTAGTCAGATTCGACCAATGTAACCAAATCAAATTACTGGTAAGTCTGGGCAGGTGTGCTTGTTCACCTCCACCCACAAACACGCAAGTGCTCAAACAGAGCTCTTTGCAGATCCTTAAGAATCATGTCACAACCCAAATCAGAAAGATGCATACCACCAGGTCTATACAACTGTGGGGCACAGAACATAATTCTGCCATGAGGGATATAAGCACCCACATCTTCAAACACAAACATCGTTGTAGAATGATTAGCTTTATGTCTTGCCCATCCACCTTCTTAGGAAGGCTGCCCCCACTCCATAAGCACCTCTACAACATTCCAAACCAAACTATGATAAACTCAGGGATGAGGAAGCACAGCTGATATTTAGTGATCTCAACTGAATTTACCTCACCAGATTGTTATCCCCAAGATGGATGACCAGAATATCAGGGTTAGGGTTAGGGCTAGGGCAGGGGATAGGTGGACGTTCAGGGTTAGGGTTAGTGCCTGGGGTTTTTTTTTCCCATGCTTTTTAAGCTTCTAATGATATTGCTTCATTTTTATGAGACTGGATAATTCCAAAAAGTAAGCAAACTACCTGAAACGTAGCAAAACTAAGAGAAATGTGAAAACCAAAAGTGAGATACCAGAAACCCAACAAGGAAGGAATTCATGAAAAAGGAAAATTGCCAGACAGAGACTTTAATCAAATCATTACCAAATTCACCAGAATCCCAAAACCAATTGAAAAGAAGCAGAAATGTGAGAAGCAGAAGAAATACCACCAGAAACCCCCCAAAAGAGGGGAAAAGTAAATTGCGCAGAAACCCCAAAGCCAGTTAAACCTTAGTTTTGCATGGTGTGGGGGTGCTTTTGCTTTTCCCTGAGATGTTTACTGCGTGAGTTTCTTGAATTTCTATTCAATTGGTTTTCTCATCTTTGGTGGATGTGGTTTGTTTCTGTTGTTTCTGGTTTGTTTTTGGGATGATGTTGAATTTTTTCTGTGGTTTTCGTTTCATAGATTCTTTTATATAAATTACAATTGTGAAATATACTCAGAGTCTTGTATGTATTTCATGCTCTTTATTGCCCCCCCCCCAAACTCAGGCTTTTATATACATTATTTACACAATGAGTCCCGTCTGACTGGCTAACTCTGCTTCCCTCTTGGAGCCTGATTGGCCTGCAGGAAAAGACCAATCAGTTGTTGCATTCTAGGATCCAAGGTTAGTATATAACAGATTGGGTGCTGGATTTATGGTGGGTTTGCTTCATTTCTAGGTTTTTTGGGTTTTGCACCTTTGAGAATATTAATTTGTATGAGATCTGATAATCCCAAGAATAAAAGGAAAACCACCAGAAATGAAGCAAAACCACCAGAAATGTCTAATGACCATTCCAACAATGAAGTCAACCACTAAAAACACAAAAACCTACTGAAAAGAAGCAGAAGAACCATATAAAAGCAACATCAATGGAAACTGACAAAGAAGCCAGCCAACCCCAAACAAAGCAGATTCACCAGAAACCCCCAAAGAATTCAAAAGTATTACCACCGGAATGCAAAAACAAGAAAACTTCTCAAAAGAAGCAATAAAGCAAAAGTCCAAAAAACAAGCTAAACCAATGGAAAAGAAATGAAGCCAGCTGCAAACGAAGCACATTCACCAGAAACCCAAGACTAAGTGAAAACTAGTATGCTGTGTTGGTTAATTTCTGTTGCTTGAAGTGCTTTTGGACTCCCACAAATTGCATGCTTGTTGAGTTTCTGGTTTTGCTTTTTAAAAACTGGTTTCCAGTTTCTTGTGGCATTGCTTTGTAATTGGTGGCTTTACTGCTTTTTTGTTTTCTGCTGATTTGTTTAATTTGGGGTGGTTTTGCTTGTTTTTTGCATTTAATTGTTTTGCTTCTTTTACTTTGAATGGTTCTGCGGTTTTGGGTGAGATTGTTTCTTTTCCATTGATTTGGCTTGGTTTTCATGTCTCCTGGTTTTGCCTCATTTTGGGAATATTTCTTGGTTTTTGTGCTTCTGGTGGTATGTCTTCTATTTTTTGGCATAACCAAGCAAAAACACCAGAAACACAGAAACAAATCATAAAGAAGCAGAGCTACCAGAAATCCAAAGCAAATTAATCAGAAATCCAAACAACCTATGAAGATGATGCAATACCAAAAGAAACACAAAAGCCAATTAAAAAACTGCTAAATGAAGCAACACCACAAGAAACAAAGAAAGCCTCATGACCTACGAAATGAAGCAATAACACAAAACACCACAAAAAGAAGCAAAGCGTTTAGGATTAGGTTTGGGTAAAGGTTAGGGTGAGAGTTGGGTTTGAGTTGGATTAGGATTAGGAGTTAAAGTTGGGGTTGAGTTACGGTAAGAGAAGAACAGCAGAAGGAGAAATATAATTTTATTACTTAGGGTTAGGGTCCTAACCAATTGGTCCTAACCATTGGTCCTAACCAATGTTGATGACCTGGTTAGTGGGGTAGAAGTGGAAGGATCATTAGGCGCGAGTGATCATGCTCTTCTGAAGTTTACTATACAGCGGAAAGGAGCAGCCAAGCATACTAGGACTCAATTTCTTGACTTTAAGAAAGCCGACTTCATAAAACTTAGGGAAGTGCTGGGTGAGATCCCATGGACAACAATACTAAAAGGAAAGGGAGTTCATGATGGCTGGGAGTTTGTTAAGAGGGAGATAGTAAAAGCACAACGTCAGGCAATACCAATGAGACGGAAACATGGAAGGTGCCTAAAGAAGCCAGGGTGGCTATCTAAAGAACTTTTAACCGAATTGTCAGGGGTTCAGGAGCAGAGGCGAGGGCAAGGGAGGAAACAGAGAGCGAGGGGGAGGAGGCAGAAGAAAGGATGAGTGACGACGACGACCCGAGATCTCCGAGTCTGTCCAGTGAATCAGAAGATTCACAAAGAGGAGCACCAGTGGCAAGGGCAAGGGGGGAGACTAGGGGGACACCCCAGGAAGAAAGAGCCAGAGGGGACTCAGAGGGGAGCAGTTGGAGATCGGGACCTACGTCACCGCCAGAGAGTAGGGAAGAGGAAGAGCGCCTGGGAACTAGCGCTGGCAGCTCACAACAGGAGGGAGGGCACGAGTCAGGAGTGGCCACACCTTCATCGGGGAGCGAAGTGACGGTTAGACGGAAAGTGGAAGGTTGGGCGCGCGCGCCAAGTTCAAATGCACAGGAAGGTGGCGCAGTAGGCAGCCCGGAAAGAGAGCCAGGTCCTAAAGCCCGGCGCAAGGAGACAGGGGAGTCAGGGGGGTCAGCGTCAGAAGAATCCCGGAAGGGAGAGACCCAGGGGGGCAGAGGGACCCAGAGGAGAACTGTCAGGCGGAAAAGGTGGAGCAGGGCTAGGATATTAAGTTGGTGCGCAAGGGGCGGAGACTCAGAAGGAGCTTCGCCGACCTAAGCATAAGGCGTAGGGTTGCACGCAGCAGCTCAAGAATGGAGACTGTAACTCAATAAAGACTTTTAATCAACAACCGCTGGCTAGCGTGATCCTCTGTGAGCTAGGATCTGGAAGTAACCCTGACAGTAAGCTCCTTCTCTTCAAATTGTGGACATCCACGACCTCGCGGAGAGGAGGGAAAGCGGGTGCCTACAAGAAAGCTCACGAACGGTAGACAATATGACGGCCGAACAGCAAATAACGGAACTCAGAGACGCGGTTTCACGACTGAATGCCGAGGCGGTGGCGTCCAGGAAGAGAGAGGAGGACGCAGCGGCCGCCTACAGGGATCTCCAGGTCAGGTTGGACGTGCTTACGAAGCAGGGGCAACAGACACCCAAATCAGAGGGGATTGGGTTGGGGAGACGCACAGGCAGTCTGGTCTCGCACTTCGATGGGAATTTGCAACAGTACCCCAATTTTAGAGCAGACGTAATGTGTGCACTACAACTACTGCACAAAGACTTTAGAGATGAACAAGAGAAAGTGGGGTTCATCATGTCCCATTTGCATGGAGACGCTAAAGCATGGCTGCGCAATTTGTGGAGGGATAAGGATCCTGCGCTCCAAAATGCGGACGCCTTTATTAAAGCGATGGATGGCTGTTTTTTATCAAGCATTGACGTGGATCTTGCCCGAAGGGAGGTGCACGGACTAAGACAAGGGAGGGCCAGCGTACGGCAATATCATGCCCGCTTTTTCGCTTTGGTCAGTGCCCTGGAATGGGACAGAGATTCGGCTCCCGTCAGAGACCTTTTTTGGGAGGGCTTGAACAGCTCGGTGAAAGATGAGATTGCGAGGGGGGAGAGACCCCGGACCACGCAGGAGATCGTTCAGAGGGCGCTGGCGGTGGGAGTGCGGCTGGAAGAACGTCCGTGGAGCAGGGACGAAGGGCGCAGCGGGCGCGAACCAGCCAGGGGCTCCTCCTTCCTTCCCAGAGAAGCAGCACGTGCGCAATCCACGCCCCCAACAGGGGGAGGGGTGGAACCGATGGAGGTTGGGAGTGCAAGGGCTCAGTCAGCAGCCAGAGCCCTAGCACCGGCAGCAGTGAAAGCGAAGCCTCCTAGAGGGAACAGGAAGTGTTACATCTGCGAGGATCCAGGCCATTTGGCGAAAGAGTGTCCCCGGAGGCTCCACAAGCACACTGCAGCCTCAGCAATGGTGACTGCAGCAACGCAGCAAGGAGAACCACAGCAGGGAAACGACGATGTCTGGCTGGAAGAGGAGGCACTGGGGCCCAGCCAGACGTGTCAGTGAAGCAGTCCCCAGAGATTTTACCGCCCATGGACCCCCTCCCGCCCAAGCCAGTAGTGAGGCTCACCGCATCGCTCCAGCTACCCAATGGAATCACCATGGACGTGCCAATCACCGTCGACTCGGGAAGCAATGCAGACTTCATAGGGCAGGACTTTGTCGACCGGCACGCTATACAGTTGCTGCCTGCCGCGCTGCCACTGCAGGTTGTCACGGTGGATGGCAGGGAGCTGTTAGGGGGGCAAGTGGTGAAGCAGACGCCACCTATGGTGCTGCGGCTTGGAAATCACAAGGAGATTATCAGCTTCAACGTCACTCAACTCTCAGACACGCCTATCGTATTGGGCATGAGTTGGCTGGACAGGCACAGCCCGACGCTGGCTTGGTACCAGAGGCAGCCGACCTTCGGTTCTTCCTTTTGTGCTGAACACTGCATCATGCCCCAGCAAGAAGGGGAGCAAGAGGAGTCACAGCTGCTGCTCGGCACGCTGCAAGCGATTCCCCACAAGTACGCAGAATTTTTGGAGGTTTTCTGCGAGAAGGAGGCAGACAAGCTACCCCCCCACAGACCATATGACTGCAAGATTGACCTGCTGCCGGGGGCGGCGCTGCCCAAAGGGAAGCTGTATTCCATGTCTGAAGACGAACTGCAGGAACTCAAGGAGTTCATTGATCATAATTTGAAACGCGGTTTCATCCGAGAGTCCCAGGCAGCGGGGGGCAGTCCTGTATTCTTTGTGAAGAAGCGAGACACGCCCCAGAAAAGGCTCGTGGTGGACTACCGCATTTTGAACAGTGTCACCAAGCCGTCGGACTTCCCCATGCCCCGAATCGACGACCTCCTCGCGAAAGTACGCAAGGGCAGCGTGTTCACCAAGTTGGACCTGCGAGGGGCGTACAACCTGATTCGCATGCGGGAAGGAGATGAGTGGAAGACAGCCATGTTCACACCCCTGGGCACCTACGAATATAGAGTTATGCCTTTTGGATTGCAAAATGGCTCCCACGTTTTTCAAGCTTTCATGCATCACGTGTTGGCGGGGCTCCTCTACAAGACGTGCGTCTGTTTCTTGGATGACATCCTGATCTTTTCGGAATCGCAGCAGGAGCATGACAGACACGTCAGGGAAGTGCTGAGCAGGCTCCAGCAACATAGGCTTTACGCCAAGCTGGAGAAGTGCCAATTCGACGTGACGGAGGTGGATTTCCTGGGATACAGGTTGTCTGACAAGGGGCTCGCCATGGACAGCGCCAAGGTTCGAGCGGTGTTGGATTGGAAAAGCCCACGCAACCGGAAGGAGGTCCAACGATTTGTCGGCTTCGCGAACTTCTATCGCAAGTTCATCAAAGGCTTCGCTATGCAGACTGCAGCCATTACAGACACGCTCAGTTCCAAGAAAAAGAAGTTCATCTGGACAGCGCAGGCGGAGCAGTCCTTTCAGGCACTCAAGCGTCTTTTCGCCTCGGAGGAACAGCTGCTTCATGTCGATCCTAGCAGGCCGATGAGAGTTGAAACAGACGCCTCGGACAGGGCCGTCGGAGCAGTCCTGCTGCAGAAGGACCCGCAGGGGGTTTGGAGGCCCGGAGCGTTTTACTCCAGGAAGCTCAGCAAGTCCGAACAGAATTACACCATCTGGGACAGGGAGTTGCTGGCTATTCATGCAGCGTTCAAAGCATGGAGGCACTTCCTGATTGGAGCCAAGCACACGGTGCAGGTCTGCACGGACCACAAGAATCTGGAGCACTGGCGCACGGCACAGTTCCTGAACCAGAGGCAGATACGTTGGGCTGAGTTCTTTGCGAATTTCGACTTCCGAATAGAGTATGTCCCGGGGGACACCAACATCATGGCGGACGCGCTATCCCGTAAGCCACAGTATCTGGAGGACGCCACGCCAGCGGCCGCCATGCACATCTTCGCGCCAACAGTGTGGGCGTGCGCTGCGGCGACAGTGGACCTGGAGGCGGTGCGACAAGCGTTGCAGAATGACTCTTTCGCGCAAGCAAAGATGGCTGAGATGCGAAGGGGCACGGCAGCGACCAACGGGTTCCAGCTGAGAGATGGATTGCTCATCCGCAAAGGGGCCATCTACGTGCCGGGAGACGAACTTCGCGCCAAGGTACTGCATCAGCTGCACGACGCGCCCACTGCCGGGCACTTTGGCAAGGAGAAGACGGTGGAATTAGTCGCCAGGGATTTCTGGTGGCCCGGAATGAGAGGGGAGGTCGCGGACTACGTGGCGAGGTGCGACACCTGCCAGAGGGCCAAACCAGTGCACAGACCGCCGGCCGGACTGTTGGAACCGCTGCAAACTCCGGTCGAGCCATGGGAGAGAGTCGCCCTGGACTTCGTCACGGATCTGCCCAGCTCGAGGGGCAAGACGGCCGTGCTGGTGGTGGTGGACTTGTTCTCCAAGATGGCGCATTTCATCCCGTGTGCGAAGGTGGCCACGGCGGAACAAACCGCCAAACTGTTCATAGACCACGTGTTCAAGGTTCACGGTCTGCCACGGTCTATTCTGTCCGACCGCGGGCGGCAGTTCATCTCGAACTTCTGGCAGAAGCTGATGGGCTTCTTAAACGTCAAGATCAACCTGGCGTCGGCGAGACACCCGCAGACCAACGGGCAAGCGGAGCGGGTCAATGCCATCATGCAGCAGTACCTGAGATGCTATGCGAATCAACAGCCTGCGACGTGGGTAGATTACCTGCCGCTCGCCGAGTTCGCCTACAACAACACGAAGCACGTGTCCACGGGGGTCACGCCGTTCTTCGCCAACAACGGGAGGCACCCCAGAACCTTCCCGGGACTGGAAAGACTGGTGGAGGGGGAGCCGCAGACAGCAGATGCGTTCGCGTCGGAGTTGCAAGAGGTTCACGATCAGCTGCGGCGGCACCTGGAGCTGGCCAAACACGCATACAAGGTGCAGGCAGACAAACACAGAAGGGTTGGCGAAGAGATCCAGGTGGGAGACTGGGTCTGGTTAGCAGCCCACGCAGTGCCGGCCAGGTCGTTGGCCAAGAAGAAACTAGGGCATAAGCAACTGGGGCCCTACCAAGTCGAAGAGCAGGTCAACCCGGTGGCTTTCAGGCTGGCGCTTCCGGAGGGTTCCAGAATGCATCCGGTGTTCCACAGATCGGTGCTCACTCCCTACAAGGCACCGCACAGGTTTCAGGAACCCGGCACGGCGCCGAGTCCGCTCCGAGAGGGAACCAGGCAACGGGGAGTGGCACAGGAGGTGCGCCTCAACGAAGTCACGGAGATTTTGGACTCCAGATGGGGGGAAGAGGGGGTAGAATACCTTCTCGCTAAGGAGGGCACCCCGGCCAATGCCAACAGCTGGGTGCCGGGCTACGCTCTAGATGAACCTCTGCTCAAGGAAGAGTTTCATGCCCTCTTTCCCCATAGGCCAATGCCGGCGGACTTTTTCGACGACTGGCTTTTCACGCCCACGCTTTCAGCCAGCACGTTCCGGGGGTTCGACTCGGATGAGGAACCGACACGAGACGCCCGTTCCCCGGAGGGGTCACCCTCGGGATCTGCCTCAGAACCCTCGTATTGGTGGGATGATCGACCAGAGGAGCAGTGGCGCAGGAAGTGGCTGGAGGGTCCAGGACGAGCTACGCCTACAGAAGGAAGCGAGGGAGAGACCGACATGGACTTTTTCGGGGACAACCAGGGTCTCGAGCACGGCGGCACGGAGATGGAAGCAGAGGTGACCGTCGTTGACGAGAGCAGGGAGGAAGAACCGGGAGTCTGCGGATGGAGGCCGGCCATGGGAAGCGAACTGTACCCGACATTCGTCCCTTTGACACTGCAGCACCCAGTTCCCGCACCGGAGGGAGGGGAGGGGGGAAGGGGGGGCTTTGAGGGGGGGATGGATGTCAGGGGTTCAGGAGCAGAGGCGAGGGCAAGGGAGGAAACAGAGAGCGAGGGGGAGGAGGCAGAAGAAAGGATGAGTGACGACGACGACCCGAGATCTCCGAGTCTGTCCAGTGAATCAGAAGATTCACAAAGAGGAGCACCAGTGGCAAGGGCAAGGGGGGAGACTAGGGGGACACCCCAGGAAGAAAGAGCCAGAGGGGACTCAGAGGGGAGCAGTTGGAGATCGGGACCTACGTCACCGCCAGAGAGTAGGGAAGAGGAAGAGCGCCTGGGAACTAGCGCTGGCAGCTCACAACAGGAGGGAGGGCACGAGTCAGGAGTGGCCACACCTTCATCGGGGAGCGAAGTGACGGTTAGACGGAAAGTGGAAGGTTGGGCGCGCGCGCCAAGTTCAAATGCACAGGAAGGTGGCGCAGTAGGCAGCCCGGAAAGAGAGCCAGGTCCTAAAGCCCGGCGCAAGGAGACAGGGGAGTCAGGGGGGTCAGCGTCAGAAGAATCCCGGAAGGGAGAGACCCAGGGGGGCAGAGGGACCCAGAGGAGAACTGTCAGGCGGAAAAGGTGGAGCAGGGCTAGGATATTAAGTTGGTGCGCAAGGGGCGGAGACTCAGAAGGAGCTTCGCCGACCTAAGCATAAGGCGTAGGGTTGCACGCAGCAGCTCAAGAATGGAGACTGTAACTCAATAAAGACTTTTAATCAACAACCGCTGGCTAGCGTGATCCTCTGTGAGCTAGGATCTGGAAGTAACCCTGACACGAATTAAGATTAAAAAAGGATGTGTACAAAAAATGGAAAAGGGGGGAAACCACCAAAGAGGAATTCAAACAAATAGCCAGCACGTGTAGACACAAAGTCAGAAAAGCTAAAGCACAGAATGAACTCAGGCTTGCTAGAGAGGTTAAAAGCAACAAAAAAGGCTTTTATGGGTATGTTCGTAGCAAAAGGAAGAACAAAGAAACAGTGGGGTCACTCAGAGGAGAAGATGGTGAAATGCAAACAGGGGACACAGAAAGGGCTGAACTCCTCAATGCCTTCTTTGCCTCAGTCTTCTCCGATAAAGAAAACAATGCCCGACCTGAAGAATTTGGAGCAAATGATTCAGCAAAGGAAACACAGCCCAGAATAACTAAGGAGATAGTACAAGAATATTTGGCTAGTTTAGATGTATTCAAGTCTCCAGGGCCAGATGAACTGCATCCAAGAGTATTAAAAGAACTGGCAGATGTGATCTCAGAACCACTGGCAGTCATCTTTGAGAATTCCTGGAGAACAGGCGAAGTCCCGGCAGACTGGAGGAGGGCAAATGTTGTCCCTATTTTCAAAAAGGGGAAAAGAGAGGACCCAAATAATTACTGCCCAGTCAGTCTGACATCAATAGCAGGGAAGATTCTGGAGCAGATCATTAAGCAAACAGTCTGTGAGCACCTAGAAAGGAATGCTGTGATCACCAATAGTCAGCATGGATTTCTGAAAAATAAGTCATGTCAGACTAACCTGATCTCGTTTTTTGACAGAATTACAAGCCTGGTAGATGAAGGGAACGCAGTGGATGTAGCCTACCTTGATTTCAGCAAGGCATTTGACAAGGTGCCCCATGATATTCTTGTAAAGAAGCTGGTAAAATGCGGTCTTGACTATGCTACCACTCAGTGGATTTGTAACTGGCTGACTGACCGAACCCAAAGGGTGCTCATCAATGGTTCCTCTTCATCCTGGAGAAAAGTGACTAGTGGGGTGCCACAGGGTTCTGTCTTGGGCCCGGTCTTATTCAACATCTTTATCAACGACTTGGATGATGGACTCAAGGGCATCCTGATCAAATTTGCAGATGACACCAAACTGGGAGGGGTGGCTAACACCCCAGAGGACAGGATCATACTTCAAAACGACCTTGACAGATTAGAGAACTGGGCCAAAACAAACAAGATGAATTTTAACAGGGAGAAATGTAAAGTATTGCACTTGGGCAAAAAAAATGAGAGGCACAAATACAAGATGGGGGACACCTGGCTGGAGAGCAGTACATGTGAAAAGGATCTAGGAGTCTTGGTTGACCACAAACTTGACATGAGCCAACAGTGTGACGCGGCAGCTAAAAAAGCCAATGCAATTCTGGGCTGCATCAATAGGAGTATAGCATCTAGATCAAGGGAAGTAATAGTGCCACTGTATTCTGCTCTGGTCAGACCTCACCTGGAGTACTGTGTCCAGTTCTGGGCACCACAGTTCAAGAAGGACACTGACAAACTGGAATGTGTCCAGAGGAGGGCAACCAAAATGGTCAAAGGCCTGGAAACGATGCCTTATGAGGAACGGCTAAGGGAGCTGGGCATGTTTAGCCTGGAGAAGAGGAGGTTAAGGGGTGATATGATAGCCATGTTCAAATATATAAAAGGATGTCACATAGAGGAGGGAGAAAGGTTGTTTTCTGCTGCTCCGGAGAAGCGGACACGGAGCAATGGATCCAAACTACAAGAAAGAAGATTCCACCTAAACATTAGGAAGAACTTCCTGACAGTAAGAGCTGTTCGACAGTGGAATTTGCTGCCAAGGAGTGTGGTGGAGTCTCCTACTTTGGAGGTCTTTAAGCAGAGGCTTGACAACCATATGTCAGGAGTGCTCTGATGGTGTTTCCTGCTTGGCAGGGGGTTGGACTCGATGGCCCTTGTGGTCTCTTCCAACTCTATGATTCTATGATTCTAGGGTTAAATTAGGCTTAGGTTTAGACTGAGGCTTAGGTTTCGGTTAAGTTTAGGGTTAGAGTGAGGATTAGGTTTGAGTTAGGGTGAGCATTCGGGTTAAGGTTTGGTATTGGGTTGGATGTGAGTTACGGTAAGAGAAGAACAGCAGCAGGAGCAATATAATTTTATCATTTATACTCCACCCAAGTCACTTGTGGCCGCTTTCAATAAAAGGTAAAAACATGAGCGCACTCCAAGTGAATGCTCATGAATGTAGAAACTCATACTTCCCATAGAATTCCCAAAGAAGACCTGGGAATTGTAGCTCTGAGCTTCTTTGCAGAGGGTTGGACTAGATGACCCTTGGGTTCCCCTTCCATCTCTACTAGGATGCTCCCTGTCTCACTCTCACTCACTCACTCACTCACTCACACACACACTCCTCCTCTCCTTTTCCTGGCAGTTTCACCTTTTTCTGCACTCCTAGCTCGGAAGAGGCTGTGCTACCGCCATGTTGGGCGAGAGCAGGGGTACCGGAAGGAGGTGCCACCGGAGGAGAGGCAAGAGGACAGGAAGGGGAGAGAAACGGGCGGAAGAGCCTGTGTTGCCGCCATCTTGGGCGAGGGCAGGGGTACCGGAAGGAGGTGCCACCGGAGGAGAGGCAAGAGGACAGGAAAGGGAGGGAAACGGGCGGAAGAGCCTGTGCTGCCGCCATCTTGGGCGAGGGCAGGGGTACCGGAAGGAGGTGCCACCGGAGGAGAGGCAAGAGGACAGGAAGGGGAGAGAAACGGGCGGAAGAGCCTGTGTTGCCGCCATCTTGGGCGAGGGCAGGGGTACCGGAAGGAGGTGCCACCGGAGGAGAGGCAAGAGGACAGGAAAGGGAGGGAAACGGGCGGAAGAGCCTGTGCTGCCGCCATCTTGGGCGAGGGCAGGGGTACCGGAAGGAGGTGCCACCGGAGGAGAGGCAAGAGGACAGGAAGGGGAGGGAAACGGGCGGAAGAGCCTGTGCTGCCGCCATCTTGGGCGAGGGCAGGGGTACCGGAAGGAGGTGCCACCGGAGGAGAGGCAAGAGGACAGGAAGGGGAGGGAAACGGGCGGAAGAGCCTTTGCTGCCGCCATCTTGGGCGAGGGCAGGGGTACCGGAAGGAGGTGACACCGGAGGAGAGGCAAGAGGACAGGAAGGGGAGGGAAACGGGCGGAAGAGCCTGTGCTGCCGCCATCTTGGGCGAGGGCAGGGGTACCGGAAGGAGGTGCCACCGGAGGAGAGGCAAGAGGACAGGAAGGGGAGGGAAACGGGCGGAAGAGCCTGTGCTGCCGCCATCTTGGGCGAGGGCAGGGGTACCGGAAGGAGGTGCCACCGGAGGAGAGGCAAGAGGACAGGAAGGGGAGGGAAACGGGCGGAAGAGGCGCTGCGACGTTGGGGCAGCAGAGACGTGCTGAGCCAGGCTGGCCCTCTCTCTTTCTCCCGCCCACTCTCTCTCGACCCCGCTCTCCCCAGGGGGCAGCCCCGCCCCCCGCCCCGCCCTCACCTGCCTTTCTCCCCCAGTGGCCTTCCTCTCGTGCCCCTTGGCGGAGGGATGGGGCGGGGGGGCCGCGGAAGTTTATATACAAGAATATACATACCTAGATATAGGTGTCCGTTTGTAAATATATAAAAATAAAACGGATTTATGTATATGTGTGTGTATATATGCAGTGCTTCTTTTCTAAAAAAAATGATTGGGGGTTCTCTCATTTTGACTCAAGAAAATCGCCATTTTTTAGTTCAAACCGGGAAAAATAAATACCGTAAATGGACAAAAGTACATTCACAAAATGTTTTATGCATTCCCCAGAAAAAAGCACTGTATATGTTCTGCCAAGGGCAGGGTTATTTCTGGCTCTGGAGCCTATAAGCACACCAGTGGATGAAGAATAAGCAATGCTTTATTTGCATAAGGTTTTTTTGTTTTTTTTTAATAATAAATTTTATTGATTTTCCATGCAATTATACATTTTTATCCAAAATACAACAAATTATCTCCTTTTTTGAACTTCCTTAATCATCCATATTTATAACTTTAATTACACATTCCCTTCTTTCGTATTGCCATTATACCTCCCTTCCCCCACTATTTCATATTAACAATATTTCTCTATTTTTACAGTGCCTCTTGAAATCCCACTAGAGTTGTGTTCACGCCGCATACGTTTTTCAGATAATCTACGAACTTTCCCCAGTCTTCGATGAACTTTTGGTCTTTGGTGTATCTGATTTTCCCAGTTAATTTGTCCAATTCCGCATAATCTGTCAATTTCAGTCTCCATTCTTTTATCGTCGGTATTTCCTCTTGCTTCCATTTCTGGGCCAACAAGATTCTGGCTGCCGTTGCTGCATATTGAAAGAGTTTACAGTCTTTTCTTCTTATGTCCTTTCCTAAGATCTCTAAAAGAAAAGCCTCCGGTTTTTTTGCAAGTCAGTGGCGTAGCGTGGGTTGTCAGCACCCGGGGCAAGGCAAGTAATTTGCACCCCCTAACCCGTGGATTTGCGCCCCCTAACCCGTGGATTTGCGCCCCCTAGCCCGTGGATTTGCGCCCCCTAACCCTAACCCCCAGATGTTGCGCCCGGTGCGGCCGGCCCCCCCCTGCACCCCCCACGCTACGCCACTGGCAAAAGTATATCTTAACAGTTTTTTCATTTTATTGTATATCATTTCCCAAAAGCTTTTCACTTTCTTATTCCCACCACACATGAAAGAACGTCCCTTCTTTTTCTTTACATTTCCAACATTTGTTACACGTCTTATACATCTTTGCTAACTTTACAGGTGTGATGTACCATCTATAAAACATTTTCATAACATTTTCTTTCAGTGCCGTGCATGCAGTAAATTTTATATTCTCTTTCCACAATTTTTCCCATTCATCAAATTGAATATTATACCCAAAATCTTTGGCCCACTGTATCATTACCGATTTAACCTCTTCATCTTTCGTATGCCATTCCAACAATATCTTATACATTTTTGACCGAGTTTTATATTAATTGTTTATTATGTCTATTTGAAATTTAGATTCTTTTTCTACATAACCCCTTTCTTTTAAGTCTTTTTTAAACATTTCTGTCAGGGGTTCAGGAGCAGAGGCGAGGGCAAGGGAGGAAACAGAGAGCGAGGGGGAGGAGGCAGAAGAAAAGATGAGTGATGACGACGACCCGAGATCTCCGAGTCTTTCCAGTGAATCAGAAGATGTTTGTTATCAGCCCAAATCAAGCATTGGTGTTTTAGTTAATCTCAATAGAAAGAGGACGAATAAGCTTGGATTGCTTTTTCGGTGTTCATTCACCCACAAATAACAAAGCATATGCTTCTTCCAGAAGACGAATAAGCTTCGAGAGGGCTTATTTGAATTTGCATGGTGTTTTTGGGGTTTGCACTAGAATCACACAACCAAAGCAAAAAGAATGCACATTCAACCAAAAATCGCAGTGAAATGTTTGTTATCAGCCAAAATCAAACATAGGTTGTTTAACTTAATCTCAATCGAAAGAGGACGAATAAGCTTGGATTGCATTTCGGTATTCATTTACCCACAAACTGCAAATCGAAGTGTCATAAACATAAACAAAGCAAAACAGGTTGTTTTGGATACCATATACATAGAAAGAAGAATCTTGGTTTGCGCTTATTTCAAAGTCGTGTTCTTTGGTTCTAATGTACATTGACCCACAAATCGCCAAGTGAGTGTAATGAGCCTAAAATGACAAAACACCATATTTCCGCTTCTTTCTCCGCATATGGAAGACGCCTTAGCTTCGAGGCTTATTTCAATTCACAGGGTGTTTTTTGTGTTTGCACTAGAATCACACAACCAAAGCAAAAAGAATACACATTCAACCAAAAATCGCAGAGTGAAATGTTTTTTATCAGCCAAAATCAACCATAGGTGTTTAAGTTCATCTCAATAGAAAGAGAACGAATAAGCTTGGATTGCTCTTTCAGTGTTCATTCACCCACAAATAAGAAAGCAAAGTGTAATAAGCCTAAAGAAAGCAAAACAGGTTGTATTCGGTTCCATCTGCATAGAAAGAAGAATCTTGGATTTCGCTTATTTCAAAGTCGTGTTCTTTGGTATTAATGCACGTTTACCCAGAAATCGCAGTTTATGTAAGGAGACCAAAATATCAAAACGCCATATTTCCGCGTCCATATGCGTAGAAAGAAGACGAATAAGCTTCGATTGGGCTTATTTCAATCCATAGAATCATAGAATCATAGTTGGAATTTACATGGTGTTTTTTGGGTGAGCACCAGAATGACCCCCAAACAAAGCAAAAAGGTGTTTTGCGTTCCATCCACGTAGAAAGAAGATGAAAAAGCTCTGATTGGGCTTATTTCAAATAGCTGTTTTTGGGGTTAGAATGCACATTCAACCAAAAATAACAGAGCGAAATGTTTGTTATCAGCCCAAATCAAGCATAGGTGTTTTAGTTAATCTCAATAGAAAGAGGACAAATAAGCTTGGATTGCTCTTTCGGTGTTCATTCTCCCACAAGCTGCAAAGCGAAGTGTCATAAGCATAAACAACGCAAAACAGGTTGTTTTGGTTTCCATCTACATAGAAAGAAGAATCTTCGATTTCGCTTATTTCAAAATCGTGTTCTTTGGAGTTAATGCACATTTACCCAGAAATTGCAAAGTGTATGTAATGAGACCAAAATAACAAAACACCATATTACCGCTTCCATAGGCGTACAAAGAAGACGAATAAGCTTCGATTGGGCTTATTTCAATTCATAGAATCATAGAATCATAAGTTGGAATTTGCATGGTGATGCAAATTTTGGGTGTGCACCAGAATCACACAACCAAAGCAAAAAGGTCTTTTGGCTTCCATCTGCATAAAAGAATATTGGATTTCGCTTATTAAAAAGTAGTGTTCTTTGGTGTTAATGCACATTTACCCAAAAATCACAAAGTGAATGCAATGCGACCAAAATAAAGAAACACCATATTTCCGCTTCCACATGCGTAGAAAGAAGACGAATAAGCTTCGAGAGGGCTTATTTGAATTTGCATGGTGTTTTTTGGGTGTATACCAGAATCACCCTCAAACAAAGCAATAAGGTATTTTGCGTTCCATCTACGTAGGAAGAAGATAAAAACGCTTCGATTGGGCTTATTTCAATCCATACAATCATAGAATCATAGTTGGAATTTACATGGTGTTTTTTGGGTGAGCACCAGAATGACCCCCAAACAAAGCAAAAAGGTGTTTTGCGTTCCATCCACGTAGAAAGAAGATGAAAACGCTCTGATTGGGCTTATTTCACATAGCTGTTTTTGGGGTTAGATGCACATTCAACCAAAAATCACAGAGCGAAATGTGTGTTATCAGCCAAAATCAAGCATAGACGTTTTAGTTAATCTCAATAGAAAGAGGACTAATAAGCTTGGATTGCTCTTTAGGTGTTCATTCACCCACAAATTCCAAAGCCTAAAGAAAGCAAAACAGGTTGTTTTGGGTTCCATCTACATAGAAAGAATAATCTTGGATTTCGCTTATTTCAAAGTCCTGTTCTAGGGAGTTTATGCACATTTACCCAGAATCGCAAAATGTATGTAATGAGAACAAAATAACAAAACGCCATATTTCCGATTCCATATCCGTAGAAAGAAGACGAATGGTTCGATTGGGATTATTTCAATTCATAGAATCATAGAATCATATAGTTGGAATTAGCGTGGTGTTTTTTCGGTTTGCACCAGAATCACACAACCAAAGCAGAATGTCTTTTGGCTTCCATCTACATAGAAAGAAGAATCTTGGATTTCGCTTATTTCAAAGTCGTGTTCTTTGGTATTAATGCACTTTTACCCAGAAATCGCAAAGTTTATGTAAGGAGACCAAAATATCAAAACGCCATATTTCCGCCTCCATATGCGTAGAAAGAAGACGAATAAGCTTCGATTGGGCTTATTTCAATCCATAGAATCATAGAATCATAGTTGGAATTTACATGGTGTTTTTTGGGTGAGCACCAGAATGACCCCCAAACAAAGCAAAAAGGTGTTTTGCGTTCCATCCACGTAGAAAGAAGATGAAAAAGCTCTGATTGGGCTTATTTCAAATAGCTGTTTTTGGGGTTAGAATGCACATTCAACCAAAAATAACAGAGCGAAATGTTTGTTATAAGCCCAAATCAAGCATAGCTGTTAATGCACATTTACCCAGAAATCGCAAAGTGAATGTAATGCGACCAAAATAAAGAAACACCATATTTCCTCTTCCATATGCTTCTTCCAGAAGACGAATAAGCCTCGAGAGTGCTTATTTGAATTTGCATGGTGTTTTTGGGGTTTGCACTAGAATCACACAACCAAAGCAAAAAGAATGCACATTCAACCAAAAATCGCAGTGAAATGTTTGTTATCAGCCAAAATCAAACATAGGTTGTTTAACTTAATCTCAATCGAAAGAGGACGAATAAGCTTGGATTGCATTTCGGTATTCATTTACCCACAAACTGCAAATCGAAGTGTCATAAACATAAACAAAGCAAAACAGGTTGTTTTGGATACCATATTGTCAGGGGTTCAGGAGCAGAGGTGAGGGCAAGGGAGGAAACAGAGAGCGAGGGGGAGGAGGCAGAAGAAAAGATGAGTGATGACGACGACCCGAGATCTCCGAGTCTTTCCAGTGAATCAGAAGATTCACAAAGAGGAGCACCAGTGGCCAGGGCAAGGGGGGAGACTAGGGGGACACCCCAGGAAGATAGAGCCAGAGGGGACTCAGAGGGGAGCAGTTGGAAATCGGGACCAGCGTCACCGCCAGAGAGCAGGGGAGAGGAAGGGAGTCAGGTATCAAGCGCTGGCAGCTCACAACAGGAGGGAGGGCACGAGTCAGGAGTGGCCACACCTCCATCAGGGAGCGAAGAAACAGTCAGACGGAGCCAGGTCCTAAAGCCCGGCGCAAGGAGACAGAAGGGTCCGGGGGGTCAGCGTCAGAAGAGTCCCGGAAGGAAGAGACCCCGGGGGGCAGAGGGACCCAGAGAAGAACAGTCAGGCGGAAAAGGTGGAGTAAGGCTAGGATATTAAGTTGGTGTACAGGAGGCGGGGACCCAGACAGAGCTTCGCCGATCTAACCATAAGACGTAGAGTTGCACGCAGCAGCTTGAGAATGGGAACTGTAACTCAATAAAGACTTTTACTAAATGATCGCTGGCTAGCGTGATCCTCTGTGAGCTAGGATCGGGGAGCAACTCTGACAGTAAGCTCTGTCTCATAAATTGTGGGCATCTACGGCCTCACGGAGAGGAGAGAAAGCGGGTGCCTACTAGCGAGCTCACGAACGGCAGACAACATGACGGCTGAACAGCAGATAGCGGAACTCAGAGAAGCAGTGACACGACTGAATGCCGAGGCACTTGCATCCAGGAAGAGAGAGGAGGACGCAGCTGCCGCCTACAGGGATCTCCAGGTCAGGTTGGAAGTGCTTATGAAGCAAGGGGAACTGACAGCCAGACGGGAGGGGATTGGATTGGGAAGAAGAACAGGCGGTCTGGTCTCTCACTTCGATGGGAATCTGCAACAGTACCACAACTTTAGAGCAGATGTAATGTGTGCACTGCAACTGCTGAACAAAGACTTTAGAGATGAGCAAGAGAAAGTGGGGTTCATCATGTCCCATTTGCATGGAGATGCTAAAGCATGGCTGCGCAATTTGTGGAGGGATAAGGATCCGGCGCTCCAAAATGCGGATGCCTTTATTAAACCGATGGATGGGTGTTTTTTATCAAGCATTGACGTGGATCTTGCTCGGCAGCAGATACATGGACTGAAGCAAGGGAGGGCCAGCGTAAGGCAGTACCATGCCCGCTTTTTCGCTTTGGTCAGTGCCCTGGAATGGGACAGAGATTCGGCTCCTGTAAGAGACCTGTTTTGGGAGGGATTGCACGGCTCGGTTAAAGATGAAATTGCGAGGGGGGAGAGACCCCGGACCACGCAGGAGATCGTTCAGAGGGCGCTGGCGGTGGGGGTGCAGCTGGAAGAACGTCCGTGGAGCAGGGACGAAGGGCGTGGAGGGCGCGAACCAGCCAGGGGCTCCTCCTTCCTTCCCAGAGAAGCAGCGCGTGCGCAATCCACGCCTCCGCCAGGAGGAGGAGCGGAACCTATGGAGGTTGGAGGTGCAAGGGCTCAGTCAGCAGCCAGAGCCCTAGCACCGGGAGCAGTGAAAGCGAAGCCTCCTAGAGGGACCAGGAAGTGTTATATCTGCGATGATCCACAGCATATGGCGAAAGAGTGTCCCCGGAGGCTCCACAAGCACACTGCAGCCTCAGCAATGGTAACTGCAGCAACGCACCAAGGAGAACCACAGCAGGGAAACGACGCAGTCTGGCTGGAGGAAGAGGCACTGGGGCCCAGCCAGACGTGTCAGTGAAGCAGTCCCCAGAGATTTTACAGCCCATGGACCCCCTCCCGCCCAAGCCAGTAGTGAGGCTCACCGCATCGCTCCAGCTGCCCAATGGAATCACCATGGACGTGCCAATTACCATCGACTCAGGCAGCAATGCAGACTTTATAGGGCAGGACTTTGTCGACCGGCACGCCATACAGTTGCTGCCTGCCACGCTGCCCCTGCAGGTTGTCACGGTGGATGGCAGGGAGCTGCTAGGGGGGCAAGTGGTGAAGCAGACGCCACCAATGGTGATGCGACTTGGGAATCACAGGGAAATCATCAGTGTCAGGGGTTCAGGAGCAGAGGCAAGGGCAAGGGAGGAAACAGAGAGCGAGGGGGAGGAGGCAGAAGAAAGGATGAGTGATGACGACGACCCGAGATCTCCGAGTCTTTCCAGTGAATCGGAAGATTCACAGAAAGGAGCACCAGTGGCCAGGGCAAGGGGGGAGCCTAGGGGGACACCCCAGGAGGAAAGGGCCAGAGGGAGCTCAGAGGGGAGCAGTTGGAAATCGGGACCAGCGTCACCGCCAGAGAGCAGGGGAGAGGAAGGGAGTCAGGTATCAAGCGCTGGCAGCTCACAACAGGAGGGAGAGGGAGGGCACGAGTCAGGAGTGGCCACACCTCCATCAGGGAGCGAAGAAATGGTCAGACGGAAAGTGGAAGGTTGGGCGCGTGCGCCAAGTTCAAATGCACAGGAAGGTGGCGCAGTAAGCAGCCCGGAAAGGGAGCCAGGTCCTAAAGCCCGGCGCAAGGAGACAGAAGGGTCCGGGGGGTCAGCGTCAGAAGAGTCCCGGAAGGAAGAGACCCCGGGGGGCAGAGGGACCCAGAGAAGAACAGTCAGGCGGAAAAGGTGGAGTAAGGCTAGGATATTAAGTTGGTGTACAGGAGGCGGGGACCCAGACAGAGCTTCGCCGATCTAACCATAAGAAGTAGACTTGCACGCAGCAGCTTGAGAATAGGAACTGTAACTCAATAAAGACTTTTACTAAATGATCGCTGGCTAGCGTGATCCTCTGTGAGCTAGGATCGGGGAGCAACTCTGACAGTAAGCTCTGTCTCATAAATTGTGGGCATCTACGGCCTCACGGAGAGGAGAGAAAGCGGGTGCCTACTAGCGAGCTCACGAACGGCAGACAACATGACGGCTGAACAGCAGATAGCGGAACTCAGAGAAGCAGTGACACGACTGAATGCCGAGGCACTTGCATCCAGGAAGAGAGAGGAGGACGCAGCTGCCGCCTACAGGGATCTCCAGGTCAGGTTGGAAGTGCTTATGAAGCAAGGGGAACTGACAGCCAGACGGGAGGGGATTGGATTGGGAAGAAGAACAGGCGGTCTGGTCTCTCACTTCGATGGGAATCTGCAACAGTACCCCAACTTTAGAGCAGATGTAATGTGTGCACTGCAACTGCTGAACAAAGACTTTAGAGATGAGCAAGAGAAAGTGGGGTTCATCATGTCCCATTTGCATGGAGATGCTAAAGCATGGCTGCGCAATTTGTGGAGGGATAAGGATCCGGCGCTCCAAAATGCGGATGCCTTTATTAAAGCGATGGATAGGTATTTTTTATCAAGCATTGACGTGGATCTTGCTCGGCAGCAGATACATGGACTGAAGCAAGGGAGGGCCAGCGTAAGTCAGTACCATGCCCGCTTTTTCGCTTTGGTCAGTGCCCTGGAATGGGACAGAGATTCGGCTCCTGTAAGAGACCTGTTTTGGGAGGGATTGCACGGCTCGGTTAAAGATGAAATTGCGAGGGGGGAGAGACCCCGGACCACGCAGGAGATCGTTCAGAGGGCGCTGGCGGTGGGGGTGCAGCTGGAAGAACGTCCGTGGAGCAGGGACGAAGGGCGTGGAGGGCGCGAACCAGCCAGGGGCTCCTCCTTCCTTCCCAGAGAAGCAGCGCGTGCGCAATCCACGCCTCCGCCAGGAGGAGGAGCGGAACCTATGGAGGTTGGAGGTGCAAGGGCTCAGTCAGCAGCCAGAGCCCTAGCACCGGGAGCAGTGAAAGCGAAGCCTCCTAGAGGGAACAGGAAGTGTTATATCTGCGATGATCCACAGCATATGGCGAAAGAGTGTCCCCGGAGGCTCCACAAGCACACTGCAGCCTCAGCAATGGTAACTGCAGCAACGCACCAAGGAGAACCACAGCAGGGAAACGACGCAGTCTGGCTGGAGGAAGAGGCACTGGGGCCCAGCCAGACGTGTCAGTGAAGCAGTCCCCAGAGATTTTACAGCCCATGGACCCCCTCCCGCCCAAGCCAGTAGTGAGGCTCACCGCATCGCTCCAGCTGCCCAATGGAATCACCATGGACGTGCCAATTACCATTGACTCAGGCAGCAATGCAGACTTTATAGGGCAGGAATTTGTCGACCGGCACGCCATACAGTTGCTGCCTGCCACGCTGCCCCTGCAGGTTGTCACGGTGGATGGCAGGGAGCTGCTCGGGGGGCAAGTGGTGAAGCAGACGCCACCAATGGTGATGCGACTTGGGAATCACAGGGAAATCATCAGCTTCAATGTCACTCAACTATCGGACACACCCATTGTATTGGGCATGAGTTGGCTGGACAAGCACAGCCCGACGCTGGCTTGGTACCAGAGGCAGCTGACCTTCGGCTGTTCCTTTTGTGCTGAACACTGCATCGTGCCCCGGCAGGAAGGAGAGGAAGAGGAGTCACAGCTGCAGCTAGGCACGCTGCAAGCGGTTCCCCACAAGTACGCAGAATTTTTGGAGGTTTTCTGCGAGAAGGAGGCAGACAGGCTACCCCCCCACAGACCATATGACTGCACAATTGACCTGCTGCCGGGGGCGGCGCTGCCCAAAGGGAAGCTGTATTCCATGTCTGAGGACGAACTGCAGGAACTCAAAGAGTTCATAGATCATAATTTGGAGCGCGGTTTCATCCGAGAGTCCAAGGCAGCGGGGGGCAGTCCTGTATTCTTTGTTAAGAAGCGGGACACGCCCCAAAAAAGGCTGGTCGTGGACTATCGCATCTTAAACAGTGTGACCAAGCCATCGGACTTCCCCATGCCCCGAATCGACGACCTCCTCGCAAAGGTACGGAAGGGCAGCGTGTTCACCAAGTTGGACCTGCGAGGGGCGTACAACCTCATTCGCATGCAGGAAGGAGATGAGTGGAAGACAGCCATGTTCACGCCCCTGGGTACCTACGAATATAGAGTTATGCCTTTTGGATTGCAAAATGGCTCCCACGTGTTTCAAGCGTTCATGCATCACGTGTTGGCGGGGCTCCTCTACAAGACGTGCGTCTGTTTCTTGGATGACATCCTGATCTTTTCGGAATCGCAGCAGGAGCACGACAGACACGTCAAGGAAGTGCTGAGCAGGCTACAGCAGCATAGGCTTTACGCCAAGCTGGAGAAGTGCCAGTTCGACGTGACGGAGGTGGATTTCCTGGGCTACAAGTTGTCTGACAAGGGGCTCGCCATGGGCAGCGCCAAGGTTCGAGCAGTGTTGGATTGGAAAAGCCCATGCAACCGGAAGGAGGTCCAACGGTTTGTCGGCTTCGCGAACTTCTATCGCAAGTTTATCAAAGGCTTTGCTATGCAGACGGCGGCCATCACGGATACGCTCAGCTCCAAGAAAAAGAAGTTCATCTGGACAGAGCAGGCGGAACAGTCCTTTCAGGCACTCAAGCGGCTCTTTGCGTCGGAAGAGCAGCTGCTTCATGTCAACCCCAGCAGGCCGATGAGGGTGGAGACAGACGCCTCGGACAGAGCCGTGGGAGCAGTCCTGCTGCAGAAAGACCCGCAGGGGGCTTGGAGGCCGGGAGCGTTTTACTCCAGGAAGCTCAGCAAGTCCGAACAGAACTACACCATCTGGGACAGGGAGTTGCTGGCCATTCATGCAGCGTTCAAAGCGTGGAGGCACTTCCTGATCGGCGCCAAGCACACGGTGTCCCAGGGGAGTATGTCCCAGGGGACACCAACATCATGGCGGATGCTCTCTCCCGTAAGCCGCAGTATCTGGAGGAGGCAACGCCAGCGGCCGCCATGCACATCTTCGCACCAACAGTGTGGGCGTGCGCTGCGGCAACAGTTGACCTGGAGGCGGTGCGACGAGCGTTGCAGGATGACTCCTTCGCGCAAGCAAAGATGGCAGAGGTGCACAGGGGCACGGCAGCGACCGACGAGTTCCAGCTGCGAGATGGATTGCTCATCCATAAAGGGGCCATCTACGTGCCGGGAGACGAACTTCGCGCCAAGGTACTGCAGCAGCTGCACGACGCGCCCACTGCCGGGCACTTTGGCAAGGAGAAGACGATGGAATTAGTCACCAGAGACTTCTGGTGGCCCGGAATGAGAGGGGAAGTCGCGGACTATGTGGCGAGGTGTGACACCTGCCAGAGGGCCAAACCAGTGCACAGACCGCCGGCCGGACTGTTGGAACCGCTGCAAACTCCGTTCGAACCATGGGAGAGAGTGGCCCTGGACTTTGTCACGGATCTGCCCAGCTCGAGGGGCAAGACGGCCGTGCTGGTGGTGGTGGACTTGTTCTCCAAGATGGCACATTTCATTCCGTGTGCTAAGGTGGCCACGGCGGAACAAACCGCCAAACTGTTCATAGACCACGTGTTCAAGGTTCACGGTCTGCCGCGGTCTATTCTGTCCGACCGAGGGCGACAGTTCATCTCGAATTTCTGGCAGAAGCTGATGGGCTTCCTGAACGTCAAGATCAACCTGGCGTCGGCTAGACACCCGCAGACCAACGGGCAAGCGGAGCGGGTCAATGCCATCATGCAGCAGTACCTGAGATGTTATGCGAATCAACAGCCTGCGACGTGGGTGGATTACCTGCCTCTCGCCGAGTTCGCCTACAACAACACGAAGCACGTGTCCACGGGGGTCACGCCGTTCTTCGCCAACAACGGGAGGCACCCCAGAACCTTCCCGGGACTGGAAAGAATGGGGGAGGGGGAGCCGCAGACAGCAGATGCGTTCGCGTCAGAGTTGCAGGAGGTCCACGATCAGCTGCGGCGGCACCTGGAGCTGGCCAAACACGCATACAAGGTACAAGCGGACAAACACAGAAGGGTTGGCGAAGAGATCCATGTGGGAGACTGGGTCTGGTTAGCAGCCCACGCAGTGCCGGCCAGGTCGTTGGCGAAGAAGAAACTAGGGCATAAGCAACTGGGGCCCTACCAAGTCGAAGAGCAGGTCAACCCGGTGGCTTTCAGGCTGGCGATTCCGGAGGGTTCCAGGATGCATCCGGTGTTCCACAGATCGGTGCTCACTCCCTACAAGGCACCTCACAGATTTCAGGAACCAGGCACGGCACCAAGTCCACTCCGAGGGAGAACCGAGCAAGGGGGAGTGGCACAGGAGGAGCGCATCAACGAAGTCACAGAGATTTTGGACTCTAGATGGGGGGAAGAGGGGGTAGAATACTTTCTCGCCAAGGAGGGCACCCCGGCCAGTGCCAACAGCTGGGTGCCAGGCTACGCTCTAGACGAACCTCTGCTCAAAGAAGAGTTTCATGCCCTCTTCCCACACAGGCCCATGCCAGCAGACTTTTTCGACGACTGGCTTTTCACGCCCACGCTTTCAGCCAGCACGTTCCGGGGGTTCGACTCGGACGAGGAACCGACACGCGACGCACGTTCCCCGGAGGGGTCACCCTCGGGATCTGCCTCAGAACCTTCGTACTGGTGGGACGATAGACCAGAGGAGCAGTGGCGCAGGAAGTGGCTGGAGGGTCCAGGCCGAGCAACGCCCCCAGGAGGAAGCGAGGGAGAGACGGACATGGACGTATTCGGGGACGACCCGGGTTTCGAGCACGGCGGCACAGAGATGGAAGCGGAGGTGACCATCGTCGACGAGAGCAGGGAGGAAGAACCGGAAGACTTCAGATGCAGGCCCGCCACGGGAAGCGAACTGTATCCGACATTCGTCCCCATGACACGGCAGCACCCAGCTCCCGCACCGGAAGGAGGGGAGGGGGGAAGAGGGGGCTTCGAGGGGGGGATGGATGTCAGGGGTTCAGGAGCAGAGGCAAGGGCAAGGGAGGAAACAGAGAGCGAGGGGGAGGAGGCAGAAGAAAGGATGAGTGATGACGACGACCCGAGATCTCCGAGTCTTTCCAGTGAATCGGAAGATTCACAGAAAGGAACACCAGTGGCCAGGGCAAGGCGGGAGCCTAGGGGGACACCCCAGGAGGAAAGGGCCAGGGGGAGCTCAGAGGGGAGCAGTTGGAAATCGGGACCAGCGTCACCAACAGAGAGCAGGGGAGAGGAAGGGAGTCAGGTATCAAGCGCTGGCAGCTCACAACAGGAGGGAGGGCACGAGTCAGGAGTGGCCACACCTCCATCAGGGAGCGAAGAAACAGTCAGACGGAAAGTGGAAGGTTGGGCGCGCGCGCCAAGTTCAAATGCACAGGAAGGTGGCGCAGTAAGCAGCCCGGAAAGGGAGCCAGGTCCTAAAGCCCGGCGCAAGGAGACAGAAGGGTCCGGGGGGTCAGCGTCAGAAGAGTCCCGGAAGGAAGAGACCCCGGGGGGCAGAGGGACCCAGAGAAGAACAGTCAGGCGGAAAAGGTGGAGTAAGGCTAGGATATTAAGTTGGTGTACAGGAGGCGGGGACCCAGACAGAGCTTCGCCGATCTAACCATAAGACGTAGAGTTGCACGCAGCAGCTTGAGAATGGGAACTGTAACTCAATAAAGACTTTTACTAAATGATCGCTGGCTAGCGTGATCCTCTGTGAGCTAGGATCGGGGAGCAACTCTGACAGTATGTAATGAGACCAAAATAACAAAACGCCATATTACCGCTTCCATAGGCGTACAAAGAAGACGAATAAGCTTCGATTGGGCTTATTTCAATTCATAGAATCATAGAATCATAAGTTGGAATTTGCATGGTGATGCAAATTTTGGGTGTGCACCAGAATCACACAACCAAAGCAAAAAGGTCTTTTGGCTTCCATCTGCATAAAAGAATAATATTGGATTTCGCTTATTAAAAAGTAGTGTTCTTTGGTGTTAATGCACATTTACCCAAAAATCACAAAGTGAATGCAATGCGACCAAAATAAAGAAACACCATATTTCCGCTTCCACATGCGTAGAAAGAAGACAAAAAAGCTTCGAGAGGGCTTATTTGAATTTGCATGGTGTTTTTTGGGTGTATACCAGAATCACCCTCAAACAAAGCAATAAGGTATTTTGCGTTCCATCTACGTAGGAAGAAGATAAAAACGCTTCGATTGGGCTTATTTCAATCCATACAATCATAGAATCATAGTTGGAATTTACATGGTGTTTTTTGGGTGAGCACCAGAATGACCCCCAAACAAAGCAAAAAGGTGTTTTGCGTTCCATCCACGTAGAAAGAAGATGAAAACGCTCTGATTGGGCTTATTTCACATAGCTGTTTTTGGGGTTAGATGCACATTCAACCAAAAATCACAGAGCGAAATGTGTGTTATCAGCCAAAATCAAGCATAGACGTTTTAGTTAATCTCAATAGAAAGAGGACTAATAAGCTTGGATTGCTCTTTAGGTGTTCATTCACCCACAATTTTCCAAAGCCTAAAGAAAGCAAAACAGGTTGTTTTGGGTTCCATCTACATAGAAAGAATAATCTTGGATTTCGCTTATTTCAAAGTCCTGTTCTAGGGAGTTTATGCACATTTACCCAGAAATCGCAAAATGTATGTAATGAGAACAAAATAACAAAACGCCATATTTCCGATTCCATATCCGTAGAAAGAAGACGAATGGTTCGATTGGGATTATTTCAATTCATAGAATCATAGAATCATATAGTTGGAATTAGCGTGGTGTTTTTTCGGTTTGCACCAGAATCACACAACCAAAGCAGAATGTCTTTTGGCTTCCATCTACATAGAAAGAAGAATCTTGGATTTCGCTTATTTCAAAGTCGTGTTCTTTGGTATTGTCAGGGTTACTTCCAGATCCTAGCTCACAGAGGATCACGCTAGCCAGCGATCGTTAAATAAAAGTCTTTATTGAGTTACAGTCTCCATTCTCGAGCTGCTGCGTGCAACCCTACGTCTTATGCTTAGATCGGCGAAGCTCCGTCTGAGTCTCCGCCCCTTGCGCACCAACTTAATATCCTAGCCCTGCTCCACCTTTTCCGCCTGACAGTTCTCCTCTGGGTCCCTCTGCCCCCCTGGGTCTCTTCCTTCCGGGATTCTTCTGACGCTGACCCCCCTGACTCTCCTGTCTCCTTGCGCCGGGCTTTAGGACCTGGCTCCCTTTCCGGGCTGCCTACTGCGCCACCTTCCTGTGCATTTGAACTTGGCGCGCGCGCCCAACCTTCCACTTTCCGTCTAACCGTCACTTCGCTCCCCGATGAAGGTGTGGCCACTCCTGACTCGTGCCCTCCCTCCTGTTGCGAGCTGCCAGCGCTTGCTCCCTGGCGCTCTTCCTCTTTCCTACTCTCTGGCGGTGACGTTGGTCCCGATCTCCAACTGCTCCCCTCTGAGTCCCCTCTGGCTCTTTTTTCCTGGGGTGTCCCCCTAGTCTCCCCCCTTGCCCTGGCCACTGGTGCTCCTTTTTGTGAATCTTCTGATTCACTGGAAAGACTCGGAGATCTCGGGTCGTCGTCATCACTCATCCTTTCTTCTGCCTCCTCCCCCTCGCTCTCTGTTTCCTCCCTTGCCCTCGCCTCTGCTCCTGAACCCCTGACAGGTATTAATGCACTTTTACCCAGAAATCGCAAAGTTTATGTAAGGAGACCAAAATATCAAAACGCCATATTTCTGCGTCCATATGCGTAGAAAGAAGATGAATAAGCTTCGATTGGGCTTATTTCAATCCATAGAATCATAGAATCATAGTTGGAATTTACATGGTGTTTTTTGGGTGAGCACCAGAATGACCCCCAAACAAAGCAAAAAGGTGTTTTGCGTTCCATCCACGTAGAAAGAAGATGAAAAAGCTCTGATTGGGCTTATTTCAAATAGCTGTTTTTGGGGTTAGAATGCACATTCAACCAAAAATAACAGAGCGAAATGTTTGTTATCAGCCCAAATCAAGCATAGGTGTTTTAGTTAATCTCAATAGAAAGAGGACAAATAAGCTTGGATTGCTCTTTCGGTGTCATTCTCCCACAAGCTGCAAAGCGAAGTGTCATAAGCATAAACAACGCAAAACAGGTTGTTTTGGTTTCCATCTACATAGAAAGAAGAATCTTCTATTTCGCTTATTTCAAAATCGTGTTCTTTGGAGTTAATGCACATTTACCCAGAAATCGCAAAGTGTATGTAATGAGACCAAAATAACAAAACGCCATATTACCGCTTCCATAGGCGTACAAAGAAGACGAATAAGCTTCGATTGGGCTTATTTCAATTCATAGAATCATAGAATCATAAGTTGGAATTTGCATGGTGATGCAAATTTTGGGTGTGCACCAGAATCACACAACCAAAGCAAAAAGGTCTTTTGGCTTCCATCTGCATAAAAGAATAATATTGGATTTCGCTTATTAAAAAGTAGTGTTCTTTGGTGTTGTCAGGGGTTTAGGAGCAGAGGCAAGGGCAAGGGAGGAAACAGAGAGCGAAGGGGAGGAGGCAGAAGAAAAGATGAGTGATGACGACGACCCGAGATCTCCGAGTCTTTCCAGTGAATCAGAGGATTCACAGAAAGGAGCACCAGTGGCCAGGGCAAGGGGGGAGTCTAGGGGGGCACCCCAGGAAGATAGAGTCAGAGGGGACTCAGAGGAGAGCAGTTGGAAATCGGGACCAGCGTCACCGCCAGAGAGCAGGGAAGAGGAAGGGAGCCAGGGGGCAAGCGCTGGCAGCTCACCACAGGAGGGAGGGCATGAGTCAGGAGTGGCCACACCTCCATCGGGGAGCGAAGAAACGGTTAAGAGGAAAGTGGAAGGTTGGGCGCGCGCGCCAAGTTCAAATGCAGAGGAAGGCGGCGCAGTAAGCAGCCCGGAAAGGGAGCCAGGTCCTAAAGCCCGGCGCAAGGAGGCAGGAGGGTCCGGGTCAGCGTCAGAAGAATCCCGGAAGGAAGAAGCCCCGGGGGGTAGAGGGACCCAGAGGAGGACAGTCAGGCGGAAAAGGTGGAGCAGGGCTAGGATATTAAGTTGGTGCGCACGGGGCGGAGACTCAGACGGAGCTTCGTCGATCTAGCTACTAGACGTAGAGTTGCGCGCAGCAGCGTGAGAATGGAAACTGTAATTCAATAAAGACTTTTACTAAATGATCGCTGGCTAGCGTGATCCTCTGTGAGCTAGGATCTTCAAGCAGCTCTGACAGTAAGCTCCGTCTCCAAAGTGTGGGCATCTACAGCCCCGAGGAGGGGAGAGAAACAGGTGCCTACTAGTGAGCTCACGAACAGCAGACGACATGACGGCTGAGCAGCAGATAGAGGAACTCAGAAAAGCAGTGGCACAACTGAATGCCGAGGCTCTCGCATCCAGGAAGAGAGAGGAGGAGGCAGCTGCCGCCTGCAGGGATCTCCAGATCAGGTTAGACGTGCTGACGAAGCAGACACCCCGGCAGGAGGGAATTGGGTTGGCGAGACGAACAGGCGGGCTGGTCTCTCACTTCGATGGGAACCTGCAACAGTATCCCAACTTTAGAGCAGACGTACTGTGCGCACTGCAACTGCTGCATAAAGACTTTAGAGATGAGCAAGAGAGAGTGGGATTCATCATGGCCCATTTGCATGGGGATGCTAAAGCATGGCTACGCAATTTATGGAGGGATAAGGATCCGGCGCTCCAGAATGCAGATGCCTTTATTAAAGCGATGGATGGGTGTTTTTTATCAAGTATTGACGTGGATCTTGCCCGGAAGGAGGTGCATGGGCTAAGACAAGGGAGGGCCAGCGTCAGACAGTACCATGCCCGCTTTTTCGCCTTGGTCAGTGCCCTGGAATGGGACAGAGATTCGGCCCCTGTAAGAGACCTCTTTTGGGAGGGGTTGCACAGCTTGATTAAAGATGAGATCGCGAGGGGGGAGAGACCCCGAACCACCCAGGAGGTCGTTCAGAGGGCACTGGCAGTGGGGGTGAGGCTGGAAGAACGTCCGTGGAGCAGGGACGAAGGGCGTGGAATCAGCCAGGGGCCCCTCCTTCCTTCCCAGAGAAGCAGCGCGGGCGCAATCCACGCCGCCGCCAGGAGGAGGAGCCGAACCTATGGAGGTTGGAGGTGCAAGGGCTCAGTCAGCAACCAGAGCCCTAGCACCGGCAGCAGTGAAAGCGAAGCCTCCTAGAGGGAACAGGAAGTGTTACGTCTGTGAGGAGCCAGGGCATATGGCGAAAGAGTGTCCCCAGAGGCTCCACAAGCTCACTGCAGCCTCAGCAATGGTGACTGCAGCAACGCAGCAAGGAGAACCACAGCAGGGAAACGACGATGTCTGGCTGGAGGAAGAGGCACTGGGGCCCAGCCAGACATGTCAGTGAAGCAGTCCCCAGAGATTTTACAGCCCGTGAACCCCCTCCCGCCCAAACCAGTGGTGAGGCTCACCGCATCTCTCCAGCTGCCCAATGGAATCACCATGGACGTGCCAATTACCATCGACTCGGGCAGCAACGCGGACTTTATAGGGCAGGAGTTTGTCGACAAGCACGCTATACAGTTGCTGCCTGCCACGCTGCCCCTGCAGGTTGTCACAGTGGATGGAAGGGAGTTGCTAGGGGGGCAAGTGGTGAAGCAGACGCCGCCAATGGTGATGCGACTTGGGAATCACAGGGAAATCATCAGCTTCAACGTCACTCAGCTATCGGACACGCCCATTGTATTGGGCATGAGTTGGCTGGACAAGCACAGCCCGGCGCTGGCTTGGTACCAGAGGCAGCTGACCTTCGGCTCTTCCTTTTGTGCTGAACACTGCATCATGCCCCAGCAGGAAGGGGAGCAAGAGGAGTCACAGCTGCAGCTAGGCACGCTGCAAGCGATTCCCCACAAGTACGCAGAATTTTTGGAAGTTTTCTGCGAGAAGGAGGCGGACAGGCTACCCCCTCACAGACCATATGACTGCAAAATTGACCTGCTGCCGGGGGCGGCGCTGCCCAAAGGGAAGCTGTATTCCATGTCAGAGGACGAGCTGCAGGAACTCAAAGAGTTCTTAGATCATAATTTGGAGCGCGGTTTCATCCGAGAGTCCAAGGCAGCGGGGGGCAGTCCTGTATTCTTTGTTAAAAAGCGAGACACGCCCCAAAAAAGACTGGTCGTGGACTATCGCATTTTAAACAATGGGACCAAGCCGTCGGACTTCCCCATGCTACGAATCGACGACCTCCTGGCGAAGGTGCGGAAGGGAAAAGTGTTCACCAAGTTAGACCTGCGAGGGGCGTACAACCTCATTCGCATGCGGGAGGGAGATGAGTGGAAGACGGCCATGTTCACGCCACTGGGTACCTACGAATACAGAGTTATGCCTTTTGGATTGCAAAATGGCTCCCACGTTTTTCAAGCTTTCATGCATCACGTGTTGGCGGGACTTCTCTACAAGACGTGCGTCTGTTTCTTAGATGACATCCTGATCTTTTCGGAATCGCAGCAGGAGCATGACAGACACGTCAAGGAAGTGCTGACCAGACTAAAGCAACATAGGCTCTACGCCAAGCTGGAGAAGTGCCAATTTGACGTGACGGAGGTGGATTTTCTGGGCTACAAGTTGTCTGACAAGGGGCTCGCCATGGACAGCGCCAAGGTTCGAGCGGTATTGGATTGGAAGAGTCCACGCAACCGAAAAGAGGTCCAAAGGTTTGTCGGCTTTGCGAACTTCTATCGCAAGTTTATCAAGGGCTTCGCTATGCAGACAGCGGCCATCACAGACACGCTTAGCTCCAAGAAAAAGAAGTTCGTTTGGACAGAGGAGGCGGAGCAGTCCTTTCAGGCAATCAAGCGTCTCTTCGCGTCGGAAGAGCAGCTGCTTCACGTCAACCCCAGCAGGCCGATGAGGGTGGAGACAGACGCCTCGGACAGAGCCGTGGGGGCGGTCCTGCTGCAAAAGGACCAGCAGGGGGTGTGGCGGCCGGGAGCGTTTTACTCCAGGAAGCTCAGCAAGTCCGAGCAGAACTACACCATCTGGGACAGGGAGTTGCTGGCCATTCATGCAGCGTTCAAAGCGTGGAGGCACTTCCTGATCGGCGCCAAGCACACGGTGCAGGTTTGCACGGACCACAAGAATCTGGAGCACTGGCGCACGGCACAGTTCCTAAACCAGAGGCAGATACGTTGGGCTGAGTTTTTTGCGAACTTCGACTTCCGCATAGAGTATGTCCCGGGGGACACTAACATCATGGCGGACGCCCTCTCCCGTAAGCCACAGTATCTGGAGGACGCAACGCCAGCGGCCGCCATGCACATCTTCGCACCAACAGTATGGGCGTGCGCCGCGGCCACCGTGGACCTGGAGGCGGTGCGACGAGCGTTGCAGGATGACTCCTTCGCGCAAGCAAAGATGGCAGAGGTGCAAAGGGGCAAGGCTGCGGCCGACGGTTTCCAGCTACGAGATGGATTGCTCATCCGTAAAGGGGCCATCTACGTGCCGGGAGACGACCTTCGCGCCAAGGTGCTGCAGCAGCTGCACGACGCGCCCACGGCCGGGCACTTTGGCAAGGAGAAGACGGTGGAATTAGTAGCCAGGGATTTCTGGTGGCCTGGAATGAGAGGGGAGGTCGCAGACTACGTGGCGAGGTGTGACACCTGCCAGAGGGCCAAACCAGTGCACAGACCGCCGGCAGGACTGTTGGAACCGCTGCAAACTCCGGTCGAACCTTGGGAAAGGGTGGCTCTGGACTTTGTCACAGATCTGCCCAGCTCGAGGGGCAAGACGGCAGTGCTGCTGGTGGTGGACCTGTTTTCCAAGATGGCACATTTCATTCCGTGTGCGAAGGTGGCCACAGCGGAGCAAACCGCCAAACTGTTCATAGACCACGTGTTCAAGGTTCACGGTCTGCCACGGTCTATTCTGTCCGACCGCGGGCGGCAGTTCATCTCGAATTTCTGGCAGAAGCTGATGGGCTTCCTAAACGTCAAGATCAACCTGGCGTCGGCGAGACACCCGCAGACCAACGGGCAAGCGGAGCGGGTCAATGCCATCATGCAGCAGTACCTGAGATGCTATGCGAATCAACAGCCTGCGACGTGGGTGGATTACCTGCCGCTTGCCGAGTTCGCCTACAACAACACGAAGCACGTGTCCACGGGGGTCACGCCGTTCTTCGCCAACAACGGAAGGCACCCCAGAACCTTCCCGGGACTGGAAAGAATGGGGGAGGGGGAGCCGCAGACAGCAGATGCGTTCGCGTCGGAGCTGCAGGAAGTCCACGATCAGCTGAGGCGCCACCTGGAGCTGGCCAAACACGCATACAAGGTACAAGCGGACAGGCACAGAAGGGTTGGCGAAGAGCTCCACGTGGGAGACTGGGTCTGGTTAGCAGCCCACGCAGTGCCGGCCAGGTCGTTGGCCAAGAAGAAACTAGGGCATAAACAACTGGGACCCTACCAAGTCGAAGAGCAGGTCAACCCGGTAGCTTTCAGACTGGCACTTCCGGAGGGTTCCAGAATGCATCCGGTGTTCCACAGATCGGTGCTCACTCCCTACAAGGCACCGCACAGGTTCCAGGAACCCGGAACGGCGCCGAGTCCGGTCAGAGACAGAACGGGGCACGCGGGAGTGGCACAGAAGGAGCGCATCAATGACGTCACGGAGATTTTGGACTCCAGATGGGGGGAAGAGGGGGTAGAATACTTTCTCGCCAAGGAGGGCACCCTGGCCAGTGCGAACAGCTGGGTGCCGGGCTACGCCTTGGACGAACCTCTACTCAAAGACGAGTTTCATGCCCTCTTCCCACATAGACCTATGCCAGCAGACTTTTTCGACGACTGGCTTTTCACGCCCACGCTTTCGGCCAGCACTTTCCGGGGGTTC
The DNA here is from genome assembly GCF_965113315.1 of Podarcis vaucheri. NCBI lineage: Eukaryota > Metazoa > Chordata > Lepidosauria > Squamata > Lacertidae > Podarcis > Podarcis vaucheri. The sequence continues at coordinate 58,605,109 of NC_138751.1, forward strand.
GACTCGGACGAGGACCCGACACAAGACGTCCGTTCCCCGGAGGGGTCACCCTCGGGATCTGCATCAGAACCCTCGTATTGGTGGGACGATAGACCAGAGGAGCAGTTCCGCAGAAGGTGGCTGGAAGGCCCAGGACGAGCAACGCCGCCAGGAGGAAGTGAGGGAGAGACGGACATGGACGTTTTCGGGGACGACCCTGGTTTCGAGCACGGCGGCACAGAGATGGAAGCGGAGGTGACCGTCGTCGACGAGAGCAGGGAGGAAGACCCGCGAGACTTCAGATGGAGGCCCGCCACGGGAAGCGAACGATATCCGACGTTCGTCCCTTTGCAACAGCACACCCCAGCTCCAGCACCGGAAGGAGGGGAGGGGGGAATGGGGGGCTTCGAGGGGGGGATGGATGTCAGGGGTTTAGGAGCAGAGGCAAGGGCAAGGGAGGAAACAGAGAGCGAAGGGGAGGAGGCAGAAGAAAAGATGAGTGATGACGACGACCCAAGATCTCCGAGTCTTTCCAGTGAATCAGAGGATTCACAGAAAGGAGCACCAGTGGCCAGGGCAAGGGGGGAGTCTAGGGGGGCACCCCAGGAAGATAGAGCCAGAGGGGACTCAGAGGAGAGCAGTTGGAAATCGGGACCAGCGTCACCGCCAGAGAGCAGGGAAGAGGAAGGGAGCCAGGGGGCAAGCGCTGGCAGCTCACCACAGGAGGGAGGGCATGAGTCAGGAGTGGCCACACCTCCATCGGGGAGCGAAGAAACGGTTAAGAGGAAAGTGGAAGGTTGGGCGCGCGCGCCAAGTTCAAATGCAGAGGAAGGCGGCGCAGTAAGCAGCCCGGAAAGGGAGCCAGGTCCTAAAGCCCGGCGCAAGGAGGCAGGAGGGTCCGGGTCAGCCTCAGAAGAATCCCGGAAGGAAGAAGCCCCGGGGGGTAGAGGGACCCAGAGGAGGACAGTCAGGCGGAAAAGGTGGAGCAGGGCTAGGATATTAAGTTGGTGCGCACGGGGCGGAGACTCAGACGGAGCTTCGTCGATCTAGCTACGAGACGTAGAGTTGCGCGCAGCAGCGTGAGAATTGAAACTGTAATTCAATAAAGACTTTTACTAAATGATCGCTGGCTAGCGTGATCCTCTGTGAGCTAGGATCTTCAAGCAGCTCTGACAGGTGTTAATGCACATTTACCCAAAAATCACAAAGTGAATGTAATGCGACCAAAATAAAGAAACACCATATTTCCGCTTCCACATGCGTAGAAAGAAGACGAATAAGCTTCGAGAGGGCTTATTTGAATTTGCATGGTGTTTTTTGGGTGTATACCAGAATCACCCTCAAACAAAGCAATAAGGTATTTTGCGTTCCATCTACGTAGGAAGAAGATAAAAACGCTTCGATTGGGCTTATTTCAATCCATACAATCATAGAATCATAGTTGGAATTTACATGGTGTTTTTTGGGTGAGCACCAGAATGACCCCCAAACAAAGCAAAAAGGTGTTTTGCGTTCCATCCACGTAGAAAGAAGATGAAAACGCTCTGATTGGGCTTATTTCACATAGCTGTTTTTGGGGTTAGATGCACATTCAACCAAAAATCACAGAGCGAAATGTGTGTTATCAGCCAAAATCAAGCATAGACGTTTTAGTTAATCTCAATAGAAAGAGGACTAATAAGCTTGGATTGCTCTTTAGGTGTTCATTCACCCACAATTTTCCAAAGCCTAAAGAAAGCAAAACAGGTTGTTTTGGGTTCCATCTACATAGAAAGAATAATCTTGGATTTCGCTTATTTCAAAGTCCTGTTCTAGGGAGTTTATGCACTTTTACCCAGAAATCGCAAAATGTATGTAATGAGAACAAAATAACAAAACGCCATATTTCCGATTCCATATCCGTAGAAAGAAGACGAATGGTTCGATTGGGATTATTTCAATTCATAGAATCATAGAATCATATAGTTGGAATTAGCGTGGTGTTTTTTCGGTTTGCACCAGAATCACACAACCAAAGCAGAATGTCTTTTGGCTTCCATCTGCATAGAAAGAAGAATCTTGGATTTCGCTTATTTCAAAGTCGTGTTCTTTGGTATTAATGCACTTTTACCCAGAAATCGCAAAGTTTATGTAAGGAGACCAAAATATCAAAACGCCATATTTCCGCGTCCATATGCGTAGAAAGAAGACGAATAAGCTTCGATTGGGCTTATTTCAATCCATAGAATCATAGAATCATAGTTGGAATTTACATGGTGTTTTTTGGGTGAGCACCAGAATGACCCCCAAACAAAGCAAAAAGGTGTTTTGCGTTCCATCCACGTAGAAAGAAGATGAAAAAGCTCTGATTGGGCTTATTTCAAATAGCTGTTTTTGGGGTTAGAATGCACATTCAACCAAAAATAACAGAGCGAAATGTTTGTTATCAGCCCAAATCAAGCATAGGTGTTTTAGTTAATCTCAATAGAAAGAGGACTAATAAGCTTGGATTGCTCTTTCGGTGTTCATTCTCCCACAAGTTGCAAAGCGAAGTGTCATAAGCATAAACAACGCAAAACAGGTTGTTTTGGTTTCCATCTACATAGAAAGAAGAATCTTCGATTTCGCTTATTTCAAAATCGTGTTCTTTGGAGTTAATGCACATTTACCCAGAAATCGCAAAGTGTATGTGTCAGAGCTGCTACCAGGTCCCAGCTCACATAGGACCACGCCACACAGCGTCCACTTTAAAAGAGTCTTTATTGAGTTACAGGTTTCATTTCCGAACTGCAGCGTGCAGCTCTACACCTTCTGCTCTAGGTCGGCGAAGACCCGTCTGAGTCCCCGCCTCTTGCACACCAGCTTAATACCCTAGCCTTGCTCCACCTCCTTCGCCTCTCCCTACGTCTCTGGGTCCTTCTGCCCCCCTGGGCCTCCTCCCTTCTACTCTCCTCTGACGCTGACCCCCCTGATCCTTCTGCCTCCTTGCGGCGGGCTTTAGGACCTGGCTCACTCTCCGGGCTGCTTACTGCTCCAGCTTCCGCTGCATTTGAACTTGGCGCGCGCGCCCAACTCTCTACTTTCCTCTTAACCGTTGCCTCGCTCTCTGAGGAGGGCGTGACCACCCCTGACTCGTGCCCTCCCTCCTGCTGACAGCCTCCGGAACCCGATGCCTGGCTACCTTCCTCCCTGCTGCTCTCAGTCTTGAGCGTGGGTCCCGACTTCCAGCTGCTGCCGCCCTCAGTTATGAGCGTGGGTCCCGACTTCCAGCTGCTGCTCTCTGAATCTCCTCTGTTCCCTTCCTCCTGGGGTGTCCCCCCGGATCCCCCCCTTGCTCTGCTCACTGGGGCTCCCTTTTGGGAGTCCTCTGACTCACTGCTTAGGCTTGGAGATCTCGGGTCGTCATCATCACTCATTCTCCCTTCGGCTTCCTCCCCCTCGCTCTCTGTTTCCACCCTTCTCTGCGTCTCTGCTTCTGAACCCCTGACATCCATCCCCCCCTCGAAGCCCCCCCTTCCCCCCTCCCCGCTGTCAGGTGTGGGTGCTGGGCGCTCCATCATCATGGGAGGGAATGCTGGATACAGGTCGCTCCCCGTGGGTGGCCGCCAACTGAAGACCTCCGAGTCTTCCCCCTCGCGGTCGTCGACGTTGACTTGTTGCTCTTCCATCTCTGTACCGCCGTGCTCGAACCCGAGGTCCTCCCCGAACACGTCCATGTCAGTCTCTGCGTCGGTCGCTCGACCTGGCATCTCCAGCCACTTCCTGCGCCATCGCTCCTCTGGTCGATCGTCCCACCAATACGAGTTGCCTGATGCCGAACCTGCCGGTGAACCTTCTGGGGAACGGGTGCTCCGTGCGGGTTCCCCTTCTGAGTCGAATCCATGGAACGTGCTGGAAGAAAGTGTGGGTGTGAACAACCAGTCGTCGAAGAAGCTCGCTGGCATGGGTTTGTGTGGGAAGAGGGCATGAAACTCGTCCTTGAGCAGGGGTTCCTCCAAAGCGTAGTCTGGTACCCAGCTATTGGCGCTGGCCCGGGTGCCCTCTCTGGCTAAGAGGTATTCGACTCCCTCTTCCCCCCATCTGGAGTCCAAAATCTCCGTGACCTCGTTGATGTGGTCCTGGTGCTTCACCTCCCGCGTCTCCGTCCGTTCCCGGAGCGGACTTGGCGCCGTCCCTGGCTCCTGGAACCTGTGAGGTGCCTTGTAGGGAGTGAGCACCGACCTGTGGAACACCGGATGCATTCTGGAACCCTCCGGCAGCGCCAGTCGGAAGGCTACCGGGTTGATCTGCGCTTCGACTTGGTACGGACCGATCTGCTTGTGCCCCAACTTCTTCTTGGCAAGCGACCTGGTCGGCACTGCGTGGGCTGCCAACCAGACCCAGTCTCCCACTTGGATCACTTCGCCAACCCGCCTGTGCTTGTCAGCTTGCACCTTGTAGGCGTGCTTAGCTAGCTCCAGCTGCCGTCTGAGTTGATCGTGGACCGCCTGCAGCTCTGACGCGAACGCGTCCGCCGTCTGTGGTTCTCCTTCCCCCACTCTCTCCAGTCCCGGGAAGGTTCTGGGATTCCTCCCATTGTTGGCAAAGAACGGCGTCACTCCTGTGGACACGTGCTTCGTGTTGTTGTAAGCGAACTCGGCTAGCGGCAGGTAATCCACCCACGTCGCAGGCTGTTGATTGGCATAGCATCTCAGGTACTGCTGCATGATGGCATTGACCCTCTCTGCTTGCCCGTTGGTCTGCGGGTGTCTTGCTGATGCCAGATTGACCTTGACATTTAGAAAACCCATCAGCTTCTGCCAGAAAGACGAGATGAACTGGCGGCCGCGGTCGGACAGGATAGACCGTGGCAGGCCATGCACTTTGAACACGTGATCTATGAACAGTTTGGCGGTTTGTTCCGCCGTGGCCACCTTCGCACACGGAATGAAATGTGCCATCTTGGTGAACAAGTCCACCACCACTAGCACAGCTGTCTTGCCTCTCGAGTTGGGTAAATCCGTCACAAAGTCCAGGGCCACCCTCTCCCACGGTTCAAACGGTGTTTGCAGCGGTTCTAACAGTCCCGCCGGTGGTCTGTGTACCGGCTTGGCCCTCTGGCAGGTGTCGCACCTCGCGACGTAGTCCGCGACCTCTCCTCTCAGCCTGGGCCACCAGAAGTCTCTCGCGACTAATTCCATCGTTTTCTCTGTGCCAAAGTGACCGGCCGTGGGTGCGTCGTGCAACTGTTGCAGTACCTTGGCGCGAAGGTCGTCTCCTGGTACATAGACAGCCCCTTTGCGTAGGAGCAAGCCGTCCCGCACCTGGAACTCGTCCGTGGTAGCCGTGCCTCTGAGCAGTTCCGCCATCTTGTCTTGCGCGAATGAGTCGTCCCGCAATGCACGTCGCACCGCATCCAGGTCTACTGTAGCTGAGGCACACGCCCACGCCGTCGGTGCGAAGATGTGCATGGCCGCCGCTGGCGTCACCTCTTCTAGGTATTGCGGTTTTCGGGACAGTGCATCCGCCATGATGTTGGTGTCGCCTGGGACGTACTCTATTCGGAAATTGAAGTCAGCAAAGAACTCCGCCCAACGTATCTGCCTCTGGTTCAGGAACTGAGCCGTGCGCCAGTGCTCCAGATTCTTGTGGTCCGTGCAGACCTGCACCGTGTGCTTGGCGCCGATTAGGAAGTGCCTCCACGCCTTGAAAGCTGCATGAATGGCCAGCAACTCCCTGTCCCAGATGGTGTAGTTCTGCTCCGACTTGCTGAGCTTTCTGGAGTAGAACGCTCCCGGCCGCCACACCCCCTGCGGGTCTCGCTGCAGCAGGACAGCTCCCACGGCTCTGTCTGACGCGTCTGTCTCTACCCTCAACGGTTTACTGGGGTCGATATGCAGCAGTTGCTTCTCCGATGCGAAGAGATGCTTGAGCGCTTGAAAGGACTGTTCCGCCTGCTCCGTCCAGATGAATTTCTTTTTTTTGGAGCTGAGCGTGTCCGTAATTGCTGCCGTCTGCATCGCGAACCCCTTGATAAACTTGCGATAGAAGTTGGCGAAGCCGACAAACCGCTGGACCTCCTTCCGGTTGCGCGGGCTTTTCCAATCCAATACCGCACGAACCTTGGTGCTGTCCATGGCTATCCCCTTGTCCGACAACTTGTATCCCAGGAAATCCACCTCCGTCGTGTCGAACTGGCACTTCTCCAGCTTGGCGTACAGTCTATGTTGTTGCAACCTGCTGAGCACCTCCCTCACGTCTCGGTCGTGAGCTTGCTGCGAGTCAGAGAAAATCAGGATGTCATCCAGGAAGCAGACGCATGTCTTGTAGAGGAGTCCCTCCAACACATGATGCATAAAAGCTTGAAAACAGTGAGAGCCATTTTGTAATCCAAAGGGCATAACTCTGTATTCGTAGGTGCCCAGCGGTGTGAACATGGCCGTCTTCCACTCATCGCCCTCCCGCATGCGGATGAGATTGTACGCCCCTCGCAGGTCCAACTTGGTGAACACGCGTCCCTTGCGCACCGTCGCGAGGAGGTCGTCAATCCTGGGCATGGGGTAATCAGACGGTTTGGTCATCTGGTTCAAAAGGCGGTAGTCCACAACTAGTCTTTTTTGGGGCGTGTCTTTCTTTTTCACGAAGAAAACGGGACTGCCCCCCACTGCCTTGGACTCTCTGATGAAGCCACGCTCCAGATTATGCTCGATGAACTGTTTGAGTTCCTGCATTTCATCTTCAGACATGGAGTATAGCCGCCCCTTCGGCAGCGTCGCCCCCGGTAGGAGGTCAATCTTGCAGTCATATGGCCGGTGAGGGGGTAGCTTGTCCGCCTCCTTCTCGCAGAAGACCTCCAAAAAGCTCGCGTATTTGTGGGGGACCGCTTGCAACGTTCCCAACTGCAGTTGTGATTCCTCCTCCTCTCCCTCCCGTCGGGGCAGGATGCAGTGTTCTGCGCAATAAGAGGAGCCGAAGATCAGTTGTCTCTGGTACCAAGCCAGTGTCGGACTGTGCCTGTCCAGCCAACTCATGCCCAACACAATGGGCGTGTCCGACAGTTGGGTGACATTAAAACTGATGACTTCCCTGTGGTTGCCAAGGCGCATCACCATCGGTGGCGTCTGCTTCACCACCTGCCCCCCTAGCAACTCTCTGCCATCCACTGTGACGACTTGCAGGGGCAGAGTGGCAGGCAATAGCTGTATAGCGTGCTGCTCCACAAAGCTCTGCGCTATAAAGTCTGCGTTGCTTCCAGAATCCACAGAAAGCGGCACTTCGATAGTGACGCCGTCGGGTAGCTGGAGAGATGCTGTGAGCTGCACTACTGGTTTGGGTGGGAGGGGATCCGTGGGTTGCAAGATTGCTGGGGACTGCTTCACAGATGCGTCTGGCTGGGCCCCAGTGCCTCCGTCTCCAGCCAGACATCGTCGTTTCCCTGCTGTGGGTCTCCTTGCTGCGTTGCTGCAGTCACCATTGCTGAGGCTGCAGTGTGCTTGTGGAGCCTCCGGGGACACTCCTTCGCCAAATGGCCTGGATCCTCGCAGATGTAACACTTCCTGTTCCCTCTAGGAGGCTTCGCTTTCACTGCTGCCGGTGCTAGGGCTCTGGCTGCTGACTGAGCCCTTGCACCTCCAACCTCCATCGGTTCCCCTCCCCCTCCTGGCGGAGGTGTGGATTGCGCACGCGCTGCTTCCCTCGGAACGAAAGAGAAACTTCTCGCTGCTTCGCGCCCTCCACGTCCTTCATCTCTGCACCATGGACGTTCTTCCAGCCTCACCCCCACAGTCAGCGCCCTTTGGACCACCTCCTGCGTGCTTCGGGGCCTCTCCCCCCTTGCAATTTCATCCTTAACCGCTGAACTTAGACCCTCCCAGAAGAGGTCTCTGACAGGGGGCGAATCCCGATCCCATTCTAAAGCACTGACCAGCGCAAAAAATCGGGCGTGATACTGCCGGACGCTCGCCCTCCCTTGTTTTAGTCCATGAATCTCCCGTCTGGCAAGATCCACATCAATAGTAGACAAAAAACACGCATCCATCGCTTTGATAAAGGCATCTGCATTCTGAAGCGCCGGATCTTTATCCCTCCACAAATTGCGCAGCCAGGCTTTGGCATCCCCATGCAAATGGGACAATATGAACCCCACCTTCTCTTCCTCATCTCTGAAGTCTTTTGCCAGCAGTTGCAGTGCGCACATTACGTCTGCTCTAAAATTAGGGTACTGTTGCAAAGTCCCATCGAAGTGAGCCACAAGCCCTCCTGCTCTCCGTGCCAATCCCACGCCCTCCGGTCTGGGTCCCGGTTGCCCTTGCTTAACAAGCATTTCAAACCTGGCGTGTAGGTCTCTGTAGGCGGCTGTAGTCTCCTCCTCCCGTTTCTTGGAAGCCAATACCTCTGAGGACAACTGGGTCACTGCCTCTTGCAGCGCGGAGATCCTCTGTTCTTCCGTCATCTTGCTAACCTTTGTGAGCTCGCTTACAGACACCCCTCTTCCTCCCCTAGCGGCTTCTGCTCCCGCTGCGAGGTTTCAGGTTTCTGAAGCTTTGAAGAGACGGGTCTTACTGTCAGAGCTGCTACCAGGTCCCAGCTCACATAGGACCACGCCACACAGCGTCCACTTTAAAAGAGTCTTTATTGAGTTACAGGTTTCATTTCCGAACTGCAGCGTGCAGCTCTACACCTTCTGCTCTAGGTCGGCGAAGACCCGTCTGAGTCCCCGCCTCTTGCACACCAGCTTAATACCCTAGCCTTGCTCCACCTCCTTCGCCTCTCCCTACGTCTCTGGGTCCTTCTGCCCCCCTGGGCCTCCTCCCTTCTACTCTCCTCTGACGCTGACCCCCCTGATCCTTCTGCCTCCTTGCGGCGGGCTTTAGGACCTGGCTCACTCTCCGGGCTGCTTACTGCTCCAGCTTCCGCTGCATTTGAACTTGGCGCGCGCGCCCAACTCTCTACTTTCCTCTTAACCGTTGCCTCGCTCTCTGAGGAGGGCGTGACCACCCCTGACTCGTGCCCTCCCTCCTGCTGACAGCCTCCGGAACCCGATGCCTGGCTACCTTCCTCCCTGCTGCTCTCAGTCTTGAGCGTGGGTCCCGACTTCCAGCTGCTGCCGCCCTCAGTTATGAGCGTGGGTCCCGACTTCCAGCTGCTGCTCTCTGAATCTCCTCTGTTCCCTTCCTCCTGGGGTGTCCCCCCGGATCCCCCCCTTGCTCTGCTCACTGGGGCTCCCTTTTGGGAGTCCTCTGACTCACTGCTTAGGCTTGGAGATCTCGGGTCGTCATCATCACTCATTCTCCCTTCGGCTTCCTCCCCCTCGCTCTCTGTTTCCACCCTTCTCTGCGTCTCTGCTTCTGAACCCCTGACAGTATGTAATGAGATTCATGTGGGAGACTGGGTCTGGTTAGCAGCCCACGCAGTGCCGGCCAGGTCGTTGGCGAAGAAGAAACTAGGTGTCAGAGTTGCTCCCCGATCCTAGCTCACAGAGGATCACGCTAGCCAGCGATCATTTAGTAAAAGTCTTTATTGAGTTACAGTTTCCATTCTCCAGCTGCTGCGTGCAACTCTACGTCTTATGGCTTAGACCGGCGAAGCTCCGTCTGAGTCTCCGCCCCTTGTACACTAACTTAATATCCTAGCCTTACTCCACCTTTTCCGCCTGACTGTTCTTCTCTGGGTCCCTCTGCCCCCCTGGGTCTCTTCCTTCCTGGATTCTTCTGACGCCGACCCCCCGGACCCTCCTGCCTCCTTGCGCCGGGCTTTAGGACCTGGCTCCCTTTCCGGGCTGCTTACTGCGCCACCTTCCTGTGCATTTGAACTTGGCGCGCGCGCCCAACCTTCCACTTTCCGTCTGACCGTTTCTTCGCTCCCCGATGGAGGTGTGGCCACTCCTGACTCGTGCCCTCCCTCCTGTTGTGAGCTGCCAGCGCTTGATACCTGACGCCCTTCCTAAACCCTGCTCTCTGTTGGTGACGCTGGTCCCGATTTCCAACTGCTCCCCTCTGAGCCCCCTCTGGCCCTTTCCTCCTGGGGTGTCCCCCTAGGCTCCCCCCTTGCCCTGGCCACTGGTGCTCCTTTCTGTGAATCTTCTGATTTACTGGAAAGACTCGGAGATCTCGGGTCGTCGTCATCACTCATCCTTTCTTCTGCCTCCTCCCCCTCGCTCTCTGTTTCCTCCCTTGCCCTTGCCTCTGCTCCTGAACCCCTGACACTAACCCTAACCCTAACCCTAATCATAAAGCTAACCTTAACCCTAACCCTAACCCTAAACCAAACCCGACCGTAACCGAAACCCTAACCCTAACCCTAACCCTAACCCCAACCCTAAACCTAACCCTAACCCTAACCCTAACCCTAACCCTAACCCTAACAGAAACGCTAAACCTAACTCTAAACCTAACCCTAACGCCAATCCTAACCCTAACCCTAACCCTAACACTAATCCTAACCCTAACCCTAACCCTAAACCATCCCTAACACTAATCCTAATCCTAATCCTAACCCTAACCATAACCCTAACCCTAACCTCAACCCTAACCCTAACCCTAACCCTAACCCTAACCCTAACCCTAACCTTAAGTCTAAACCTAACCCTAACCGTAACCGTAACCCTAACCCTAACCCTAACCATAACCCTAAACCTAACTCTAACCCCAACCCTAACCATAACCCTAACCCAAATGCTAACCCTAACCCTAACCGAAACGCCAACCGTAACCGTAACCCTAACCCTTACCCTAACCCTAACACTAACCAAAACGCTAACCCTAACCCTAATACTAATACTAACTCTAACCTTAACCCCAATCCTAACCCTAACCCTAACCATAAGCCTAAACTTAAGTCTAAGCCTAAGCCTAAACCCAACCCTAACCCTGACCCTAACTGCAACCCCAACACTAACCCGAACCCTAACCTTAACCTTAACCCTAACCGTAACAGGAACAGTAAACGTAACCCTAACCCTAACCCTAACCTTAATTCTAATCCTAACCCTAACCCTAACCCAAATCATAACGCTAACCTTAACCCGAACCCGAACCCTAACATTAACCCTAACCCTAACCCTAACCGTAACCGTAACCCTAACGCTAACGCAAACCCTAACCCTAACCCTAACCCTAACCCCAACCCCAACCCCAACCCTAACCCTAACCCTAACCTTAACTCTTACCGAAACACAAAACCTAACCCTAACCCTGACCCTAACCCTAACCCTAACCCCAACCCTAACCCTAACCAAAATGCTAACCCTAACCCTAACCGCAACGCTAACCCTAACCCCAACCCTAACCCTAACCCTAACCCTAACCCTAACCCTAACCCTAAGTCTAACCCTACCCCTACCCCTAACCCTAACCATAACCCTAAACCTAACTCTAACCCCAACCCTAACCATAACCCTTACCCAAATGCTAACCCGAACCCTAACCGAAACGCCAACCGTAACCGTAACCCTAACCCTTACCCTAACCCAAACCCTAACCCTAACACTAACCAAAACGCTAACCCTAACCCTAATACTAATACTAACTCTAACCTTAACCCCAATCCTAACCCTAACCCTAACCATAAGCCTAAACCTAAGTCTAAGCCTAAGCCTAAACCCAACCCTAACCCTGACCCTAACTGCAACCCCAACACTAACCCGAACCCTAACCTTAACCTTAACCCTAACCGTAACAGGAACCTTAAACGTAACCCTAACCCTAACCCTAACCTTAATTCTAATCCTAACCCTAACCCTAACCCAAATCATAACGCTAACCTTAACCCGAACCCGAACCCGAACCCTAACATTAACCCTAACCCTAACCCTAACCCTAACCTTACCCTAACGCTAACGCTAACCCTAACCCTAACCCTAACCCTAACCCTAACCCTAACCCTAACCCTAACCCCAACCCCAACCCTAACCCTAACCCTAACCTTAACTCTAACCGAAACACAAAACCTAACCCTAACACTAACCCTAACCCTAACCCCAACCCTAACCCTAACCAAAATGCTAACCCTAACCCTAACCGCAACGCTAACCCTAACCCTAACCCAAACCCTAACGCTAACCCTAACCCTAACCCTAACCCTAATCTTAACCCTAACCCTAACCGTAAGCCTAACCCTAACCCTAACCCTAACCCAAACCCTAACCCTAACCCTAACCCTAACCCTAACCCTAACTCTAACCCTAACCCTAACCCTAACCCTAACCCAAACCCTAACCCTAACCCTAACCCTAACCCTAATCTTAACCGTAACCGTAACCCTAACCTCAACCCTAACCCTAACCCTAACCCTAACCCTAACAACAATCCTAACCCTAACCCGAAGCCTAACCGTAACCCTAACCCTAACCTTAACTTTAACCAAAACACTAAACCTAACCCTAACCCTAAGCCTAAGCCTAACCCTAACCCTAACCCTAACCCTAACCCCAACACTAACCCTAACACTAACCCTAACCAAAACGCTAACCCTAACCCTATCCGCAACCCTAACGCTAACCCTAACCCAAACCCTAATTCTAACCATAACCCTAACCCTTACAGAAACGCTAAACCTAACCCTAAACCTAACCCTAACGCCAATCCTAACCCTAACCCTAACCCTAACCCCAATCCTAACCTTAACCCTAACCCTAACCGTAACACTAAGCCTAACCCAAACCCTAACCCTAACCCTAACTCTAACCCTAACCCTAACCCTAACCCTAACCCTAACCCTAACCCTAATCTTAACCGTAACCGTAACCGTAACCCTAACCCTAACCCTAACCCCAACCCCAACCCTAACCCTAACCCTAACCATAACCCTAACAACAATCCTAACACTAACCCTAACCGTAAGCCTAACCCTAACCCTAACCCTAACCCTAACCGAAACGCTAAACCTAACCGTAACCGTAACCGTAACCCTAGCCCTAACCCAAACCCTCGCCCCAATCCTAACCCTAACCATAACCCTAAACCTAACTCTAACCCCAACCCTAACCCTAACCCTAACCCTAACCCTAACCCAAATGCTAACTCTAACCCTAACCCAAACGCCAACCGTAACCGTAACCGTAATCCTAACCCTAAGCCCAACCCTAACACTAACACTAACCAAAACGCTAACCCTAATACTAACTCTAACCTTAACCTCAATCCTAACCCTAACCCTAACCATAAGCCTAAACCTAAGCCTAAGCCTAAGCCTAAGCCTAAACCCTAACCCTAACCCTAACCCTAACCCTAACCCTAATCCCAACCCTAACCCTAACCCTAACCGAAACGCTAAACCTAACCGTAACCGTAACCCTAGCCCTAACCCAAACCCTCGCCCCAATCCTAACCCTAACCCTAACCCTAACCATAACCCTAAACCTAACTCTAACCCCAACCCCAACCCTAACCCTAACCCTAACCCTAACCCTAACCCTAACCCAAATGCTAACTCTAACCCTAACCCAAACGCCAAGCGTAACCGTAATCCTAACCCTAAGAACAACCCTAACACTAACACTAACCAAAACGCTAACCCTAACCCTAATACTAACTCTAACCTTAACCTCAATCCTAACCCTAACCCTAACCATAAGCCTAAGCCTAAGCCTAAGCCTAAGCCGAAGCCTAAGCCTAAGCCTAAGCCTAAGCCTAAGCCTAAACCCTAACCCTAACCCTAACCCTAACCCTAACCCTAACCCCAACCCTAACCCTAACCCTAACCCTAACCCTAACCTTAACCCTAACCGTAACCCTAACCCTAACCCTAACCCTAACCCTAACCCTAACCATAACCCTAACCCTAACCCTAACCCTAACCGAAACGCCAACCGTAACCGTAACCCTAACCCTTACCCTAACCCTAACACTAACCAAAACGCTAACCCTAACCCTAATACTAATACTAACTCTAACCTTAACCCCAATCCTAACCCTAACCCTAACCATAAGCCTAAACCTAAGTCTAAGCCTAAGCCTAAACCCAACCCTAACCCTGACCCTAACTGCAACCCCAACACTAACCCGAACCCTAACCTTAACCTTAACCCTAACGGTAACAGGAACTGTAAACGTAACCCTAACCCTAACCTTAATTCTAACCCTAACCCTAACCCTAACCCAAATCATAACGCTAACCTTAACCCGAACCCGAACCCTAACATTAACCCTAACCCTAACCGTAACCGTAACCCTAACGCTAACGCTAACCCTAACCCTAACCCTAACCCTAACCCCAACCCTAACCCTAACACTAACCAAAACGCTAACCGTAACCAAATACTAACTCTAACCTTAACCCCAATCCTAACCCTAACCATAAGCCTAAACCTAAGCCTAAGCCTAAGCCTAAGCCTAAGCCTAAACCCAACCCTAACCCTAACCCTAACCCTAACCCTAACCCTAACCCTAACCTTAACCCCAACCCTAACCCCAACCCTAACCCTAACCCTAATCCTAACCCTAACCCTAACCCTAACCCTAATCATAACACTAACCTTAACCCTAACCCTAACCCTAACCTTGACCCTCAATCTAACCCTAACCTTAACCCTAACCCTAACCCTAACCCTATCCCTAACCATAACCCCAACCCTAACCCTAACCCTAACCCTAACCCTAACCCTAACCCTAACCTTAACTCTAACCGAAATACTAAACGTAACCCTAACCCTAACTTTAACCCTAACCCAATTGCTCACCCTAACCCCAATCCTAACCGTAACCCTAACCCTATCCCTATTCCTAACACTAACCCTAACTCTAAACCCACTAACCCTAACCCCAACCCAAACCCCAACCCTAACCCTAACCGAAAGGTTAACCTTAACCCTAACCGAAACGCTAACCCTAACCCTAACCCTAACCCTAAGCCTAAGCCTAACCCTAACTTTAACCCTAACCCAATTGCTAACCCTACCCCCAATCCTAACCGTAACCCTAACCCTAACCCTAACCCTAACCCTAACCCTAACCCCAACCCTAACCCTAACCCTAACTCTAACCGTAACCTTAACTCTAACCGAAACACAAAACCTAACCCTAACCCTAACCCTAACCCCAACCCTAACCCTAACCAAAATGCTAACCCTAACCGCAACGCTAACCCTAACCCTAACCCAAACCCTAACGCTAACCCTAACCCTAACCCTAACCCTAACCCTAACCCTAACCCTAACCTTAACCCTAACCCTAACCCTAACCGTAAAACTAACCCTAACCCAAACCCTAACCCTAACCCTAACCCTAACCCTAACCCTAACTCTAACCCTAACCCTAACCCTAACCCTAACCCAAACCCTAACCCTAACCCTAACCCTAACCCTAATCTTAACCGTAACCCTAACCCTAACCCTAACCCTAACCCTAACCCTAACCCTAACCCTAACCCTAACCCTAACCCTAACCCTAACCCTAACAACAATCCTAACCCTAACCCGAAGCCTAACCGTAACCCTAACCCTAACCCTAACCTTAACTTTAACCAAAACACTAAACCTAACCCTAACCCTAAGCCTAAGCCTAAGCCTAAGCCTAACCCTAACCCTAACCCTAACCCTAACCCTAACCCCAACCCTAACCCTAACCCTAACCAAAACGCTAACCTTAACCCTAACCGCAACCCTAACGCTAACCCTAACCCAAACCCTAATCCTAACCATAACCCTAACCCTTACAGAAACGCTAAACCTAACCCTAAACCTAACCCTAACGCCAATCCTAACCCTAACCCTAACCCTAATCCTAACCTTAACCCTAACCCTAACCGAAATGCTAACTCTAACCAAAACCGCAACGCTAACCCTAACCCTAACCCTAACCCTAACCCTAACCCTAATCTTAACCGTAACCGTAACCCTAACCCTAACCCTAACCCTAACCCTAACCCTAACAACAATCCTAACACTAACCCTAACCGTAAGCCTAACCCTAACCCTAACCCTAACCCTAACCGAAACGCTAACCCGAACCGTAACCGTAACCGTAACCCTAGCCCTAACCCAAACCCTCGCCCCAATCCTAACCCTAACCCTAACCCTAACCCTAACCCTAACCCTAACCCAAACCCTAACCCTAACCCTAACCCTAACCCTAATCTTAACCGTAACCGTAACCCTAACCTCAAGCCTAACCCTAACCCTAACCCTAACCCTAACCCTAACCCTAACAACAATCCTAACCCTAACCCGAAGCCTAACCGTAACCCTAACCCTAACCCTAACCTTAACTTTAACCAAAACACTAAACCTAACCCTAACCCTAAGCCTAAGCCTAAGCCTAACCCTAACCCTAACCCTAACCCTAACCCCAACCCTAACCCTAACCCTAACCAAAACGCTAATCTTAACCCTAACCGCAACCCTAACGCTAACCCTAACCCAAACCCTAATCCTAACCATAACCCTAACCCTTACAGAAACGCTAAACCTAACCCTAAACCTAACCCTAACGCCAATCCTAACCCTAACCCTAACCCTAATCCTAACCTTAACCCTAACCCTAACCGAAATGCTAACTCTAACCAAAACCGCAACGCTAACCATAACCCTAACCCTAACCCTAACCCTAACCCTAACCCTAATCTTAACCGTAACCGTAACCCTAACCCTAACCCTAACCCTAACCCTAACCCTAACCGTAACCCTAACCCTAACCCTAACCCTAACCCTAACAACAATCCTAACACTAACCCTAACCGTAAGCCTAACCCTAACCCTAACCCTAACCGAAACGCTAAACCTAACCGTAACCGTAACCGTAACCCTAGCCGTAACCCAAACCCTCGCCCCAATCCTAACCCTAACCCTAACCATAACCCTAACCCTAACCCTAATCTTAACCGTAACCGTAACCCTAACCTCAACCCTAACCCTAACCCTAACCCTAACCCTAACCCTAACCCTAACCCTAACCCTAACAACAATCCTAACCCTAACCCGAAGCCTAACCGTAACCCTAACCCTAACCCTAACCTTAACTTTAACCAAAACACTAAACCTAACCCTAACCCTAACCCTAACCCTAAGCCTAACCCTAACCCTAACCCTAACCCTAACCCTAACCCTAACCCTAACCCTAACCCTAACCCCAACCCTAACCCTAACCCTAACCAAAACGCTAACCTTAACCCTAACCGCAACCCTAACGCTAACCCTAACCCAAACCCTAATCCTAACCATAACCCTAACCCTTACAGAAACGCTAAACCTAACCCTAAACCTAACCCTAACGCCAATCCTAACCCTAACCCTAACCCTAACCCTAATCCTAACCTTAACCCTAACCCTAACCGAAATGCTAACTCTAACCAAAACCGCAACGCTAACCATAACCCTAACCCTAACCCTAACCCTAACCCTAACCCTAACCCTAACCCTAATCTTAACCGTAACCGTAACCCTAACCCTAACCCTAACCCCAACCCTAACCCTAACCCTAACCCTAACCCTAACCCTAACAACAATCCTAACACTAACCCTAACCGTAAGCCTAACCCTAACCCTAACCCTAACCCTAACCGAAACGCTAAACCTAACCGTAACCGTAACCGTAACCCTAGCCCTAACCCAAACCCTCGCCCCAATCCTAACCCTAACCCTAACCTTAACCTAACCCTAACCCTAACCCTAACCATAACCCAAATGCTAACTCTAACCCTAACCCAAACGCCAACCGTAACCATAATCCTAACCCTAAGCCCAACCCTAACACTAACACTAACCAAAACGCTAACCCTAACCCTAATACTAACTCTAACCTTAACCTCAATCCTAACCCTAACCCTAACCATAAGCCTAAGCCTAAGCCTAAGCCTAAGCCTAAGCCTAAGCCTAAGCCTAAACCCTAACCCTAACCCTAACCCCAACCCTAACCCTAACCGTAACCCTAACCCTAACCCTAACCCTAACCCTAACCTTAACCCTAACCGTAACCGTAACCGTAACCCTAACCCTAACCCTAACCCTAACCCTAACACTAACCCTAACACTAACCATAACCCTAACCCTAACCCTAACCCTAACCCTAACCCTAATCATAAAGCTAACCTTAACCCTAACCCTAACCCTAACCCTAACCCTAACCCTAACCCTAACCCTAACAACAATCCTAACACTAACCCTAACCGTAAGCCTAACCCTAACCCTAACCCTAACCGAAACGCTAAACCTAACCGTAACCGTAACCGTAACCCTAGCCCTAACCCAAACCCTCGCCCCAATCCTAACCCTAACCCTAACCTTAACCTAACCCTAACCCTAACCCTAACCATAACCCAAATGCTAACTCTAACCCTAACCCAAACGCCAACCGTAACCGTAACCGTAATCCTAACCCTAAGCCCAACCCTAACACTAACACTAACCAAAACGCTAACCCTAACCCTAATACTAACTCTAACCTTAACCTCAATCCTAACCCTAACCCTAACCATAAGCCTAAGCCTAAGCCTAAGCCTAAGCCTAAACCCTAACCCTAACCCTAACCCTAACCCTAACCCCAACCCTAACCCTAACCGTAACCCTAACCCTAACCCTAACCCTAACCCTAACCTTAACCCTAACCGTAACCGTAACCCTAACCCTAACCCTAACCCTAACCCTAACCCTAACCCTAACCCTAACCCTAACACTAACCCTAACACTAACCATAACCCTAACCCTAACCCTAACCCTAACCCTAACCCTAATCATAAAGCTAACCTTAACCCTAACCCTAACCCTAACCCTAACCCTAACCCTAACCCTAACCCTAACCCTAACCCTAACCCTAACCCTAACCCTAACCCCAACCCCAACCCTAACCCTAACCCTAACCCTAACTCTAACCCTAACCCTAACAGAAACGCTAAACCTAACTCTAAATCTAACCGTAACGCCAATCCTAACCCTAACCCTAAACCTAACTCTAATCCTAACCCTAACCCTAACCCTAATCTTAACCGTAACCCTAACGCTAACCCTAACCGTAACACTAACCGTAACCCTAACCCTAATACTAACTCTAACCTTAACCCCAATCCTAACCCTAACCTTAACCCCAATCCTAACCCTAACTATAAGCCTAAACCTAAGCCTAAACCCAACCCTAACCCTAACCCTAACCCCAACCCTAACCCTAACACTAACCAAAACGCTAACCGTAACCAAATACTAACTCTAACCTTAACCCCAATCCTAACCCTAACCATAAGCCTAAACCTAAGCCTAAGCCTAAGCCTAAACCCAACCCTAACCCTAACCCTAACCCTAACCGTAACCCTAACCCTAACCCTAACCCTAACCCTAACCCTAACCTTAACCCCAACCCTAACCCTAACCCTAACCCTAACCCTAACCCTAATCCTAACCCTAACCCTAACCCTAACCCTAACCCTAATCATAACGCTAACCTTAACCCTAACCCTAACCCTAACCTTGACCCTCAATCTAACCCTAACCTTAACCCTAACCCTAAACCTATCCCTAACCATAACCCCAACCCTAACCCTAACCCTAACCCTAACCCTAACCCTAACCTTAACTCTAACCGAAATACTAAACGTAACCCTAACCCTAACCCTAACCCTAACTTTAACCCTAACCCAATTGCTAACCCTAACCCGAATCCTAACCGTAACCCTAACCGTATCCCTATTCCTAACACTAACCCTAACTCTAAACCCACTAACCCTAACCTCAACCCAAACCCCAACCCTAACCCTAACCGAAAGGTTAACCTTAACCCTAACCGAAACGCTAACCCTAACCCTAACCCTAACCCTAACCCTAACCCTAACCCTAACCCTAACCAAAACGCTAACCCTAACCCTAACCCTAACGCTAACCCATCCCTAACCCCAACCCTAACCCATCCCTAACCCTAACCCTAACCCTAACCCTAACCCTAAGCCTAACCGTGACCCCATTCCTAACTCTAACCCAAACCATAACAATAACCGTAACCCTTGCCGAAACCGTAACCCTAACCCTAACCCTAACCCCAACCCTAACCCTAACCCTAACCCTAACCCTAACCCTAACCGAAACGCTAACCCTAACCAAAACCGCAACGCTAACCGTAACCCTAACCCTAACCCTAAACCTAACCGTAACCCTAACCCTAACCCTAACCCTAACCCTAACCCAGCCCTAACCCTAACAGAAACGCTAAACCTAAAGCTAACCCTAACCCTAACGCCAATCCTAAGACTAACCGTAACCCTAATCCTCACCCTAACCCTAACCCTAACCCCAACCCTAACCCTAACCCTAACCCTAACCGCAACCCAACACTAACCCTACCCCTAACCTTAACCTTAACCCTAACCCTAACCCTAACCCTAACCATAACCCTAACCATAACCCCAACCCTAACCCTAACCCTAACCCTAACCCTAACCCTAACCCTAACCCTAACCCTAACCCCAACCCTAACCCTAACCAAAATGCTAACCCTAACCCTAACCGCAACGCTAACCCTAACCCTAACCCTAACCCAAACCCTAACGCTAACCCTAACCCTAACCCTAACCCTAACCTTAACCCTAACCCTAACCGTAACCCTAACCCTAACCCTAACCCAAACCCTAACCCTAACCCTAACCCTAACCCTAACTCTAACCCTAACCCTAACCCTAACCCAAACCCTAACCCTAACCCTAACCCTAACCCTAATCTTAACCGTAACCGTAACCCTAACCTCAACCCTAACCCTAACCCTAACCCTAACCCTAACCCTAACAACATTCCTAACCCTAACCCGAAGCCTAACCGTAACCCTAACCCTAACCTTAACTTTAACCAAAACACTAAACCTAACCCTAACCCTAAGCCTAAGCCTAAGCCTAACCCTAACCCTAACCCTAACCCTAACCCCAACACTAACCCTAACCCTAACCCTAACCAAAACGCTAACCCTAACCCTATCCGCAACCCTAACGCTAACCCTAACCCAAACCCTAATTCTAACCATAACCCTAACCCTTACAGAAACGCTAAACCTAACCCTAAACCTAACCCTAACGCCAATCCTAACCCTAACCCTAACCCCAATCCTAACCTTAACCCTAACCCTAACCGTAACACTAAGCCTAACCCAAACCCTAACCCTAACCCTAACTCTAACCCTAACCCTAACCCTAACCCTAACCCTAATCTTAACCGTAACCCTAACCCTAACCCTAACCCTAACCCCAACCCCAACCCTAACCCTAACCCTAACCCTAACCCTAACCATAACCATAACCCTAACAACAATCCTAACACTAACCCTAACCGTAAGCCTAACCCTAACCCTAACCCTAACCCTAACCGAAACGCTAAACCTAACCGTAACCGTAACCGTAACCCTAGCCCTAACCCAAACCCTCGCCCCAATCCTAACCCTAACCCTAACCATAACCCTAAACCTAACTCTAACCCCAACCCTAACCCTAACCCTAACCCTAACCCAAATGCTAACTCTAACCCTAACCCAAACGCCAACCGTAACCGTAACCGTAATCCTAACCCTAAGCCCAACCCTAACACTAACACTAACCAAAACGCTAACCCTAATACTAACTCTAACCTTAACCTCAATCCTAACCCTAACCCTAACCATAAGCCTAAACCTAAGCCTAAGCCTAAGCCTAAGCCTAAACCCTAACCCTAACCCTAACCCTAACCCTAACCCTAACCCTAACCCTAATCCCAACCCTAACCCTAACCCTAACCCTAACCGAAACGCTAAACCTAACCGTAACCGTAACCCTAACCCAAACCCTCGCCCCAATCCTAACCCTAACCCTAACCCTAACCATAACCCTAAACCTAACTCTAACCCCAACCCCAACCCTAACCCTAACCCTAACCCTAACCCAAATGCTAACTCTAACCCTAACCCAAACGCTAACCGTAACCGTAATCCTAACCCTAAGAACAACCCTAACACTAACACTAACCAAAACGCTAACCCTAACCCTAATACTAACTCTAACCTTAACCTCAATCCTAACCCTAACCCTAACCATAAGCCTAAGCCTAAGCCTAAGCCTAAGCCTAAGCCTAAACCTAAGCCTAAGCCTAAACCCTAACCCTAACCCTAACCCTAACCCTAACCCTAACCCTAACCCTAACCTTAACCCTAACCGTATCCCTAACCCTAACCCTAACCCTAACCCTAACCCTAACCCTAACACTAACCATAACCCTAACCCTAACCCTAACCCTAACCGAAACGCCAACCGTAACCGTAACCCTAACCCTTACCCTAACCCTAACACTAACCAAAACGCTAACCCTAACCCTAATACTAATACTAACTCTAACCTTAACCCCAATCCTAACCCTAACCCTAACCATAAGCCTAAACCTAAGTCTAAGCCTAAGCCTAAACCCAACCCTAACCCTGACCCTAACTGCAACCCCAACACTAACCCGAACCCTAACCTTAACCTTAACCCTAACCGTAACAGGAACTGTAAACGTAACCCTAACCCTAACCTTAATTCTAACCCTAACCCTAACCCAAATCATAACGCTAACCTTAACCCGAACCCGAACCCTAACATTAACCCTAACCCTAACCGTAACCGTAACCGTAACCCTAACGCTAACGCTAACGCTAACCCTAACCCTAACCCTAACCCTAACCCTAACCCCAACCCTAACCCTAACACTAACCAAAACGCTAACCGTAACCAAATACTAACTCTAACCTTAACCCCAATCCTAACCCTAACCATAAGCCTAAACCTAAGCCTAAGCCTAAGCCTAAACCCAACCCTAACCCTAACCCTAACCCTAACCCTAACCCTAACCTTAACCCCAACCCTAACCCCAACCCTAACCCTAACCCTAACCCTAATCCTAACCCTAACCCTAACCCTAACCCTAACCCTAATCATAACGCTAACCTTAACCCTAACCCTAACCCTAACCTTGACCCTCAATCTAACCCTAACCTTAACCCTAACCCTAACCCTATCCCTAACCATAACCCCAACCCTAACCCTAACCCTAACCCTAACCCTAACCTTAACTCTAACCGAAATACTAAACGTAACCCTAACCCTAACCCTAACTTTAACCCTAACCCAATTGCTCACCCTAACCCCAATCCTAACCGTAACCCTAACCCTATCCCTATTCCTAACACTAACCCTAACTCTAAACCCACTCACCCTAACCCCAACCCAAACCCCAACCCTAACCCTAACCGAAAGGTTAACCTTAACCCTAACCGAAACGCTAACGCTAACCCTAACCCTAACCCTAACCCTAACCCTAACCCTAAGCCTAAGCCTAACCCTAACTTTAACCCTAACCCAATTGCTAACCCTACCCCCAATCCTAACCGTAACCCTAACCCTAACCCTAACCCTAACCCTAACCCTAACCCCAACCCTAACCCTAACCCTAACCCTAACTCTAACCGTAACCTTAACTCTAACCGAAACGCAAAACCTAACCCTAACCCTAACCCTAACCCCAACCCTAACCCTAACCAAAATGCTAACCCTAACCGCAACGCTAACCCTAACCCTAACCCTAACCCAAACCCTAACGCTAACCCTAACCCTAACCCTAACCCTAAACCTAACCTTAACCCTAACCCTAACCCTAACCGTAACACTAACCCTAACCCAAACCCTAACCCTAACCCTAACCCTAACCCTAACCCTAACCCTAACTCTAACCCTAACCCTAACCCTAACCCTAACCCTAACCCAAACCCTAACCCTAACCCTAACCCTAATCTTAACCGTAACCGTAACCCTAACCTCAACCCTAACCCTAACCCTAACCCTAACCCTAACCCTAACCCTAACAACAATCCTAACCCTAACCCGAAGCCTAACCGTAACCCTAACCCTAACCCTAACCTTAACTTTAACCAAAACACTAAACCTAACCCTAACCCTAAGCCTAAGCCTAAGCCTAACCCTAACCCTAACCCTAACCCTAACCCCAACTCTAACCCTAACCCTAACCAAAACGCTAACCTTAACCCTAACCGCAACCCTAACGCTAACCCTAACCCAAACCCTAATCCTAACCATAACCCTAACCCTTACAGAAACGCTAAATCTAACCCTAAACCTAACCCTAACGCCAATCCTAACCCTACCCCTAACCCTAATCCTAACCTTAACCCTAACCCTAACCGAAATGCTAACTCTAACCAAAACCGCAACGCTAACCATAACCCTAACCCTAACCCTAACCCTAACCCTAATCTTAACCGTAACCGTAACCCTAACCCTAACCCTAACCCCAACCCTAACCCTAACCCTAACCCTAACCCTAACAACAATCCTAACACTAACCCTAACCGTAAGCCTAACCCTAACCCTAACCCTAACCCTAACCCTAACCGAAACGCTAAACCTAACCGTAACCGTAACCGTAACCCTAGCCCTAACCCAAACCCTCGCCCCAATCCTAACCCTAACCCTAACCATAACCCTAACCCTAACCCTAATCTTAACCGTAACCGTAACCCTAACCTCAACCCTAACCCTAACCCTAACCCTAACCCTAACCCTAACCCTAACAACAATCCTAACCCTAACCCGAAGCCTAACCGTAACCCTAACCCTAACCCTAACCTTAACTTTAACCAAAACACTAAACCTAACCCTAACCCTAACCCTAACCCTAACCCTAAGCCTAAGCCTAACCCTAACCCTAACCCTAACCCTAACCCTAACCCCAACCCTAACCCTAACCCTAACCAAAACGCTAACCTTAACCCTAACCGCAACCCTAACGCTAACCCTAACCCAAACCCTAATCCTAACCATAACCCTAACCCTTACAGAAACGCTAAACCTAACCCTAAACCTAACCCTAACGCCAATCCTAACCCTAACCCTAACCCTAATCCTAACCTTAACCCTAACCCTAACCGAAATGCTAACTCTAACCAAAACCGCAACGCTAACCATAACCCTAACCCTAACCCTAACCCTAACCCTAACCCTAACCCTAATCTTAACCGTAACCGTAACCCTAACCCTAACCCTAACCCCAACCCTAACCCTAACCCTAACCCTAACCCTAACCCTAACCCTAACCCTAACCCTAACAACAATCCTAACACTAACCCTAACCGTAAGCCTAACCCTAACCCTAACCCTAACCGAAACGCTAAACCTAACCGTAACCGTAACCGTAACCCTAGCCCTAACCCAAACCCTCGCCCCAATCCTAACCCTAACCCTAACCTTAACCCTAACCCTAACCCTAACCATAACCCAAATGCTAACTCTAACCCTAACCCAAACCCTAATCCTAACCATAACCCTAACCCTTACAGAAACGCTAAACCTAACCCTAAACCTAACCCTAACGCCAATCCTAACCCTAACCCTAACCCTAATCCTAACCTTAACCCTAACCCTAACCGAAATGCTAACTCTAACCAAAACCGCAACGCTAACCATAACCCTAACCCTAACCCTAACCCTAACCCTAACCCTAACCCTAATCTTAACCGTAACCGTAACCCTAACCCTAACCCTAACCCCAACCCTAACCCTAACCCTAACCCTAACCCTAACAACAATCCTAACACTAACCCTAACCGTAAGCCTAACCCTAACCCTAACCCTAACCCTAACCGAAACGCTAAACCTAACCGTAACCGTAACCGTAACCCTAGCCCTAACCCAAACCCTCGCCCCAATCCTAACCCTAACCCTAACCATAACCCTAACCCTAACCCTAATCTTAACCGTAACCGTAACCCTAACCTCAACCCTAACCCTAACCCTAACCCTAACCCTAACCCTAACCCTAACCCTAACCCTAACAACAATCCTAACCCTAACCCGAAGCCTAACCGTAACCCTAACCCTAACCCTAACCTTAACTTTAACCAAAACACTAAACCTAACCCTAACCCTAACCCTAAGCCTAAGCCTAACCCTAACCCTAACCCTAACCCTAACCCTAACCCCAACCCTAACCCTAACCCTAACCAAAACGCTAACCTTAACCCTAACCGCAACCCTAACGCTAACCCTAACCCAAACCCTAATCCTAACCATAACCCTAACCCTTACAAAAACGCTAAACCTAACCCTAAACCTAACCCTAACGCCAATCCTAACCCTAACCCTAACCCTAACCCTAATCCTAACCTTAACCCTAACCCTAACCGAAATGCTAACTCTAACCAAAACCGCAACGCTAACCATAACCCTAACCCTAACCCTAACCCTAACCCTAACCCTAATCTTAACCGTAACCGTAACCCTAACCCTAACCCTAACCCCAACCCTAACCCTAACCCTAACCCTAACCCTAACCCTAACCCTAACCCTAACCCTAACAACAATCCTAACACTAACCCTAACCGTAAGCCTAACCCTAACCCTAACCCTAACCCTAACCCTAACCCTAACCAAAACGCTAAACCTAACCGTAACCGTAACCGTAACCCTAGCCCTAACCCAAACCCTCGCCCCAATCCTAACCCTAACCCTAACCTTAACCCTAACCCTAACCCTAACCATAACCCAAATGCTAACTCTAACCCTAACCCAAACGCCAACCGTAACCGTAACCGTAATCCTAACCCTAAGCCCAACCCTAACACTAACACTAACCAAAACGCTAACCCTAACCCTAATACTAACTCTAACCTTAACCTCAATCCTAACCCTAACCCTAACCCTAAGCCTAAGCCTAAGCCTAAGCCTAAGCCTAAGCCTAAGCCTAAGCCTAAGCCTAAGCCTAAACCCTAACCCTAACCCTAACCCTAACCCGAACCCTAACCCTAACCCTAACCCTAACCCTAACCGTAACCGTAACCGTAACCCTAACCCTAACCCTAACCCTAACCCTAACCCTAACACTAACCCTAACACTAACCATAACCATAACCCTAACCCTAACCCTAACCCTAACCCTAACCCTAACCCTAATCATAAAGCTAACCTTAACCCTAACCCTAACCCTAACCCTAACCCTAACCCTAACCCCAACCCCAACCCTAACCCTAACCCTAACCCTAACTCTAACCCTAACCCTAACCCTAACAGAAACGCTAAACCTAACTCTAAATCTAACCCTAACGCCAATCCTAACCCTAACCCTAACCCTAACTCTAATCCTAACCCTAACCCTAACCCTAATCTTAACCGTAACCCTAACGATAACCCTAACCGTAACACTAACCGTAACCCTAACCCTAATACTAACCCTAACCTTAACCCCAATCCTAACCCTAACCTTAACCCCAATCCTAACCCTAACTATAAGCCTAAACCTAAGCCTAAACCCAACCCTAACCCTAACCCTAACCCCAACCCTAACCCTAACACTAACCAAAACGCTAACCGTAACCAAATACTAACTCTAACCTTAACCCCAATCCTAACCCTAACCATAAGCCTAAACCTAAGCCTAAGCCTAAGCCTAAACCCAACCCTAACCCTAACCCTAACCGTAACCCTAACCCTAACCCTAACCCTAACCCTAACCCTAACCCCAACCCTAACCCTAACCCTAACCCTAACCCTAACCCTAACCCTAACCCTAACCCTAATCATAACGCTAACCTTAACCCTAACCCTAACCCTAACCTTGACCCTCAATCTAACCCTAACCTTAACCCTAACCCTAAACCTATCCCTAACCATAACCCCAACCCTAACCCTAACCCTAACCCTAACCCTAACCCTAACCCTAACCTTAACTCTAACCGAAATACTAAACGTAACCCTAACCCTAACCCTAACCCTAACTTTAACCCTAACCCAATTGCTAACCCTAACCCGAATCCTAACCGTAACCCTAACCCTATCCCTATTCCTAACACTAACCCTAACTCTAAACCCACTAACCCTAACCTCAACCCAAACCCCAACCCTAACCCTAACCGAAAGGTTAACCTTAACCCTAACCGAAACGCTAACCCTAACCCTAACCCTAACCCTAACCCTAACCAAAACGCTAACCCTAACCCTAACCCTAACCCTAACCCTAACCCATCCCTAACCCCAACCCTAACCCATCCCTAACCCTAACCCTAACCCTAACCCTAACCCTAAGCCTAACCGTGACCCCATTCCTAACTCTAACCCAAACCATAACAATAACCGTAACCCTTGCCGAAACCGTAACCCTAACCCTAACCCTAACCCCAACCCTAACCCTAACCCTAACCCTAACCCTAACCCTAACCCTAACCGAAACGCTAACCCTAACCAAAACCGCAACGCTAACCGTAACCCTAACCCTAACCCTAACCCTAAACCTAACCGTAACCCTAACCCTAACCCTAACCCTAACCCTAACCCAGCCCTAACCCTAACAGAAACGCTAAACCTAAAGCTAACCCTAACCCTAACGCCAATCCTAAGCCTAACCGTAACCCTAATCCTCACCCTAACCCTAACCCTAACCCCAACCCTAACCCTAACCCTAACCCTAACCCTAACCGCAACCCAACACTAACCCTACCCCTAACCTTAACCTTAACCCTAACCCTAACCCTAACCCTAACCCTAACCATAACCCTAACCATAACCCCAACCCTAACCCTAACCCTAACCCCAACCCTAACTCTAACCGTAACCTTAACTCTAACCGAAATACTAAACGTAACCCTAACCCTAACCCTAACTTTAACCCTAACCCAATTGCTAACCCTACCCCCAATCCTAACCGTAACCCTTACCCTAACCCTATCCCTATTCCTAACACTAACCCTAACTCTAAACCCACTAACCCTAACCCCAACCCAAACCCCAACCCTAACCCTAACCGAAAGGTTAACCCTAACCCTAACCGAAACGCTAACCCTAACCCTAACCCTAACCCTAACCAAAATGCTAACCCTAACCCTAACCCTAACCCTAAACCTAACCCTAACCCCAACCCTAACCCTAACCCTAACCCTAACCCTAACCCTAACCCATCCCTAACCCTAACCCTAACCCTAACCCTAACCCCATTCCTAACTCTTACCCAAACCATAACAATAACCAAACCCTTACCGAAACCTTAACCCTAACCCTAACCCTAACCCTAACCCTAACCCTAACCCTAACCCTAACCCCAACCCTAACCCTAACCCTAACCGAAATGCTAACTCTAACCAAAACCGCAACGCTAACCATAACCCTAACCCTAACCCTAACCCTAACCATAACCCTAACCCTAACCCTAACCCAGCCCTAACCCTAACAGAAACGCTAAACCTAAAGCTAACCCTAACCCTAACGCCAATCCTAACCCTAACCCTAACCCTAATCCTCACCCTCACCCTAACCCTAACCCCAACCCTAACCCTAAACCAAATCCTAAGCTTAACCCTAATTGAAACACTAAACCTAACCCTAACCCTAACCCTAACCCTAACCCCAATCCTAACTCTAACCCTAACCCTAACCCTAACCATAACCCTAACCCTAACCCTAACCCTAACCCTAACCCTAACCCTAATCTTAACCGTAACCGTAACCCTAACCCTAACCCTAACCCCAACCCTAACCCTAACCCTAACCCTAACCCTAACAACAATCCTAACACTAACCCTAACCGTAAGCCTAACCCTAACCCTAACCCTAACCCTAACCGAAACGCTAAACCTAACCGTAACCGTAACCGTAACCCTAGCCCTAACCCAAACCCTCGCCCCAATCCTAACCCTAACCCTAACCATAACCCTAACCCTAACCCTAATCTTAACCGTAACCGTAACCCTAACCTCAACCCTAACCCTAACCCTAACCCTAACCCTAACCCTAACCCTAACAACAATCCTAACCCTAACCCGAAGCCTAACCGTAACCCTAACCCTAACCCTAACCTTAACTTTAACCAAAACACTAAACCTAACCCTAACCCTAACCCTAAGCCTAACCCTAACCCTAACCCTAACCCTAACCCCAACCCTAACCCTAACCCTAACCAAAACGCTAACCTTAACCCTAACCGCAACCCTAACGCTAACCCTAACCCAAACCCTAATCCTAACCATAACCCTAACCCTTACAGAAACGCTAAACCTAACCCTAAACCTAACCCTAACGCCAATCCTAACCCTAACCCTAACCCTAACCCTAATCCTAACCTTAACCCTAACCCTAACCGAAATGCTAACTCTAACCAAAACCGCAACGCTAACCATAACCCTAACCCTAACCCTAACCCTAACCCTAACCCTAACCCTAACCCTAATCTTAACCGTAACCGTAACCCTAACCCTAACCCTAACCCCAACCCTAACCCTAACCCTAACCCTAACCCTAACCCTAACCCTAACCCTAACAACAATCCTAACACTAACCCTAACCGTAAGCCTAACCCTAACCCTAACCCTAACCCTAACCCTAACCAAAACGCTAAACCTAACCGTAACCGTAACCCTAGCCCTAACCCAAACCCTCGCCCCAATCCTAACCCTAACCCTAACCTTAACCCTAACCCTAACCCTAACCCTAACCATAACCCAAATGCTAACTCTAACCCTAACCCAAACGCCAACCGTAACCGTAACCGTAATCCTAACCCTAAGCCCAACCCTAACACTAACACTAACCAAAACGCTAACCCTAACCCTAATACTAACTCTAACCTTAACCTCAATCCTAACCCTAACCCTAACCATAAGCCTAAGCCTAAGCCTAAGCCTAAGCCTAAACCCTAACCCTAACCCTAACCCTAACCCTAACCCGAACCCTAACCCTAACCCTAACCCTAACCCTAACCCTAAGCCTAACCGTAACCCTAACCCTAACCCTAACCCTAACCCTAACCCTAACCCTAACCCTAACACTAACCCTAACACTAACCATAACCCTAACCCTAACCCTAACCCTAACCCTAACCCTAACCCTAATCATAAAGCTAACCTTAACCCTAACCCTAACCCTAACCCTAACCCTAACCCTAACCCCAACCCCAACCCTAACCCTAACCCTAACTCTAACCCTAACCCTAACCCTAACAGAAACGCTAAACCTAACTCTAAATCTAACCCTAACGCCAATCCTAACCCTAACCCTAACCCTAACTCTAATCCTAACCCTAACCCTAACCCTAATCTTAACCGTAACCCTAACGATAACCCTAACCGTAACACTAACCGTAACCCTAACCCTAATACTAACTCTAACCTTAACCCCAATCCTAACCCTAACCTTAACCCCAATCCTAACCCTAACTATAAGCCTAAACCTAAGCCTAAACCCAACCCTAAGCCTAACCCTAACCCCAACCCTAACCCTAACACTAACCAAAACGCTAACCGTAACCAAATACTAACTCTAACCTTAACCCCAATCCTAACCCTAACCATAAGCCTAAACCTAAGCCTAAGCCTAAGCCTAAACCCAACCCTAACCCTAACCCTAACCGTAACCCTAACCCTAACCCTAACCCTAACCCTAACCTTAACCCCAACCCTAACCCTAACCCTAACCCTAACCCTAACCCTAATCCTAACCCTAACCCTAACCCTAACCCTAACCCTAATCATAACGCTAACCTTAACCCTAACCCTAACCCTAACCTTGACCCTCAATCTAACCCTAACCTTAACCCTAACCCTAAACCTATCCCTAACCATAACCCCAACCCTAACCCTAACCCTAACCCTAACCCTAACCCTAACCTTAACTCTAACCGAAATACTAAACGTAACCCTAACCCTAACCCTAACCCTAACTTTAACCCTAACCCAATTGCTAACCCTAACCCGAATCCTAACCGTAACCCTAACCCTATCCCTATTCCTAACACTAACCCTAACTCTAAACCCACTAACCCTAACCTCAACCCAAACCCCAACCCTAACCCTAACCGAAAGGTTAACCTTAACCCTAACCGAAACGCTAACCCTAACCCTAACCCTAACCCTAACCCTAACCAAAACGCTAACCCTAACCCTAACCCTAACCCTAACCCTAACCCTAACCCATCCCTAACCCCAACCCTAACCCATCCCTAACCCTAACCCTAACCCTAACCCTAAGCCTAACCGTGACCCCATTCCTAACTCTAACCCAAACCATAACAATAACCGTAACCCTTGCCGAAACCGTAACCCTAACCCTAACCCCAACCCTAACCCTAACCCTAACCCTAACCCTAACCCTAACCCTAACCCTAACCCTAACCGAAACGCTAACCCTAACCAAAACCGCAACGCTAACCGTAACCCTAACCCTAACCCTAACCCTAAACCTAACCGTAACCCTAACCCTAACCCTAACCCTAACCCTAACCCAGCCCTAACCCTAACAGAAACGCTAAACCTAAAGCTAACCCTAACCCTAACGCCAATCCTAAGCCTAACCGTAACCCTAATCCTCACCCTAACCCTAACCCTAACCCCAACCCTAACCCTAACCCTAACCCTAACCGCAACCCAACACTAACCCTACCCCTAACCTTAACCTTAACCCTAACCCTAACCCTAACCCTAACCCTAACCATAACCCTAACCATAACCCCAACCCTAAACCTAACCCTAACCCCAACCCTAACTCTAACCGTAACCTTAACTCTAACCGAAATACTAAACGTAACCCTAACCCTAACCCTAACTTTAACCCTAACCCAATTGCTAACCCTACCCCCAATCCTAACCGTAACCCTTACCCTAACCCTATCCCTATTCCTAACACTAACCCTAACTCTAAACCCACTAACCCTAACCCCAACCCAAACCCCAACCCTAACCCTAACCGAAAGGTTAACCCTAACCCTAACCGAAACGCTAACCCTAACCCTAACCCTAACCCTAACCAAAATGCTAACCCTAAGCCTAACCCTAACCCTAAACCTAACCCTAACCGCAACCCTAACCCTAACCCTAACCCTAACCCTAACCCTAACCCTAACCCTAACCCTAACCCTAACCCTAACCCTAACCCATCCCTAACCCTAACCCTAACCCTAACCCTAACCCCATTCCTAACTCTTACCCAAACCATAACAATAACCAAACCCTTACCGAAACCTTAACCCTAACCCTAACCCTAACCCTAACCCTAACCCCAACCCTAACCCTAACCCTAACCCTAACCGAAATGCTAACTCTAACCAAAACCGCAACGCTAACCATAACCCTAACCCTAACCCTAACCCTAACCATAACCCTAACCCTAACCCTAACCCAGCCCTAACCCTAACAGAAACGCTAAACCTAAAGCTAACCCTAACCCTAACGCCAATCCTAACCCTAACCCTAACCCTAATCCTCACCCTCACCCTAACCCTAACCCCAACCCTAACCCTAAACCAAATCCTAAGCTTAACCCTAATTGAAACACTAAACCTAACCCTAACCCTAACCCTAACCCTAACCCCAATCCTAACTCTAACTCTAACCCTAACCCTAACCATAACCCTAAACCTAAGTCTAACCCCAACCCTAACCATAACCCTAACCCAAATGCTAACCCTAACCCTAACCGAAACGCCAACCGTAACCGTAACCCTAACCCTAACCCTAACCCTAACCCTTACCCTAACCCTAACCCTAACCCTAACCCTAACCCTAACCCTAACCCTAACCCTAACCCTAACCCTAACCAAAACGCTAACCCTAACCCTAATACTAACTCTAACCTTAACCCCAATCCTAACCCTAACCCTAACCATAAGCCAAAACCTAAGCCTAAGCCTAAACCCAACCCTAACCCTGACCCTAACTGCAACCCCAACACTAACCCTAACCCTAACCTTAACCTTAACCCTAACCGTAACAGGAACCGTAAACGTAACCCTAACCCTAACCTTAATTCTAACCCTAACCCTAACCCTAACCCTAACAACAATCCTAACCCTAACCGTAACCCTAACCGTAACCCTAACCGTAACCCTAACCCTAACCCTAACCCTGACCCTAACCGAAACCGAAACCGAAACCGAAACGCTAAACCTAACCGTAACCTTAACCGTAACCGTAACCCTAGCCCTAACCCTAGCCCTAACCCTAGCCCTAACCCTAACCCTAACCCATCCCGAACCCTAACCCTAACCCTAACCCTAACCCTAATCCTAACCCTAATCCTCACCATAACCCAAATGCTAACCCTAACCCAAACGCCAACTGTAACTGTAACCGTAACCGTAACCGTAATCCTAACCCTAAGCCCAACCCTAACCCTAACCAGAACCCTAACCCTAACACTAACCAAAACGCTAACCCTAACCCTAATACTAACTCTAACCTAAACCCCAATCCTAACCCTAACCCTAACCATAAGCCTAAGCCTAAGCCTAAGCCTAAACCTCAGCCTAAACCTCAGCCTAAGCCTAAGCCTAAGCCTAAGCCTAAACCCTAACCCTAACCCTAACCCCAACCCTAACCC